>NC_139217.1:379311388-379988888 GCF_055691185.1 Crinia signifera
GAACCTGAAATATCTGACTGGGAAGAGCAATTAACAGTCTTGGATGGGGACCACTGCTTTGAAGTCAGATATCTCCGGTTCCCAAGGGCCGATTTGTAACATTCTTGTACCCATGGAAAGAGGGGACCCTCAGCTTTCAGTCTAAAGCCCTTAAACTCCTAGGGGGGTTTCTGGGTACTCAGAAACCCCCCCTGCGAGCGCTACTGTGGTTTCTGTGCAGGGTAAACACTGGCTGCTTTATTATTACATTGCAATTTAGATTTCAGTTTGAACACACCCCATCCAAATCTAACTCTCTCTCTGATACATCTGACCCACCTGCAGTGCAGCATGGTTTTGTCCATCTGCAAAAATTGCAGCATTGCTAACAGGTCCGAATTAGGCCCTTAGTTCAATATGTATAGAAGCGAACACTGGTCCTAGTTATGTCTGTTATCCTGTGCCGAGACTGATAACCCCCTTTCAGGGCTGCCTTTAGAAATTGTGGGGCCCAGGACTAACAAAATAGCCTGGGGCCCCCCTTCCCTTTCTTGAACAGTCAGCATGCCTGGTGAGACCTGTATCTGCAGCACTGGCCGCACTGCACACAGGGGAGAGGGGGGGGGGGGGGGCAGGTACAGTTTACCCGGGTCCGGGCCTCTCAGGGGGCCCTGGTCTGGACACACAGTTTTTAAAAAATTTGGTGGCGAGTGCACCAGGACTGAGTGCACCAGAGTCAGCTGTTCAGCGGCGGCATTCGGAGTGCAGATGTGGGCGGACGTGGGCTGGCGTCCTTCTGACCGTCATTCCGCTCTCCGACTCCAGGGCCTGCTGAGAGCCAATCACGTGACTTGGGAGTTTACCTTGGCTCGGCGACAGGAGGAAACTTAGTAGGTAGTCCCTGGGTGTCGGGAGGAACTGGTTCAGAGAGAGGCCACCTCCCGTGGAATTACCACCCACTCTGCAGCAACTCTGGAAGTCAGCATGTAACCCCTGACAGAGCATGTACTGTAACTCCATGACAACGAGCATTTTAACCCCTGGAAAAGCATGTAACCCATGGCAGAGCTTGTAAAGGTGCCTAAACACGTTACAATTATTGTATACAATATCGCATCACATTGCATCCCGGTTTTGCGAAGAGATCTAGTACAAAAAGTATGTGCAGCACATACTTTATGTACTAGATCTCATCTAATCGCAAAACCGAGATGCAATGAGATGCAATATTGTGTATAATAATTGTAACGTGTATGGGCACCTTTAATCCATGGCAACGAGCATGTTATTCCCTGGCAGAGATTGTAATTCTTGGCAGAGCAGGTTAATCCCATGGCAATGAGCATGCTAACCCCCTAATATGCAATGAGCATTATGGTGTGTGGAGTATCGTTTAATGGGCATTATGGCATGTGGTAAAATATGTAATAGGTATTACGGTGCATGGCATAATGTGTACTGCCCACTACGGTGTGTGGCACAACGTGTAAATGAGCATTATGGCATGTTGTATAATATGTAATGGGTGTGTAATAGGCAATACGTTGTCAATTTTTTTCCCTGTATCCACCTTGGAAGCAGTGGCGTAACAACGAGTCCGCAGAGTGTGCGGGGAGCTCTGTCCGTGGGGGCCCAAGGAAGTTGTTGTACGGGGGCCCAGGATTTCTCTTGGTGGCCCTGACTACACATCATTGCTGTAAAGGAAATGTGAAATTTGTTTATACTGGCTATATTATGATAGCTGCATGGGCCACTATTCCCCATTGTGGAATAGACAATATACTACTTGCACTGCTCAAAGCATGTCTCATCCATTTCCTCAGGATCAATGAAGAAATATTTTGCCTGGCATGCATTTGTCAAAGAAGAGATTGATGCCCAGCAAGAGCCTGATTTGACAGACCATCTTGCTTTTAGCCTAAATGAAAGCTCCCGATATTGTTGTGTCATATATATTCGCTTGTGTTTTGTTAATGCATTTTTATTGTTGTATCTTTTTTGTTGTTGTCTTTTGACTATTGGATCTCCAATATGTATTTATCCCCTGACCCACCTCTCTTTTTTCTGTTCTGTACCCCAAAAAATCCCTTTGTTATTTGTGATAAAAACCCTTGATGACAAAAATATCAAAACTTCAGTAATGTTTGCCCAGTGCGCAGATGTTCCAAGCTCAGTCCTGGCAAACGTACAATGTTCTTTGAATGCAAAATCACATCTGACAGGTTTTTGTCAGGTATTAAAAGCAACAGGATTTAATTTGCAATTTTGCTTCATGAATTACAAATACGAATCACAGATGAGCTGTTGCATAGCATATTTCACCCAGTGACCTGTCACAATAACTGATCAGCCCACAGAAGTTCCTACTCTGGCAATAGTGCTGTAGTCAGGGAAGTCTGAATGCTGAAAGGCCTCCTGAGCTTAGTGTGGAGTGAATATATTAGCTTGACGATCATAATGATGACCATATCAATTATTAATGAAAGGACATTTCAAATGGAAAACTACGGCTGCCTGTTTTCTTGTCTGCACCTAGCACATGGTAACTGCATGAACTCATTTGTGATTTTTATAAATAATGACTCTGTTATACTTAATATGTGACTAGTAAATCATAAGCATGCTAACTACTTAATACACAATACATAGCACAGGACAGAGCAGTCCTTCAACTCTTCATCTTCAACTCTTATATTAGCTTTGTAGAATCCCAAATAACAAGGACAAACCAGAATATAGAAATACAGTACCATTGTATTCTCTAATTTGAGACCTGAAAGGACAGTAATGTAAGTAGAGTATGGATGGATTTTACAGGCTGAGATCACACAGGTGTCAAACTTTCTGGGCTTGCTAACCATCCATCAAAAATCTCATGGCAAACTTTTTTGCTTACAGTTGCTGGAGCATATATTGGGTGTTCATGTAGAAAGTGATAATGTATAATATAATGTCCCAAAATTATATATATAGTATACAAAATGAAGCGTCACTCCAGGTGCTAGTTCAATAACAGTTTACTGTTAGTCTACAGTGTTTCGGGCCGGTGCCCGTCTTCAGCCCGTCTATGTCCTGAAGACGGGCTCCGGCCCGAAACACTGTAGACTAACAGTAAACTGTTATTGAACTAGCACCTAGAGTGACGCTTCATTTTGTATACTATTGATAAGCGCTGGTACAGCCAGCGAACAGCGGGCACCCAGGCCAAGATACCCAGTGGAGCAGGGGCAAGTGAGGAGTGCCGGACCTCGAACAATATATATATAGAGTATATTGTATAGAGTATACACGTGTACTTTTTATATTTTGTATTAAACATACAACCTTTTAAGTGACATCTATTGTTCTTCAGCGCACCCTGATCCCCCCCTTTTTTTCTATGTCTATTTGATTGGGTCTTGTCTGGCAGAAGACCCTTCAGAGGTGCTGCTCTAGTCTTATAAGCGCAGGAAAGGGTTTCTCCTTTGCATATATATATATATATATATATAGTACAATGTCTCTAGAATTTGCGCTAAGCTGAGAAGGTCGTTAATAACACTAGATCCCCTACTAGAGAGATCCAAAAACCAAAATCCAAACCAATAGTGTTATGTAGCGCCCTGTGCAATTCTCAGGATACTTCCTATCTTTCCTTTGTTTTATAGTACCATAATCAGCATAAAACTTTTCAAATATAAAACATTTATTTAAATCATTTAAAACAAATAAATCAAACTTTTTCTTGAAATAGGATTTTGTAACAAAGGTGTATTCTTTAGATTATGGATCACAATGGTTACCACCGGTTACCCGACGCGTTTCGTCTCTTTGTGAGACTTCATCAGGGTGAATAGTTTTATAATAGATCTTTAAGGATCTTTTATCAAAAATACTTTTTAACAGATTTCTGTAACACTGGTCCGATTATAGGCTCAAGCCTTTTGCTGTAATTAATACTTGAGTATATTCCTGATCCAATTAAGGTTGGTGGTGGTGGGCAATTACCTGTAATTAATACTTGAAGGCTACCTCAGTTAAATTTTCTTCTGGTTTTGTAGGTACCATTAGTGGAAAGATTGTAATCTCGTCTCCTAATTTAAAATTTTAAGGTGCATTACACCTAAACAACGTTAGGGAGTGAACTATACAACTGAGTAGAAAATCCCCTTGTGAATCACAGGAGTGAAGATACGGTCCAGTATATGACCTTGCTGGCTCCTGAAGGTGTGTGCTCTCCTGTGTCCAAACACCAAGTAGGAAACTATGTTAAGTGGTTCATTCATCCTGTAAAGCAGGGCAGTAGCTGGCGATGATGCTGATGAAGCATCCACCAGCAAAACCATATGCAATTCCCGAACCTTCAAATGGATTTTGCTGTCTGTGCTAATGTGAGTAAGTCTAAACCGATTAATTTGTGACTAAGACATCATGGTGAAAGTGGACATCCCTGACATCACAGGCCCTCCTAAAAAATGCCTGTCTTTTTTTACACCAAACCCAAAAACTGCAGATTTCCACCCCCAAATGCAGAGATGCTGTCATTCAAATTGTGAGAGGACTACTATTAAGATCCATGCCATCCGTTGTGAATGGTATGCATACGATAGTCACTCAATTTGCAAATTTACTCTCTTTTTTTTCCCCATGCTGGCTGAATTAGCTTCATGATCAAATTTGTTGATGTTTAAATTGATATACTGTAAAATATGTTTTCAGTTTTCAGTAATTAAAAAGAATATATTAATTGTATCCATTTAAACAAAACAGTGCAAACTCAAAATGTAGAACAAGAATTGAAACCAAATCTAACCACAGGTAAACCCAAAAATAAAATTCTACAAATATGTTAAAGGCAAGCCCTTGACATTGTCAAACTAAATATACTTTGAAACCAGTTTTCATAGCATACAGTAGCTCCTTTTCATTGAAGTATTGTTGGTAAAACAAAATTAAAGATCAGAACTTCCATCTACCTATATCATTAAAGTAGTGTTTTGCAATAAATTAGTTTTTACTTCCTAAACTGTTTGAATGCATTTCTACATATATCATTTACATTACTGTAGGCAGGTTATTAAGAAAATATGTTATAAAACTAGAATATCTCAAAGCATAAGGCCAGCAAGAAATGCTGCTCTAGAATGAAAATAAAATAAAAATCCTATTTAATTAAACATATATTTCTTCAAAATAGAGGTATGAATGCAAATAAAATGTGACAATACATTAGGTATATTGTAGTATATCGATTTTCCCAAAATTAGAACAGAAAATGTGACGATAATTAAGACATGGCTCATCTAGTTTGCTCCTTTTCCATTTATCATTTTGGCAGGTTCAACCCTATTTGTTTTTTTTAGGATAACCTAATGCCTAGCCAAGTATATTTAAAAAGGCTAAAGCCTCATACAGACTCATACAGACAGGGTGATTTTGCCTAGCCTACACGCTGAGCGATATAGGCTAGGGAAATTGCCCTAGATGTGTGTATGGGTGATCTGTGCTACCCACCAGTGTTTTGGTTAGCACAGGAAGGCTACTTGACTAGATCTTGACTACATGTATTCATGATCTGAGCTGGCGATGGTGACATGTGGGACCATGCATCGTATCGCTATGGGGCATAAACAATTAGCAGTGTGTATGCCCCTTAAGACAGTGGAGCAATTTAAACATACTTGGGATAAGCATAAGGCTATCCTTACACAGACCTAAAAAAACAAATAGGGTGAATTTTAATAGGATAAGAGATTCAGAAAGTGAGAGATTTGGTAAGAAATCTCCAGTTTTTTAAAGCGGCAATCATATACACTGCAAAACCAGTTGATTTAGCAGTGTAAATGATTGCCACTTTAAAAAAAACTGGAGGTTTGTTACCAAATCTCTCACTTTCTGAATCTCTCATCCTATTAAATTTCACCCATACGGCTGAAGTTGCCAATTAGACAAAAGGAAAAGGAAACAAGATGGGACAAATAGTTCTTATCTGATATCACATTCTATGTTTCTATGAGATTTAAATTATTATGACCTTTATAAAATTATTTTAATTATGTCCCTAATAATACTGTATAACAATAAAATATTTTCTCTAAAGGAAAAGGAAACAAGATGGGACAAATAGTTCTTATCTGATATCACATTCTATGTTTCTATGAGATTTAAATTATTATAACCTTTATAAAATTATTTTAATTATGTCCCTAATAATACTGTATAACAATAAAATATTTTCTCTAGAACATTTTGTTATTATATGTTATTTATGTAACATCCAAGTGGTACTTCCATGAGAAATCTTGGTTATTGATTCGTCTTTTTATTTACTTTAACTGAAACTCAATGCTACACAAGCTCAACTATGCATTTTTAAAAAAAATGTTATTAATTATAATTAAGCGTACTTGTAATTTCCTGAAAGATGATTAATAACTGATGTATTTTTTATTAGGCAACACAAAGTAATATATGGTGTTGGTAACAAAACAAGACTAAATAATTCAAAATATTGATATTCTCCGATAGATGTAAAATAAAGAAATATATTTGTCTATATAAGAAATTAACCAGTATGTGATTTCCCAAGAAAGATTCAACAGTCAATATCCTGAGGCATAGATAAATAAAGGCAATGTGCTCAATACCCGTACAAATAGAATTTGTGATCAATGTCTCTTTACACCTTAAATCCAATAACTGGGACTTGAGAAATTAATCATGTGTAATCTGGTGTCTTCTTTTTTTTTTTTTTTTTTTAACTATCACAAGTAGCATTGGAAAGCAACACAAATTGGAAAACTGAAGAATAATTCTAGCTAATCCTTTGGCTACAATTTGTCCAATAGTTTAGCAGGTTTTTTATTCCCTTGAATTACAAATAAACCTAAAATAAGAGTTTGTGTATAACTATCCAACCTTAACATCCGCACCCATAAATGTTCAGGTGCCTTCCACAATATTTGTAATACTGCACGTGGTGGCACTCCCATCCCAAGACAGCTTATGGAATACTGTAAACTGGGGTGAAGGGCTGACCTGGGCTCTTTCAGTGGTCAGAATGGAGAATATACAGATTGCAGCATGCTGCCATCCTGCAGTGCACAATCATGATCTCAAAATATTATTGTCATTATAGGCAGCCATTTACTGAAAAAGGTAACTAAAACTGTCTATCTATATTGCCGTTCAAGTGGCTTAATGATATAAAGACTTATTTAAAGTACAGTACTGTATGAAAGAAATTATTTCCCAACTCATCTATGATCCCAACTTTATCTCATACATTGTAAGTCTCCTGTCTGTGAGAAACTTGAAGAGGAGACACTGCAGTGCACTTCAGGGAGCGGAGCTGAATGTTTTTGTTATTAGGCCCCACCCCCAACATAGGAAACCATCTGTGATTTGCTCTGCATGGTGAGGGGTGGAGCTAAAAGATGCAATTCAGTCATTTAGCCTCACTCACTTCCTGCAGCTCCCACAATTGCCAGTGAGCAACATACAAAACTTCCTGCTTCACTAGGAAGCAGGCAGGAAGTGGGAGAGCCACCAACTCTTGCGCTGCAGGGGACTACCCCAAAAATCTTGAGCATCCTGTATTGTAAGCAAGTATGATTTCAATAAATCTATTATATTACTATGTTTCCTTTTTTACTTTATGTGTTGAATTTACACTAGGCAGTAAGTTGCTCTGCTGTATGTGTGGCGAATAAATTATATTTAATACGTTTTATAATTAATATGTAGTTTTGATGAATTTCAACTGCATTATTAACAATACATTAAGTTAAAATGTAATCCATATGAATGAATAAGGATTATGATAAAGTAATAATAACATTTGTATATTTAGCTGTATGCATTCTGATACAAACAATATTGCTAACATGCTCTCATGAGAATTTTCATCTGCTTACAGAGTTTGTCCAAACAATGCCCAGGGCACAATCTATGGCTCTGACAATCTGATTAATGCTGGAAACTGAAGGGGAAGATTATTACAGACTGGTTTACATATCCTAAATCTATTTATTTTATGTTAATGTTTGAGTTTTTCATCACTGACTGCTTCGGACATTAAAGTTGACTGATGGGATTCGAGAGTGTCAAATGTTTGCCTAAAGGTATCTCCTGAACCACCGGTCTTTTTATTGTTATAAAATAAGCTTATTCTGTGGAAAGTTTTATTAGAAAAGAAACAAATGTAGAATTAATATAGAAACACTCAATGTACCATGCTCTAATGCAGGACAACCGAAGAGGAAGGCATGGGCTGGTGGAACTAATAAACCTGCTATTGTGTGAAAAGGGGATAATAAATGCAAGGTCCACTCAAAGGCATCATTAGGGAGGTGTGGTTTGTGCAGACTGTATCCAGGTGTCACCGGTCCAGAGGTGAAAGCAAAATGCCAGCTCCTCCTCTGTAACAGGGAGCTGGGTGGTTCACTGTGACATTTTTGGAGTATCTGTCAGTGCATACAGAGTCTCCAGGGGTAGGCCAGCATATTATTCCCCAGGAGTGATATTAATGGGGATTTTTTTAAGATCACACCTCATGCCCCTTGAGACAATGTCCCCATTATAATGTAAGCAGTTCTCCTGCAAGGCCACACACCCTTTCTCAGTGGCAGTTGGCACTAGCTCCTATCCAATAGTTTGAATTACATTTTGTCCTCAGTACAGGGATGTGGTTTGCCCCACAAGTGAATAATCATCAGGTTCCAATGCCTGAATCACCGGTAGTGGAACCTGTCTGGAAGTTTTAGCTCCATATCACCGTAGAGCTACATGTAGACAATAGGTGTCAGCACTATAACCATTGGGAGAAATACGACTTACAGTACATATTTGATTATTATAAAGTTGCAACCAAGAAATATCAAAAACTGTACATCATAGCTGTCTTCAGTACATACACATCTACAAAATATCTAATTCATTGTTACAGGTGACCATGAGGTTGGTACTAGCAGGCACAGTTGTCATTTAGCCTTCTGCTAACAACCTTCAACAATAACAGCCACCTCAGTGGATTAGGTCCACCAATTACCGGGATGCTGCCTGGTCTTTCCATGGACAAGGCTGTTATTGGAGACTGTGCAAGGTAAGTACGAAACTGGAGTCAGACAGGGACATACTGTAGGAATAAGAACTAGACACAGAAGACAAACAATAAACAAGTATACACCACAAAGTATGACTGCCACCTGATCACTGCAGAGGATGATACACACTACTGACACTGTACTGTTGATGTTGACATAATACAGAATAATGAACCACAATCGGCTGTCGCTAATAGCATCTAAGTTGAGTACTCAGGGACAGCACAGTGGCAGACAAACAGACTGATTGAGGAATCCACAAAAGTGGAATAGACGCTCACTCTGACACAGAAGGACATACAGCGGGACCATGGAAAAATACAATAGTGGGTAGCAGTGTTTGGTCCTGTTATTCCATGCTTTTTCCATGTTTTTTTCCATGTTCTTGACAGGGGGAGTTACTACCCCCAGTAATTTGCAATAGCAGCTACTTGGCAAACCAGCACGGTGCGCAGTTCCCTCTTTATATCGCTTGATATACACTTTCATACAGCAGGACTAGACTGTGGGGCAAACAATAATCCCAGTATAAAAACAGAAGCTTCAATGTAGAAAGAATCAACTGGGAAAACAGGACCAAACACAGCACAGGCACATGAAGGATTAAGCAAACTCTGTGAAACAGGATCCAGGCAGTGGCGTAACTATAGTCCCGCAGCCCCCGTGGTGGTGGGGAGGCGCTGAGAAGGTGTGGGCTCCTGACTCAGTCTGCAGGGCTATAGATACCCGCTGCCGCCTGCCCCTGTCGCCAGCCGGTACCTCCGGCGCTTCTGGCGGGTCCCAGCTCCTGCAGCTAATAAAAAGTGACAATCAGAAAATGGCTGCCCCCATACAGCAGACCGTTTTTAAGATTGCTATAAGAGGCCGCCACCTACTCTAGCATCCTCAAAAACTGTCGGCATTATGGGGGCAGCCATTTTCTGAGTGTCACTTTTTATATGCTGCAGGAGGCGGGAGAGCTGGGACCTGACAGAAGCGCCGGCTGCAGGAATTACTGGCTGCATGGGGAGGGGTGTTAACCCTAGTTGTTGGAGGGGGGTTGGTTAACCCCCAAGGGGGGGGGCGCAAATTTAATAGCGGCAGGGGGGAACAAATTAAATAGCTACGCCACTGGATCCAGGTAGGTGAACACAGGGCTGGCCAGGATCAGGGTATACAGGTAAGAATTGAGTCAGGATTCAGGAATGGGGTATACAGACAAGGACTGAGTCAGGATACAAGATAACACAGGCTTGGTCAATATTCACCCAGACAGGATAAAGGTTTATCAGGATATAACCAGCATTGAGTCTAGGGCAGGCTGGGTAATATAGGGAGCAATACCCAATCAGGATGGCTGGGAAAGGACAAGCCTCTTGATACACATTCCCATTTCCACTGCACTGTATTCCCAAGCCGAAAACAGCCTCTGCCAGCAACTCCTCTAATACATGGTGGGATGACATCAGCTGCCAAAACCCAGGAGGGACCAATCAGCATTTTTTTTGAAAATTCTCGGGCCAAAAATCCCAGGAACGGTAAGATCTGTTCCACTGCAGCTCACCCGGAAAAAACCCTGCTTGTGAATAAGGTAACAATCCAAGGCCACATTAGCTGGGATTTTTTACTTGTAGCCATTTCCACTGACAGAATGTATTAGTTAACTGGTTTTTAACAAATAGGGCAAAATTCAGTGTGCTTTTTTGTAGTATAAAGATCTAGGGCCAAATGTAATAGGGTGAGAGTTTCGGAAAGTGAGAGATTTTGGGAGAGTTTTCCCATGTTTTTTAAAGCAGCAATCAATTACATGGCAAAAATCAACCTGGTTTTGCAGTGTAATTGATTGCTGCTTTTAAAAAAAAGGGGAAAACTCTCCCAAAATCTCTCACTTTCTGGAAACTCTCACCCTATTACATTTGGCCCCATGTGTTTTCTTCACTAGCTCACCTTTATCTCATGGCTCCATTATCTTGGATAAAATAGCCCTTATATTTTGTTTTGAAACACATTTCCCAAAACATTATTTAAAATGTATTTAGGCCCTTATTCTGGTTCACTCGCAAAGGCACATTCCTTCTCAAATGGACAAAACCATGTCTCTTTAGAAGCACATGGCATTACTGCTGATCCAGCAAAATAGATGGTTACCTGTAAATGTTTAAAGAAATCCACAAAACATGACCTGTTACAGGGCACTTTATAGATGCAGTATAGAACCATGATCATACAGCTTGCCTACAGCAGGAAATAGGATATTAATATGTAATTATGATCTTTTTTATTGTTTTGTGAACTAATTTGCTAGTCTCTTACCTTTTAGAAATAAATGTTATGGTATGTGGTGATACTAATATTTCTGTTAGCTCTAAAGACCATGGCCCTTATTCTGATCGGTGCGGCCGGATCCGAATATGCGGCCAGGACCGTGCGTGCGAAACCCCGCCTTCCATACGGATCGCCAACTCCGTCCGTACGCGGTAAGAAGCTGGCCGAACGGACCGCACGTGTATTTTTCATGGAATACACCTCCTCCATCTCAGGGAACCTCCCCCATCATTCGATGGTCGCACCAGCTCCCGCAACCTCAGACCACACGGACATTTTTCCGTGCAAAAGCAGGGATCTGGGCGGGCAGCTGACATCCGGCGATGTCATATGTCCGCCCCCTACACGTGCGTCACGGCCGCATTACCATACGTACGCCCAGCGTTTGCATGGGAACACCCATGAAACGCGGGGCGTATGCATATGGTAATGAGCCCAAATAGCCCTTCACGCCCCTCTCCACCCCCTGTTCGAGTGTTCACATTTCATGCGGGATTTGGCCGTACGCCCCTCTCGCACATGCGCAGAGACGCCTCTGCACATGCGCAGACACAAAACATCGGCGGCACGAACGCACGCGGATATTACCGCACCAACCAGAATAAGGGCCCATGTTATTGGATACTTATATTTTAATATTCAGACATTCGTTAAATGTTGCAATTAATAAACTTTCACATCAAATGTATTCATCCAATTCTCAAGATCAATGACTAACTATGCTGTACAGTACTTCAGCAGTTCTAATCAGGTTATTCGGTCATCTGTACTGTACTGTAGGTTTCAAATAAGGATTTATTTGTCTGATTCATTCCTGTATTATTTCTGCTGATGGAAGAAATCAAGATTTTGCAGAGGTGTTCATTTCCTAAGATAAGATATATATTAAAGACGTATGTTGCCCATAGCTACCAATCGGATTCTTTCTATTATCTTCTAGAAGATGATAAATAAATAAAAATAATCTGATTTCTATGGCCAATATCCCATCTTCAATAAAATTATCATCTTAGTAAATTTACCCTGGAATGGCCAGAGGCACGTCTATTTGAAACTCACCTACATATTGGTACAAGGGCCAACCCGTAAGCTACAGGACACAAGTCTCTTTAATGGAGCAATTTGGTATTTATTGCATGACATACTGTAGTAACGTGAGAACAATGTAACATATTCTATACATGCTATACAATAATACTGTATTTTGCTCACTTTTTTTCTTCTTTTACTGTAATCACACATGTCTCACAACTTAGCTGGGGCTTTACTGGCAACGTTTATCCTGGGGCAGTAAGTGTAACCATGTTTTCTACCTGTGATGCAAAATGAGTGTGACAAAGCACTGAAGCGCTGCGTGTGTTTTATTTAATGGGTGTGGGGCAACAGGTAGACAGCAAAAAGGTCAACAACCATTAGGTCAACATGCATTAAGGTCGACATGCAAGAATATCGACATGTCATTAGGTCGACACAAGCATTCGGTCGACACGGGGAAGGTCGACATGGGGTTTTCGTATTTCTTGTTCCAAATGTCAACACAGTCGACATGGACACTAAAACATAGCATCGTGTCCCCTCACTATGCTTCGGGCACGGTGCCTCGCTACACTCAGCACACTATTTTATTCTCCCATCACGCCCTAGTGGATGGTAGGGCATGAAATACCGCCTGTCGGCACATGTCGGATGTGAAAAACCCCATGTCGACCTTTTTGACTGTCGACCTTCCCCATGTCAACCTAATGGTTGAGTCGACCTAATGACATGTTGACCTAAACCCATGTCGACTTGCAGTCATGTTGACCTTCTTACATGTAGACCTAATGGTGTGGATAAATGTTTGTCAACCTTTTTGCTGTCTACCCGTTGTCCGGATACCTTATTTAACATAGCTGTGGTTTATATAGTCAATAAAATACATGGAAATGTGTCAAACCTAAAGCTATACAGCAGTATCACTGGACTGGACTGAACTATACAGCACTATCACTGGACTGGACTATACAGCTCTATTACTGGACTGGACTATACAGCACTATTACTGGACTGGACTATACAGCAGTATCACTGGCACTGGACTGGACTATACAGCTCTATTACTGGACTGGACAATACAGCAGTATCACTGTCACTGGACTGGACTATACAGCTCTATTACTGGACTGGACTATACAGCAGTATCACTGGCACTGGACTGGACTATACAGCTCTATTACTGGACTGGACTATATAGCACTATTACTGGACTGGACTATACAGCATGATCACTGGACTGGACTATACAGCTCTATTACTGGACTGGACAATACAGCAGTATCACTGTCACTGGACTGGACTATACAGCTCTATTACTGGACTGGACTATACAGCAGTATCACTGGCACTGGATTGGACTATACAGCTCTATTACTGGACTGGACTATACAGCACTATTACTGGACTGGACTATACAGCAGTATAACTGGCACTGGATTGGACTATACAGCTCTATTACTGGACTGGACTATACAGCACTATTACTGGACTGGACTATACAGCATGATCACTGGACTGGACTATACAGCACTATTACTGGACTGGACTTGAGCGTGACGTCACTAAGCCCCGCCCCCATTATGTTAAACAGGCGAATTCACAGGTCTCCGTGGAGGGGCAGGGCTAAAATGACACGATTTTGCCATTTTAGCTCCACCCCCTCCTCTGAGACCCGCGGATTGCGGCATTTAAATGCCGCGATCGGGGGCGCAGCGGGGGTCCCCCCTGAATCCGGGAGGGGAACCCGATTTTCGGGAGACTCCCGGCCATTCCGGGAGGGTAGGCAACCCTTAGTTAAACCCTTTTTCACAAATAGGCCTTGAAACTACACTTTGAATTTACAGCATATTTTGATATACATAATGTGTTATTGTATTGTATATTTATATATATTTTTTTACAATCCCTCATCAAAAAACAAAAAAAAGCAATGGTCATAAATAATAATTCAGGCAAATGATACTTTTCACAAAGAGTATATAATCTTTAATGAATGTGATTTAAAACAATATTTTGTCAGTGTTGCATTAAACGAGTTCAGAGAATAAGTGTGCACATAACTACTGCTGATTATTCTTTATTTACAATAAAGCACCCATGAAAATGCCCCCCCCCCCTTGGCCAACTTCAGACACCCAGAAGGAATCTCTGCATGTCAAGTCATTACAGTGATTAGGTTACAGGGGACGGCTCACACACAATTTCTAGGTACCAGTCAATAGGTCAGCACCGAAAGGTCAGCATGCACTAGGCTGACATTGACAAAGGTCGACACAAGTAAAAGGGCAAAATGGCAACAGTCAACACATGAATAGGTCAACATGAGTTTTTCACAATTCTTTTTTTTTAGTTTTTAATTTTTGGGGGGACTTTTTCATGCTTTAACATCCACATGGACTTCAACTGGAAATGGTAAAGTGTGCCACGCACAGCGGTACCAGAAAAAGGCATCTGACCCGAAGATAGGTGAGCAAAGCGAGACATGTGAGGGTACCCAGTGGCGTAGCTACGCTTTGGGCGCCCCCCCACCCATACCCACCCCCGCCTCCGCCGCCCCGCGGTGGCGGGGGCTGCGGTGCTATAGTTACGCCCCTGAGGGTACCCACTACACTAATTGGGGATCCATGTGCTCCAGTGTCAACATTGACACCAAAAAATGACACAATCATATCGACCCTTTCATATGTCATTCAAGTGCATGACAACCCCTTGCCAATGATGACCTAATACATGTTGACCTTTTGGTGTCAACCTATTGATTGTCAACCGAAACATTGTCTGTGAGCTATTAATCATAAGTAATCCATGGGCACTATACTGCGGAGGTCTGGAGGGATGTAATTATGGGCCATTGGACTGAATAATAACATAGGGGGTTATTCCGGTTCACTCCTTCTGGCAAATTCCTTCTTAAATTGACAAAACCATGTGAACTGCAGGGGGGCAGATGTAACATGTGCAGAGAGAATTAGATTTGGGTGAGTTATTTTGTTTCTGTGCAGGGAAAATATTGACTGCTTTATTTTTACACTGCAATATAGATCTCCCTTTGAAGTAAAACCCCACCCAAATATAACTCTCTCTGCACAAGTAACATCTACCCCACCTGTAGTGCACATGGTTTTGTCCATTTGAGAAGGAATTTGCCAGAAGGAGTGAACCAGAATAACCCCCACAGAGATCACCACAGGTCACATAGGGATTGAAAGACATATGTTTGAGGCACCAATTTTCTCAGCTAATATGAAAGACCCTGAATACAGCTAAATGTAAAGATAGATCAATCTCCAAAAGTTCAAGTGTATTTATTGAACACCAAATGAATCCCCATAACATGTAATTGCATGCACATTATCTTGTAATTTAATAACCGTCTGAGAACAGTTTATGCTTACCTCTATACCAAAATTAACTAAGTCAATTGCTACAAATTTCAAGAAAAAAATATGTTTTCCATTGGTAAAAAGCAGTTCCAAGGTCTGTCTTCTGTGTTGGTGCAATTGTGAGGCATAAAGTAAGGTGACCTCATTCTTTTATGAAATCACCAGATGATGTGCAATCACATTACACCAGGATTTGACAGTATTTAATAAATACAGTATGCCTTGGAGATCTGTCACCATTTACCCTTGACCATGCCCAGTCTCTTCCTTGCCTTTTGTATATGAATGATCCTAAATGATCTTTTTCTAAATAAAGTGCCTAGTATAAAAAATTAGGAAAAGGACTCAAACACGGGTAATTCTTTCCATGAACTATCTAAGACATGCCAGGCATCTCGTGCCATATGGTGCAAAAAAGTAGGGTGTTTGAGGACACACTGTATATAATTTTTTCAAATCTATCAATAAAAACAATTATTTTCCTCTAAATAGTGTAAACAATTGGTGCAAACAAAGCATTAGAAGATTAACACTAGTTCTAACTAGTACATTAAATTTATATTTAAAATAAAATCATTTTTATATGTATAATACACTTTATATTATAAAGAGGTCATAACATTTATATACTATAAACATATAGATTTGACTCACTAAAAATTGAGAATATTACACCATTATTGACTCTTTTTCGGTAATTGAAGAACGTTGTGTGAAACTTTTCTGGCTGAGACGTGTGTGTATTGTATCCTCACTTAATGCATTATCAAGTCTCGATAGGATGCTAATCTTAAACTTCTTAAAATCCTGTCCCATTATAACATACAGTATGGGGTTTATACAGCTGTTGGCCATTGCTAGGGCAGTGACAATGGGCATGCCAATCTTAAATAGGGAGTCTGAAAATTTATCATAAAATAACTCCAAAATATTCATTATGTTGAATGGTGACCAGCAAATGAAGAATGCCACAATTATGGTAAATATGATCTTAAATGGTTTCCTGGATTTGGCCATCCTGTTCTTCTTGAGCTTTAAGACAATTGTAACATAGCTGAGTGTAATGACTACGAGTGGTATTAAATATCCAAATGCAAACCTTATTATGACCATGGCCGTATGGATTGTTCCTTCATTATTTTCATCTATGACATTATTGTGACATACTGTTTTGTTCTCATTTGGTGCAGTGTCACGGAAAATTAAATGAGGGGTGCTTAGGAAAAATCCAATAATCCATGCAACGGTGGAAAGAAAAGTTGCGAGTCTGGTAGAACGATGATTTTGGGACCAAACAGGAAAGAAAACAGAAATGCAACGATCCAAACTGATGATGGCCAACAGAAAAATGCTGGTGAACATGTTCAAAACGAGGATAAAACTGTTGAGCTTGCACATGGCTTTGCCAAATATCCAGTCATGATCCATTGCGGTGTAGACCACAGTCAGGGGTAAGAAAAAAATGAACAGGAAATCAGCCAGAGCCAGGTTAAAAAGCCAGATGGAGTTGACAGATTTCTTCATTTTGAAAGCAATGATTCCAATCACAAGGCCATTTCCAAAAATTCCCAAAATATATACAGTTATATAAAGCACAGTGGAAATAACCCGAATGGTTAGGCTACTTGTATCATCTCCATGGACATGATTGATGACATTCAAAGTACCATCATGATCATCAGGGTAATCACTATAATTACTATAGTTATAATAATTAGTATTGTCATCCATCATCTGAAAGAGAAGATAATATATTAGAATTATCATAATATTTAAGCCAGAAGTATTTATGACCAAATTAAAGTATTCAGACTATTACACAAAGTATTGCAGTACAGGCAATCTAAGGGACACAAATATATATATATATGTATTCTTCTGGCTATATATATATATATATATATATATATATATATATATATATATATATATATATATATATATATATATATATATATATATATATATAATTTGTAATTATTTGTAATTTGAAAATTATTACTAATTGCTGAACATATGTGTAAGCAGTACAATTATCTGCCTTACAATCAAGTGGAAAGACTACAGAGTGCTTTAGTCATACATTAATTATCCCTCCCAACAGTAAGGCGTGTGAGATTTGAATAAAGAAAGCCCAAGGGGTGGAACTGCTGATGTAGCAGGTGTTCTCAAATAGAGATCCTGGGGACTAAGAGGTCCTCAGCCACCAGTGCATGACCTAATATTTTGGGGGTACAGGGTTGGATCCTATACCTGCTCTACTCTACAGTATGTGAACTTACGGTTGGACTGGTGTATCTTTAAAAACTTTCATTGGCCATACCCTCTGAATGGCTCCTTCATAGAAGGGATGCAGTTCCAGATGTCAACTAACTGTCAAAAGTAACGAATGAGTGAAAGGATGCTTGCCCATACTTGGGATTGACAAAGACGGAGACTAGAGGTGTAGAGTCTAGCGTGGCAGTGGAGTTCACCATTGCAATGTTCCTTTGTACAGGTGAAGGCATGCTCCTGAGTGTAACTAGAAGTAGTCATGCGACAGTGAAAAAGAACACTTTTATGTGGCACTAGATAACATATACACAATATAATTCAAAGTAAATTTATTGCACAATATCACAAATATAAAACATAAAACATGCAGCAGTGAAGTACCAGAATAAGATTACTAAGAAAGATGATGTTGAACTAGGAGTCACCAAACTAATTAAAAGATCTATACAAAGTTGCACTAATATACAATGGATAATCTAATTAGCACTTTCCTATTACTTTTCCTCCCCTGTTCTGAGTTTCAGAGCACTTTTCTGTTCCACTTTATCAATTATATTTAATATACAATGGAGTTTGCTGTGTGAATATCAAATGTTTTTCATGTTTCGATTTCTCATACTACATAGCAACTGGTTGCTGTATAAAAAAACAATAAGAAATATATATATAAATAACAAAAATCAATTATACAGCATACATAACCCTAGTCCAGGGGTTCTTAAACTATTTTGCTCTGGTACCCCTTCAGATAATAAAAACGATTACAGAACCCCAGCAAGTTACCACAGAATTGCCGCTACATGTATGGCCAGGAAAGTGAAGTGACTGCAACTGTGACAGGGAGGCACTGGATAATGGGGCATGGGAAAGATGACAGGCGGATAGAAGAGAGAAGCAGTGGGTGTTTACTTGATGAGTTATTCCACCCCCCCCCCCCCCCTCCTCACAGACACATTAGCCTGATGGTCAGCAACATGGAGTCATGGACCCACTTTGGGGTCGGGACCCAAAGTTTGAGAACTGCTGCATTAGTCTATACATTACCCCTCCTTTGGAAACTGTCCACCTTGAATGATGTTAGCTCCATGTATGTTCATGTGTTTAGGGTGACAGAAAGTGCCTAGGGTGACAGGCCAACCATGAATGGTCGACAGTAAAAAGGTTGAATAATGAAAACGGTTGACATGCACAAGGTCGACATGGACAAAAGTTCAACAGGGAAATGGTTGACACATGACAAGGTCTACATTACTTTTTCTCTTTTTTGTGTCAATGTCTCAAACGCATGTTTCCACCACTGCCATTGACATATTGCTTGTGGCGACCTTTTTTCAATTTCGACCTAGTGCATGTCGACCTTTTGACCATGTCGACCTATTGCCTGGAAACCAATAGAGATCAACTTATTGACTGTCAACCTAGTCAACATTGACCAAATAACCGCAACCACAAATACCTAGGCACCCATTTATTGAATGTGCCGGAGCCAAATGCGGTATAAAGCTGGCCATACATTTAGAGATTTATTGTCAGATCTGGCTGGTTGGAACAAAAATCTGGTAATATCTGAATGACAGTTTTTGCCAGTTTTACAGCATTTTGAAGCTATATGTCAACTGTCATTTGCTCTCATCTATTACCAGATTTTTATTCCAAACAGCCGGATCTGAAAATAAATCTCTAAATGTATGGCCAGCTTAACTGTTAGGCAGTTGTGGTCGCACACCACTGATCACTTTCCCAGTGCACACCACTAGCAAAGTGTAGGGATTTTAGCCAGCAAATGTTCTCCATGGCATCATGTGGATATCAATCTACTTCTCTAATGAGTTTTGCTTCTGTATAGTGGGAGCTTTTTTTTGAAAAGCACTAGGAATATCCAAGGTCAGAAACAGGTAGACAATGGCACAGAAACATGTAGACAATGGCATAAGAATTTCACTAAGGAACTTCCGCTTATAAATGAGACTCAATCCCTGCACTAATCAGGACCTCCTTTTTTGGCATACCTGGTCTTGTGATCTTATACAGAACGGCATGTACATCTCTATGGGAGCTTAGACCATCTTTGCTGTGAAGCCACCAGAGGAGAGGAAGCCCAAAGAGAAGACAGCAGTGGGCACCAGGACATTCCCCCACTGCCAATTGCAGGTTGGGACCCAATGCTGATGAATCTGGTAAGTGAGAGCCAGGATTGGCTGGGCTGTGTCATTAGTCCTCACTCTTATGAGGAATGGGCACCAAACACCCCACATATGGTTTGCCAGGGGACTTCTGACAGAGGAGTTGAGTTGCATGAATATCCGGGGCTTAGACCCAACAGCATTCCTCTGGAACATATTCTTCCAGTCCACTAGGAATTGGACTGTGTCTCAAGATATTCTGGAGTACAAAATTAATTTCACCTTATTTTGCTCTTGACAATCCACTGGGCTAGCCGAAGGAGGGTGACAGGATGTTGAAAACTGATTAAGAACCAAGGGAGATATGGAAGACATTTGGTATTCTGAGTGTTCCAGGAAGTTTCAGTATATTTATTATGCTGCCCTTTTGTTTACTTAAAGAATCTTGATTGACCCAATAAAGCTGCTAACAAACTTCATTGTGGATACATTTAGTTGCTGATGCTTGGTTGACAAACAGATTCTGTCACCAGCACTCAATAATGAAACCTTCTTACTATTTCTGTCCGCAAACATCTTATACCTAGAAGAGACTACACAGATTCTGTACTTCTCTCCAAATTTGCATTACTTGAAGTAAGTTAAAGACAAGGACATCCAGGGTAATTTTCTCAGAAATATTACCTGTGCCCCACACTAGTCAAGGGAGACATAGGGAACTTATGGAGCTTAATGCATGGCTAAAGGGGTAGTATAGGAAAGAGGGGTTTGGGTTCCTATAGCTCTGGTTGGACTTTCAAACAGGGGCTATCTATACAGCACCGAAGGATTGCACCTGAGTGGAAAGAAGGTGGCAGTGCTGGGAGGCAGGATGGTTAAAAGGGACTGAAGAAGTCTTTAAACTAGACATGGGGGTATACAGAAAGAAACTATGTGCTAGAAAGACAGAGTAGTGAGGAGCGGGAAAGCAAGAGAATGGAGGTTGGAGATGGGGAGTTGGGGAGAAAAACTAGATTTAGTAAGAAACCATTTAGTAAACAAACCTTGAAATGGGAAAAGCAAGAAAGTAGACTGAAATGCTTGCTAGCCAATGCAAGAAGCTTGGCAAGCAAAATTGGGGAATTAGAAACCCTGGCCATGAGGGATGATTATTATATAATTGGTATAACAGAAACATGGTGCAACAAGTCACATGATTGGGGTATAAACATACACCCTTTTCAGAAAATAAAGGGAAACTAGAAGGGGGTGTGCCTTTATGTAAGAACAAACTTAAAGGAAATGAGCTGAGAATAATACTGAGGCCATGTAGGCAGTTACTACTGAAAATAACAAAAAATCAAATAAACTTTTTAATAGATGGGGCCGAAGATTTGGATTTGGATTAGTCACCGGGATTTGGATTTGTCAAGTGGCGGTGAAAGGCTTTGGATTTGGATTTTTGTAAAAAAAAAACGCCCAAATCACATAATTTTTGCGTTTTATTGTCCCTAGAGCAGGGGTTCCCAAACTTTTTTGAATCACGGCACCCTAGAGCATCAAAATATTTTCAAGGCACCCCTAGGCCAAATGCTTCTTATCTAGAAATTCAGAAAAAAAAAAATTAAATTAAGTGCATTGTGTTTATATGTCAGTTATTTGTTGAGGGACAGGATTTGCTTCTGTTTGTCCACATATATTATGATTGGCAGCCACAAGCACTGGCTTTGCCTGGTACATTGACATAAATAATATGAATTGATCTTGGTCCACCAACCCAAGGCACCCCTGCAAGTGTCCTGAGGCACCCCTGGGTGCCTAGGCACATAGGCCCTTATTCTGATCGGTGCGGATATTCCCGCATTCTTACGGAGCGGTCCGCACGCTACGGTGTTTTGCCGCATGCGGCCATCGTCCGTAGAAACGCCCACGTGTCCTCCGCATTCGGACGGACTCACTCTTTAAGAACAGGGCGTGTTTACGGACGACATACAAACCATGCGTGTGCGGGAGAAACACTCAGATTCGGCACGGTGGTATTACAGAGTATTACAGAGTATGCTCGGGAATACCGCATCCGAACGGGAGCCAAGCGGTGCTACCGCACGTAAGCGGAGTATTTACGCCAAACAACCCACTATTAAGTATCTTCTGCAAGACATCACATGACCCACTTATTCAATTACCTATCCTCATAAAAATTATTTATTTTGCTACATTCCTGCCATGTTGTTTATTTTTTGGATTTTGTATTTTTTGGTCATTGCATCACAGTGGCATTGACTGTGACATGTATAGAAATAAATTTTTTTACTTTACCCAAAAATGTGTGGTTTCATGAGTACATGTCGAATACACATGTGTATTGCTAGTATTAATATTCTGTCATGTCCATTGTTAGCAGTTTTAAAGTGTCTGACAAGTACAGGATATGTGGGTGTTTAGGAAGGGTTCCTTGAAGCAGCAATGGTTTCAATTAAAGCACTGACAAGCGGCCTATTAGTGAGTAATGAGTAAAGGAGTCGATTCTATTGGGTTCAGGTGTTAATGCTTGTAGTCATTAGGCGTACGTTCGCCTACCGCATGAACGAGTGGTGTCCGCAAAGCAATAGTACACTTGTGGACACCGCACATTTCTTCCCCTTTTGATCGCGTGCATTCGGAGTGCTATCCGAATGTACGCCCCCCAACATAAGTGTACTCCCCCGTGTCCGCCCATGTTTCCGCCCCGTTTTGCCCACTTTGAAACTACGCCCATGTGACATTCCGCATGACGCCCATAATACGCCCATATTTCCCGACTGATTGCGGGGAACAGTTTTGTACGGGATTTGGCCGAACTGGTACGGAGTCAAGGCGTGGCACATGCGCGTTGCGTTCTCCACGCATGCGCAGACGCCGAAAAGACGCGATCCGTAAGAATGCGGTAAAGTCCGCGTCAATCAGAATAAGGGCCTTAGTTTGGGAACCACTGCCCTAGAGTAATATTAAACTCAATAACATTAATTTACAGCCCTTCCCAGACAATTTTGACAACGTTACAGCTCACAATGTTGTTTTCATTTAATTTAGGCCAAGGTCTGACAGTATTAATATGGTTTATTGGGGTGCAGTACACACAAACGAACAAAAGAACAGCAAAATTACATTTTTTTCTTTTCTTTTTTTCATGGACGGGGCTTGTCTAACACTGCGTGGAGGCAGAACAATCACACACGGAACTTGTTCTGAGTCTGACAGTAGTCTTACTATGGTGTATTGGGGTGCAGTGCAGTGCAGCATACCAGACACCACAAACAATGTAAAACATGAAAAGCTGACTGACACTGCCTGCCTGTGTACCGTACACCCCACTACACTGACTGACAGCCTCTGCACTCTGACACACTGACACAGCCTGCCTAACACAACCAGTACAATGACACAGCCTGCCCACTGACTGATGTGATTAATCTAACTGTCACTGACACAACCCAGCACAAACCCCTGCACAAACCCCTCTGCACAACACACCAAGCTTATAAAGACTTGACATCTCACAAGAATCCAACATGAGACTATACTATGCAGTTGTGCTCGGGTTTTCGAGCAAATCCAGAAACTTGCGAGGCTCGCAGCGGGCTCAGGGGGTGCTCATCTCTACACAGGGGTATGTTACAAACCACCTAACATTAATGAAAGGAATGAGACACGACTTTTAGACCAAATCCAAAATTCAGCAGATCAGGGGCAGGTAATAATTATGAGGGATTTTAACTTTCCAGACATTGATTGGACAAATAAGACAGTACATCAGCTAAAAGCAGTAGGTTCCTTATGGACCAGTTTATTACACAATTGGTTGAAATACCGACTCCTAACAGGGCATTATTGGATTAAGCATTAACAAATAATATAGATTTATTGCAAATACCAATGAATAGTACATCTGGGAAACAGTGACCACAACATGGTCTCACTGTAAATAAACTTCTGCAAACAATAATATATGGGACCAGCTATATATCAAATTTTAGGAAAGCAAACTTTGAAATATTCAGGAAATCTTTAAAAGAAAGTGGGTACTCTTTACCTAGCACGGCGCCCACGATTTTGATCGTGGGCATCGCAGGTAAAAAAATCGCGGGCATCGCGGGAATTGAATGCACTAAAAATCGGGTGCGACGCGACCGACGCGATGCCCGCGATTTCCCATAGGGAACAATGTTAAATGTCTCAATTGACCAGATATTCATGTTCAATGCCTCAATTGACCCGATTTTTCCATAGGAAACAATGTTAAATGGCCCACAGAGGCCAAATAGCCACCCTGAAGTGTGAAATGGCCCCCACAATTGTTAACGCCACCCCACGATCAACGTGAACCCGAAGCGTGGCGAGCACAGCGAGCCTGCGAGGGGCGGCGGTGCGCGTCCTACGACCTTTTCATACCCCCACTATCCACGTCGGCGTGGAGTTGAGAATAGAATAGTGTGGCGAGCGCAGCAAGCCACCGAGCCCGAAGCGTGGCGAGCGGACGCAGATACCTTCGCAGGTAAACCCGTCTCTTCGCGGGCTTCACAGGTATCCGCGTCCCCTCGCGGGGCTCGCTGCGCTCGCCACGCTTCGGGCTCGGTGGCTCGCTGCGCTCGCCACACTATTCTATTCTCAACTCCATGCCGACGTGGATAGTGGGGGTATGAAAAGGTCGTAGGACGCGTACCGCCGCCCCTCGTGGGCTCGCTGCGCTCGCCACGCTTCGGGTTCACGTTGATCGTGGGGTGGCGTTAACAATTGTGGGGGCCATTTCACACTTCAGGGTGCCTATTTGGCCTCTGTGGGCCATTTAACATTGTTTCCTATGGAAAAATCGGGTCAATTGAGGCATTGAACAGGAAAATCGGGTCAATTGAGACATTTAACATTGTTCCCTATGGGAAATCGCGGGCATTGCGTCGGTCGCGTCGCACCCGATTTTTTAGTGCATTCAATGCCCGCGATGGCCGCGATGGGTGCAGTGCTAAGTAAAGAGTACCATTTTTTTTCATTGTTGTTTACTAGGGAGGAGCAGACAGAACTGGTACCATAAATGGGACAAGCTAGCTATAATACTGAATTCACAACAGATGAGATTAAAAAAAAGAGGCTAAGTAAAATAAAAACAAAGCAATCCCCAGGTCTGGACGGGATTCATCCTAGGGTTCTAATGGAAATAATTTTTATCTGGTAAGGTGCCTAAGGACTGGAGATCGCAGAGGTAGTACCAATATTCAGAAAAGGAAAAAGGGATGACCTGTAGACCTGTGAGCTTAAAATCAATGGTAGGTACATTTTTTGAGGAAATTTTAAGGGATGTATCCAAAAACATTTAGAGCTCCATAGTATAATCAGCATTTACCAACATGGGTTTGTAAAAAATACCAGTTCTAAGTGCAGTGCCACAGGGTTGGTGCTAGAGCCCCTTTTATTTATCATATTTATTAAATATTGGGGTGGGTATACTCAGCAAAGTTTGCATCTTTGCTGATGACACAAAAGTGAGCAGAGTTATTAGAACAATCAAGGATGTCTCCATGCTTCCATTGGAGGACACTTCCCCTGCATGATGAAATTCTCTGATCTATAGGACCATATGCATTGAGTCAATACAACTAAGCACTATGCTTCTGACGCCCGCATTCACCCCAACAAAGTTCACAATATGCAACCTGGCAGTGGGTGACAGAGAGAAGCAAAGTGTGACAGGGAGAGGTAGGCTGAGGCAGAGTGTGATAGGGGAAAAGAGTGCGTGTAAGCAAGATGGAGAAAACATTCTGCTTGTGTGAGAGCAATCCATTTAAGCATATTCTTGCTGCTTTGCCTATCATTTGCTAGTCTTACCACTGGAACACCACACTAAACTCTTCCCTATTCATTTCAGAAATACAGGCTTGGATAAGACTCTATGGACTTTAGCGTAAACTGCACCCCATATTGAAGTCTGTGGATCAGAACTAACTCGCTATAATCAGGACAGTTGTAAGATTGTATTCTAAGGGCTAAAACTAGTATAGAGCACCACATTCATTTTCAAATAATTACTTGATGAGAAAAGCATTTTTGTGGCTTTTTTTAATCAAATTGCATTTCACATAGTAAATTAAAAATTTCATACAAAATAGCGTTTTATTTGATGTTATTACTAAAATGAAATCTGCAATGTTTTGTGCTCATTAAATAGCTATTATGTGTTCACTCGTGGTTTTTATAGTTAATATTCTCTGAAAGAGAAATATGATGATAAATTGCTCTTATTGGTAATCAATATCATTATAGATAGAAACAATCACTTTACTTGTAAATTATTTGGAAAACTTCCATATAGAGCTCTTCTAAAATCCTCATTGCTCATCAAGAGGTACTATTTAGTGCCATAAAAATGGTAACAATATCCTGAATAACAATTACTGTACATGCAAGGGTTATGCAATACGTTTCTGGATACACAAAAAGTTATATATTTAATAGAAAAGTGAATATTACATTTTCAAAGTATTCTCCAGAGGAGTTTTTACAAAGTAGCATATGCTCAAACCATTTTTTGCTTGATTTGTTGGAGCACAAACGAGCTGCAGGAGGCCAGGTCTGGACTGTATGGCAGATGATTAGCATCCTGGATGCATTCAAGGGTCAGAAAACCCACCATTCTTTTGGACTAGTGAGCAGGTGCATTGTCCTAATGGAGAAGGGTACCACCAGCGCAAGTTCTTATGTGGTGCCTCGAAATGGCATTCAGCACTTGTGGCAGTCATTGTGTGGTGTACCAGTCCCTGTGATGGTATACTGCAGTACAAGTGGTGCAGTAGCTACATGGGGTGTGGTATGGGGCTCCGGCAGTGGGGATCCCAACAGTCAGTATCCCAATGTCGGGATCTCAACTGACAGTGCTCTCACACGGGGGTTAGCGCAAAGAAACCCCTTGCGTGCCCGGTGGCCCATTATGCTCACTACAGGTTCTATTCTCCCTCTATGGGGGTCGTGACACCACAAGGGAGACTAGCCCCTTTGAGTCAGGATCCCCCTTGTCCGAGCACCAGCAGTTGGGATCCCAGCGTTGGGATACTGACTGTCAGGATCCCCATTCTCCGAGTGTCATCCGACACCCACTACATGACTAGTCTTGGACACAAAAACAGTCAACATGCTTGGCCAGTCTTGGCTCATTATAAACCTTTGGTGGTATCACACTTCCAAATGGGGTCCACTGGGCTAGTTGTTGTTTGGTCTTGGGGTTGAAACTGTAGATCCATGAACTAATTTCCACCGATGATCTCGATGTTCAAACTACCACCTTCAAACCTGGCCAGTATGTGGTGGCACAAAGTCACCCAAGTCTCCTTCTGCTCTTGGGTCAGCGGATGGGGCAACAGAAATGCAGAAACCTTGCCTTTGTATTTCTCATACTTGGGCTATGGTTAGCCTGGTGTCCATTCCACCTATAGCCTACACGCCAAAAGTGTTCACATCACTCAAACACAGTTGTTCTAAATGGTGATTCCTCTCCTAAAGTAGCTTGCAGGCAGTCAACACTCTCTTACTGTCATTGACCACTCTTGTAGTTCTAGAAGATTATGGTTCTCCAGTGGCCTCTGTTAAATCAATAACAGGTTTGTGAAGGAATGGAACATGCTGACTTCTTTGGTGCGCAGTGCTGCTTATACTGTAAAGTACAGAATGTTTTTATGTGCCTTGACAATTCACAAGAACTTGATTTAGAGATTACAGTTCTCAGTCATACAGACAAATTGTGTTCAGTCTACTTGTGCACTGCACATCCAGAAACATATTGCACACCCCTCATATACTGTAGGAGAATGGAATGATATAAATATAGACAGCCTTTTAACATGTAGGAGCTGAAATACAGCTTCAAGGTGTGATGTTTCACAGAAGCAAACATATCTTAAAGTATTAATTAATAAGGATTCATATTGAACTTATCTGTCCAGTTTATGATCTGAAAAACACAGTAATGAGAGTAAAATCACTGTATATACAAATCAGACCACAGACAGTATACTACTATGTAAGGACTAAGGATGATTTTGTGGTCGATATGATTGCATGTTGGTGTGTAGAGGGCCCATTACAATTTTCTGTGTGGCCTAGAATTTTCAATTATGCCCTTGTAAGCACAATGGACATCAGCTGAAACTGCTTGCCAACTGAGCCCTGAATTTGGGGTATTCATCTGGACTTCTAAACAAGTCGGCCATTCTCCTGCATGCACTTAGGAAGTATTTCGTATCATATAACATCATGGCCCCGCTTCCATGTAAAATGTAGCAAATCACTTCACTCACATTGGACATGGTTGCTCAGTTTTCAAGTAGGATACAGTCTAACAAACAAAATGTATTTTTTTAGAATTTTGATTCAAAGGGTGCACAAATCATCACAGATCAATCAAATGTTTTCTGCTATAGTGGTTCTCAAACTTGGTCATCAGGACCCCAAACAGTTTATTTTTTCCAGGTGTAGATCTTTAGATTGTAACAGTTGGTAATACACCTGTGCCCATCTAGCTGGTCTACAACATGTGACTGATAGGGGCAATGAAGAGTGGGTAAAAAATTGTAAAATTAAGTTCAAAGTGGATAAATGCAAAGTTGTGCATCTTGAGAGACATAACCAGTGTGCTAGTTATAACCTAAAGACCCATACCCACTGGGCGACTTTGAGCTGAAAGGCTTTTAAAACAGCATGTTTGAGTGGCTTCCAGCTCAAAGCTGCCCAGTGTGTATGCCCCGGCAATGAGCGGTGAACGCTGCTGCGCACTCCCGCATCATCGCCGGGAAAGCCGTTCATCTGCTTGTAGTACCATCAGATGAGCAGCTTTGAGGACAGTTTTGCATAGCTCTGCGCTATGCAAAGCAGTTCTCCCCACCATCATTGGTGCTGGGCAGGGGGAAAAATGCTCAGTGTGTATGCACTGAGCGGCTTTCCCCCCAGCGATGAACATCATCGCTGTCCATACACTCTGGGCATAGTCGACCAGTGTATATGGACCTTAAGAGGGGTTAATTTGGGTATCTCAGAACTGCTTGACAGGAACTGCCCGAAAGCTGGGGTAACTCATGACTCCAGGTGGAACGGTGGAGGTAGCCGTCAGCAGGTGACCACGTGAGAAGGCTGCAAACCCGGACGTTAGACTGATGGGAAGTCTGGAACAGAAGTTCTATCACTGGAGTCAGACCTTCTGCCAGGGCCCCTTAAAAGGAGTCCCCGGCCAATAGGAAGGACACCAGCTGCCCAGCCCCCTTTTCCCAAGTGTGGGCAGCTGGCAGAGGGAATACAGTGGCGTCCTGGCTGTAAAAGCCAGGAGTAGCCGCTGTGCCGCCCGGCATCCTGTGGTTGCCTTGCAGCTGGATGGGAGTTCCTGCCTAATCCTGGAAGCTGCATGCCGGACCGGTTGACTAGCAACCCTGAATGTCTGGCACACGAAAGTCCCTGCCACCACCACCTGTGCGGTCACCGGACTTGCACCGGTCCGTACACCCACGGATCCTCGGGTAATAATAGTGAGAGTGAATGTAGCGGAGAGACACATGGAAGACACCCGCATGGCTTGTGGAGTTGGCGCGTGCATTACAGTTCCCGCTTCATCAGGGCAACCCGTCCAGGCATCCCAGACTAATTTAAATAGCCATCTGTCTTACTAATGTTTTGGACTTTTACCATATAAAATTTCAAATTTACATTTTAGTGTATATTTTTTCTTCTATTTGGTGTACCACACCAAGACAAACTGTGTTCTGTCCTATTCATGTATCTCAGAACTGGGAAAGGATCTAGGAGTCCAAATTGATAACAAAATGGGGTGTAGTGCTCAGTGTCATGTAGCAACAAATAAATCCAACAGGATACTAGCTTGTATATGAAGGGATATGAATACTATGGACACAAATGTAATTATACCACTCTACAAAGCATTGGTTAGATGGCATCTAGAATACAGAGTACAATTCTGGGCCCTGCACTACAAATAGGACAAAAAGGACATTGTGGAAAAAAGTACAAAGAGCAACAAGGCTAATAAAGATGTTGGAGAATTTAAGCTCTGAAGACAGATTGAACAAATTGGGATTTATAATACGATAGAAAAGAGAGGTGTCAGGGGGTACATGCTTAACATGTACAAATATATCAGGGGCCAATATATTGAACTGTCAGGCATCCTTTTAGCTTTGATGAAGGACTCTAGGACATGTGGGCTGAGTTTAGACTAGAGGAAAGTAAAAGGAAAGAAAGATTTAAGGCCAGTGCAGCCAAATTGTGGAACTCTCTTTCTGGGGAGGTGGTGTTGGCAGACTCAATAAATACATTTAAAATAAGGTTGGACAAACATCTATTGGGTAAAAACATCCAGTGGTACAAATAACAATCTTAATCTGTCTTTAAATCAGAATACGCAACGCATAATAAGGGAAATAGAATGGATCATAAACACTAACCTAGGTTGAACTCAATGGATGCACATCTTTATTCTGCCTTAACTACTATGTAACTATGGGCCTTATTCTAGTTCACTCTTAGAGGCAAATTCCTTCTTAGCTTCACAAAACCATGTGCACTGCAGGTGGGGCAGATGTAACATGCGCAGAGAGAATTAGATTTGGGTGGGTTTTTTCTTCAAAGTGAGATCTATATTGCAGTGTAAAAATAAAGCAGTCAGTATTTTCCCTGCACAGAAACAAAATAACTCACCCAAAGCTAAATCTCTCTGCACATGTTACATCTGCCCCACCTGCAGTGCACATGGTTTTGTCCAGCTAAGAAGGATTTTGCCTCAAAGAGTGAACTAGAATAAGGCCCTATATGTAATGAGGAATGGTGATTAGAAACACAAGACTATGGACCTTATTTTGATTGCTTCGGTCCTCCGTGCGTTTGCACCAAGGAACTATGGTTTGTGTCTGCACCCACAGGGTGCATGCACCCACAGTGAACTTTTAGTTCACGCTGGGGGGGGGCAGGTGACATCACCAGATGTCAGCTGCCCGCCCTGTCCTTGCACAGGGCACCCGCAGTTTAGAGTGACTATATAGGTCACTCTGAACTGCGTGCATGGGAAAAACCATTTGATGGTCGGCGACCATTGAATGATTTCTCCCCGCCTGCGAATGGATGATTATGTAAATCATTCATTCGCAGTCGTGCCCCCCGCACTGCATTGCGGGGGGAGTGGCTGGCAATGCGGGCGGAGGGTGGCGTCTGATGGACTTGCAAGGCTGCAAATTTCACAGTCTTGCAAGTCAGTCAGAATAAGGCCCAATATGTAACCAGTTGCACAGTATTGTCACAATTGAAAGATTCGCAGGTGACCTGGAAAACAGGGACTGTTGGGGTCTTAACGACCCATGCACTAGAGAAAGCATGGCGAGCGCAGATAACCAAGCAAGGGGATGCGGTACACTCATACAGGTTTTATGTCGACCTATGTCAACATACAGACCAACAAAATATGAATAACTTTTTGACATGTGTATATATATATATATATATATATATATATATATATATATATATATATATGTCGGTATTTTGACCTTGTCGGTATTTTGACCGTCGGTCAATGGTTGTCTGTATTATGACTGTCGGGATTTTGACCGTCTGTATTTCATAACGAATCCAAAACTACAATTGCCTTGAGTTCAGTGCTATAACATTTTTTAAAACAGATACTTTGTTCACTTACCACAGATTTCAAGATATCCTCATCCAAGAGATAATCAAGAGAAATGTTTCCCCTATAGAGATATACAAACATGTTTAATCACTTGGGTCAAATACATATTTGTTAAAAAAAAAAAAAAGTTTTGTACAGTATCTATAGTTTTCATTTATTTCATACAGCAGTAAATGTTATAAAAAAAAAATTCAAATTTCAAATGTTACCCTAATAACATGTGAAGAAACTGACAATCAAACAGCCACCACTAATGACAGATGAGTGACATTCTTAAAATATTCTGCAGAATTTGGTTACAAAATTGAAAATGTGTATTGCTACATTTGGGGGCAGATTTATTTAGCTGTGCGGTAAACAGCTCTGCCAGGAGTTTTTATGGGTCAGCCGTAAAGTAAGATACAGAAGGTTCACTTAATGCAGGGGTGTCAAACTCAAATTCATCGGGGGCCGCATCAGCAGTTTGGTCACCCTCAAAGGGCCACTGAATAATAATAATGCAATGACACCACAGGCTGCTCCCGCTGTATAATAATAATGCAATGACACCACAGGCTGCTCCCGCTGTATAATAATAATAATGCAATGACAGCACAAGCTGCTCCCGCTGTATAATATAACAATAGTAATGCCATGACACAAATTATTATACAGGGGGAGCAGCCTGTGGTGTCATTGCATTATTATTATACAGAGGGAGCAGCCTGTGGTGTCATGGCATTACTTTTATATTATACAGGGGGAGCAGCCTGTGGTGTCATGGCATTATTATTATACAGGTGGAGCAGCCTGTGGTGTCATGGCATAATGCCATGACACCACAGGCTGCTCCCCCTGTACAATAATAATGACACAACAGACTGCTCCCCCTGTATAATATAAAAGTAATGCCATGACACCACCACCAGATACATATTGTTTTTTATGTAACTTACTGTATTTTATCCCTCAGACTCCTTTACTGCTGCTGCTGCTGCAGCTCCAGTAATTTAAATTCCACCGCAGCCTGTCCTGCTGCGCCCCCCCCCCGACTCGGCCTGCCTTCCTTCCTCTCTGCAGACGCGTGGGTGGGAGGCGTCATCGTCATGATGTCCCCACCCAGTGTCTGCCACTGCCTCGATAAGAGGGAACAGGCTTCCGGGCCCTCCTCCACGTAGCCGTGGAGGCCGGCGGCCATGTTCCTGTGGCCACAGACATCTTAAAAGACCACAGGAACATGGCAGCCAGCAGTGCAAAAAAAACTCTCAAAAAAGATCTAAAAAAAGAGAATAAAAGGTGAAGGCTGGCGGTGGCTGCACGGGCCACATGACGAGGTCTGTCGGGCCGGATTTGGCCCACGGGCCTTGTGTTTGACACCCGTGACTTAATGCAAATTTGGGTATTATATTGATCTGTCCATTTGGAGTTATTTTTGCTAATTCATCCAATATGAAAATAATAGCAAGTTAAGGCCAATATGGGACATCTGCAGTTATCGGGCAACTATTAAGAATATGCCTGATAAAGAACTGATTTTCATAAAATCATTATCCAGTATCAAGATTATTCTTTTGCACTACATCATGCTATCTGCCATAGCAATTGCAAGAGAACAGCTGTGATATCATAGCATTCACTACCAGTAATACATGTAAACAAAAGTTATTTAAATTGCCTGTTTTATAAATATATATATATATATATATATATATATACTACATTTATAAATTATTAATAGTTATACTACTGTTTGAGTTTAATTGGGCTTAATTGGAGTTGGGCGAGAATGTGCCCCAAAGGTACATTCAGAACATTCCACCTATGCAGCACCATTTGTGTCAAATACTGTATACAGTACATCAAGTAAATGACAGACTTATGCCCCATTATAACATAAAGATAGCGTTAGTGTGAGTAGTTGATGCTTCTATTGTCCTGTTTGTACACAAATTTACATCATGCAATGTATTCTACAGTACACAAAATATTGTTATGACAAGTGTTTAAGGAAGGCAAAATATATATTTTCAAAATAAAATATAATTACATGTCTAGAGAAATACAATATACAAATGAAATTATATTAAATTAGTTTACAATGAAATTACATTAAATAAAAATTAAGTTAAATTAAAAAGCATCTGTTGTTTTTCCGCTTGAAAAATTAAATGGTGAAATCCTTTCCTACATCAGCAAAAATGGAAATGTCGATTAAATAACATAAATAGATGGATGCAAAACATATTGCTGAGATGTTAATAATAATACGTAGTACTGTGTCAACTGTAGAGTCAGAACAGGCTAGATTTGGCTGGACACACCTTTACTCTGCTTATCCTGCACTCTCACTGTAACACAAGGATCTATATGCAGCAACAAAATTTGGCTGTACATACATACACATATACATACTGTATACTTTTATGGGGGGTACACGTGCAGTGTGTACATATGTATCATGCAGAAAAAAACAGACAAACAAAATGTAAAAATCTACTTGATTATGAATGTCCCTTTAAGGGGGAGATGTACAGTAGCAAGATTTGGATAGAGATAAAGTATTCGATTATTGAAGTTTTTTCGCACGGTGAAAAATTCCAATGATTCGCTCATCAGTATTCAATCATGGCCATTTTTTAGTACGTTTTTGCCCATGCCATTTCACTTTTTTGGGGCGCATCTGCATGGGTGAAAACGGACCCCAAAACGGTTGAAAATGGCTGTGAATTCGCCAAAACACCTGGATCTATGGCAAATTTGATGATCCACACGGTTTTGATGGTCATGATCGATTAAATTGAATAAGGAAAATCTAATTCACCCTAAAAATGGGCAAATATTATAGATTTGTTGACTGCTGAAAAGGTAGACTGCTTAATGGGATCAGTCTTTGCAAGGTTCATAATGGGAGTTGATTAAATTGCTGGTAACTTGTTCTCCAAGCTGAATTCACCCGCCACACTTTACGATAATGGGATGCTGTGGCAACAGATATTCAACCCCTTTACCCACAATTGAATTCCCTCCAATGTGTTTTTATCTTTTCCGCTGGTTGCTAATCAACTTGAAACCAAATCACAAGAAGCTCACTGAAACTGCAAGTTATAATTTTATATTTTATGTGAAATTTTACATTTTGTGTTGCTGAAAGAACAATTCTCCTTCAAGCTAGTAATGGACAAAGAAAAACTGAAACACTGATACAGTATGTATCATACCTCCCAACCAGTGTTCCCTCTAAGCTGTGCACGCGTGCGCACGCACACAACACGACGAGCATGCGCACAGACATTACAACAGAGTGCACAAAGCAGCAGTGGTCCCTTTTTTGAAGTTGTGGTCTCAATTAATGTGTATTTCACCCATTAACTACATTGTTTGCTGTGTTTTGAATGTTTAAATGTTTATTATAATTTTGAAGTAAAGTTAACACAAATGCTGAACGTCATTTTCCAGTTATATATAAGTGACGCACAAAAATTTAAATTTCCTTCCAAAGTTGCACAGCCAAAATCTTTTGCCGCACACAGCCTTCGTAAAATTAGAGGGAACATTGCTCCCAATATGACCTTCTCCAGGAGGGACACAATGGAATCATACATTAAGAGGGAAGTCCAGAAACAGAGCATTATGTCCCTCCTGGAATGGTGGGAGGTATATACTAGTAAACCCACTCAAAGCAAATGCTTCAAAAGCTGGTCTGCTACTTTGTTTCTGCATGTGCGAGAGAGAAACAGATGTAGTTTCACTCGCTGCCAACAGATGGCAGTGATTTGGAAACACACAAAGGACACTAGACATACAGTATAAATAGATGATATGTGTGGGCTGCTGTATGGGTGCAGAACTGTGTCATTGAGTCTACCAATGTCTTGTGCAACACATACACCCCCTAGCAGTGAGGAAATATAAACAGCATTGGGGCAGAATAAGTAAAACCAACTCCCCCTGTGAGTCTATGGTAACACAGAATGGTTGCTATAGTAGAGACACTGGTGCTATGTTTTCGACTTGTGAGTTTGCAGAAAAGGAACTAGTCACACCTTTTGAGAAAGTCATGTGAGCGTGATGAAATGTGAAAAGGGTTTACACTGTTCCACTGGGATTAGACATTACTTGTAGCTGATAGCTGTCCGCTGCATCTGCCAAGCACTGTGAAGTTAGCAGGGATCCAGGGATGCTTGGGCTTCCTGCATATAGAGATGAATATCAAGTAGGAACCAATACAGGCTATTCCCTTCACTTACCAGCTCCTCAGTAACAGAAGCCACTTCCGTGCTTCTTTTTTTTTTTTTTTTTTTTAATTACTTTTTATTTTATTTTTTCCAACAGATATGTTCATCAGTACATAACTCTCATCCTTATTTCTCAAGGATACATTTCAGTCTTTATATCCATACCTTATTCTCTTATAAGCAATTAGGAATACTCTTCAGATATTTCAGTCATATCTTTTCTTAGGGGGAGCTTTATTATTATAAATTATTATAATATTAATTTATTACCATTCCCTTTTTGTGCTGTGTATGGTTTGTGATTTTGTGTTGTGCTATCTTTGTGTAGTGCTTGATGTGAAGAAAAAAAAAAAAAAAAAGGGGGGGGGGGAGGGGAGGTTTACCATGGGGAAGCCCCCTGTATGGCAAATTTTGTTATGTGTTCTTGTGTATATCTTATTTGAACTAGTGTGTTGTGTGTAAATGCATATTGTGTTAATTTTAGTGTTAATAGTGTTTGGAGTGTATATAAATATGAATATATATCTCTATATATATATCTGTGTTTATTACCAGGATTCAACCTACTATTTCCTGGTACGGTGTGTACATGTGTGTAAGTATTGTGGAAAAAAAAAAACCTAAATAAAAAGGGAATTATATCTCTCCTTTTTTTTTTTTTTTCTTTCCCCTTCCCCCTTTCCCCCTTATATATGTTTATTTCTCCATTTGGTATCTTTTTCTCCCTCCTCTCACTCTCCTTCCCTTTTACTGTATTCCTAATTGCTTTCACAAATCATCACAAAAGAAACAAAAAGTACTTCTTTACGTTGGTTGCCCATATCTGCACATATAATAACATTACAAACTAAAAATTCACATACAAGGGTGGGGTATCATTCAAGGGTATCATTACTATTTACATTTTTCTTTATGTGGATTTGACTGGACTTCTTCTCTTTCTATTTGGTCACCTTATCCTTTTTCTCATCTTACTGTCCACAATGTATTGTCATATAATTTATTTATATTTTCTCTTATATCTCGAGGTAGAGTTTCTATGAATATTCCCCATTTTTTATAAAACCTCGCAGTTCCTGTCTCAATATCTGGAGGTATAGCTCTTCTTTCCATATATATTATCTTTATTGTCATTGTTTCTAATTCTTTTATGGATGGGGCTGTTCGTTTAATCCAATGGTATAGTATTAATTTATTAGCTACCCCTAGAATTACTGTTACTGCAGGTATAATTTTTTTATATCGTGGGCCCATATCCCATCCCTGCATATAGAACAGAATACATGCTTGTGGATTCTTGATCAAATTTAATGAAAACGTCTTGTTTATATATCCGACCACCTTGTTCCAGAAAACCGCTATCTTTCCACAACCCCAAAAGTTATGAAAGAAAGAAGCTTTAGTTTTACTACACTTGATACATCTATCTGTTTCTCCTGGGATAATATGAGCTCTTTGTTCTGGTGATATATAGGCCCTAGATAATATCTTCAAATATACCTCCTGCAGTAATGCTGACTGTAAATTTTTATAGTTAGATTTGCAGTTTTTTATTACCATCTCCCACTCATCCATCTCTGGTATATCTTTTTTCCACTGGTTGGCCACACTCTTCCATTTTTTAACAAAATAGGTGTTCTGTAAGAGTTGGTAGTATCTTGCTAGTCTATATTTATTGACCTTAGTTATATTCATTATTTTTTCTATTGGGTCAATTTCTTCCTCATTTCTCATTGGTGGTTTCTGTGTTTGTATATAGTTCCTAACCTGCAGATACATAAAGAAATGGCCTTTTTCTAACTCATACTTCTCTTTTAATTCTGCGAATGATAGCACTCCACCTCCCGGATCAAACACATCTCTGAAAGCTATTATCCCTTTATTTCTCCATCTTTGGTAGTTGCTATTTTCCATTGCGGGTTGAAACTTTGGGTTTCCACCAATGGTGTTTTATTTTAATACCGTGTATTCTCTTTTCAGCTGTTTATTTGTGTTTACCCATGTATAATATGTATCTTTAAATAAAATTGATGTCTGTATTTCTTTGGGTATCTTATTTTTCGGTGAGTGTATTAGTGCTGTGGGGGTAAATTGTTTAAAAAACTCCTCCTCTAGCTCAAAGTTCGTAAAGATGGATCTCCTCCCAAGCCAATCCAGTATGTACCTAAAACAAACCGCCTTACTATATACCTCAACATCTGGTATATTTAGCCCTCCTTCCTGTCTAGGTAGTTGTAGTCTATTATAGGCTATTCTACTTTTTCCTCCTGCCCATAAGTAGGTAGAGAACATCTGATTCACTTTTTTATTATCTGTTTTTGTTAGTCTTATTGGTAGCATTTGTAATATATATGCTATTTTTGGGAAAGCTATGTTTTTTATTACCACTGCTCTTCCCATTAAAGATAATGGTAGTGTCATCCAGTTTGTCAGGAGTTTTATTATCCCCCTTATCACTGGTGTAATATTTGCTTCATAAATGTCCGCCACTTTTGTTGTTATACGTATTCCTAGGTATTTAAACTGTTTGTCTACTATCGGGAATTGCTTAGTAGCTTGGTCTGTCTTCAATGTTTCTCTGTCCCCTTTCAATATCATAATTTCTGATTTATTATAATTTACTTTATATCCCGCAAAGGACCCAAATTTTTCGATAATTTCTACTATAGATGTGATCGAGTCTGAGGGGCTGGAGACAAAGAGCAGCATATCATCTGCGAATAATGCCATCTTCGTCTCCAGTTCCCCCACCTCGATCCCTCTATACTTATCTTCCGACCTTAGTGCTATTGCCAAAGGTTCTAATGCTAGCGCAAACATCAGGGGTGATAAAGGACACCCCTGTCTTGTTCCTCTCTCGATATTGAAAGCCTGGGATATATATCCATTGGTGCTAACTTGGGTACTAGGATTAGTATATACTCTTCTTATTAGGGAGACAAATCCTTCTGGCATCCCAAATCTCATTGTATCCATCAGATGTTCCCAAGTTACCATATCAAAAGCTTTCTCTGCATCCAGAGAAAGCACTACTTTTGAATCGGTTCCCGGGTGCAATCGTACCCATTCCATTACCGTCAATAATTTTCTTATATTTACTACTGATTGCCTCCCCCAAATAAACCCTGACTGATCCTGGTGTATTATGGAAGGGAGAACCATCTTTACTCTTTCCGCCAGAATTTTTGTTAGGATCTTATAATCAGAATTTAATAGTGATATGGGTCTATAGGATTTAGGTTGTTCTAGGTCTTTTCCTTGTTTAGGGATCACTTTGACCACAGCCGCATTAAAATATAGTGGAAGCTCTTTTCCTGTCATTATGCTATTTAATACTTTCTCCAAGTGTTTACTGATCTTAGTTTCCATCATTTTATAATATTAATTTGGGAACCCATCCGGTCCCGGTGTTTTCCCTATTTTTAAAGCCCTTATTGTTTTCTGTATTTCTTCTTCAGATATTGGCTTCATAAGCGAGGCAGATTGATCTTCTGTGAGCTGTGGAACTGAGATTTGTGACCAGAATGTGTCTCTGACTTTACTGTTAATATTTTGCTTAGAATATAACTGAGAGTAATATTCTTTAAAAACCTGTGCTATTCCTTTACTGTCCTTAATCAGTATTCCCTCCTTGGTTCTAATAGCAGTAATAGAGTTATTAGGGTGTCTTCCCCTCAGCAAGTTAGTTAACAGTCTACTTGTTTTATTTCCATACCTATGTATTGCACTGTCTTTCTGAAATGAATATTTTGCCTCTAATGCCGTCAGTATATTGTCAAATGTTGCTTTCTTTGTTAAATATATCGTCCTATTTATTCTGGTTGGATTTTGTTTATATTTCTGGTATGTATCTGTTAATGCTGTCTGAGCCTCTAAATACGTAGACTCTATAGTTCTTTCCCTCTTTTTACAGTATGAAGAGATTTGTGCTCTAAGTACTGTTTTAGCTGCCTGCCAAAATATCAGTGGGTCTTTCTCCATCATTTCTATATTGTTTTGCATATACTCTTCCCACATTACTTCTAATTCCCTCCTAAACTGGGGTGAGTTTGATAAGTATGAGGGGAAGAACCACTGGTGTATTGGTCCCTTATCTGCCTTTTGGGCTATTCTGGTCCAGCACAAGGCATGGTCCGACACAGATATCGATTCTATTTTCGAGTCCATAATCTGTTTTGGTATTAACACATAATCCAGCCTTGACAGAGTACCATGTGCTGCCGACAAACATGTATACTCTCTTTCTATTGGGTAACATGTTCTCCATACATCTACCATCTGTAATTTGTGAGTCACCCAGTTTAATATACCTTCTCCTTCCTTACTTTTATTTTTCGATACTAAGTTTCTATCTAACTTTGTTGATGCTACTAAATTGAAGTCTCCTCCCATAATTATCGACTCCATAGGATAGTTATATAGCTTGTTTACCAATCTAACATAAAATTCTTTAGACTTTGAGTTTGGAGCATATATATTACAAAATGTGTATCTCTTTCCCCCCACAGTAACTTCTGCAATAACGTATCTTCCTTCTGGATCTTCGGTTACTGAGTGAATTTCTGTTTCAAGGGATTGCCTTATCAGGATAACCACTCCTCTGGCTTTCGAGGTGTGGTATGCTGATGCCATGACCTTCCATCTTAACATATTTAATTTCAAAATCTCTGGTGGTAGGAGATGTGTTTCTTGCAAAAACACGACGTCCAAGCCTATTTTGTTAAAATATATCAATATCTTTTTTCGCTTGGACGGGGTATTTATGCCTCCCACATTTAAAGTGCCCAGCTTTAAACTAGTCATACTTTTTTATATGCCAATCTTTTCTCCTCTCAATGTTACCCTTTCCCCCAACACCCATAAGACATTAGGAATATTCCTACACATAATCAAACAAAACAAAGCTCCATGTTTCCCATACATGGAACAAACAAATACACAAATCATCTGGGGAAGATTACTTCCCCACTGAAACATTTTTTAATTTTACCAGACTTCCCCCTTTTCTTCCCTCCTAGTTTGGCTTTTCAGCCTTGCTAGGTTTAGTTGTCTTAAATTTCTCCCAGGGTAGCCCCTAGTTAGCGCCCGCTCTTTTTTCCTTTTACCCTTTTACTTATCTATCTACCTCCAGCATATTAGTGTATATAGATATATATATTTTTTTTATACTTTATTATTATATATATATATTTTTTCTTTTCTCTTTATTACCTCCCTCCCCCCCCCCCTCGCTTCCTCTTTTTTTTTTTTTTTTCCATTTTTCCTTTTTTTTTTTTTTTTTTTTTATTAACAGATATTTTTACTGTATTTATATATTTATTTCTTTATTCCTCAGTTTCCCCTCCCCCCTCTCTCCCCCTCCCAAAAACTGGTTATTTCCTTCTCCCAATAGCAGTCCTCTTTACATTCCTTCCGTTGTCACAGTTCCTGGTTGCTCCTCGAATGTTGCCACTTTTTCCTTTAAGAATTTCTCAGCCTCTGCAGCATTAGTAAATTCTTTAACTGTCTCTCCGATAAACAGTCTTAATCTTGCTGGAAATACAAGGGCAAATTTTATATTAGCTTTGAAAAGTCTAGTACAGAGAGGAGTGAGCTCCCTACGTGCCCTAGTAACTTCCGCAGTAAAGTCTTGGGAAATAAATTTTTTTTTCCCATTCCAGACTAATTCTCTTATTTTCCTCGAAGCCACCCATATAGCCTCCTTGTGTCGGTAGTTTAAACACCTAAATATCACTACCCTTGGTCTTTCATTTAGGTATTTATACGGGGGTCCCAATCTGTGTGCTCTCTCGATCTCCATGTCCTTACATTCTGCAGAAATTTGTAGCATTTCCGGTAGAGAGTGTTGCAAAAAGTGGAGCAAGTCTGTCCCTTTAATGGTTTCCTCAAGTCCCACTACCCGGAGGTTATTTCTTCTATTTCTATTCTCCAGGCTATCAATCTTTGCCTGCATCTGGTTCACTGTACTTTGCAATTCCAATGTGGTTTTCTTCTGGTTAGCCATATCCTCGAATAGTTCTCCCACTCTTCCCTCTGTTTCCTGCTGTCCTTTTGTTATTTGTTTTATCTCCTCCTTTAATTCTTGTATTGATTCAGCAAATTTACTGGCTTGCATCTCCATTAGTGGTCCCATTGTTGATTGGATAGCCTTTACCACTTCCCCATATGTTACTGGTGATTCCTCTGTTATTTGTATGTCCGCGGTTATGGATGGTGGCTGTGTTAGTTGATGCGATCCTCGTTTATCCTTTGCAGCTGTCATTTTAGGAGCTATATCTTTTTTTATCTTGTTGGACCTCGGCATCTGAGGTGACAGATACCTGTCCATATATTGGTGCAGGTCTATATGTTCTGGCTCTTTAGGTTTAAGTCTGAGCCTATGGTTTCTCGGGGTAACCAATCCCTTTTTTTTTTTTTTTTTACCGTACGGGTTTTTAGTGTCCTTCTGAGTGGCTATTCTTTATTTTTTCCCCTTAGTTTTGGGTCCTGTTTTCTTTTTTTTTTATTATTATTTTTTTATTTTTTTATTTTTTTTTAGGCTTTATATGCCTCTCCCCCTCTTCTTCCTTCCTTTCTGACCCACTCAGAATATTATTGATCTGCTTTGAAATGTCAGTATATAGTTCAGGGGGTTTTGAGGTTTGGGATGCATACATTTTTTTTTTCCTTTTTTTTTTTTTCTTTTTTTTTTGTTTTTTCCCTTACTAGCCGTCTGGCTGCATTCCTTCAAACATCGATATAAAGTCAGTGTAAAGTCTGCTAATTTCTTTTATTTTAGTCTTTATGCTGGGTGTCAGAACACTAAGCAGGTCACTCACCCACTTTCTGCTTTCTGCCCGGCCTGGTCTCAGCGTGGAGGTCTCAGATACTTCTCTGGTTTACAGGTCCCGACCTGTGTCTGTGTGTTGACTCTAGCTCCGTTTCTCTCTCTGTTTCTTCGTGCTTCCAAGCAGATCTTACTATTTCAGCCTCTGCCAGAGGCTACTCTCGGTCCGCCTGGAGCCCTTTTCTCCAGGTCAACCAGTCAGGCTTTTCCATATATGTGTAGGGGGGGAGACTTATGGGGTTTCTCTTTCAAACAGCGTTCTATTTTTTTTTTTTCCCCTGTCTCTGAGCGCCACTCGCTCTCCCTGCACAGGTCACCCGGGTGCCGCTGCTGCCGCCCTTCAGCACGTCCTCCGGTTTCCTGCGCCCGTCCACTAGCCGTCCTCTAGTCGCGTCTCCCCCTCGTTCTTCCTCTATTCAGGTCGGGCTGCCGGCTCGCCAGTATCACCTTCCCCACGCCGTTTCCCGTGAGGTCAGTAGCGTGCATTCCGGCTTCTGCCGCAGATGGAACTCGGTGTGCACGGAGTCTCTGCTTCTCCACGTTCCCCCGCCAGGTCAGTTTTCATCGGTTTTTCTCCCCAGCATTCTTCCGATTCTGTATATATGAGAGGGGGGGGGAGGTATGTAGCTGCCGGGATCAGTTCATCACCATAGAGCTAGAGCTAGAGCAACGGAGCTACCCCTTCTCACGTCCTCTCACATTGGAGCCGGATCCGTGCTTCTTAATTATTAATTTACCAACTATATCCGCTTGCGCAGATTTTTAAATTTAGTTTACAGACAGAAATTCCCTGAAAACAGCCATGACATTCCTGCATTTTTGCCACAATTTCAGGTTTGCACTGGCCAACAGAGCTTTAGGGGCTCATCTCTTTCTTTAGGGATCAGCTTTCAGACTGAGCACTTGAATTGTACAATGTGTATGTTACCTTATACTGCTCAGGACTATGGTATATTATTCTGTACAGTGCATTCCTGTTAATAATCTGGTACATTATCATGACAGGATTAGCATTATTTATTACACAAATTTATTAAGGGGTCCCAAACATGCACTCTCTAATAGTTAGCCAAGCCTCTTTTGCAGCTTGCCGCATCCCGTCTGGAAAATGGTCACACCCCTAAACATGGGCCTCTACATTGAGATCCTCTTTGTGGGCTCCCCATATACCAGTCGGTCAAAGCGTCACTCTGTGTTACAGCCCGCAAACATATTAGATCATGAGCAGTCAGATGATAATCGCTCAGATGCATAAACATCAACATACAGTAGGAGTCCATCTCATCTATCATCCTTAGGTAATGGCTCAGCATGGCTAGCCATGGCTATCCTATTGTTCTCAGCTGCAATACAATACATAGAACAATACAGTAGGGGATTATCAAAGTAATCCAATTACTCACTTAATCCTATTATAGGGATAGATGACATTGGCTCCATCTGTACAGTAGCGTACAAATCAGAATCAGGCCAATAGTTCCTACATAAGCTGTAGATGTCCCAATTTGTTCTGTACATTAAGCAGAAAAAAATGGTTATTTACATGAAGCTACTTTTGTGATCATTCACTTTGCCTTTCCTGATGATTGTATGTATAATATGGAACAATTTTCAATAAGTCATGTGCAGAATATGGGGGAGATTCTCTAAGCTAAAAATGCGGTAAAAACCCTGTTATCAGGGTTTTTACTGCATTTTGGGATGCACTAAGCATCCCCCACCTGGTTACCGCGGTGGGGGGCATCGCCAGAAAAATCTGGCGATGCCCCATAGAAGCCTATGGGCTTCTACCGCATCCCACCGCTGCCCCGCAACCACCCCCTGCCGCCCCGCACGGTCCCCCGCCGCCCCCTCCTCCCTCACCTGTGTCCGGGCAGCACAGAGTTGTGCTGCCCGGACCTGTGACCTCCTCCCTGCACTGATCCTCTTCCGGGTGCAGGGAGAAGGAGAGACCGGCGCAGCAGCAGCAGCACCGGGTGTGGGAGGGCGGCGATGGGCGGCGAAGGGGGGCGGAGATTTTTAGAGAATCTCCCCCTATGTCCCTTACATTATTACTTGTTGAAAGCTATGGCACATAAATTATAGAGTTTAAAGATTCAAAACTTTTAGCTGTAGAATGTTTACAATACATACAGTAGGGACTGATTTATTAAAATTATACTTACTATAAGAATGAGAAAAGGGGGTTTTCATACCCGTTTCTCATTATTTTAGTATCACCTGAATGCATTAAACGACTTTCAGGGGATTTTTTGTTAAAAACTGCACCAAATACTTCAATTTACATAGTTTAAGTAACCAAATTGCATTTCTCATACTTATAATGGGAAAGTAGATCTGACCATATTCACTAAAAGAAAATTGTAAAAAAAATAAAGATGGACACACAAGTTGAACACTGCATAACGAAACATAATACTCACATACAGATAGAGCCATCTTCATCTAGTACTTTAATAGAATTAAGTGAGCTAGAGCTTTCAGAATTAATCCTCTGCTGATCCCTTATTGTATTGTTCTATGTATTGTATTGCAGTTTAGAACAATAGATGATAATAAGCCTTGGTGAGCCATTGCTCTCCAGAGAAGGCTGTTGAAGAAGGCTCCAAGGATTTGGTGATCAGTGCTCAGGGGAGGGCTGCCTGTCATCACTGCTCCCTACATCTCCTATGACCCCCTTGGTGCATTAAAGTGGGGGTCAAAGAAGCAGGAAACCCCAGTGATTTTCAGCCCTCCAGGAGTTCCATGTGTGGTGGTCGTAACGATTGGGTGAAAAGTGCCTCCAGTAGCAATATCAATGTTGGCAATGGCAGTGCATGTGTAGCACATGATCTTTACCCCAATCATGCTACAGAGTAGCAAGGCAGGGACAGAGATTTCATGCAAGTTCTGTCCCTGGATGCAGTAATAGATACATTAATACAATGTAATAATTATCGCATTGCAAATTGGGCCGATATTATCAAATCCGCATATTATAATGGACCCCATAGTGTTGGTTAATTATTTGCCCGAGGCATGATTTTTTATAACATAATCCATACAGCTACTGTAACTTAATTAAGATGCTTGGGTAGTCGGTGTGTAACCTTTGAAAAATCTTCATTGCCCATGGATTATATTGTGGCCTTCTACTTGTCGTTTTACTTCTCGTCTCATTTTTTTTTCTATTGAGAAACGCTACTCACTTTTATGATTCCTAGAATTGCACTGAATGTGAAAATTGTGTCCTTGAAAAAAGGCAGATACAGTATATGCTGATAGATGAGAGAGCAGATAGGAAGCAAACAGACACTCTATTTATCTCAAGGTAGGAATAACACTATTTCTTTTAATGTAGCGTGATGAAGACATATCTCTTATTCTTTCATATTCTGACCTTCAAATCAGGTTTGATTTTTAACTTGTCACTTTACAGTTGCAAAATTGTTTCTTGAGCTAAGGACAGAAGTATGAGGTGAAATGGATGAAGCAAGGTATAAATGCGTTCTTAAGCTACAGTATGTATGAACTGACCAAATTTTAGATCAGGATGACAACCAGGCTGATTATCCGCCTAGAGGAAGGTCCCAATTTCTGTGCTATAGTTTTTGTTATTGTTCAATCGTCGTGTTCGGCTGTATTTTCAGAGAAATTTACATAGCTGCGAATTCTCAGGATTGTATTTTCTGATAATGAACTCATTTGTATTTGGCTGCCGTCCTGGTTTTTTTATGTAAGGTCCTGCGGCAATAATATTACTCTGTGACTGGTCAGCCCTGGTCAGGATACCTGGGGGAGTGGAGGCCCCAGATAAAGGCCCCCCTGGCCACCCAATGCCAGAGCTAAAGCCTGGAGCTTATTCCCAGCACCCCTGGGCAGTGGATCTCAAGGTGATAGCTTTTGTAGTGTCAAAAAAAGATTAAAATAAATATTATTGGGTTCTGCTGTGGAACAATAAGTTCCCACAAGCCTCTCTGCATGCAGGTACTTGGAGAACCATAAGTACCTGCGTGTGGGGCATTAAAGGACCTACTGGAACTTGTAGTTCCACAGCAGGACCAATACTTAAATAAATACAGACAGAAGGTCTAAAAGGTTTAATAATGTACATGTAAACACTCAACATAAATACAGTACATACTCACCTGTCTTGTCAGGTAGATCTATGCGCTTGTCCAGTAGTAATCCATTTGGAAAAAAAAAAAAAGCCAATACTTACCTATTATAGTGTAGTTCACAAAGGACAAAATAAAACGTGTGTGTTTATAAATTCTGCTTGTCTCCGATACTGAAGAGGAATCCTACTGACATCAGTCAATGGGACTCCCCTCAGCCAATCAGGTTCAAGCTTCAGCAGAGCAGTGCGGGTAATAGGCCCCATAGGATTCCATGTTATGTAATTAACATGGGCTCCTATGATGGGAATTGGCAAATCAGCCTGACCTACAAAGTTAATTGAAGGGATTCGTAAACACGGCAACTCAGTCGAATTTACACTCTTTTTAATATGCCACCACTTGGTCCCGGCCGTGAATCGGATCGAATGGGTGCATTCATACCTATTTGAACTTAGTAAATTTCCCTATTTGTTTCTGGAATAGAATTTCTGCACGTCAAGTGATTTTTGCATTAATATTATTTAAAGGCACATTAAGACAATAAAGGAAAAGTAATGAGGTGTGATTTGCCCAAGTTGCTGAATTTTCTGTGATTTTGGGGGGCAAAGTTACTAATTGCCCAATGTACTAAAATCAATACTGCCAGAAAATAACACCCTTAAAAAGTGTTTTTCCAACATGATGCCGGATCTTGATTTTTCAATGTTCGCAAATAGATAGATTTAATAAGCTGCACATGTATTCAAATCACTGGCAAACAAGAAAATCACCAATTGGTTGAATAAAGGTGGCATGTGTGCAGGGCATGCTTTCCTGCTCTCCTAGAAAACCTGGAAGAATCACACATTTGAGGAGTTCTCCCAAGATCCCAGGAGATGAGAAAAGCTTCTGAAATCCCATCCAATTATGTAGCAAAGATTTTTTTGTGACAGGCAACATCATAGCATCACCCGTCATTGCAAAGTGCAACCAACATGCAGGGATAATGTGCCACACCTCCCACAGTGGTCCGTGGGATCTCCCTATACTGTAAAAGCTGGAAGCGAGTGGCACACAGCTATGGTACTCTGTTGGCTTCCAAAAAGATGCTGTCAATGAGTGAAGCTACAGTAGTTATTAGAAAAGCACAATGCCTTATTTGCTGGGAAATAATGCAGGTGCTCAGTGCTAATTAGAAGAAAAGTGTTATTATTTCCTGTTTGTTAAAATATTTATTTGACACTTGGTTAGGAAAGGCTTAGATGGCAAGTATGTATACACGGCAGGCATAACAGTTGTACTCTACAGGGCTCAGGCTCAGAGGAGGTCTGGGAGGGGATTTTGCATGAAGTGTGCCACTGGGAAGGGGCAGTCAGGTCAGAACAGCTATAGGTGCGGCATAGGTAGAATAAGTGGATGTGTAATAGTTTCATTGTGGCGCCATTCCCTATATACTGTACTATACTTTTTTTTATCATCCTAAAGCGGACATTGTCTGAGGTTTATGTCGCAACTCCAGGAGATTGGAATGCTCTTCCAGGCTACTGGCACAGTGTGTCTAAGGGTCTCTATCTGGTGTAATGTATACAAGTGGCACTACTGTGTAGTGTAATGTGAAAATGGACACTACTGTATTATGTAATGGTAATATTATGTGGCCACAGCCCTTCTCCATTTAGACATGCCACTAAAGATGTTGACAGTCGCCTTTGGCACGCACTGGCCCTGTCTTGGGTGTATGTGGGGGGGACATGAATTCCCTTTTTCAGCAAAGGACACTAAAATGTATAGTTACGGCACTGGTCATGTATTGCTCTGTCCTGGCTAAGCTACATGTTCGTGTTCCTTGTGCAACTTCCCCAGTCTATGTTTTACCCTGTGCCATGTGTTACCCTGTGCCATGTGTTACCCTGTGCTGTGTATTAACTTGTGCCCCTGTGCCTTGTTTTACTTTGTGCCCCACTCTGTCATGCATTACCCTGTGTCATGTTTTACCCTGTGCCATGTGTTTCCCTGTGCCTTCCTGTCCCATGTTTTATCCTGTGTTCCAATGTGTTACCGTGTATTATTTAGTATTACCTTGTGAAATGTTTTACCATGTAATTCTTTGTCCCGGCTGTGCTGTATGTTACTGTACCCTGTGCCAGTTACCCCTATGTATTGCCTTGTGCCATGTGTTACTCTATGCCTCCTATTACTTTTGCTACATTGTGCCCCACTGCGCCATGAGTTACCCTGTGCCATCCATTCTATGTATTAGATGTGCCATGTGTTACTCTGTGCCCAACCTTGGCAAGTGTTGCAATTTGCCCCATGTGCTATCTATAATCACATGCCAAGTATAACGCTATTGTGCCATGTGATACCGTTTAATGAAGTTGATTGTTCCCAGGAAAATCAGTTTCTCCTGAGTTGTCCCTGGTACAAAAGGGTAAAAGTTACTTAATCACATTGTATCATGAAGGCCATTTGTCATTATACCTACAGTACAATCAATTACAGTATACAGAAATAAATGCAATCCACTCACAGTTGAGATAGAAAAGAATCATTTAGATAAATATCACAAAGACACTGACAGACTAGCAGTAATTGTAATCTATGAGAAAAATAACCTGTATCTGTGCTTCAATGTCTTGCTTCACCTCCCAAAGAAGATAAATGTTCTCTGCTACACTCTCGCTGATATCATAGCTTAGTCTGTGTTAGCTTTTATGTGAAAACAGGCAAGTCTCATTTTTAATTTCATCAAGTGCTAATTTTAGTGACAGTAGCTCTAACTGTGCGGAGTTTGTATATTCTCCCCATACTTGCGTGGGTTTCCTCTGGGTACTCCTCCCACAGGCCAAAAATATACTGGTAGGCTAATTGGCTCCCAACAAAATTAACCCTAGATTGTCAGTGTGTGTGTATATGTGATAGGGAATATAGATTGTAAGCTCCACTGGGGCAGGGACTGATGTGTAAAGTGCTGTGGGATATGTGTGCGCTATATAAGAAACTGTTAATAAATAAATAAATAATAGTAGAACATCAAGCAGCAACAGCAATGACAACAGACCATGTACTTGTAGGGCAACCAGGATTTCCCCAGTAGAATAAAAAAAAATGTTCCAAAATGGAACTCACTTGTAATGTCCTCAATGAGAAATAATGTCCATGTTTCAAAATACATAAATTATTCTCCATTTCTTATATAAATTTAAAAAATGACAAGGGCATGCACTGGTGCCCATGTGTATGCTGGCACAAAGTGCATAGTCGCATGCACAAGTCAAGTACTGTACAGAAATGCAAATCATGTGCGACAAAAGAAACATATAGTACGTTGGGCCAATTTTTTTTAAAACGGCAAACCTTGAAAAAACAGGTTCATTTTGCCATGTAAATGATTGCTGCTTTAAAAAAGAGTCTCCAAAAATCTCTCACTTGTTGATTCTCACACACTATTACATTTGGTCCAGTATGTCCAACTCTAAACAAGGCCTTAGAAGTGCAGTCAAACTGGGCCTTATTCCGATGGCGCAATGTCGATATCAGATGCATTGGAGTGATTTTTTTGGGCACTGGGCATGTGTCTAAGCTGCATTGAGCTGCACTGAGCATATAGCAGTGGGGATTTAAGGGGTGATATTTAGACCTGATCGCTGTAGTGTGTTTCGCAAGCCGATTGATTATTGAACAACTGTGCATGTGTGTTGTCAAACAACGACAAAACTCATCAATTTTTTTTATATACACAACCCGGGTGCAGCAGGAAGTCTACATTTTATAGTTCTTCATTTTACATTGTAATATAAATATCTCTAGCACAGAGAAGCTCAGGGCCCCCTACTGGTGAATGTAAGATGGCAGTATTGTATTTCATAACAAAAAGTGTTTTGAGTGAAGAAGAGGAAGAATAATTATTTCCCTCAGTTATGAAACATACAGTATGATATCATTGAAATGTGTTTGTTTCTACTTATAAAATGGAGAAGGTATTGGAAGTTGTTTATATTTTCTTTGGGATATGAGTTCATTTGGGAAACTATTTGTGTGCTAGACCTATGAAACCAGTGTTGCATTACTAGAAACACTTATAAAGCATTATTAAGCAGGAGCATTATACAGTATATACATCAGCTACATAGCAACGCAAAACTGCTGAATTTGACATTTCTAATGGATCATCAAATTTAATATCACATTCACATAAAAAATTTTTTATTAGGGCACATAATAAATGTTTTGAAATTGATTTCTGGCCTTCAGTGCGTGATCTTGAACACATACAGTATAGAGTTATCATAGAACTTGCAAGTCCACCTATACATCTTGAAACAATGTATGATTTAATGTTCCAATACTGGTGAAAAATCAAGAACTTTGAAGAACAATACATGTGTAAAAGAAATTGAAGGGTTAATTAAGCTTTTTCTGTTTATATCATGCCCTTATGTTATATTTTCTATTGAAAAAAAATCTTCAAAAGAAAATACATTGCTGATGCTGAAAGATGTGAATGTATATACAGTGACTGAGATTAGTATCTGGATAAGGCATCATGGGGGTCATTCTGGTTGGCTCGCTAAGCAGTGGTAGTCCACTGCTTAGCGAGCTTTCAAAAGGCATTTCAGATGTTATGTATGTTAACAGGACTGGTGCAGGCACAGTAGCTTCTTTGGTACTGCGCATGCACTGGCTCCCAGCCTCTATGGGGTACTTCGGCAGCAGTCCATAGAAACATATTCACGGTCCTGGTGCCGTATCGTCCTCTATACTGCACATGTGCAGATCCCATTTTTAAAGGCTGCCGCCACCGCATTAGCCCATACAGCATCCCGGAGGAGGGAACACCTCCCAATGGTACTGCCTTGGGCGACTGTCAGGTCGGACTTCCAATAGAAAGTCACTGCCAGTCACAGTCAGAGCCAGCCTTAGGCATAGGTAAATTACTGTAGACAATTGAGTAGGGCATTTGCCTAAGCCTAGGGGCAGGCTTAGCTAACACTGACCATCTGGTGATAAGCACTGCTGCTGACAGCTTTAAGCCACCAACAGTAGCGCCGTACCGGATGCAGCAGTGCTGGTTATGCAGTGTGCCGGGTATCTCAGAGTGGGGTCAATAGGACTGCTGGCTGCCCCCTAACAAATATGGCCACTGCTCCTGGGAGGAGGGCTGCTGAGCTGCTCCTCCCATGGGGAGAGGACAGAGGTTGGTGGTGGGCAAAGCTTCCACTGCCGTGCGATGCAGTCTACCATAGAGGAGAGAATACCTGTGCTGTGCAAGAGCTGCTTGTCATGGTGAGCACATACCAAATATGGAGTCTATGAAAGGTGTGTGCTGTCAGTCACTGTGTGTGAGGAAGAGGTGTGTAAGAAGGAGGAGTGGGGATGGTGGAGGGGGGGTGGCCTGGTTGGGTTTAGTTGCTATGTGGAGTGCTGGGTCCACACCAAAACGATTTTGGCACAATCCCATCAATCTGGATCCAATTCAGACTGATTGGATGCAGATTGGATGCAGATTGGGTCAAAATCGTTTGGTTGGATCTGAATTGGATCCGAATCCGATCCTACCTGCTGCAGGTAGGATCTGTAAAAGATCCATTCATCTGAATACAGAGGGGATCGAATCGTATACAAATTGTATGTAAATCGTATGCAAATCGTATGCAAATAGGATCTTATGATTTGCATACAATTTGCATACGATTTGCATCCAATCCAAATCGTTTTGGTGTGTACCCAGCAGTGGTTGTCAATTATGTGGATCTTGCTTTTGAAATTTTCATATGTGTCTGACATTTTTAATGTATTTTTATTTTGATTTAGCTTTAGTTTTGCAAACTCCACCACCCAGTCCAGGTTTAATAATACCCTTGCTTGAGCCCAGGTTACAAACTAAATCAAATTCCTTAAATTCTGGACTATAATGGATGAGTTTCGGAATCTCTGATCGGACTCGCAGCAGTGGCGTCATCAGGTGAAATGAAGGGTGATAAGATCAATCATCATCCTTCAAGCAGGTGGCACGCCACTGTGGCTGTCTCACTAGTCTCTACTGGTCGTGTACAGCATGCTGGAAGGAGGGACGGGATTATCGGCTAGGGGGCTCAGACAAAAATCTTCCTTAGGGCATCAAATTGCTTAGGGCCGGCTCTGCTTACAGTGAAGCCATTGCAGTCTCACAGACTGCATCTGGTTTCACACAGTGGTGGATTTTACCTAGGTAAAAACCGCCACTGCTTTGTTCAGTTCTGAAGTCTTTGTTTAAATTACTTTATTCTAAGCTCTTCAAATAAGCAGTTTAATTATGGCACTTGCATATATTACAAAATGTAATTTAAAGATAAAGGCACTGTGTAATAAATTGAACTCTTGTTGGAAAAAGTAAAAGGGATTCTTAATAGATCATGAAAAATTGAAAACAATTGAATAAAATAATATTAATGGAATTCTTAATAAAAAGACAAAACCCAGAAGTATTTTCTATAGCTCTCACTAATTGATAATTACCGCTAAGCAACATGTCAAGTGGTTAAGAGAGACAATCATGCTCTGGGCATGTGTATAAAGAAAGGAGATGTGGTCAACATCCCAGAGTTCAGGATGCCAGCATTCAATATACCGACACCGGCATCCCAACTGCCTTCAGAAGACCAGTGCCAGAACGGCAAAATATTCAGGTTGCTCATGCCGGAATACTGACCGCTGCAATAAATCACTCAGTGAAGAAATTGTCCCGTTTTCATCAGCGACCAGTGCAGTATTGGTGGGTGCAAGGTATGCAGTGTATATGCACCATACATTACACCTTTAACCCATCATAGATACACCACTAGCAGACAAAGTCTACATTGAACTTGCTGAATTGATTTGGCCATATGCAATGAGAACTGCACTGCCAAAAAGCAAATTGCCTAGGGTCTCTATCCGTATACAGTATAAGATGTCCAGCCATTGGCAAAAAGATGATATCCTCACCCTCCTGGCAATTGGGACATTAAGAACTGGCTAGTTCTGTGTCAAATAAGCATCATTTTTATTTCATATATTGTATATTCAGATATTTATTGTTTTCTATATTTCATTAAATGGTTTCATTGTATTACACTGTTGTGTTTGCCCTGGTATCTCTCTCTCTCTCTCTCTTTCTATATATATATATAGAAAAGTTAGGATGTGTACGTTGTACTTGCGTCACATGCCAGTACCTAATCCCCGGACCCACATTTTATCACCCACATACAGGCAGGCCTCTCATGATCCGGTATACATTGACCAGCAATACAAAATTTACGATATACCAAATTCTATGCCCATGAGGTCTTGCTTATATAGGTAAGACCATAGGCGAATCTAGGGGGTGGTCCGGGGGTGCACCATTTTGTAGCTGAGGGATGGGGCTTTCCAACGAGCCCAGCCCCGTTTCTCTAGCCCCCTGGGAACCTGAGATACTGCCAGGCAAACCTGGAACGTTTTCCCTATAGGATAACATGGGACCCGCTAATTCCGACCCCCACCCAGTTCAACAGCTGCCAGTTCCCCCTTCGGCATCACTGAAGCTCGGGGTTGATCTCAGTCGAACCCAAATCGCTGGGCCTTCAATCTGATACCAGGTTGGATTCATATGGGTTAATTAGTTCCAGGGATATTGAGGTTAAACCATTTTTTTTTCATTTATTAAATGTAATTTCATGAAAGTTTATGTTCTTTGAGGGCAGATTTCTCTGGAACCAAACAGCCCAGATTCACGGGACCAAAATCATTCGAAGCCAACTCAAAAGTTCTTCAATATGATACTGGTCTCATGGTAATGGGTCAGTTGGTTCCGAAGATATAGCTGGTTAGTTAAAGGGGGGTAGGGAGAGGGGGGTGGTTGTCTCTCCCCCTCACACCAGAAAATGCATGATCCTGGGACCATATTCCCAGGAAAATCCCTGCATTTTCTGTTGTGAAAGTGGTATTATTTCAAACACACGTGACCTGCAGTGGTCTGAATACAGCCGGGCAGCCCCCTGCTCTCTGCCCAGCTGTCAATGACTGTCACCCCTGCAGCTTCCACTCCAATTCTTCTCCCCGCTTTCACCTCAGCCCGCCCCCCCTTTAATCATGTGGTGCCGGCGCCCGGTGTGCTCTCCCGACGTCACGCACAACAATAGCACACACAATATTTCAAATGTCCACTCGGCTAGAGGGGACACCAGGAGGGGAGTGGGAGCGTGCTCTGCGCTGCACTCTGCTCCTCTCCCTATAGAAGCAGCTGCATCGCTCTCCATCTCTCCCTGCAGCAGCAGCAGCGAAGGCTCATATAAAAATTTACAGTAAGTGGCACTTTTGGGGGCATTGCTTAAGGGACGCTACAAGTGGCGGTATGTGGGGGCATTACGCATAATGTGTGGCTTAATGTGTAAGGGGCATTACAGTGTGCAGCATCATGTGTAAGGGGAATTATGTGTGCAGCATCATGTGTAATGGGTACTATGGTGTGCGGCATCATGTGTAATGGGTACTATGGTGCCATCAAGCAAGAACCCCCTAGCAATGAGCACGTAGGTAAGCAGCACTTATGTGGCAAATATGTAATGGGCATTACGGTTTGTTATATAGTATGTAATGGGCATCATGATGTGTGGCACAATGTGTAATGGGCATTATGGTGTGTGGCCTTATGTGTAATTGGCATTAAGGCGTGTGGCTTTATGTGTAATGGGTATTACGGAGTTTGCTCAAATGTGTAATGGGCATTACTGTGTATGGTCTAAAGCAGGCATGTCCAACGTTGGCCCTCCAGATGTTTTGAAACTACACATCCCAGCATGCTTTGCAATAGTTTTAGCATTCTATAATAGCAAAACTGTGGCAAAGCATGCTGGGGTGTGTAGTTTCACAGCATCTGGAGGGCCAACGTTGGACATGCCTGGTCTAAAGTGTAATACCACACCCCTTTTTGTGATGCCACGCCTCCTTCCCATGAGACCACGCCCCTTTTTTGCCATGCGGCTACGCCGCGCAAAGGTCTGTTATGTCTAGATCTGGGACCACTCATTACCATAATTCTAGATTCGCCTATGGGTAAGACCGAACGAGCATCCAAAGAACGTATGGCTGCACATAGATCAGCTATTAAGACAGCCATTAATACAGGTAAAAGTGATCACCCCGGTGGCTCGCCACTTTTAGTGGCTCACCACAGTATAGCTTAATTTGTTTCCATATGCTGGATCATGTGCCAGCCTCCTTACGAGTTGGCAATAGAAGTTTACGTTTACTGCAGAAGGAGGCTCATTAGATAATTAGGTTAGACACTATTAGCCCCAAAGGGTTGAATGAATCTGCAGGTGTAAATGCATTAATTTAGTGCTGATAATGCCTGCAATTTTATATCAATTACGGTGTACAAATGATATTTCTATGTACTGGATCTTGTTTCTAATTGTATTATTGTATGCGATTTGTGATTTTGGCTGTGGTTCCTGTGTTTTGCTTTTGTTTCTTTAGCATATGTTTCTTTAACTCTTGGGACTTATCTTTGATTAATGTCAATTGAAATTGATAAGATTTGAGTATTCTATGAGAAATAGGTAATCTATGCGATTCCAGCATTAAGATAAGATTATCATATCATAAGGTCCGTGACTTGATTATGTGTCTTTGTATTCTGCTTTTCTGATTATAATGTTCTATGTAGATATTAATTGTATCCACATAGGTATATGCTCCGTAGTAAAGCACTGTTATTATATATAGAGCGGGTTTCCATGGTTACGGCGCATGGCGTCATGGCAGCGGCTTGCCGCATGCGTCTGCGGTTTCTATTTAAGGTCAGTGTTTGTTTGTTTGTTTTATTGTGAGCCTGATGATGATACGAGGGTGTTGAAACGTTGCAATATTTTTATGCCACTATTTTCACTAAAAGAAGTTGAAATGATGGTGCTGGAGTGCTGCATTCTTTATTTTTTATACCAACACTGCTGTGTAGTGCGGGCACCCGCCAGTGGACTCAAGTTGTGTGGAGTGCCAGACCCCCCTGTGATTTATATATACATACCTGTATATATGTGTATATATATATCCCTCTGTGCAGGCACCCAGCCAATTTCCTCTGCATAGCTGCTGTGGATTGTGCCGGTCTCTTGGACACATATATATATATATATATATGTGTATATATAAATAAAACTGTATTTTCAACCTCAACTACTGTACTACTGTATGTAACTATGTAGCACATCTGGGGTGATCTTTAATAGGATGAGATATTTCAAGTTTTGCGATTTATAGTCAAAAAATGTCCGAATTCGCAAGTTTTTCCTAAATTTAATAGTGTGCGACTTGCTGAAAAAAATCACACTTTTTGCAGCGAAAATTACACATTTAGATTTTTTCTAAAACAGGACCAGTTCTTTGAGCCCTGTGCTGGTTATGCTCAGGAGGGGGGACCCTATGCTGTTTTTTTTTGTTTTATTTTATTTAAAAAAAAACCTCACATTACCACATGTGCATTAACTCGCAGTTTCATGACAAAAATTCACACTTTATCGCATCACATCACATTGTCATGCCTTAATTCACATTTTATTAAATTGTTGATTACTTCCAAAAATTCACGATTTTAAAACATGCAATATGGTGCGATTTCAGAACATTACTAAAAATTGCATCCTATTAAATGTCACCCCTGGAGTCTGAAATAACAAATACTGAAATTACACTTTCAGTTCTCTTTTATCAGTTATGCCTATTTACTTAAAAGAAAACCATAAATCCTACTGTATACAGTATACTGTATATCAAATAGAAATTCTATATAATAAATATAGACTGATAATCAATTATGGAAGTACACTAGAACTGTGGTTCTGGACTATGAGGTACACCTATCCCTACATCCCGAGATCCAGATGTACTAAGCCTTGAAAAGCATGCATTATAAATGCTAATGTAACTATATTTAAAATTCTATTTTCCTACTGTACTTATTTCTATCTCTCTCTCTCTCTTTAAAATAAAAATTCTAGCTCAAATTAAAAATAACTATTCTTCTCCAGTGTTTACACTCATGATGGTTATGAAACCACACTTCAAATAAATGCCTGAAACTTATAACAATAAATACTGTAACGCTGGTCATGAGGGAAGGATGTTTCATTGTAAAAAAAAAAGATGAAAAAAATCCCATATGATGAAGTACTGTATTGTTAATAATTAACACCTATGTAATTAGATTGTCTTCTGCTCATTATTTTGATACCTACAGTATAAACACTTTTTTTCCTTCCTTTTCTGATCAAAAAAAGGGGGAAAACAAAAGAGTTTGATGTTTACAAGCATTGCAAAAATTGCAAACAAGGTTATCATAATTAAAATCTAATTAAACAAACGTGTTGATTATTAACAATGTTTTACCATATGGAATGTGTTCTTCTTTAGAACCACCTCTTTGCTTCATCTCAATTTACAGTAAATATTTATTCAGGCAAACCTTATTTTATATCTTCAGAAATCATATATGTATAGTCATAGGCGCAGATTCTATGGGTGCTCCCGGGCCCAAGCACCCACGGTTGGTCCCGGCAGGTACCAAAGGGGAATTTTGATTAAGTCCTGCGCTGCGGGTGGCTTGACCTACCCAATCCGTAATATACAGTAGCACGGACTATCACACCTCTTAGACTGCTGCTGTTCTGTGGGGGACAGCTCAATTCCCCAAGTTAGTTAACAGAAAGAACGACGAATAGAACTGCGCAGTATAAGGGTAAATAGTATATGCAATTTAATTATACCAATATAAAATTCAAATAAAACATACACAAACAAACTTAAAACACAATTTAAGTGCACAACCGGTTGTGTCAAAGTTAATAGATTTAAAACCAAATAGATTTTTGCTTCCTTAATTTCTCATGGCCGTGTTAGTATGTTAGTTGTAAAAGATATTGATTGGGTAACTGTCTTGGTATGGATTAATAGATGTTAATGTCCAGGTTTTGTTATGTCTGGCCAGACAGTACTATGTTAGGGGTACCTTACAGCTGCCACCTGTAGTTCCTCCGGCCTCCCAGTGGATGGTGCTGAATCACCTATGTTTTGTCCAACTATGTCTGGAGTCGCCTTCGGACTTGTGGGCTGGTAGTAAGCCTGTATGGATTCCCCTATGGTGCAAAAAAGATTTTGTAAATATCCAACGCGTTTCCCCGCCTCCGTTTATGGTCTCAGCGGCTTTCTCAAGGAAGGAAAGTGAAAGGTAGCAAGTGAATGTCTCTTAATCAGGTCTTATATTTATACCTCAGGATGGTCTGAGCGGCGTGGCTTAGCGCCGTCTTGCCGTTTCCGGCTATGCGGCGGCTTTTCGTTGTTTGTTACCTGGTTTCCGGTCCGTGCGTTCCACTGGACCGGAAGCGCGTCATTATGCGTTTCATTTGGCCGTCATTGAGGTGTCCATTGTTTGTATTCCCTTGATTTCGGCTGCGTAAGTTGTAGCGGCCATTTTTACTAAGGGAATATGCCATTTCTATAGGCAGATATGTCTGTTTAATGTATTTCAGAGTCTACAGCGGCCTTTATTCTTTAAGGAAGTCAGGGAAGCAATCTTAGTTTTTTAAAAACAACATACTTTCGACCAAAAACTCTCTTATATAAATTCAATCCATTTTAGGTATATCGTGTTTTTGTAAATAGCCATTATACAATAGGCTGCAGATATTTTTTTTTCCCTATTCCCACCGCATTTTATCAAATTAACGATATATCGATAGACGCTCAGTGGACAGTTTGTCCCAATAGCAGCAACATACATATATCACATTTTCATATATATAAATAGCCATTATGCAATAGGCTGCGGATATTTTTATACATTCTATCCCAACCCCATTCTATCAAAATGACAATATGTCAATAGACAATCAGTCAACATATTGCCCCAATGGCAGCAACATAGGTATATCATGTATCCAAAGACATTCATTTTGCATCCACCTACTAATTTTTTAATAATATATATGGAGGAGTCCATATCTCAAGGGCAAAAATCGCTAAATGTAATATACTATACTGTAATGGGTAATACAGAGCCTTTCTTCTAGAGTGAAAGGCAGACACTAAGAAAGAGGAAATAAAGAGGAAAAAAGAAAGAAAAAAAAGGGGGGAGGGGAGAAGAAGAGAGGGGGGAAGAGAACAGACCAATTTTGGTAATGCACATATCCACATATATATGTCTCTTTTTTATATACATACATACACCCACATGTGTTTTTTTTATATATATATATTTTATTTCTTTCTATGTATATATACATTTACATATACATGCACATACAGCTAGATCTGAACACCCCTATATTTTAAGGCAAGACAATTATTACTATAGGTCTCAACATAAATAGATACATATATCCATATATCCAGATTCCATGGACATAGGTATCTTAACAGGATAGAGATGTTGGTACAACACTTAGGGGCAGATGTATTAAGCCTGGTGAAGAGATAAACTGGAGATAAATTGGAAGGAGATAACGCACCAGCCAATCAGATCCCAACTGTCATATTTCAAACACAGCTGATTGGCTGGTGTGTTAACTCTTCCAAGTTATCTCTACTTTATCTCCAGTTTATCTCTTCTCCAGGCTTAATACATCTGCCCCTTAGAGAGAGTTACGTTCATTCCAATAATGGATTCATATCAACCATTTCTCTGTGTGACAAAGGACCAGAAAAAAGGCCACACAGAGTGGTCGAAGTGAATTACTAACACATATAGGTAAAATTACCCTCATATGGGTGCATACTATACACCATAGTTATTCTGAAGGAGGACCGCACAGAGTTAAAAAACCATCAGTCCTATATAACCATAGAGTTTTCTCTTTGTTTTCTTTGTTATTATTATTATTTATTTATAATTTGTTAACCGAATAAACAGTGATACATTCAAAGACTTGTAATTCTCATCAGATTATTCCATTGTGACTATATCATATCTTCAAACATACTTTTGAATCAAGAACATAGATTGCCCGGTTTGTTTTTTGTCTTGGCATCTTCTGTGCCTCCGCACATATGGTCTGGATGGACCTCCGGTACCACATGTGCAGGGGCCTCAGATTTGACGCCCTGACACATCACACCACCCATGTTCTGGTTTTACAAGCAAAACGAAATGGAGAGGACAGGAAGGGATGAGGAGGATACTGCACCTGATGCAGAGATGGTATATTCTAGTATTACCAGTAACACAAGGTGGAGAGGACAGAGAGGGAAAAGATAAGGAGGAAGATACACCTGATGCAAAGACATTATATTGCAATCTAGAATATAGTTACTACTAGTTCACATATAGAGGAGAGACGCGGAGAGCTGGAAAGGGATGTTAAATCCTCTAGACACAATCTGTTTCTCCTTTTTTAATGCTTATACATACGAAGATGAAAACATATGAAAACATATATGAAAAGGTAAATAATTGTAAAGATAATAGTACTAAGAAATAGATGTGGCCCCTGATGTATAGGTTGTAATTAAATGTTGTTCAGTTCTATTGCATCATTTAAGCCGTTTGGCATCAAAGAGTCCATTCTGTAAATCCAGAATGCTTCACGGCGACATAGTCTACCAAATCTGTCGCCACCTCTATTTGTGCTTTTTATGATTTCAATCCCAATTATTGTAACATCATCTGCTCTTCCTCCCTGACATCTATGTATATGGCTTGAAACTGGTTGTGTTTTTACTCCATTGAGTATATTCCTCCTATGTTCCATTCCTCTCACATGTAGTGTTCTGGTCGTTCTACCTATGTATTGCTTTCCGCAGCCGCAGGAGAGCAAATAGATCACATAGGTAGAGCCACAATTTATGAAATTTTCTATTTGGAACACTTCACCATTAGTGGTAGATTTATAGCTAGTTGTTTTTCTAGGTGCCATTCGGCATATTAGGCATTTTTCTTTACCACATCGATGGTATCCATTTGGCTTTGGGGGTAACCAATTTAATTCACTGTTAGTGTCCTCTCTTTTCCCTTTTTTATCTATATTTAGAAAGTGGCTGTGTATTAATTTCGATTTTAAATTATCTGCTTTGCGAAAGATCATTCTGCCATCATGCTGAATCTCATCTTTCAAGAGAGGGTCTTGTAATAGCATGGCAGTATTATTTTTTATTTTTTATTTTTCCTTCCTGTCCTCTCCATTTCGTTTTGCTTGTAAAACCAGAACATGGGTGGTGTGATGTGTCAGGGCGTCAAATCTGAGGCCCCTGCACATGTGGTACCGGAGGTCCATCCAGACCATATGTGCGGAGGCACAGAAGATGCCAAGACAAAAAACAAACCGGGCAATCTATGTTCTTGATTCAAAAGTATGTTTGAAGATATGATATAGTCACAATGGAATAATCTGATGAGAATTACAAGTCTTTGAATGTATCACTGTTTATTCGGTTAACAAATTATAAATAAATAATAATAATAACAAAGAAAACAAAGAGAAAACTCTATGGTTATATAGGACTGATGGTTTTTTAACTCTGTGCGGTCCTCCTTCAGAATAACTATGGTGTATAGTATGCACCCATATGAGGGTAATTTTACCTATATGTGTTAGTAATTCACTTCGACCACTCTGTGTGGCCTTTTTTCTGGTCCTTTGTCACACAGAGAAATGGTTGATATGAATCCATTATTGGAATGAACGTAACTCTCTCTAAGTGTTGTACCAACATCTCTATCCTGTTAAGATACCTATGTCCATGGAATCTGGATATATGGATATATGTATCTATTTATGTTGAGACCTATAGTAATAATTGTCTTGCCTTAAAATATAGGGGTGTTCAGATCTAGCTGTATGTGCATGTATATGTAAATGTATATATACATAGAAAGAAATAAAATATATATATATAAAAAAAACACATGTGGGTGTATGTATGTATATAAAAAAGAGACATATATATGTGGATATGTGCATTACCAAAATTGGTCTGTTCTCTTCCCCCCTCTCTTCTTCTCCCCTCCCCCCTTTTTTTTCTTTCTTTTTTCCTCTTTATTTCCTCTTTCTTAGTGTCTGCCTTTCACTCTAGAAGAAAGGCTCTGTATTACCCATTACAGTATAGTATATTACATTTAGCGATTTTTGCCCTTGAGATATGGACTCCTCCATATATATTATTAAAAAATTAGTAGGTGGATGCAAAATGAATGTCTTTGGATACATGATATACCTATGTTGCTGCCATTGGGGCAATATGTTGACTGATTGTCTATTGACATATTGTCATTTTGATAGAATGGGGTTGGGATAGAATGTATAAAAATATCCGCAGCCTATTGCATAATGGCTATTTATATATATGAAAATGTGATATATGTATGTTGCTGCTATTGGGACAAACTGTCCACTGAGCGTCTATCGATATATCGTTAATTTGATAAAATGCGGTGGGAATAGGGAAAAAAAAATATCTGCAGCCTATTGTATAATGGCTATTTACAAAAACACGATATACCTAAAATGGATTGAATTTATATAAGAGAGTTTTTGGTCGAAAGTATGTTGTTTTTAAAAAACTAAGATTGCTTCCCTGACTTCCTTAAAGAATAAAGGCCGCTGTAGACTCTGAAATACATTAAACAGACATATCTGCCTATAGAAATGGCATATTCCCTTAGTAAAAATGGCCGCTACAACTTACGCAGCCGAAATCAAGGGAATACAAACAATGGACACCTCAATGACGGCCAAATGAAACGCATAATGACGCGCTTCCGGTCCAGTGGAACGCACGGACCGGAAACCAGGTAACAAACAACGAAAAGCCGCCGCATAGCCGGAAACGGCAAGACGGCGCTAAGCCACGCCGCTCAGACCATCCTGAGGTATAAATATAAGACCTGATTAAGAGACATTCACTTGCTACCTTTCACTTTCCTTCCTTGAGAAAGCCGCTGAGACCATAAACGGAGGCGGGGAAACGCGTTGGATATTTACAAAATCTTTTTTGCACCATAGGGGAATCCATACAGGCTTACTACCAGCCCACAAGTCCGAAGGTGACTCCAGACATAGTTGGACAAAACATAGGTGATTCAGCACCATCCACTGGGAGGCCGGAGGAACTACAGGTGGCAGCTGTAAGGTACCCCTAACATAGTACTGTCTGGCCAGACATAACAAAACCTGGACATTAACATCTATTAATCCATACCAAGACAGTTACCCAATCAATATCTTTTACAACTAACATACTAACACGGCCATGAGAAATTAAGGAAGCAAAAATCTATTTGGTTTTAAATCTATTAACTTTGACACAACCGGTTGTGCACTTAAAACGAGGTACCAAAGGGGCCTGTGGATGAAAATCTTTTCCTGCCCCTCACACAAGGCTACCGTGTACCCAGAGAAGTTTTGCTGGTGCAGCTTGCATCACTTAATGATGTCACGTGATGCCACAGACCGGCACCTCTGTGTAATTCTTTATTTCATAACATATATATGTGTGTGTGATTTAATGCATTTTTATATGGCTACATGTACATCCATTGATGAGCCTAGATATTCATATTTACGTATACGAATGCATATGCCATTGACAGAATACGAATAGGAATCCCCATTCAAAAGAATGGTGATTCCTAATTTACTAAGTGACCGTATTGAAAATATGGCCGGTAATTAGCAGGATACGGCCACTAATATCCAGCCAAATACGCCTGAAAAATACACTTAATTTTCCAGGCGTATTAGGCTCTAGCCTGCACGGATCACTCAGATCCGCACAGGCTTCAGTGTAAAAAAAATTGAAAAATAAATAAATAATTTAAAAAAACAGTGTGGGGTCCCTACCACGGCCATAGCCAGCCCCAGCCTCAAAGAGTCAGTCCTGGTTTTAAAAAATCAGGGAACCAAACAAATAGGGGTTCCCCATATTTTAAGAACCAGCAGCATGCCCAACCAGCCAGCAGGGTAATGCCACAGCCGGGGGAAACTTAGGTCAGCCTCTGCAAGGGTCCTGGGGAAGTGGGGACCCCCCAATGAAGGGGTCCCCCCATCCAGAATTTACCTGCCCAGGCTGAAGCCCAGGGCTGTCCCCGGTGGCCCTGGGTTGTGTCAAACTTGTTTGGTTCCCTGATTTTTTAAAACAAGGACCGACTCTTTGAGCCTGGGGCTGGTTACAGCTGAGGGGGGGACCCCACATCATTTTTTTTACATTATTTATATATTTTTCGGTACTTGTGTACTAGCACGATATTTGGTCGCATGACATATAATCGTATTGCATGGCATACACCCGATGCACTGCGATGCGATTTAAAATTGTATAAGCCCCCTATACGATGTTTAATTGTATAAGCACCTTAATAGGGGCTTACAATGTTAAATGCACCCCCACGCCACACCCACTATGAACGTGAACCCAAAGCAGGGCCGGTGCTAGGCATCGGAGCGCCCCAGGCAGGGAGGGGGGCGGGCGCCCCGGCGATCAACCACTTACCCGCTCCAGGGGGGCCCCCTGCCGGGTCCAGTGATGCGGCGTTGTGACGTTCGGGGGGGTGGGATTCGCTTGCCGTGCGTAGCAGCGCTGGCCGCCACTATTCTCCCCAGGGAGGGGAGGGGGGGTGTCCGTCACTGTGACGTTCCGGGGGGGGAGCTTGGTGGGTGATGCAGGTCGCCGGGATGTTATGCGATGCTCCCCAGGAAGGGGGGAATTGGCGGCCTCCTAGGTGATGCAGCTCCAAACTGCCACCATCCAGCGGCCGGCGCCCTAGGCATATGCCTAAGGCTGCCTAGTGGTGGCGCCAGCCCTGACCCAAAGCGTGGCTGCGCTCACCACACTATATAAAATCAACTCCACGCCGACATGGATAGTGGGGGTATGAAAAGGTCGTAGGACGCGTACCGCTGCCCCACGCGGGCTCGCTGCACTCGCCACGCTTCGGGTTCACGTTCATAGTGGGGGTGGCGTGGGGGTGTATTTAACATTGTAAGCCCCCATTAGGGTGCTTATACAATTTTAAATTGTAGGTTTTTTTCTATATTAAAGATGCTGGAGGGAGGGATAGCCAGTCCCCACAAAGTAAAACAATGCAGCAGGTTTTTTTTTCAATGAAAAAGACAAGCAAATTAATTTAAAAACTTTTACTAAATTAATGGCATAATAAATCTCTCTGCACATGTTACATCTACCCCATCTGCAGTGCACAGGGTTTTGTTCATTTTAGAAGGAATTTGCCTTTATGTGCGAACCAGAATAATCCCCATTGTCTCCAGGACGTAGCTACCATAAGTGCAGGGAGTGCAGCTGCTAGGGGGGCCACAGCTGAAAAGGGCCCACCTTCCCTGTAAAAGTAACATGTTCTATATACATTTTTCACCATTGGGGGGTACACAGGGCCCTTACAAACATTTGCTATGGGGCATCTAGTTAAGCCACTGGTTGGCTCCTTAAAAATGTTACCCACAACGTTCTGCTAAGCCCCAACTTGTGCATATATTTTATAATTGTTATATTGCTGAGGCAGACATGGAGCAGAGTGGAGGAAGCATTATATATTTATTACTTTAGCCTTAACATTTCTAGACTTCTAGATCTAATCTGTCCTTTTCTCTTTCACAATAGCTCTCCTACTGAAGCACTCATTTACTTGTCTGGCATTGCCATGACACCATGCATTTTGTCCTATCATTTTTTTTCTAGATAAGAGCTGTCAAGACACATGCTGTTTTCAAGGCAGCAGCTGGTGGTAAAATGCTTTGATTTAATTAAAAAATAACTGCTTAATTTGCCATTTGCATGATAAATTAAAAACCATAAAAACAATCAATTGATGAAAGAATAGGATGTCCGTTTACAAATGTATAAATGGTACTCTTTACCTAGATGGGCGCCAGCGATTGAAATCGCGGGCGTCGGGGGTAAAAATCGCGGTCATCGCGGGCATCGCGGGCATCGCGGGTAAATCGCGGGTACATAAAAATCTGCTACCCGCGATGACCGCGATTTTCCCATAGGGAACAATGTTAAAAAGGCTGATTGAGCGCGATTTTCATGTATAATGCCTCAATGCCCGCGATTTGGCCATAGGAATCAATGTTAAATGGGCCACAGAGCCCAAATAGGCACAATTAACCCTTAAAATGTCCCCCCAAATTTTTAACGCCACCCCACGATCCACGCCAACCCGAAGCATGGCGAGCGCAGCGAGCCCGCGAGGGGCGGCGGTACGCGTCCTCCGACCTTTTCATGCCCTACTATCCACTAGGGCGTGGAGTGAGAATAGAATAGTGTGGCGAGCGCAGCGAGCCACCGAGCCCGAAGCGTGGCGAGCGCAGCGAGCCCCGCGAGGGGACGTGGATACCTTCACAGGTAAACGCGTCCCCTAGCGGGCTTCACAGGTGTCCGCGTCGCCACGGACACCTGTGAAGCCCGCGAGGGGACGCGTATAACTGTGAAGGTATCCGCGTCCCCTCGCGGGGCACGCTGCGCTCGCCACGCTTCGGGCTCGGTGGCTCGCTGCGCTCGCCACACTATTCTATTCTCACTCCACGCCCTAGTGGATAGTAGGGCATGAAAAGGTCGGAGGACGCGTACTGCCGCCCCTCGCGGGCTCGCTGCGCTCGCCACGCTTCGGGTTGGCGTGGATCGTGGGGTGGCGTTAAAAATTTGGGGGGACATTTAAGGGTTAATTGTGCTTATTTGGGCTCTGTGGCCCATTTAACATTGATTCCTATGGCCAAATCGGGTCCATTGAGGCATTGAACAGTAAAATCGTCTCCATCGGGCCTTTTAACATTGATTCCTATGGCAAATCGGGAGCATCGCGTCGCGGGCATCGCGGGTACATTTATGGCCGGCCGCGACGCGACCGACGCGATTTCCATGTTTAACATGGGTTTCAATGGGAAATCGCGGGCATCGCGTCGGTCGCGTCGCGGCCAGACATAAATGTACCCGCGATCACCACGACGGGCGCCCATCTAGGTAAAGAGTACCGTATAAATAACTGAATGATTATCTTTTATTTTAAAACAGCAACACATTCCGCAGCACAAAGAAAGCAAGGAAAGCTAAAGCGGTATAAGTTATTCATATACACTCTTTTATCGAACTTTACCGTACTCAGCCGCAACAACTCAAGAGTCACAGGGTAATAATAGCCCTTGAAGCAATTGCATTTTCCAGTTCTCTACAATGGTTGTGCTTTGGAAAATATGGCAGGATACTGTATATCAATTGGGTGTCTGAAGTTTAACCCTTTGAGTGCTCACATCTGTGTGAGACATGTGCAACATATCTGGTAAACATGCCAGTGTCGCTCACACTTGTTATATAAATTCAAATAAAAAGCGTGTAGAAAAAAAGATTATATTACCTATATAAGTGTAAAAGTGTGACTTTTGATGTGAATTTTCCTCTATCTAGATTTAGAAGAGGTAGATTGTGTCAAATCAGAATTAGTCTCTGCAACTGGTCTGACAGCCCATCCACACACCATACAGACCATACAATTTATTGAAATACTGTCTGTACACATTTACTGTGCATCTCTGAATTCTCAAATCCTGCACATACTTATAAACCACCCACCTATTAAGGAATAGATACTTAACTGTACTACTAATTTACTCATTCGCTGCATATTATTGAATATGGAGGTGGATTGCATTAAATTAGTTTCTGTAATTGGTCTAACAATCTATCCACCATACAGACCATACAACTTATTGATGTATTGTGTCTACACACATTTCCTGTGTATCGTTGAATTTTTAAAATCCTGCACATACTGTATATAAATATTTTCTTTATTGTGTTGTGTATTTGAGTCTAAAGGCCCACACACACTAGAAGATTTTCATTTCAAAAGACTTTGGCAAAATCTCTGATAGATATATCTGTCACCAAAGTAATGCATGCACACTGAGCTATTTTCCCCAAAGATCAAAAGATTTTCAGTAGCCGAAAGACTTTGCTGAAAATCTTTCATATAAAAGGTTATTTACATAATGGGCTGGGTTTTAATCCCAAGGGTGGGAGCAGCGGTCATTTTATTCAGTGCATGTCTGCTCTTGGGGCCCAATTCAGAATTGATCACTGGGCTACGTATATTCAGAGCCCAGCAATCAGGTAAACTCTGCCCCACCCAGGGTGAAATCCCGCCCATGTGCATGGCTGCAATTTCATTTGCAGCCATGCACATTGGGGGAAACCAGGACTACTCAGCACAGCAATGGCCCTGGGGGGGAGACGAGGGCACTGATGACTCCAATTGGCTATTTCAAGGGGGAGGGGGGAATTTTGGGAGGGTACCGGTGCACAGGTCACTTACACGAATAAAGACAGATATACAGAACATATATATAGAATTCCACAATATTAACAGCTGGGTGCTGTTTGTATCAATATAATAGCTGGTAGAGGTTCTCCCCTGATGGTGCCCACACACGCACCGATCCCGGCGGTGCGATGCTATGCAATGGGGTGCGTGCTCCTGCAGCACCGCATCGCACAGTACAAAAAGTATGTGCTGCACATACTTTTTGTACTAGCTTTTTATCGCATAGCTTCGCATCGCATGCACATCGCATGCACATCGCATGCACAAGGCATACGATGCGATGCTATGTGTGCTAGTTAAACGCAGAATGCACGCCGGGATCGATGCGTCTGAGGGCACCTTGAGAGTAATCACAGTACTAAAAGGAAAGATAATAAAGTACTCTATTTTTCTGGGGGCGCTGCTTAGAAAAAAGTATTTTAAAACTTAACTTTTAATTTTATTTATGGATTTCAAGAATAAAATGGGCATACTAAAACACACTCAACATAAAACACAAAAATGAGGATGATATATACAGTAGCACTAAAGAAATGTACCATATATTCCACTTTTCAAAGATGGGTTTATCCTCTAAATATCAAATAATAACTCTGATCTTCTGTTATTTTAAAGGTAACTAATAGCAACAATGCGAAATATATTTCTTTTATAGACCACAATTTATTCAAAATTCAGGCAAATGGCTGTTATCATTCATGAAACAAACAATCAATGGGATAACCCCAGTAACATTTTAGCTTGCAATCAAACAGTTACTGTCGCACTTATATGAGATAATTTCTTATATAACCACAGTTATTCAAGATTGGATAAACAGCAATAATCGGTCTAAAGCCTCGTACACACGGGGGACATATATTGTCTAGCAATATATGGCTCAGCAATATATTGCTCAGTCTCTCCTTTTCATCAGCGACCAAAGATGGTCGCTGATGAAAAGGAACCTCAGCCAGTGGTGCCGCAGAGGTAATCAGCTGGTCGCAGGAGCAAGCTCCTGCGACCAGCGATTAGAACGGGGCAGAAAACGGGAGCGCGCACCCAGCGATTTATCGCCGAGGCACACTCCCATTACTGGCAATATGGTCACCTGCGACCATATTTCCAGCGATTTCAGCCCCTATCGCCCCCGTGTGTACGGGGCTTTAGAATAGGCAATCAAGGTGATCTTTCATTGTAACCTTATTGCTAATAATAAACAATTGCTAGATGATATAGACTCGTGTCTGAATATGTGCTACAATTGGGCAGTAACTTTGTATGTTTTTATCTAGATGTTGATAAACATTGTAGCAATTTAGTATTTGTAAGCTGAACAATAACAGTTCTTAGGTACTTGAGGTCAATTATAAAACAATTGCTTTAAATTGTGGTACAGAATGGTTTATACGTGAAAGAACAAGAAGATAAGTTGCTCTTTTGTATTTTTGAGTACTCACGGTATAATTGCCATGCTGCGACACACCTTAATTACCAGTTTACAATATTTCTAGTCCTGTAACCAAACAACATTCTTAATTGGTCTTTAATTAAGGATAATTTTCAGTGTAAGAAGGGGGATAGAGGTGGAGAAATAATGGGAAAGATACCCTCTTCTAATTCCAGGATCTATGCTTGTGTATTGTAGTCCAGGGCAAGAATAATTGCCTGTGGACAGATCCGTGGGAATATTCAGGGTTAGCAGAAAAGGATAGTACTGCTGTCCTGAGGAAGAGTGGTGGCAAGGACTTCTGTTGGTTAATACCAGTGCAGAAATGTCCTGCTCCACACTCAGGATGAGTGTCTATCTGTGCCGAAGTAGTTAGACAGGTAGCGGGGGTCCCTGGCTGTTGGCTGAACGCTGCTGCTCACCACTTGCTACGTATGTTCAGAGCCCTGCAATTAGGTAAACTCTGCCCCACCCAGGATGAAATCCCACCCATGTGCATGGCTGCAATTTCATTTGCAGCCATGCACATTGGGAGAAACCATTCACCATTGAAGAACTTTCCCCCGTGCGCAGCACTGAGTAAGCCAGGACTGCTCAGCACAGCAATGGCCCTGGGGGGACTACAATTGGCTGGGGAATGCCTGCATTTTCTGGTGACCTCCCAGAAAATGGCAGTGACACTCCCCAAAACATCCACCTGCTGTTAATTAGACAGCAGATGGGAGACTTTGCTAGCGATGACGCAGGAGCGTGCATCATCGCTAGTCTCCCATCGCTGGCCCATACACACTGGGTGATTTTCAGCTGAAAATAGATCAAAACAGGCAAAATGAACGTGCCCCCACAAAGAGAGAGTACTTTCTCTTTCTTCAAACATTACCTATATAAGGTAAACATTACACAGGTCATTATGATGAATAAAATGATTGCTTGGCAATTTTTGACAAATTCAATTGGCACTCAAAGGGTTAATAACACAACATCACTAATAAATCCATATACAGTTGCTCACAAAAGAGTTGCAAATTCCAGTCACTATTTTATTTTTAAAACCACTTAAAGTCAATTTTAAAACTCAGAATTCTGTATTTGTTTTTAAAAACTAAAATGTAAAAACTACTGCATGTATAAGTATTTATCCCCATGTGCTGTGGAAGGTCCAAGTTTACACAGATGAAAGATATGGCCTTAACAGTTGTTTTTCAAGTTAGTGAACCATTTAAACATACTAGATGCAAAAGATCCATCAGAAACATACCCCCAACTCAGAATTGTTTAGAGCTTTGAGCCCCATACACACTGAGTGACCCTGGCTGCTGCCGGTATAGTTAACAGCATTGTCTGTGGGTAGCCGATATTGGGTGTACACATTGGATAATATAGGAAAACTAGGTCGTTCAGTGATGTCACCGGGACCCACTGAACATGCGGTTCATTTGGCACATAGGCCCTTATTCTGATCGGTGCGGCCAGATCCGAATATGCGGCCAGGACCGTGCGTGCGAAACCCCGCCTTCCATACGGATCGGCAACTCCGTCCGTACGCGGTAAGAAGCTGGCCGAACGGACCGCACGTGTATTTTTCATGGAATACGCCTCCTCCATCTCAGGGAACCTCCCCCATCATTCGATGGTCGTAGACCATCGAATGCAGGACCGAGTGGTCCACCAGCTCCCGCAACCTCAGACCACACGGACATTTTTCTGTGCAAAAGCAGGGATCTGGGCGGGCAGCTGACATCCGGCGATGTCATATGTCCGCCCCCTACACGTGCGTCACGACTGCATTACCTTACATACGCCCAGCGTTTGCATGGGAACGCCCATGAAATGCGGGGCGTATGCATATGGTAATGAGCCCAAATAGCCCTTCACACCCCTCTCCACCCCCTGTTCGGAGTGTTCACATTTCATGCGGGATTTGGCCGTACGCCCCGCTCGCACATGCGCAGAGATGCCTCTGCACATGCGCAGACACAAAACATCAGCGGCACGAACGCACGCGGATATTACCGCACCAACCAGAATAAGGGCCATAGAGAGAGGTCATTATCAATGTGCGGGATCCCGAAACGCTATTTTAAAATGTTGGGAGGTATGTGTTGAGGGAGTGATTTTCCTCAGTAGGGAATAGGCATCTTGTTATATTTTTTTCCAGGTTAAATTTATTTAATAAAAAATTCTGCAGAGAAATAATGAATTATGTGTTTGAAATTAATCTACTGGATCACAATAAAAATACTGCCAGGAACAAGTTGTGTACTGTAGGTAACTTTTGTAATTTAGACACGTCTGTTGACTTTAGAGTGTTGAATACCTTTGCAAGCCATTTCTCAGCCTTTTTCCGGAATGATTTTTCAGCTGTTTTATCAGTTATGTAAGAGGAAGATCCACAGCCTAAACGTGTAATTCTTGTACAAATAGCCAAAGTGTGAAAGTGCAGTTTTCAAAGAGGAACTAAAGTAAAACAGTAATGAGAAATGCTCTGTTCAGTTTTCTTTGTGAGGAGTTTTGTGTTCATTTTTGTTCAAATCAGATAAAAAGTTTATTGTCAGAAGCCCCGATATCTATTTATATATATATATATATATATATAGAGAGAGAGAGAGAGAGAGAGAGAAAGAGAGAGAGAGAGAAAGAGAAATGTGCCTGGCACTCTCCTTGCAGGGAATAAAGTAGAAGTATTGATCTTAGGGACACTCACAACTCTTTCAGTGATTGCAACAGCAAATAAAGATAGCACACACGGGTTAGTGCTGGGTCAACATTTCGGGTGTTTAAACCCTTTATAAAGAGATAGCGTTATGTCTTGATAAAAGGGTTCAAACACCCGGAATAGTTGACCCAGCACTAACCCGTGTGTGCTATCTTTATTTGCTGTTGCAATCACTGATAGAGTCGTGAGTGCCCCAAAGAACAATACTATATATATATATATATATATATATATATATATATATATATATATATATATATATATATATATATATGTAGGGATGTGTGCCCGGCACTCAGGACTTGGGTGAAGGCTTCTAGTAACTGGCTCCGGTGCCCTCAATAGGGAGGTATGGCAGCCTCCTGATATGGCAATCAGAAAAAAGCGGCACTCGGAGACTTGAATAGGGTGAATTCAGTGGGATTAAGTTTAATCCATGTGCAGAAACAGGCAATGACGTTTCGGGGCTCGGCGGCCCCGTCTTCAGACAAAATAATGCATTATTTTGTCTGAAGACAGGCCACCGAGCCCCGAAACGCCACTGCTTGTTTCTGCATGACATCCCATGCTGACCTTTGTCAATTAAAAGATTTTACCTGCTATTGGTGGTGAGTGCCCTTTCTTGTGACCTACACTGGAACTGCCTACATAAATATATACATATATATATTGCAAATGATCCGGCACTGCCCACCAGCTTGCATAGGAATACTTGCCCGGGTGCTCGTTCGGTTGCCGGGGTGACCCTCAACCACATACAAATATCCAAATGAGGCACGTCACTCCGGGTCTTGTGCAAGACCCGGAGTGACGTGCCTCATTTGGATATTTATATATATATATATATATACTTGCACTTTGCCGGCACTCCATGAAGTGATAAAAGTCCAACTTGGTGGGTGCACACTTTCAAAATTTCATACAACTCCTCCAAAAGAAAGGCACTCCACACAGATAATTGCACAAACAAGCTTGTTTGTGCAATTATCTGTGTGGAGTGCCTTTCTTCTGGAGGAGTTTTATATATATATATATATATATATATATATATATGTGTGTGTGTGTGTAATAAGGCGGCACTCGGACGACTTTCAAAGGAACGGAGACCACGCACTGGTTCTTCAAGATCTTTCGAGATTTATTCTCATCATCAGGATGTATATATATATATATATATATATCTATATATATATATATATATATACAGTATATATATATATATAGATATATAGATATATACCCTTTTAAGAAACCTTTCAAGAATACCCTAACAAGAAACGCAGCCTCTGGCACTCCCGCCACCCCCACAGGGTTTTGTCCACTCCGGTGCCCTCCTAAGGGGCGAGTAGCCAAGTAATAGGTAGAAGTTATCAGACGGCACTCGAAGACTTGTTAAATAATCAAAACGGTGTATTATACAAACAACTTCAATGTTTCGGAGAGAGTTTCCTGATCCTGATGAAGGGGAAACACTCTTGAAACTTTGAAATTGCTTGTGCAATACACCGTTTTGATTATTTAACAAGTTTTCGAGTGCCGCCTGATCACTTCTACATATATATATATGTGTGTGTGTTGTTTTTTTTACAAAACTTTAAAATAATTTTTAATGAATGAATAATGTTAATATGTTTGTAATAAATGATTTAATGCAGTGGCATAACTAAAATCTTTGTGCCCCCATGGCAAAAGATGAAACCCCCTCCTCATACATTTATTAAAATGTAATTTATCTATATGCTCATTGCCAGGGGTTTAACCCCTTCAGTGGTGGGGTTTTTTGGGGAGTGCTCCCCACTGGGCGAGTTTTTTATGGAGAGCACTCCCTTAAAAAAAAAAAAACACCACTGCCTCCGTGGGTCCGGGCAGAGCCGCTGCACTGTCAATCAGCGGCTGCCCAGGCCTGTGCCCCCACACTGCGTACCTGTCCCCGGCATCCGGCTTGTCATAAGCCGGCACTGGGGACTTCAATACAAAACCTAGAGGGGAGGGGGGAGGAGGGAGGAGGTGGCACCACAGAGGGGAGGGAGCCGGGCAGCGCTGAAGCTGCCTGAGTTCGGTGATTGAACTCAGCAGTGCTGCCCGGCTGTAAACAGTGGCAATCCCGAGAATTTTCTGGGCTTGCCAGACTGGGCACTGAGGCACAGCCTGGAAAATTCTTGGGATTGCCACTGAAGGGGTTAATGCTCATTGCCAAGGGTACATGCCTGTAGCCAGGGGTTTTATGATCATTGACTGGAGTTACATGCTTGTTGCCAGCTGTTTACATGCGCATTGTCAGGGGAATTGAATATATTCTAGGGGCAATGTACAGTATATAGTTGTTTTAATTGTACTACATGTCACCATATTGTCAAATGAAAATCCTTTAAGCATTCTTATAAAAGCTTTGATATCGGATCTGTGCTTACATGTAGATCAATCAACTCATGTTATATATGAGATTGTATGCCCCTGTGGGCTGTACTAAATGGGGCATACAACTCTCTCGGAATTCACAGATCAGCCATTAATTTTAATTTAGGTGACAGGGAGGTGGATCAACCGGTAGCCCGCCACTTTGAACTATAGGGGCATCCCTTGACAGCTCTCAAATACTACCTGGCTGCTTGCAGTAACAACATACAAGCATATTAATGGACAAACAAATATACATATAAACATATAAAAATACAATGCTCAGTGATGATAAATAAGATGAAGGGAGTCTTCACCCTTCATTAATAATAAAATGTGTTTAAGATGCCATAACGCAATGTATTGTGGATGCAGTGGGGATCATAAGCTGAAAAATATGTCATGTAACTTTCCAGACATGTTACAAAATTTATAAGTAAATAAATGCCAGAAAAAGGATATTTGCCTATCATATCTGTTGGCAATCTGGGTTATATTACCCACAGTTTTCCTAAGCAGGTTGATATTGTATGCTATCAGGAAAAATGCTATTAGTTCAAAACCATTGCAGTACTATACTGTTACGTCTTCGGGACTATGTAAAAACCGGACCCGGACTTAACCCCGGACCGCCGTAAAGGACATCAATATCTGCAGTCCGGAGCTTGTAGAGTCCGGTCCGGGGGGTGTCCCGTCCAGGGGGTGTCTTATCCGGGGGGTTCCCTTTGATAGCTATCATCAGGGACATGGGGAAGAGGAGATTGCTGTCTCCCCAGGTGGTCCGGAACGTCCGGTTTTTGCTACATGCCCGGACCATACAGGGAGGCTTTATTCTCCCCCTCCTCCACTCCCTGGTGACAGGTGTCAGGCATCCCCCCCAGGCAGGACACCCCCGGACAGAACACCCCCCGGACCGGACGCTACAAGCTCTGGACCGCAGAATTTGATGTCCGGTCCGGCGGTCTGGGGGTCTTGTCCTGGTCCGGTTTTTACCCATACCCTACGTCTTCTTAATGATAACCAAAAGTACTTATTAACAATCTATCATTGAGTCCGTGGGGTTTACAAGTATTGAGCTGGTACAGTATATCCAACACGCCTCCCTCTGTAGCAGTGTGCTGGTAGGGTCCCCTCCCTGTATAGAAGCAGGGATACAGTCTATGGCCATATGTTTAAACTCTGACAGTTTGTGCACCATCTCCAAAAAGTGTCTCGCTAGAGGTTGGTCTACAGTTTTTTCCCATTAATGCATTTATTGATTGCGGATCTATGTAGAGCCATGCGCTCTCTCATAGTCCTGGTGGTTTTTCCAATGTATAGTTTTTGGCATGTTACAGGACAGGACATCCTGTAACATGTTACAGTTACAGGACATATTTTTCAGCTTATGATCCCCACTGCATCCACAATACATTGCCTTATGGCATCTTAAACACATTTTATTACTATTGAAGGGTGAAGACTCCCTTCATCTTATTTGTCATCACTGAGCGCTGTATTTGTATATGTATATTTATATGTCCATTATTATGCTTGTATTTTATTACCGCAGGCAGCCCGGAAGTGTGGAGCCGCGCCAGCGTTCAACCTGCGCTCCAGTGAACAAGGTTTCCAAACTAACATAACAACTAAGCCTGGCAAAGATGTGATGGTGCTAAGCTCCCCCATCTACTGTACATCCACCCACACTGGAAGTCCAGCTGGAGGCTGCGGCGCTGCCCTGCACACTGGAGCTGTAAATTTGCAGACTCTGTAAGTACTTAAAATGTTTTACACACCCCATTTGTTCACTGCACACCTTGATAAAGGGGTATTAACTCCCCAAAACGTTGGTCACATAAAAAATGCTGTTTCAAATCCGTGGAGTGCCGCTGTCTGATTTCAATCCTCTCTACTTAATTGTGCCAGGAGGCATCCATGGTGGCTGTACCAGTCAAGGGAGTGCCGAGCTGAAAGATTTCCTATACTCCTTGAGTCCTAAAAATGGTTGTGTCTAGAGGATTTACCACAAAAAAATTGTAATAAATATGCCCCAAATACTTGCACCTGTAGACAATGGAACAACATCCTGTGCTAGAGATAGTTGTACAAATTATCAAAGAATACAATGAAAAATATCTTATAAGGCTTGTGGGAAAGACAAATTTATGGCACAGCTGTTATGGATTTTGTTATCAAAATAATGTATTTTATTGTATTTTATGATTATATTCCATTTATCCAGTTATTAGAGACTTGCATTATACTGAATTTACAGTATGTGCTCTCCATGAACTATTCTGATGGAGATGTATCAAGCCTTGGAGGGAGAGAAAGTGGAGAGAGATGACATGATTCTGTGTGTGCGCAAACCAAGGATAATTTTTAGTCCCAGTCTTTCACTGCTACAGCTGGTCAAAAGGGCCAGTAATTCCCAAAATGCCAGTACCCCAATATCATATCCATATTATTAACTGAATGCTTTTTTAATTCTCAATTCAATTTTGGATGAAATCACATTACAACTTTTTGAATAAAATGTTCCAGTATACAACAGTGACTACTTCATATAGGCAGCGCTGATGTCTGCTCACTTAAATGATTTATTTATGACATAAAGGTATTGTTTGTTAATGACCATTTTTGATCTGAAATGTGAATAATTCCCAAATATATGGCATGAGCTGTTCTAACAATACAAGAAAAGGGAAACTAAAACTTCCATTCAATACAACATAGAATACATTTAAATTCTACTTTAAGTCTAAAAGCAAAAAATATAGCAGCTCCATAAATATAGACCGTACAGATATTAAATCACAAAGGTCAGACCAAATATTAATAACCCTTGATATTGTAGAATAACATTGAAGGTAATCATTTTATATAAACATTAGTTACCTTTCTTATGAATAAAGTCTCAGCGGTATCTTCAATGACAAAAGCTCTGCCTTCCCCAAACTGTTGACACGATCTTACATTGTGCAGAGTTACTGTACATCCCCATTCTTTACATCAGCTGTTATCTACTGCTGCAAGTTTTAAAGATGACAGCTTTCTTAATTTCCTTTTTCACAGTCTGACAGTTTCATTTCCCATTTAACATTTATTACATTTCTGAAAGACACAGAGGGCCTTAGTCAGAAGTGAACGTACTATTTCCCCATACAGAAAGTAGGAAAAATGCCCATGCGCAAAAGCACAAGCTGTTTGTGCCCAGTGACGGTGACAGTAGGCGAACACCTAGGAAAGTGGGCATGGGCATATTACAAGCTGTGACATGCACATGCCTATGTTCCACCAATGGCACATTGGTGGAACATAGGCATATGCATGGAACAGCGATATACTTCAAGCAGTGAACACACTATTACATCTCGGAATCGGAGGCGATTAATTGGCTCTAGGTGAGGAGAAAAGCATAACACTAGTTATGGTGCATTGGGCAATTCTTCAACAATAAAGCCTTGCCAAAGGCCGATCATTTTCTGAGTCGGAATTGGCAAATTGAAGATTGAAGATTTTCAACATGTTGGATTTTTACAATGACACATTGGCCTCATAGAACACAAACAACGTTTCATAAATCAATGTTTAAATTTATTATAATATTTCACAAAAATAGGGGGAGCTTGCAATGTACACCCAAACCCCAACCCCCACCCAAAATTCCCTGGGGTGGATATGGCAGTTGGAATTCTAGTCTGGAAGAACTGACTGGGAAGAAACTGACATTTTTTCCACCTATGTTGTTATCAAAACTCTGCAAACGGTTCCATTCCCCAGCAATTCATGGAGAAAAAGTAATAATTGTGATTCTGTCAGCGACTCTATAGTCTATAGTGTCAGAGAGCCTGGGTGCCAGGATCAAGCATGTTCACTACACTCTATTGGATTTATTGTTGTGAGGATTGAATATAATGTACTGTACAGTAGTTCTACTTGTAAATGGCTGGTCCCTCCCCCCAGCCATGAATTATTTTATTTTATTTATTTATTTATTTATTTACAGTTTATTATATAGCACATTAGATATCGTTGCGCTTTACAATTGTAAACAGAGATAAAACTAACTGGGTAACAGACAGACTTGGAGGTAGGAGGGCCCTGCTGCAAGCTTACAATCTATAGGGATATAGGAGGGAAACACAAGGACATGCACCAGTAATAGCATACCTTGTAGGTCCAGAGGGGAAGCTATATAATACAAAGTACCTCAGAGGGGTATGGAACTTAAATATGATAGGCTTGCCTGAAAAGGTGAGTTTTCAGCGAATGCTTGAAAGTTTGGAGGTTAGTGGAGAGTCTTATTGTGCGTGGAACGGCATTTCATAGAGTGGGAGCAGCACAATGAAAGTCCTGCAATAGTGAATGGGAGCTAGTGATCCGTGCAGAAGAGAGACGCAGATCTTGTGCAGAGCGGAGTGGTTGGGATGGGAGATATTTTGAGATAAATAAAGAGATATAAGGTGATACAGTATGGTTAATAATTTTATATGCTAGTAGAAGGGTTTTATATTGGTAAAACACAGGTAACCAATGGAGGTACTGGCAGAGCGGATCAGCAGACGATGAGCGTTTTGCTAGGAAGATCAGCCTAGCAGCAGCAGTTAGAATAAATTGCAGTGGCGAGAGTCTGTTCTTGGGAAGACCAGGAGACTATTGCAGTAATCAATGCGGGATATAATAAGTGCATGGATAAGAGATTTTGTAGTGTCTTGTGTGAGATAGGGTCGTATTTTGGATATGTTTTTTAGAAGCATGTAACATGATATGGTAAGTAAGTAAGTTTTATTTATATAGCGCACTTTCTCCAACAGGACTCAAGGCTCTTCACAGACATTAAAAATAACAATGCACATACTGCAATACAAAGGGTTATCAGTACAAGGAACAGGCAACAATGGCAGTACAGATGTACATCACACATACAGATATGAACGCATTCTAATAAAGGACACGAACATGGGGAACATAGTTACCGAGCTGTGCAGTACCCAGACAGCCATTCAGCGGTGGCACATGGTGATTGCACAGCCGGTAACAGTACTGATATATATACTAGATGTACTCTAATGAGGGACACAGACATGGGGAACATATCATTACTGAGCTGTGCAGCACCCAGGCAGCCAATCAGCGGCGCCACACGGTGATTGCACCAGCCAGTCCTGTACATATAGAACACAAAAGAACAGTACAGGGTACACAGAACTAGACATAACACAATTAAAGCACAATTCTTAATACACAATACAGCTGAGATATAGGAAGTGAATGAGAATAGATGCAGGTATAGATTGTAGATGATTAAGAGAGCTGTAGTGAAATACAAGAAGAGTGCTATGAGAACAGGAGGGAGGAAGGCCCTGCTCTAAGGAGCTTACAATCTAGAGGGAGGGGGAGACAGACAGGTGACATGAGGTGCAGGTAAGGAGACCTGAGGCAAGAAGTAAGCATGGCAGGGATGGTCAGGACATGAGGCAGCAGGTAAAGAGAATGGACAAAGTAGTCCTCTTCTTCCTCCTATCCTCCCCCTTCCCCTCTATCTGCACCTTTCACCCATAACAGCTTTGCACCGTGGGCCATGCCACAACACACCCTGCTATGGGCAGAAAGCATGCAGAGTGAATAGGGAATGCACAGGATTGAGGAACCATGGCTCTGGTACAGAGATTGGTTCAGTATGGAGTTCATTTTCCTGGCTGTGCAGACTGTAGGTGATGCTGGGTCAGGTAACTCACTGCAGAATTCTGAATTTTCAGTGGATGATGTTTAATTTTATGTCCTTCTTTGTTCCTCCGGTATTTCTTTATGTAGTTGTTCAATGTTTGTAAAACTGTTTCTTTAACTGTTCAGATGGCACCCTTAGTTAATAACACCCTTTGTTAAAACAGCAAGCTGAAAGTCAGCAAGCTACCTTGCTTCTAACCCTACAGAAATACTATCCCAAATTAAGGGCAAGGCCAGGCCAGACCATTTGCCCATCTGATTGAAATGCTAATTGTACAGAGATCATAAACTAGCCTGATTGGCCAACCAAGAGGTATGCTAATATTGGCTTGTTTAGAACCTTCCAATCTATACATACATCTAACAAAATACAATTATCTATTGATGTACATACATTTAAAGCAAAAACATGCCAGAAGATTATGCAGAAGCTAGGCTGGGATCTCTAGTGCAGTGGATGTGGATGTTACATACATTTAAACAGGGGCGGATCCAGGATATAATGACAGGGGGGGGCACCATGATAAAAGAGGATTTAGGTGGGGGAGGGGCATTGTTAGTGGTGCCAGTGTACATGTTAGGAGAGCGGCAGAGAGAGGGTGGGAATGGGATTAAAAATAGGCCCTGGCATTTAAAGTATGCAGGCCCACCATGGCGACAAAAGTGAAGGATGTAGTTGTGTACGCGCCGAAGGCGCGCTCTGGAAAAGGGTGTGTGGCCACTCAACAGGGGGCGTGTCCTTGAGTGTAGTGTACAACACCATATACAACTTCTACACATTATACAACAAAATACAAGACCCCATTATACTTGCGTTGGGAGGGTAGTGGGTAACAAGTTAACCACTGGTGTAGGGGACGGAATGGATAAGAGGTGCTCTGCCAAGCTGCAGTGTGGAAAAGGGGGTAGTCAGCCCCCATTAGGATACAAAGAAAACACAGGGGTACACTGCGCTAAATATCAACAATTCTCAAGAAATAACAATGTAGTGCCAATTGGATGAAAGAAATGTGAAATATTTATTAAAAAACCATAATAAGTCAAAGATCCCTTTCTTCCCCAAAAAAGGGGGGATGGGGGGTATTTAAAAAGAAGAGGAATAAATGGTGTAGTCCAGTTCTTACGGTACCGTATTCAGTAGAAGCCATACATCGATGTATGGCTTCTACTGAATACGGTACCATATGAACTGGACTACACCATTTATTCCTCTTCTTTTTAAATACCCCCCATCCCCCCTTTTTTGGGGAAGAAAGGGATCTTTGACTTATTATGGTTTTTTTTATAAATATTTCACATTTCTTTCATCCAATTGGCACTACATTATTATTTCATTAGAATTGTTGATATTTAGCGCAGTGTACCCCTGTGTTTTCTTTGTTTCCCATTATACTTGCCCCTTGCACATAATGCCAAATGGAATGAGCCAAAATTCACATAATGCCACACGGATTGTGCCAAAATTCACATAATGCCACATGGACTGAGACAAAATTCACATAATGCCACACGGATTGAGCCAAGTGCTGCTTATCTATATACTCATTGCCAAGGGTTCCATGCTCATTGCCAGAGGTTCCATGCTCATTGCCATGTGGGATTACATACTCATTGCCAAGGAGGAATACATGCTCACAGTAAATGGGGGACAGCCGCCTCCAGGCAGAAGTGATAGCCACTGACAGTGGCAGAGCCTGGCTGTATTCAGAGCACTGCAGGTCCTGGCTTTTTGAAATAATACCCCTTTCACATCAGAAAATGCATTCCCAGGTTGGCCCCTTTTACACCAGCCTAGTCCCTGCATTTTCTTGTGTGAGGGGGAGAGAAAACCACCCCTCCCCCCCTTTAACCGGTTATCTCATTTAACCGGCTATATCTTCGGAACCAACTGACCCATTTACATGAAACAAGTATCATATTGAAGAACTTTTGAGTGGGCTTTGAATGATTTTGGTCCAGTGAAACTGGAACATTTGGTTCCAGAGTAATCTGCCCTCAAAGAACATGAACAGCCATGAAATTACATTTCAAAAATAAAAAAAATCGGTTTACCCGCAATATCTCTTTAACCGATTGATCGATATGGACCAGCCTGGTATCATATTGAAGGCCCAACCACAAGCTGCTGTGATGTCAGGGGGGGGAACTGGCAGCCGTCGGAACTGAGTTGGGGTCGGAATTGACGGGTCCCATATTATCCTATGGGAAAAAAAACATTACAGCTTTGCCAGGTGATATCTCTGGTTCCCGGGGGACTAGAGACACGGGGCTGGGCTCGTTGGAAAGCCTTGGTCCTCAGCTACAAATGACAGGGGGGCACGTGCCTGGGTGCCACCCCCCTGAATCCGCCACTGAATTTAAAGCAAAAACATGCCAGAAGATTATGCAGAAGCTAGGCTGGGATCTCTAGTGCAGTGGATGTGGATGTTACATAAATTTAAAGCAAAAACATGCCAGAAGATTATGCAGAAGCTAGGCTGGGATCTCTAGTGCAGTGGATGTGGATGTTACATAAATTTAAAGCAAAAACATGCCAGAAGATTATGCAGAAGCTAGGCTGGGATCTCTAGTGCAGTGGATGTGGATGTTACATAAATTTAAAGCAAAAACATGCCAGAAGATTATGCAGAAGCTAGGCTGGAATCTCTAGTGCAGTGGGGAATAAAGGACAGTTCAGGATGACCCCTAGGCAACGAGCTTGTGGGGTAGGGTAAATTGTCGAGTTGTCAACAGTGATGGAGATATCAGGATGGTAACTGTTCTTGGCTGGTGGGAATATAAGTAATTCCGTTTTGGAAATATTGAGTTTGAGGTGGCGAGAAGACATCCAAGATGAGATGGCAGAGAGGCATTCAGAGACTTGGCCCAAAACCACTCGTGATAATTCTGGGGTTGATAGATAGATTTGAGTATCATCAATTAGCTCTATTTCTTTGAAATCTTGTCTATCCCCTCTAGTCTCCGGTCCTCTCTCGCCATCGTACTCCTCTCTACCTGTCTTCTCTACTGGACATGATGTTGATGACAGCAGATGTTACTAACATATTTAAAGCTCGTTTGTTTGCACCACTATTCATATCTCATTCTTCTGTTTATTTCACTCCACTTTTTCCCATCACTACTTTTTTCTTTCCTTCTTTTATTGCAGATCTACGCACTCAGTAAGGTGTGGATTATTAGACAGACAGTGTCTATGTAGACAGTCAATAGGTCGAACCCATGAGGTCGACGTGCAATAGGTTGACAAGGTCAAAAGGACAATAGGGTCAGAAGGTCAACATGGTCAAAAAGATTGACATGAACAGAGCAGAGCGCTCCTACCTCCAAGTCTGTCTGTTGTTACCCAGTTTGTTTGTTACTACAAGTTGTAAAGCGCAACAAAATCTTTTACGCTGCATAAGAAACTGTAAATAAATAAATAGACACATGAAAAAAGGTCAACATCAGTTTTTACCCATTTTTTCGGTGTCAGTGTCAACAACGGTCATCATGCACCCCAAATTAGTGTAATGCATACCTTCGTATGGCTCGCTATGCTCGGCAAACTATTATATTCTCCCTCTATGCCAACATGGATGTAAGACCAAACCGGCCTATCAAAAAAAAATCATGAAAACTCATGTCAGCCTTGTCATGTGTCTGCCTTTTTCATGTTGACATTTTGACGCTGTCGACCTTTCAACCCTGTTGATCTATCGCATGTCAACCTTTTGAGGTAGACCTATTGACTGTCTATCTAGACACTGTAGATCTATCAACAGGAACCATACTCAATGTGCTATTTTCTTTTAAAAATACTTTTAGTTTTTCCTATTTTGCAACCAAATCAACGCTACTCATGATGGGCTATATGCTTCCAAATGCCAAGAAACCGATGACACGTAAGTTGGTTAAATCTGTTTGAGCTAACCAAATTGCATGAATGACCATTTTCAACAATTTTTCAGCATTTGAGAGAAAATGGTTGTTTGTTGTTTGTTTTAAAACATTTCCAGATATTAATTCTGACTCATTAAATCCTATCATTGAGCCATGCAAATGTTTGCACAGCAGCTCCCATCCATGTTCTTACCAATAACAAATGTGCATTTGCTCAAAGGAAGGTGTCTGAGTTGACAAAACCACTAATACATTATTTTAAATTACATTTCACCGAACTCTCCTTTTTGTTTTATACAACTCCAACAGTTCTAACAGTTATGCTCTCAACTTAGTATTTTTGTTATTTTAGCAGCAATTTATTGAATAGCAATTCATGTCAAACAAGATATATTGGTAAAAAATATTGCGTAATTTTAGAATATTTATTATGTGTTTCCTGCCTGGTTATTTAAAAAAAAAATAGTTGGAGTTGTGTAAAGATAGTGGTGACACATAGTAGGAAGTTGTGATGTCATTGGTTTGAAAGAGGATAGATCATTAAGAAAGTATAGAGGATAATTATATTAGCAGCATAATAAATATTTATATATATCTATACCTCCTCTCTTGGCAAACTAATCAGCTCTTTCGGATTTCAGTATCACTTGTATGCTGATGATACTCAAATCTATCTATCAACCCCAGAGTTGTCACCAGTGGTTTTGGGTCGAGTTTCTGATTGTCTCTCTGCCATCTCATCTTGGATGTCTTGTCGCCAACTCAAACTCAATATTTCCAAAACGGAATTACTTATATTCCCGCCAACTAAGAACAGTTACCATCCTGACATCTCCATCGCTGTTGACAACTCGATAATCTACCCTACCCCACAAGCTCGCTGCTTAGGGGTCATCCTCGACTCTGAACTGTCCTTTCTTCCCCACATTCAATCTGTCTTCAAATCATGTTACATGCATCTAAAAAACATATCCAAAATACGACCCTATCTCACACAAGACACTACCAAATCTCTTATCCATGCACTCATTATATCCCGCATTGATTATTGCAATAGTCTCCTAACTGGTCTTCCCAAGAACAGACTCTCACCACTGCAATCAATTTTAAATGCTGCTGCTAGGCTGATCTTCCTCGCAAGACGCTCATCGTCTGCTGATCCACTCTGCCAGTCCCTCCATTGGTTGCCTGTATATTACCGTATTCAATATAAAACACTTCTACTTGCTTATAAAGCTATTAACCATACTGCACCAGCATATATCTCTGCACTTATCACAAAATATCTCCCATCTCGACCACTACGCTCTACACAAGATCTGCGTCTCTCTTCTGCACGGATCATTAGCTCCCATTCATTATTACAGGACTTTTATCGGGCTGCTCCCATCCTATGGAATGCCCTTCCACGCACATTAAGACTCTCCACCAGTCTCCAAACTTTCAAGCGTTCCCTGAAAACTCACCTCTTCACGCAAGCCTATCATATTTAAGTTCTGCATGCATAACCCTCTGAGGCACTTATGTATTATATAGCTTCCCTTCTGGACTTGTAACTGCTATGCTATTACTGGTGCCTGTCCTTATGTTTCCCCCCTACATCCCTATAGATTGTAAGCTTGCAGCAGGGCCCTCCTACCTCCAAGTCTGTCTGTTGTTACCCAGTTTGTCTTATCACTGTCTACTATTGTAAAGCGCAACGGAATCTGCTGCGCTATATAAGAAACTGTAAATAAATAAATAAATATTTAAAATGTATATATCCTGTACTATAAAATGATAAAGAATGCTTTGTACAGGGTAAACTGCCTAATGATTAGCAGCTGATCTGGACCTCCCTGTCCCTCAATATTTCAATATATATATATATATATATATATATATATATATATATATATATATATATATATATATATATACATGTGTGTGTATGGTATGCGTATATAGATAGATAGATAAATAGATTGCGTGGTCGGCCTGGCACTCCCACAGCTGGGTTCAAATTACCCTGGTGCCCTCCGGATCATAGGTGTAGAAGCAGGAAGAAGCAGGCCGCGGCACTCAATAGGGTTTTTTTCTTGCCGCACTCAGTGTGAGCAGCTGTGCTGCTTCTACTCTGCATCTGTGTTAATTGTGTGTGTGTGCTGTGTGTCTGCTGCTCACACTGAGTGCTGCAAGAAAAAAACCCTATTGAGTGCCGCTGCCTGCTTCTTCCTGCTTTTATATATATATATATATATATATATATATATATATATATATATATATATATATATATATATATATATATAAAAGAACCTGATGATAATATCGAATTGATATTGAAACGTTGTTTGGATATTAAAGCTTTTTTACTGCTTTACTGCCGTGGAGTGCTGCATTTTCCTATCATATATATATATATATATATATATATATATATATATATATATATATAAAGGTCATGAAAGACCGCACTCAGTTGTAGTGTAATAAATGGTTGGCATCATTTGGAGGTGCACAGTCCATAGTATAAAGGTACAGATGGAACGGGTCTTATTGTTGCTGGCGACCACGGCGCTCCATCTGACTGAGACGCGCGTGCGTCCCCCACGCACGCGCGTCTCAGTATCCGGGCAGCGGGGCCGCGAGGCGGACGCAATCCTCATCTGTATTGTAGCCATTTTCAGCGATAGTGTTAGGACCTGCAGAGCAGTGGGGTCCCTTGAAGGGGGCTGCAGGCTTAAATGCATTGATCAATTCATGAACCAAATCTCCACTATTTATGATCAGTTAATTTAGTGTGTGCAGAGCCCCTACAATGTCTGTTTAAACAATGTGGTCACAAGCCATAGGGCACCCCAAAACTAGGAAAGGTGAGTGCCGATGTTAAGTGTATATATTGTTTATTAGATTAATTTTTTAAATTAGTCTTATTGTGGTCACATTCTCTCATGCACCATGTTTTAACTAAGATTCCATAGCTTATGTTAACCATTTCCCTAGATGATTAGTGACAGGTGTGGTGGTAGCTGCTCACCTATAAAAGCAAAGTGTGCTGTGAGCTTCAGACCAGATAGCATGCCTGGAATCAAACATTGATGTGATAGCTATGTGTATTGTAGCCATTTTCAGCGATAGTGTTAGGACCTGCAGAACAGTGGGGTCCCGTGAAGGGGGCTGCAGGCTTAAATGCATTGATCAATTCATGAACCAAATCTCCACTATTTATTATCAGTTAATGTAGTGTGTGCAGAGCCCCTACAATGTCTGTTTAAACAATGTGGTCACAAGCCATAGGGCACCCCAAAACTAGGAAAGGTGAGTGCCGATGTTAAGTGTATATATTATATATATATATATATATATATATATATATATATATATATATATATATATATATATACATACAATGCACTTACCCCCCACTAGGAAGGATTCCATGTGAATGAAACAGTAACAGCAGTTGTCCTAACAGCTTTTTCAACTGGGCACAGACAGTTTTCTTCAGGGGAGCAGAGCACACAGACGAGCCAGCCTTTATCTAGTGACAAATTGCCACTCACAATTTGTCACTAGATAAAGGCTGGCTTGTCTGTGTGCTCATTCCTCATGGGGGGTAAGTGCATTGTATTTCTACTTTATGGACCAGGCACCAAAACCATTGCAAAACCCTATTGGAGTGCCACCCTGCTACCCAAGAGAGAGAGAAAGAATGTTTTGAATGTTTTGCAGAGCACAACATTGTATGTAAAAAATGGGACAGTCCCGCATCAGAGGGCAGTTGGAAGACCCCTCTACCATGGTGAATAGATGCTGTGTGCATGCGCATAATGTCAATTCATGGAGAAAGAGGGGCTGGGGACATAACCTCACAAAGTGCTTCCCCACAGTGACAAAAATGGGTACGTGGCTCACAATTGCAAAGCCATGCCCCCTCTGTGCGAGGCCACACACCCTTTCCTGAGTGTGCAGCTACTGCCATGCATGATAGTCCCGCTGACCACACTATAAATGTTGGGAGGTTTGCACGACGGATACAAGGCCACACGGCAGCTTGTATCAGGTCATGTCATGCGCCCTCAGTGGTGTGCTGTGCAAACTCTCATACCATATGCATTAGCATCTCCCTGAAACTGGTTTCCAAAAGAGGCCAATATAACCTACTACAGTGCCACCAGTCCCTGTTTACACTACCAGTCTTAAAATCCAAGTGTATTTAATATTTTCAATTTTGATACATTTATATATTTTCTCTAGAATCTGCTGTGTACCTCTGAGTCTATCATAAAATAAAGGATGACTCTGAGAGATGCATCCTTGTTGAACTGAATACAGATGGTCGGTGTTGATCTTCATAAGGTCCATACACACTGGGCGATGTTGCATACACACTGAGCAGCTTTCTCTCCTGCCCGATACTGTCATCGGAGGGTGGAGGGCTTTGCATAGACTAGCAGATGAACGGCTTTCCCAGCAATGATGTGGGAGAGTGCATCACCGCTCATCGCCGGGCCGAACACGCTGGGCGGCTTTGAGCTGAAAGCCGCTCAAAACACCAAGTTTGAACTACATTCAGCTCAAAATCGCCCAGTGTGTATTAGCCTTAAGACGCCACCTCCCCATTTTCACCTGAGGTTCTGGAAAGTCACTATTGGTGTGTTGGTGGTGGTGAGAGCAATAAGTTGAATTTTTGCCTAGGGTGAACCGGCCCTGCTTGCACTGATGTCATGGATCTGTGCAAGCCTGCAAACCCCAATGCAATAGTTGTTTAGAAACAACTATGGGCTGATATAGGGTTGATGGTTCTATTTAGAACACAGGTCTTCAACCTGTGGCCCTCCAGATGTTGTGGAACTACATTTCCCAGCATGCCCTGACAGTTTTGGCATGCTCTTATAGGAAAAAATGTGGCAATGCATGTTGGAACATGTAGTTTCACAACATCTGGAGTGCCATAGGTTGAAGACCCATGATTTAGAAGGTCAAAACAACCATTAGTCAATGCAGTACTTTAGATTCAGAACTTGCCGTCAATCAGGGCTCTGGCAGCAAAGGACCTTAGTAAAGCTTTCTCCTGGTCCAAATGGATATAAAATAGTGGAAACTGAATATGCATGGAACTTTTTTTCATCTGGAATGTGTATACTGAATAAAATTACAAATACAGGTTGAGTATCCCCTATCCGAAATGTTCGGGACCACGAGCATTCCGGATAGGGGAATTTTTCGGTTTTTGGAATATTTTTTTTTAAAGCATACTTACCTGTCCCCTGATGGTGTCCGGTGGTCCCTCGGCGTCCACGCAGTCCCCGGGCGTCCACAGCAGGCCTCCGGCATCTTCTCCGGGACTCCAGCGGTCCCAGGAATGCATTGCGTGAGTGTGCGCGCGCACCGGTGACGTCACCGGCGCGCGCGCACACTCGCGCAATGCATTCCTGGGACCGCAGGAGACCCTGGAGAAGATGCCGGAGGCCTGCTGTGGACACCCGGGGACTTGGTAAGTATGAAAAGAGGGTTAGGGGGGTTAAAATAAAAAAAAATTTTCGAATGATTCCAAAAACCACGGTTTTTGGAATAATTCGGATAAGGGATGTCCGGATACAGGATACTCAACTTCTAATAGAAATGTTTATTCAAAAAAATCTGGTTTTATATTTATCATGAGAGGAATTATGATTGTTATCTTGTTTCCCTATTAATGAAGTCTATTTAAATTTTGAAAAGGTATAAACAAGGAGCATATGACTTCAAAATAAATAGAATTTCCTATGTATGTTGTGATTTATTGTGAGTGGGGAACATTATTTTTATGTATACAGTAGTTGATCTTTTGTTCTTTTCTTCTAAATGTGTTGCCATGGTAGCAGTGGGAATTTGAATATCTCATAAGAAACATGTACATATGCTGTATCCTCCTATTTTCAATGATGAAAAGAATGTTATGTCTTATTTGGACACTTCATTATTTTCAACTTTTCCGAATTTCCTTTAAAATACCATTTGGTTGAACCATACAGTTTATGGGCTTTTCATCATGACAGTGACAGGACAACAGGATTGTATTTATTATATGTTACGCATACACAAAAGGGCTCCTGGGTCATAAGCTGGCCATACTCTGCTGCAATGTATCGCAACAGTGTATAGCCATTCAACCCCCCGGGACCTTCCGATGCGATGTATCGAATGCGACCCCGCTCCCTGCCGGCCAGGAGAGGGGAGTCCGACTATGAGGTCAAATCTGCTTGCAGGTCCGACCTTTGGATCCCATCCGATGCGCAATGAACCGCGTATTGGATCGCTTGTCAAAAACATACAATTTGGTCCAATTTTTTGGCCGGATCTGTCTGAATCGGGTCATATCGTCCCAAATCAGACTAGACTATAAACCCAGACGTCTCCACATCGTAAAGGAGATACAGTATCTTATTATGAGAGATGTCCTTTGTTTAAATCTAAATATTTCATATTTAATTTCATATTTCATTGATAAACACTGCTATGCATGCTATCAGTGGAGGAATGCATCCCATTCAAAATGTAATGCATTTTGCTTTATTTTATATCATGAACAGTGGGATGTATCAAAGCAGAAAATCTCCAAAAACTGCAGTATTCAGAGGTTTACCACAATATGTATACAGTAGATCATCATGTGTATCAATAACACAGCATGCCACATAGATAGCTATGAGGCTGTAATATGGGGGGCTTCCAGAGCCTTTTCCCAATAGGCAACACGATTGGTAAAAGCTTACTGGTTGCTTAGGCTACCTCTCCACTCTTTAGAAGGTTAGATACATCTGACTCATAATGCATACTGCTGGTGTCACTTTCATAATAGTAATTGTTGAATAGTGAATAATTATAATTACAGCTCTGAAACTTCTGAGCAATGCACTATAACGGACCTCACTTTTAACCTCTGTGTTGTCACCAGCTACTCTGTGTTGTCACCAGCTACTGGGACCCATATCTGCTTATGTCATATGCAGTGTACTGTGTTCCCCTCTGGTTAGATGGTAATATAATAAAACAATCCAGCTCCGGATGCTATACAGTAACCAAGCATAAGGGTATAAACAATTAACACATTAACATCTGAAATGCAATCCATTTTTCAAAGTAAGGTAGCTCATGTGATGTCAAATTCTTAGTTAGGATATTGGCATTGTTTCCCTCACTAGTCACATAATTCACTCTACTATGACATGTTGATATTGGGCGAGATGTCCTAAGCCTTGAAAAGTGATCAAATGGAGGGTGATAAACCACCATCCAACCAGCTACTAACTGACATTTTTCAAACACAGCCTGTGGCATGATAGTTACTGAGAAATATTTGTATTTATTTTTCACAAATTATACAAATTAAGAAGTACATTTGAATTAATATGAAGTGACACCTTAATACCGGTTACAATAAAAATTTACTTTGAGATACATATGCAGATTATTATAGCAAATTACAATGAGTATATTTCTGCTTAACTTAATGTATCTCATTGGAGTAATTAACTAAGTATTTTTCCTACAAAATATTAAACATAAAAGGGAAAAGGGGAAGGGAGTATTAGGATATGGGGAAGACAGGACTAGATTTTTTATATATTTTATACACAATTAAAATTAAAGCTGAAGAAAGAAAATTTTCTTAGGGGGCTCTTGATAAGTGTCTAATTGAAAACCATGAGGTCGATTAAAAAAGTTTGTAAATGTATTTTTGTGTATCTCCATTTAGACTATCAATGTATTGTTCCCACTTTTTAGCAAATTTCTGTATTCCTTATTCCACATCAGGAAGTGTTGCTCTTCGTTCATAATACAAGATCTTAAGTAACATATTTTTCACTGCAGATAATGAAGGTGCACTCTTTTTTATCCAATGTATGAGGATTTGTTTTTTGGCTATTACTAATATGATGGTTATTACTGAACTGATCCTCTTCTTTTCTGGGCCTAGGTACCAATCCTTAAAATCGAGAAATAAACATGCATTTGGTTATTTGTTTATTGTTATATTTAATGTTTTATTGATATAATCTATTACCTTGTACCAGAATTTAGAAATTCAGTCCAAAAATAATGAAATAAATCTGCTTTATTTATATTACATTTAATACAACAGCCAGAGTCTTCTGAGACCATATGTGTTCTCTGATTAGGCGCAATGTACAGATGGAGCGTGTCCCATCTTTGGCCGGCGCTCGCCAGATCCCTTGCTCTGGCGAGCACTGTCGATAGAGACTGCGACGCGCGTGCGTCCCAGTTTCCCGTCGGCGGGGGGCCGGGAACCCTATCCATCTCCGCTTCAGTGAGACGGACAGGGTTAGGGGGTGCGGCAAAGCGGCGGGAACCCGGGGCGACCGTCGGCGAGGTGGCGGGGACCCAGGGGGAGCCCCGTTGTAAGGGGATGCGCGCGCATCTCGTGCGTGCACGTCCCCTCTGGTGGTTGGCGGGGGATGGCGGCTGGCGAATCTTCCGCCATCCCCTGCAAAGATGGGCCACGCTCCATCTGTATGCCCTGTGAAGAAATTTGAGATGTGTTTCCTGTAGGGAGACAGAATGAAGACATCTAAATGTATTTGAAATATTATGACGAAAGTTATCACGTGAATCTAAAAAGGGTATATCCTTTTCCCAAAAGGAGGTTACTTTTGCCCATTGTTTGTCTCTATCAAAATTTTTAAATGTGGTATTATAATATCTGAGGTGGAACAGGCAAATTTTGGTGAGTATCATCAGGTCATAGAGTGGTCAGTGACAGTCATATCTAGCATTGGCAATTTTTGAGATTGAATGAAATGTCTAACCTGTAGATACATAAAGAATTCTTGATTTGGGATACAGTATTGCAACTGTATTTCTGAAAATGACATAAAATTAAAATGTGACAGTTAGGAGCTGCTTGGCTAACAGTTTATTTCTCTCCATTTTATTGCTTTTAAGCTTAGTACATCAGGCCAATTGTGTCTTCTCACTTTTGACTCTCCTAAAATGTACAAATACTTTTTGCTAAAGTATCAGAACTATACTTAGTAGCCAATAAAATGCCTTCTTTGAGATTCAGTGAATACAAAAGCATGTGTCACTAAGCATGTCGCTTGTAGCGACTGAGCATTGTTCTGTGGCGAATGATAATTACTTTTTGAAAAGCGCTATTCAGAAATCTCCCTAGCACTTGATTACTTCCCTGATGTTGATGTAGCACAGCAGATCATCCACAGCACAGGTTGTGCAGAATTGAAGATAAATTATGCATTGGAACTTTATCTCCCAATTACATTCCAGTTATTAAGCATTGCAATGAGGTGCCCTCAATCAACATGTGTCATTGGCCTGGTGTAGAACATATTATAGAGGCAGCGTGGTTCATGTAAGATAAGCAAACCAATCACACAATTAGCATGGAGATTATAGAACAGAGAGATGAGGAATTGAAGACCAACTAAAGTTCAAGGTAAACTAAAAAAAAAGTAATTTCTGTTATTGATCTGCAATCAAAGTTGCATTTTAAACTGATGGGAAATTGTAATAGAGGTGGAAAACAAAACTGAACACATTGCTATAGCCATTTTTTTTTTTTTTTACATATGAGTTAACCCTTGAGAGATCAAAATATCTGTTAAAAATGCTAGCCTCACAGCGACTAAACAAAATTTGGTACACATGATTTAAAACTGCTGTAATTGTCCCTAACAAGCAATTAAATAAATGTTTATTTGATGAAAAGAGTAATGTTTAGAGGTGTATAATCAGTACTTTTAGGAACTTTTTTTTTTATTTAAAGATGTGGAATCAGAGTAGAGAACAATTTAACTTTTTAATTATTTCACTTGTATGCTGGCAAATGAAAAAGCACAAATTAGACCAGCAAGTGCACATAATTGTTTAGAAATGAACGTCACCATACTGTAGATTTCCATACATTTTTTTGCTTAATTTTGAATGTGGAAAATTAAATAATGCCGTGATGCTTGCATTTATAGATCTTTCCCTGACAATGTTGGCTACTTTCAGTTTTCCTTATTAATAGAAACAGATGGAAGGAATTAAGATACAATAAACAGGACTTTATTTGCTTTTCGTGCATACCTCCCAACTTTTAGAATATGCAAGGCGCATGCCCAGAATTTAGAGGGCCTGGCCTACAAATCAAATTGACCCCATTTTCACCGATGTGGGGGCTTGCGCACATGGGTGTCTATTCCCGGGCACTAATTTCATTACTGTTTCCGCAATGCAGGATAGATGTACTGTACATGGCTAAATATGTAGACCCCTAGATTCTATATCCTGACTTGCATTTGTGTTTAAATATACAAATTCAGATGTATTTATTCTAAAGAGTCACGGCCTTGAAAATTCCATAGAAAAATGTATATGGTATATCAGCTACCCTTTTGCTTCTTGATGTAAGTGTATAATTGTGTGTATTACAGATGGAGCAGCTCTCAGTAGAGCTGCTACTGGTGATTCTATCACCAATCACCGCCTTTCGCCATCCACCAGAAGGGGGTGCGCGTGCACGAGATGTTAGCACGCCCTGTTCTGACAGAGCCCGCCTCCGGCTCCCTGCCACTCCCCCATCACCGCCTGTAGACCCTTGCAGCCTCCACTAACCCTGCCCATATGCCTGAAGTGGAGACGGGCAAGGAATCCGCTCCCCGCTGTCGAGTGACTGAGACGTGCGAGTGTGTGAGATGCTTGTGCATCCCAATCAGATGGAGTGTCTCTCCACCAGCCTGCGCCAGCTCAGGGAATCTGGTGATTCCCTGAGCTGGCTAAGAGGCGCTCCATCTGTAGGTCCAATCTTGTTGCAATTTCTTTGTAAAATACTTTTGTATATGTACGGATGAGGTGCACAAGTGCTGAAACTGCTAGCAACATGTTTTTTGGTATTGATTAATAGATGGATGAAGCCACAGCTAAGTTGAGGGGCCCCAACCACAAAACACCAAAAAGAGCACAGGTGCAAGTCCCGCCAGCCAAAGACAGCAAAATTGGGGCCCCAGCAGCTACAAAAAGCACAGTATGTGCCTCCAGCACAAGAGTGTAGAATAGGAGCTTGAGCCAAATAATACAGTCGTTCCCCCTTCCAAAGAGGGCACAGATGGGCCACCAGAAAGTAAACACAATTGTAGGCCCACAGCCACAAAGCACTGTTGGGGGGGGGGCACCATAGAGGGCAAAGTTGCTCCCACCCCCAGCCAAAAAATGCACCATTGAGGACTCTGCCAGCAAAACAGAGCACAGGTGGGCTGTCCCAGTCAAAGAGAGCACAGGTGGACTGTCCCAGTCAAAGAGGGCACAGGTGGGCTGTCCCAGTCAAAGAGAGCACGGGTGGGCTGCCCCAGTCAAAGAGAGCACGGGTGGTCTGTCCCAGCCAAAGAGAGCACAGTTAGGGGGCCACCAGCAAAAGAGAGCACAGTTGTGGACCTCTGACAACCCAAACAGAACACAGTTGGAGTCCTACCTAGTTAAGTAGAGCATAGTTGTGGGCCCACATCCAAAGAGAGAATAGTTGCCCAAACAACCCCCCACCAGCCAGAGAGCACATTTGAGGCACCCCATCCCCCCAGCCAATGCTTGGCCCTCAGCTAAAGAAAACAGTGGGAAACCTCCCAACAAAATAAAGCAAATTACCCTGTCGTCCCCCCATCACCACTACCACCCTTGGAAGCACTCACTGCACAGTGCAGCCTGCAGAGTGCCGAGCCCCTCTGTATCCTAGGCTCGGCGCACTGCAGGCTGAACTGGTGATTGTGTGAGCCTGGCCGCAGGGTGGGGGCATCTGTGCGGGTGCAGGGGGTGGTGGTGCCGTGCCAATGTGGGCAGCTGCCCAGGTCCCTTCAGAGGCTGGGGGCCCGGGACAGTTGTACCCCTGGAACCCCCCTGTCGGCGGCCCTGCCTATAGTGAACAGTGTGCAAGATAAAAAAGAAGAGTACAGGAGGCAAGACCAACAGCAAGAGTACTGGAGGAAATGTTTAGGAGACCCTGGAATAGGGCAGACCAGGTGGTAATCCTTGAGAAAGCTCAATGCGAAACGCGCATCGGCGTTGTCACATGAGCAGGGGCACGCTGTCCTACCTTTAAATAATGATTTAAATGTGATTTTGAATGCCTAGATAGTGGAGTGCATCTACACACTGACCGTCCCCGGGCGCTTACATTGGCATCCAGCGGCGTCGGCTGTGATTCATCTCAGTAGTAATGCTGCATGGAGATTTTCTCAGCGTGCAGTGGTGCAGCGGTGCAGCGGTAACAGGGCGGCAGTGTGAGGGATAACTAGGCCACCCCGGTTTCCTCCTCACGTATCAAAAGTGTTATTTATTTACCTGACAAACCATTTACCATATAAAGGACAGAGCGGCCAGGATGCCTCCCGCACTGTCTCTTTTTCTCTTTTGTGACGTGACAAACACACACTGTGTCCATGTAACCAAATGTTATTCTAACTACATATTAATATCATTGTTACAGTGTGTCTATTACACTTTAAGCACCCACATCTGACATTGTTATACCACAAAGGTATTACTAACAAATAGTCCCCTGCCTTGTTAGGATTTTATATCCTTTTTAAAAGTGTCCATCAGCGTTTAATTGTTGTATGTCTTTTAAAAAAATTTTTTATCGCAGTTCTTAATTGAATCATTAAAAGTTACTTTTTAATAGATTTCTCTTTTTGGTGCACCTAATACGGACACACTTTTCTTTCCAAAAACCCTCCTTACAATTTAGATTTCAGTTTCAACACACCCCACCCAAATTTAACTCTCTCTGCACATGTTACATCTGCCCCACCTGCAGTGCACATGGTTTTGCCCATTTTGAGAACAAATTTGTTCTGCGATCAGATCTAAATAAGATCCAGGGTCCAGAGAGGTGTTGATCCATTTCCGACTTCATATGGTGACTATGTGAAACCATGCGTTGTAAATGATTGCCTCTTTTAAGAAAAAACTTTGAGATTGGACTGAATTTCAAACTCAGGCATCATTACATCCCGCCCACAGTATTTTTAGGGACATTTTCTCTTCCCAGTAAGCATGTCACTCTTTCTTATACAGTATTTTATGCATGTATTAGCATAGATGCAATTAGATGTTGCTACCTTGTTTATCAATATGATGTATTTTGTGTTTTAAAGATACTAACACTGAAGAATACAGCATAGCTCATTTTATTATAGACGTGCAAAATCTTTCTTTGCTTCAATTTACTGACAGTACATTAGTCATAATCTGAAAATTATATGTATTTCAGTGCACATCCTACATTGCAGGTTATGCTTGAAGAGATTCTTTGTAGTATAATTTTTAATAAATGATATCACACTTTACACTCTATTCCATTGTTATATCTATGTATTTTAGTGGGACAACTGCTACTTGTGACATTAATTGTACATATGTGAAAGATTTAAAGAACAGAAAATGTGCATCTTGGTAACACAGTGTGGTGCAGTTTGATATATGTTAAATAGCAATATAAAATGTCATGATTTAAAAGGGTTACTGATGCTGGGACTAGAGATTTTGCTGAAAACCAAACACCCCAGAACTTTGGGTTAAACCAGGTCCCCTCAAGTTTGTATCTCAGAAATGGATTAGGGATGTCTTAGATTGCATGCAAGCTCCCCCCTTGTGACTTCAGGTGCCATGTGACATAGGACAGTGTATTAAGAGGGTGCAGGCTGTAGTTCATGCTGGAATACTACATCTAAGCATCCAAGTTACATGGTTTTAGCTGTATTTATCAGTAAAAGTATACATCCAAAATCCAAAATGCCGACAGCCGGGTGCCCGACGGCCACCCACTATTTTCCCTCGTGGGGGTCCACGACCCCCATACAGGGAGAATAGAATAGGTGGCTCGCATAGCGAGCCACCGTGCCCGCAGCGTGGCAAGCGCAGCGAGCTCGCAAGGGGCTTTTTTGCTCTTGCCATGCTGTCAATCGGGATCCCGACGTCGGGCTAATGACTGTTGGTATCCCAACTGTCGGAACTCCATACCACAACCGAGTTGGAGAAACACTGGAATATTCCATGTGGCAATGTTTTTACAATGAAACTGTGGCACACTTACACTATGGAACAGACCATATCCTTATTTATTTTAAGTTATTATTTTTCATCCATACCAGAGAGTCGAAAATACGTATAACATTGTTTATACACTGTGATGGAAACATAATTATTGCTTATTTGCTTTATTCCTTAAATTCACAAAAAAGTAATTTCACCCAGAAATTATACGGACAATACTACACACCAAGTATTTGCTTTAACAATCATTAATCACTAATCCTGTATGCACCGTATCAGTCTTAAAATGCAGTATCAAGAGAATAAAAGAACTTATTAACATTATATATTTTGTTATGACAAGTAAATGCAAGCAAAGAGTTCCCAGACTGACTGGAGAAGCTGCAGGATCTGTGTCTGGTGGTAGCTACCAGAAGGGACTGCGAAACTCGGAGTGGAGACAGGAAGTAGGAGCACTTCCACTACTTCCGTATGAGAATTACACACACATAATCAAATTGAAAATGGAAACAATTACAGTAAGAAGTTAGATTTTTTCTGGCAGGTACAAAATTTCACAATACTTTAATTAACGTATTGCTACTGTAGTTATCAATTTAGTTTATTATAATGTCTAGAAGTGTACAAAGACAATATGATCATTTACATCCACCCTTCCCTATTAGAGATTATACTGTAGTCTAAATTTTCTTTCATACAAACACGTACAAATTAGGGTTATTAAAAAAAAAAACCATATAAAGCACAGTTATACTGTCCTGAGGAAAGTAAGTTTGAAGCATGAAAGAGCTGAAATGGGTAGTGTGTGTGTGTGTGGGGGGGGGGACATGATTGAAACATGCTATAAAATGGGTTGGAACATGAGGGAAGACACTTTGGATTACGGGGTGGGGGACATGATGGAAGATGCATTGGAAGAGGGGGGGAATGAGGGTAGACTCGCTGGAGGAGGAAGGACACATGAAGGAAGACATGCTGAATGGGGAGGGCACATGATGGAAAATACACTATATGAAGGGGGCATATGAGGGAAGACATGCTGCATGAGTGATAAAAGGTGTCAAGCAGGAGTGCTAAAATGGGTATTATGTGTATAAAAATACCTCCCAACTGAAGTGATAAAGGGGGAAATTTACTAAAGGAAATGTGTAAAAAATAGGTGTAAAAATAGGTGTATTTGTATCCAGAAATACACTTATTTTTGACATTTTCTATCCCGAAAATACGGCAATTCGTATTGATAGCACATCAATACGAATTGCCGTATTTTCGGGATAGAAAATGTCAAAAATAAATGTATTTCTGGATACAAATACACCTATTTTTACACCTATTTTTTACACATTTCCTTTAGTAATTTTCCCCCAAAGTGTCTGGTTTTTATCACCTGACAATCAGCTCCTAACTGTGAAGTTACATGCTTGGTTTGAAAAATGACAGGTAGGAGCTGATTGGCCGGTGATAAAAACCAGACACTTTTTCACTTCACGAGCTAAACAAATCTACCACAGAGTATCAAAATAAGAAGAGAGGTTTTAATTCATCTTCATTTATAATAGAATCCCAGAGAGAGGTGTCAGATGGTTCAGGGAAGGAAATAAACATTTTGATGGCTGGGGAAGAGTATACCATCTTATAGCTTTAACATATATATATTAAAATGAAAAGTATATAATTTAATACAGAATACAAGTAGAAGAACATTGAGCTGCAATTACAGCTCTGGGTATCTTGGGTAACTTGGTTACTCATAAAGAACATATCTACTAATTATCAGGATACTGTTACCCCGTGGACAGTTTTCACCATCTCTAAAATTGAATAGGGTAACTATAACAGACTTATAGCAGGTACTCCTACCTTACCATCTCTTTAAAACAGGACACTCATCAATTACACAGGTTCTCTAATTGAATAAAACCAGGTGAAACACAGGCTTAAAATCAGCCACAGAACCTGTATAATTCATGATTGTCATGGTTTAAAGGGATAGTATGATAAGCCTAACCATAGGCCTATTGATGGCTTTTCTAAATAAGTGCACTTTTCATACAGTTACTAATTCCCGATGGGGAGATGGCTGCGGGGCCCTGTTCAATGCTTTGGTCCCCAACAGCATTGATCAGGGATCTCGGCAGAACGTTACCGACTTCACAAGCAGTCGGGCACGTTCTGCCGAGAACAGCCGGGAATTGACAAGCTCTCAGCTGCAGCTCGCCAATTTCTGTCCGCTTCTCGCGGCCATGCCCCCTTCTCGGTGCTCGGCAGGCGGGACTTTGAATCTCGCCTGCAAAACCCCTGTCAAGCCGGCCGAGAACTGGACAGGGTCACAGCTGTCGGGCCAGCCCGACAGTCGTGACCCTACATTGAATACCCCCTAAAGGGTAAACTAAGATGGGAGGTCTATTGAAAATGGGATGGTGACCACAGCAACCAATCAAATTATATATTATGTTCTAAAAGGTGCTAAATAAATAAGTAGAATCTGATTGGTTGTTATGGACAACAACATCCCATATTCAATAAAACTAAAATTTTAGTAAATTTACTAAAGCTTCTAAAAATGAAAAGATTTGATGTAGCGCATAGCAACCAATCAGATTCTGTTTACCATTTCACTATTGCATCCTAAAAAATGATAGACAGCATCTGATTGGGCATCTATGGGCATTTAAAAGCTTTACCAAATGTACCCCTATGTTTTTGAAGATGTCCTGTTCTACACAAATTCACTATGGCCCTTATTCTAATCTGTGCGGTACGGCCCGCGTGCGGCCGTACCGCCGATGTTTTCACTCTGCACATGCGCAGAGGTCACTCTGCGCATGTGCAGGCGAAATCGCCGCACACAAAAATTATACGCCGCAAAGGGGGCGTATAGGGGCGTGAGGGGCTTGATAGCCTCATTTACCTATGTATACGCCCAGCGTTTCATGGGCGTTCCCATGCAAACGCGGGGCGTATGCATGGTAATGAGGCTATGACGCCAGTGATGGGGGCGGAAAGCTGACATCGCCGGATGTCAGCTCTCAGCCCCCATACAAGCTTTCACACGGACGATTGTCCGTGTGCTCTAAGCTTGCGTGAGCGGGGGGAGCGTGCGGCCCTGCCTTCGATGGTCGTCGACCATCGAATGCAGGGGGCAGCTCCCACCATGGTGGAGGCGTACGCCCCACCATTTTCATGCGGATCGCCAGCCGTCCGCGTACGGACGGCCGTGGCGATCCGTATTGTAGGCGGGGATTGGTTTGTGCGGCCGGAGCAACGTATGCGGCTCCGGCCGCACAGACCAGAATAAGGGCCTATGAATCATCTCAGCCAAATGGATGAATATTTTAATCAGTTATTTTCTGTTTTTTACTTGTAATTAGTTAAAGAATTATTTTAACAGGAGTATTTTATAATCAGTGCTGAGAATTCCCAAATAAATCCATTTTCATTTAATGATATACTGTACAGTAAAAAACTAAAATGGGAATCTATCTAAATATTTCACTCCAAAATCAATATTGTCCTGTCATAATAGGAAATAACAGTAGACCAGTATGGAATGTTAATTCTAATAGCCAGGCTTTACCATTTTATTTAGATATATAGTCATTTATGTTGTATGTCAGTGAAACATCCTTCAACCTTTTTTTCCAAACTGATGCCCTTTAATCAGTGTTTCTCCAGCAGTAAACAGGGTTAATTAGCGTTTAAAAACCTGGAAGATTTCCCAGAAAAGGTAGGCGAGCGTTATTGTCAGCGCTAGATATTTTAATGTTTAATACAGCACGATCTCTCAGCATTGCATGTCACAGAGAAGAACAAATGACAGAACACAACACACTTAGCTCTCTGGGCATCTTATGCAGCAAGCAAATATGGTTAGACGTAACCAATGTCAGACCATGTGTAGGCACAGTGGCAAACACAGGATTTTAAGAGGGGAATTTCCAAATGTAATCCTAAATCTCCCACTCTGCAGTGCATTGGAGTAAGAAGAACAGGATTCTGAAGGAGCAGTAACAGCCTTGAAAATGTGTCTTTTTATACAGTGGATACTGTAAGGAATACAGTATTAATATTTAACAGTACAGATGGTCTATAGTATAGGCTGTTTCAAACATTTAAATAAGATAAGTGGTCAGGAAAAGGTTAAACATATCATAATAAATAAACACACAAACATAATAGAACCAGTACTGCACTAAACTCACAATCTCCCACTTCATGGTAAGGCTCCTGCCTCTTCCTCCTGGCAGCTACTCTCTGGTCCATTGTGATGTTTGCGTGCTCAGATCCACACATACAGTAAGTGTAGTAGAAGCAGAGCCAGATTAAGGTCTAAATGGGCCTGGAGCTGAAAATGATCAAGGGCCTATTATGCGCAATAATAGGGGTTGCGGCCAGCACCTAATAATGTGGGAGGCGTGACCAGTGTTCTGTTTGGGTGGTCTGCTCATGGGTGTGTCTCTATTTGTGTAAATACTTTTAACTAATTATATATGCCTGGAAAAGGCAGGGGGCTGGCATAAGAAAAATGCAGGGAGATATATTGGCGGGTGCACTCCAAAGGTGCACCCGCAGGACGCCGATGTCCTAAAATACTTGCGGGGTGAGGCGGCACTCCAGTCATAAAAAAATACTGAAAACCGAAACTTGGTAGACAATATGTCAGCACCTTTTATGTGATAACCTAAGTTTACCACACCATATACTCCTTCTACAAATCATGCAACACAATAGTAACCCCTTATACTATACTTGCTTCTTACACATTATGCCACATGGAATGAGACAAAATTCACACCGATTGAGCAAAAATTCACACTATGGCACACAGATTGAGTCAAAATTCACGTTATTCCACACAGATTAAGGCAAAATTCACATTTTGCCACATGGATTGAGCCAAAATACACACTATACCAGGTATGTGCAAACAGTGGCCCTCCAGCTGTTGTGAAACTACACGTCCCAGCATGCCTTGACATAGTTTTAGCATTCCCTAATTGCAAAACTGTGGCAATGTACAGTAGCGCACGCAGGGGGGGTTTCTGGGTACCCAGAAACCCCCCCCCTAGGAGTCTAAGGGCCCTAGGCTGAAAGCTGAGGGTCCCCTCTTTCCATGGGTACAAGAATTTTAAAAATCGGCCCTTGGGAACCGGAGATATCTGACTTCAAAGCAGTGGTCCCCATCCAAGCCTGTAAATTGCTCTTCCAAGTCAGATATTTCAGGTTTTCTCTGACTTAGAGTTTCTCTGAGGGTATATTCCAAAAGCTGAGACTCTCCCCATTGGTGGACACTAGTAGCTTGTCTCTACTGTTCCCAGAAGCAGAGATATCAGCCTTCCAGCAGCTGGTTACTGCTCCAGCTCCACACACCTGGTATGTAGTTTTATATACTCACTGGCAGATTGCTCTGCCTCCTGAACTCTGATCTCCTAGTCCCTATTACCATTTGGTAGGTGGGATTCTCTAGTTTTTAAATCCATTAAAATCTAATAAATGTATTTCTGGGAACTGGAGATATCTGCAGTCAAGCAAGCTGTCTCCCACCAGAAAATTATGAATAATATGCCCACTCCACTATACACCCCTCCTCTGCATATTAAACATCCTCTACCACCCTGGAAGTTATGTGTCAGGGCCCCTTCATTCATCCCAGTGCCCCCTTCACCCACCCCATCTCCCACCATCTGTGCAGTAAAGGGGTAATTAATGGAAATTACTGATCCAGGCGCTACATGCTGAGCAGTTGATATAATACCCCCTACCACCCGGGGGACATCAAAGCTTCCCCCACCCCTACCGCTGGAGGATCAGTAGTGGCCCCAATACATTGCTTTGCCCAGGGGTCTACACTGCTGTTGACGCCCCTGTATGTATATATATATATATATATATATATATATATATATATATATATATATATATATATATATATATATATATATATATATATATATATATATATATATTGGTCTATCTATAATACTTTAACTGACCCGGCATATACTGGGTCACCTAAGTGTCCATCTCTTTGCTTTGCTCCGCCCCTCTGGAAACCCCCTTCTGAAAATCCTGCGTTTGCCACTGATGCATGATGGGACTTGTAGTTTCACAGCTGGAGGGCCATAGTTTGGACATGCCTGCACTATACCAAACAGATTGAGCAATAATGCACAATATGCTTAATAAATAGGGGCATTGCGCACCAAAGGCGCACATTAAAAATTTACACCATAATGCCCATTACATGTTAAGCCTCACACCATAATCTCCATTACGTATTATGCCAAACACCATAATGCCTATTCAAAATTATGCTACATAAGTGTTGCTTACCTACATGTTCATTGCCAGGGGTTCCATGTTCATTGCCAGGGGTTCCATGCTCATTGCCAGATTGAAGGCCCAGCGATTTGGGTTCGACTGAGATCAACCTCGAGTTTCTGTGATGCTGTAGGGGGAACTGGCAGCCGTTGGAACCAGGTGGAGGTCGGAACCAGGTGGAGGTCGGAACCAGGTTAGCGGGTCCTATGTTATCCTATGGGGAAAACGTTCCAGGTTTGCCTGGCGGTATCTCCGGTTCCCGGGGGGCTAGCGACGCAGGGGTGGTCTCGTTGGAAAGCCCTGACCCTCAGCTACAAAATAGGCCTATTTGGAGAGTGGGCCTGGAGCTATAGCTCCATCAGGCCCATTGTTAATCCGGCTCTGAGTAGAAGAAGCTGGTACACTGGGCATGTGCAGCAGCTGTGCTCTGTCCCTTACACTGCATGATATGGTGGCAGCGTTATTGGTCACATTATATTACTGTATATACCAGTTTTATTGTCATAAGGAACTTGCCAAGAGGAGGGGGGTTTCCAGGGAACCGAAACCCCCCCTCTGCGTTCGCCTATGAGGTGGAATACAGTAAGAAGAGGCTCTCCACTCTATCCATGGACATATACACAGGTCAAATAACTTTAAAAAGATTGCATATTGTATAATCCGTAATGTTTTATAGAAAACAGCAAGTACATCTACCTAGCAATAAGAAACCATATTTATTCAGGAAGCAATTGGTTGTGTCAAAGGCTAAAATTAAATCCCCTTTAACAAGCATTTTGTGGACATCATGTTTATACTTTAAAACAGGCATGTCCAAACTGTGGCCCTCCAGCTGTTCTGAAACTACACATCCCAGCATGCTTTGCCATAGTTTTAGCATTCCCTAATAGCAAAACTCTGGCAAGGCATGATGGGACTTGAAGTTTCACAACAGCTGGAGGGCCATAGTTTGGACATGCCTGCTTTAAATGTAAGCAGACACATCAGAATTTCTGTCACAGGTACTCATACAGGTACTTTGAGTCAATACTTGGTTCCTAAAACAGAAAATGTATTATATACTGTAGTTAGAACATTGTCGGCAATTTAGGAGTATATTTACCATTGCTTCTAAAAATGAAAAGGGTTGATAGAGAAATTATAGACAGAATCTGATTGGTTGCTATAGGCAACATCATCACTTCATTTTTAGAAGCTTTAATAAATGTCCCCCTTGCAATTCTGAAGGCTGTACAACCATATCCATTTTCTCTTCCACTGTACCTACCTTTAAAACTTGACCAGGAGATCTCCTGACTGCAATGCTAGATCATTCCATCCAGAAGGTCCAGTAGAATATCATGAAGTAATATTTCCAAAAGTGTACAATAAACACCGGGTCTGTAGCATGTGACTGAGCTTGGTGATAAAAAACATTACAAGGTTTGTATCCAGCTGTTCTTGTGCGCTCTCCAGAATGCTTTTCATTTGCATTTTAATTCCAACATGTTTGCCAGTTCCCAAGCTGTTCCCTTTACACACGTCTGACAGATGAATATGTACTTCTCACAATTCCCAAGAAGTCAGGACATGTGTAATCCCAATTTTCACACACCGCCCTACACTTAATAGCATTTTAAAGGAAACATTTCATACAATAATCTACTGTACAAACAAATTTCTCTTATTATAGTATAAGAAGCTACCAAGGTGCTACCCTCAGGTGTGGGTTTACTGAGCACTGAAATGTTCACTTTGGGGGTTATTCTGGTTTTTCTGTCATTTATGCACCACCGGTACAAACGCCCCTGGCCCGCCGATTCCCCCGTGCGCATGAAAATGGCTGTTTAGCATAAATATCCATTCGCAGCCTTGCGTGCTGGGACCATTAAATGATTTTGCAAGTGCTCGTGGATCTAAGACACCTCCCTGGTGTCTTGGTTCTGCAGGTTCCCTGTACGGCAAGAGTGCGTGCAGCTGACATCTGCTGACGTCAGCTGCCCGCCCCCGCGGGCTCAGCCAATCAGCGTCCACCCAGTCTTTTGAATTGGATTTTTTCTATTCTCCCGCCTGCTGCTATCCCAGACCCTGTTCTTCGGTCCCCGCTCCCCGCCTGCCGCTACCATGGACCCTGCTATCCTGCCGCTACCCCACCTGCAGCTACCCCGGTCCCTGCTCTCCGGTACCTGCTCTCTGCCTGCCGCCAGGGCTGCCATCAGGAATATTGGGGCCCTGGACTCATTTATATTCTGGGCCCCGGGCTCCCCCTCCTCACTTGATTTACCTTTACCCGGCTCCTGCTCCCCCATCTCCTCTTCCACTAAGCTGCAGCCCGGAGGTCCCGGAGCGGAGGCTTCTTCAACTCAGGATGCCAGCGGCCAATTAAAATGCAGCACCGGCTGTTGAGCCAATCAGAACTCACGTACCGGCAGCCATTACGTGAGCTCTTATTGGCTCAAAAGCCGGAGCAGCATTTTAATTGGCCGCCGGCATCCTGGGTTGAAAAAGCCTCTGCTCCGGGACTTGCTTTGTTCAGCGCAGCAGAGGCAGTCGGGGGGGGGGGGGGTTGTGGTAGACAAAATGAGCAGCCCGGGAAGTTCCAGAGGACGGGGCCTGGGACAGCTGTACCCACAGCACCCCCTTATTGGTGGCCCTGCCTGCCACTACCCCGGATCCTGCTCTCCTGAAGCTACCCCACCTGCAGCTCCCCTGGACTCTGCTCTCCAGTCCTTGCTCACTGACAGCTGCACATAAGATTTATTTTATGTGCAGACCGTCTGACCTCCGGATCTGATCCAATGCCCATGGGACCACGCTTTGGATCAGAGTGGATGTCCTACACTATGCAATTTGGGCCTATTTCACTCAATTTCTTGGCCCAGTCCTCCAGAATCGGCTCAAATTGGGCCCAAATCGTGTAGTGTATGGGTGTCTTTAAAGGCACTAATACTGAGGACATTGTGTATTATCAACACTTCTGTTATAAAAAAATGTATAAAAAGTACTATAGTATTGTGTAGCAAAAGTTGAAAAAAAGGCACTACTATGTGGTGTAATATGAATCAGGGGCATTGCATGATGAATACAATTGTTTTACTGTGTGGCATCATTTGAATTGAGGGTACTATTGTATGACTACACCCACCCACTGTACCTTTACAAAGTATGCGAGGTACAGTACAGCACAAATCTATAAAAGAATATGCTGCGCTATATAAGAAACTGTAAATAAATAGTTAACATTTTTTTCTGAATTGCTTTTATTGGAGTCAAGTAAGGCAAATTAGTACAATACCAATGTCATACCCATGTGATAAGTGTACCATTCAATGATAGTAACATTTGTAATGAACGAATACAACAAAAAGCCCCACAAAACAGAATTATGGTAAGGCTGGTGAATATATAAAAAAGTAGGTGAATAGATAAAATTCATAGTCCATCTGCCTTTGTGGGCAATCAACATCATATGGGGTGAAATGTAATAGGATGAGAGATTCAGAAAATGAGAGATTTGGTGAGAAATCTCCAGGTTTTTTTAAAGCGGCAATCATTTACACTGCAAAACCAATTTGATTTTGCTATGTAAATGGTTGTCCCTTTAAAAAAAACTGGAGATTTCTTACCAAATTTCTCACTTTCTGAATCTCTCATCCTATTACATTTCACCCCATCAGGTTAAATATGCCCCTGTGGAGGCAATAAGTCAGCATTTCCTACCATTTTCGCAATTACAACCCTGTATAAGAGGAAACATTAGCATAATTACTTCAGTAATCTAGGACAAAGAATAAAAAGAAAGGTAAAGAAGGAGAAGATGAATTAAAAATTATGGGGGGGGGGGGGGGGGTATTGAAGGAAAAAGGAGGAGCTATGCACCAAGGCAGAGCACCAGCGTCAGATGTAAACATTTGGAGTATCCAGTAAAATCAATCTTGTTTTATACCATTGTGTTGATTTAAAGTAATGTTGTACTTGTCTTTTAATATCATCATTTAGGGGGAAATTTACTAAGGATACGAATATGAAATTTCGTATTCTTATTCGAATGAATACGACTGCATACGGCTGTTTCAGCCATATGCAAAGTCGTGTTCCGGAGGGGAATTTACAAAGAAGTCAAATACGACTGCTTTGTAACCCTCCGATGGCGTAATGATTCGTATTAGCGGCCGTATATACGTCTGCTAATACAAATTCGTGCAGGCAGTCTGCACGGATCAGTCAGATCTGTGAAGGCTGCAGAGTGTAAAAAAAAATTTGGTAAAATAAATAAATTTAAGAAACGGCATCCCCCCCACCCCCCACCCCAGCTGTAACCAGCACCAGGCTCCAGGTCCAGGGCTGGTTCCCAAAATATTTTAAGAACCAGCCCCAGGCTAAACTAGCCAGCAGGGTAATGTCACAGCCAGGGGACACTTATTATATAAGTTCCCGCGGCCAAAACATTAACCCTACTGACCAGTCAGCCTGGCCATGGGCCCTGGGGGAGTGGGGACCCCCCAATAAAGAGTCCCCCCCCTCCAGGACTTACCTGACCAGGCTGAAGCCTGGTGCTGTCCCCAGTGACCCTGGAGCGGTGGTCACCGGACTGATTAACTTGTGTAAAAAAAAGTATAAACTATTGTTTAATACTGTGGAACTATGAGTCCCAGCAAGCCTCCCTCTCAATCTGGGACTTGGAGAACCACAAGCCCCAGCATGCGGGGCATTAAAAATAGTCAAATAAACACACTGACTAAAAATAGTCAAATAAACACACTGACACCCATGAAAAATAAAACTTTAATACTTCCAAAGCTCACATATACTGATAATTACCTATCTTGAGCCCGTAGGCAGGGCCGGATTTGTCACTAGGCCCGTGAGGCACGGGCCTAGGGGCTGCACCTGTCAAGGGCGGCAGCCGCCAGGCACCTGCTGTTACACATTTTGTCAGTCTGACACTAACATTTACAGAGCGGCAGAGTGGCTGCTCGCCGCCGCTTCTCAGTGCAAGGAGGAGCTCTCTATCCTCTCTGCATCCCCTCAGCTTTGCTGTCGGCTGCCGCTGTACCTGTCCCTCTCTGGGCAGGAGCGCTGGCAGCCTGAAGCCACAGTCCCGTACCTCCCTCCTTCCGTGCACAGGCAGTATGCCTGCCCTGCCTGCTCACAGTCACACACTGACATACCTCCCAACATGGCCCTCTCCTGGAGGGACACATTGCTCTGTTTCTGGACTTCTCCCTTAATTAATGATTGCCATCACCTGTGTTGAAGCACCTTTCTTATCAATTAACATGTGTGAAACAGGTGATGGCAATCATACATAATGAGGGAAGTCCAGAAACAGAGCAATGTGTCCCTCCTGGAGAGTGTCATGTTGGGAGGTATGCACTGACAGCCTGTAACTCCGGAGCTGGTCCACATAAACTTGCCTACCCTAGTGTTACTTTCTGTTCCTTGCAAGCAGCAAGGAACTAATTTCTCCCTGCAGTGCAGGTTATGGAGCCCTCCCTCCTGTCATCATGCTGCTGCCTGCTACACACGGAGTGAACGGAATGTGTCTGGAGCACTTTAACTGTTTGTCTCCCTTCTTTGAAACAGTAAGGGTGAGATGTATCAAATGGAAAATGCAGTAAATCCCCGGTTTTACCGCATTTTCCAATGTATCAAAAATAATACCACATTGAAGGATATCGCCACCTTTGGGTGGCTATACCTTATAGAAGCCTATGGGCTGCTTTTTGCTGCCCGCCGCCGCCGACACAAGCCCGCCGCCTCGCCGACCCCCCCTCTGGCTTACCTTCCTGAAGGGTCCTCCTGGACCCCGGAAGGTAAACCCCTCCTTCCCCTAGTGAAGCAGCCGGACATCCTTCCGGCTGCAGGGGGGAGGAGGAGGCGCCGGGGACAGCCTGCTTAGCTGTCCCCGGCGTGAGGGGAGAGCCAGGCAGCAGGGAGGTGACGGAGACCCCCCGCACACCAGAGTACAGGTATCGCAGGGGGGCTCCGTCACCGCACCGCGATGCCAGCCGCATATGTTAGTACATATGCGCTGGAATCGTGGCGGGGGGGACGCGAAGGGCGGTGATGTATTTTAATACATCTCGCCCTCAGTGCTAATAAATTGTCATGTGAAAAGTGGGTACCTCCAAGTGTGTACCAAGGCTACACCAGTATTGTGAGTACTGGTGTTATTATTTATTATGATACACACACAGATATATATATATATAGCTGGGGGGGGCGGTCAAAAATTGTGCCTCGGGGCGGCCTGACCCCTAAATTCGCCCCTGCCCGTAGGTAGCCCTCGGTCTTGGTCCGGCGTCCTGGTCCTGGTCCGGGTCCATGTCGGCGTCCGGGTCCATGTCAATGTAATTCATAGGAGACCTGTGGAAGGAAATTCTACTTACAAGTCTCCTCTGGCGAAGATCTGTCCTCTTCTCTCCTGAAGTGTCCCAGCGGTCCCCTGTCATGTACTGGTAGAAGAGACGCTCATAGGCGAATCTAGAATTATGGTAATGGGTGGTCCTCAAGCTAGAGATAATAGCAGGGGGACCTTTGCGCGGCGTAGCCGCGCGGCAAAAAGGGAGCATGGCCCCATGGAAAGGAGGCGTGGTATCACAAAAAGGGGTGTGGTATTACACTTTACACCATACACAGTAATGCCCATTACACATTTTAGCAAACTCCGTAATACCCATTACACATAATGCCACACGCCGTAATACCAATTACACATTAGGCCACACACCATAATGCCCATTACACATTGTGCCACACATCATGATGGCCATTACATACTATATAACAAACCATAATGCCCATTACATATTTGCCACATAAGTGCTGCTTACCTACGTGCTCATTGCTAGGGGGTTCTTGCTTGATGGCACCATAGTACCCATTACACATGATGCCGCACACCATAGTACCCATTACACATGATGCCGCACACCATAGTACCCATTACACATGATGCCGCGCACCATAGTACCCATTACACATGATGCCACACACCATAGAACCCATTACACATGATGCCGCGCACCATAGTACCCATTACACATGATGCTGCACGCATAATGTCCCTTACACATGATGCTGCACACATAATGCCGCTTACACATGATGCTGTACACCGTAATGCCCCTTACACATTAAGTCACACATTATGCGTAATGCCCCCACATACTGCCACTTGTAGCGTCCCTTAAGCAATGCCCCCAAAAGTGCCACTTACTGTAAATTTTTATATGAGCCTTCGCTGCTGCTGCAGGGAGAGATGGAGAGCGGTGCAGCTGCTTCTATGGGAAGAGGAGCAGAGCACGCTCCCACTCCCCTCCTGGTGTCCCCTCTAGCTGAGTGGACATTTGAAATATTATGCGCGCTGTTGTGCGTGACGTCGGGGGAGCACACCGGGCGCCGGCACCACATGATTAAAGGGGGGCGGGCTAAGGTGAAAGCGGGGAGAAGAATTGGAGCGGAAGCTGCAGGGGTGACAGTCATTGACAGCTGGGCAGAGAGCAGGGGGCTGCCCGGCTGTATTCAGAGCACTGCAGGTCACGGCTGTTTGAAATAATACCCCTTTCACAACAGAAAATGCAGGGATTTACCCGGGAATGTGGTACCAGGATCATGCAGGGACATTCCCAGGCTGACCCCTTATACACCAGCCTAGTCCCTGCATTTTCTGGTGTGAGGGGGAGAGACAAACACTCCCCTCTCCCTACACCCCTTTAACCAACAAGCTATATCTTTGGAACCAACTGACCCATTTACATGAGACCAGTATCATATTGAAGAACTTTTGAGTTGGCTTCGAATGATTTTTGGTCTCGTGAAACTGGGCTGTTTGGTTCAAGAGAATTCTGCCCTCAAAAAACATAAACAGTCATGAAATTACATTTAAGAAAAAAAAAAAAAAGGTTTAACCTCAATATCCCTGGAACCAATTAACCCATATGGATCCAGCCTGGTTTCAGATTGAAGGCCCGGCGATTTGGGTTTGACTGACATCAACCTTGAGCTTCAGTGATGCAGAAGGGGGAACTGGCAGCTGTTGAACTGGGTGCGGGTCGGAATTAGCGGGTCCCATGTTATCCTATAGGGAAAACGTTCCAGCTTTGCCTGGCAGTATCTCCAGTTCCCAGGGGGCTAGAGACACGGCGCTGGGCTCGTTGGAAAGTCCCCTCAGCTACAAAATGGGCTAATGGGTGGTCCTGTGCACCCCCGGACCACCCCCTAGATTCGCCTATGGAGACGCTGATGGTTCATGTTCAGTGCCTCTCCTCCTAATGGCCTAGCGGCCAATCAGGAGCTGCAAAATTCAGAGGAGCTGAAATCATTCGGAGGAGAGGCGCTGAACATGAACCATCAGCGTCTCTTCTACCAGTTCATGACAGGGGACCTCCGGGACACTCGCAATTTTTTTTTCTCGAATACATGGACTACTTAAGGAGAGGAGGACAGATCTTCGTGTGTGGAGACTTTAAGTAGAATTTCCTTCCGCAGGTCCCCTCTGGATTACTTCGGACTCTGGACCCGGATGCTGACACGAACGCCGACATGGACCCGGACGCCGACACAGACCCGGACCAGGACACCGGACCAAGACCGAGGGCTACCTACGGGCCCAAGATAGGTAAGTATCAGTATGTGTGGGCTTTGGATGTATTAAAGTTTTATTTTTCTTGGGTGTCAGTGTGTTTATTTGACTATTTTTCATACTGTGGAACTACAAGTGCAAGCGGGCCCTTTAATGCAACGCATGTTGGGACTTGTGGTTCTCCAAGTCCCAGCATGCAGGGGAGGCTTGCTGGGACTCATAGTTCCACAGTATTAAACAATAGTTTATTCTTTTTTACACAAGTTAATCAGTCCGGTGACCACCACTCCAGGGTCACCGGGGACAGCGCCAGGCTTCAGCCTGGTCAGGTAAGTCCTGGAGGGGGGGACCCCTTTATTGGGGGGTTTCCACTCCCCCAGGGCCCATGGCCAGGCTGACTGGTCAGTAGGGTTAATGTTTTGGCCGCGTGTAACTTATATAATAAGTGTTCACCGACTGTGACATTACCCTTCTGGCTGGTTTGGCATGGGGCTGGTTCTTAAAATACGGTGAACCCCAACTCATTTTTCCCCCCGTATTTTGGGAACCAGCCCCAGACCTGGAGCCTGGGGCTGGTTTTAAAAAATCGTGGAACCCCTATTTGCCGGGTTTCCTGATTTTTTAATACCAGCCGCAGCTCTTTCAGCCTGGTGCTGGTTACGGCTGTGGGAGGGGACCCCACGCTGTTTTTTTTAGTTATTTTTTTATTTTATTTTTTACACTGAAGGCTGCAAATATGACAGGAAAATAAAGTGTATTTTCCTGCCGTATTTGGGACGCCATTCGCGGGCGTTTTACACCAATTAGCGGCCATATTTTCAATACGGCCGCTTAGTAAATCAGGAATCACCATTATTTTGAATGGTCATTTCTGTCGTATTCATTCCATGGTGTATTCATTCGTATTTGTAAATACAAATACGAATGTCCCATCAACATGAAAACGAAAATCCGTATTTTTGGCATAGTAAATGCCAAAAATACGAATACACCAAAAAAAAAAAAAAAGTACTTTCGAACGAAGATACAATTTTTTTTCACAAATTCATCTTACTAAATTTCCCCCTTAAATCAATAAATCAATTATCAATAACGTTTCACTAAATAAAAAAAAAAACTGTTCTGTCTTTTTTCTTTAGAGAGGGAAGATTCTACCCAATCCACATAAAGTAATGTATCTTTAAACATGATTAAAGAAGGCATAGGCGATTCCATTTTTATTATCCTTTTGGTGTATCTGCCAACAAACATCTATCTTTTGAGGCTAAACATCTTCTACTGCCACTTACTAACCACATAATGCATCTGCATACCTCCCAACATCCAGGGCTAGGTAATCGGGACCCCCATGTGGAGGGGCGTGGCTTATGGAAAGGGGGCATGTCCTCACTGATGATGCTTCCTAAGGTCACGCCCCCATTTTTCGCCTGTCTGCATTCCCGCCAAAAGAGGGACAGTTGGGATGTTTAAACAGACACTCTCTACACCAGGCATTCCCAACCACGGTCCTCAAGGCACACTAACAGTGCAGGTTTTGTAGATATCCAGGCTTCAGCACATGTGACTTAATTAGTACCTGAGCTAATTTGATTCAACCACCTGTGCTGAAGTCTGGATATCACTAAAACCTGCACTGTTGGTGTGCCTTGAGGACCGTGGTTGGGAATGCCTGCTCTACACCATAGATTCTCAGCTTAATTCCTTAGGGACGCCTAACAGTGCACATTGTTTAGGGCAGGATTAAAACATATGTGAGTCCCAGGGCAAATAGATTGTGGGGTCCCTACTCCCCCCCCCCTCAAAAAATGTAATCGCCATTGCCTGTCCCTGCTTCCTATAATCCTGCCCTGTGTTGCCAGGGAAGAGAGGTGCTCAGGACAGACACACACATGATGCCTGCTCTTCTTGCTGCCCCTTCCCTTCCAGCCTCCTTGCATTTGGCTAAGGTATTAGCACAACATCGCTGTCACAGATAAGGTAGTACCGTCACTGCTGTATAGTATGGGGAGGAGATTGCTGAGCTAGTGCCGGGAACAAACTCATGCCGTGCTGTGCACTGCGCATTCAGAAGCAGTTCTAGGCATACCAGCCCTGTGTGGAGGGCAGGAACAAATGCGTTCCTATTAATCTGGCCCTAACATTGACACAATTAGCATCTCCTAGCTCTTTGACAATGTAGCAATGACTACACCTGTGAAACAACTTGGAAATCTGGAAAGCATGCACTGATAGTGGGTCACTGCAGGGCTGCTGAGAGGCAGGGGAGTGGGTACTAATTACCCAGGCCCGGGCTTGCTGAACGGGCTCGGCGGGGGCCCTGGTCCGACACCCCCTGCCTTTCCCCTCCATCCATCCCAGGCAGCAGCAGCACATGCCTCCACATTATGTGTTGTGCTGACAGTAGGGTGACCAACTCATCCCTTTAATCCGGGACACATATTAATTACACAGGTTCTGTGGCAGTTTAAAACCAGGTGAAATGGAGTCTTGAGGTGTGGCAGTTTAAAACCAGGTGAAAGCCAGCCACAGAACCTGTGTAATTAATATGTGTCCCGGATTAAAGGGTCACCCTAGCTGACAGCGTGAGAGCTCATGCTGAGCCTGCTGTCAGCACAGCACATGCTGTAGGTGTGTGCTGCTGAGGGGGGGACAGTAACAACCCCTAGACTTTAGAGTGTTTTTTCACGCCGCTCTAAACATTTTTTGGGCGTGGCCTAATTGCGTGAGGCGCCCACGCATTCCACGATTAGGCCACGCCCTCAAAATTTTACTGGGGCCCGGCATACCTCTCGGCAGCCCTGGGTCCCTGAGGACTCGAGTTTGGAAGCACAACTCTAACCCCCTTATTTCACATTTAAAAATATTATTGCCCCAAACAAATTCTCATGTTTGCATTGGGTGCCATACAAAAGCCAGACATTATTTTAGCCAGGAACAAAGTATTTATAGTTTAATAAAAACAAAATAAGATTTCACTTACATTCTTAATGAAAAGAATGCCAACAATTAAACAGTGTGTACGCTGGCATGGATTCAGGACTTGAATCATGTTTATTCACATTATTGTAACAGAATCAGTTTATTTCTTGCAGTAACATTTTATCAATAAAATGATAACACATCAACAAGCTCAGCAATGTTCCCAAAGTTCCCAGACCAGCTTCCAATAATGTTTCACAAAACAGAGTCACACATAATATGCCCGTAATGCAGAAAGAATCAAGTTCAGTTCTGAACAAGTGTTCCCTGATTATAAATGCTCACAATTTGGATAAGGAAGCCCAGAATATCCATGGCAACGCAGATTTCTCTGTTCTCTGGATCTCTATGTACTAATTAGTCATGAAATTAGAGGGCAGAATATCTCAAGTGAGAAACATTTTTCCTCTGCAAACAAACCATATAATTATTCAGCATCTTAATTAATAAATTCCTGTTCTCCTCATCTGTTCCCAACGCCTACTTCGGACCAGAGAGGCTTAAAGTATATACATTAACTACTAACAGTTTCAGGAAGTGTTATTCACTGTATACGTTTACAATTTAGAGGAGGAAAGCTACACCTGAGACAGACACCTAGGATCATTTAAACCAAGCCAAAATACACAATATTGATTGATACATTGATTTAGCAGTTAACATCCCAGTGTGTTTAGGACAAAGAGCCTGTTTCAGACCTGTTCGCAAGGCTGCAGTTTTTTGCAGATGGACAAAACCTTGCTGCACTGCAGGTGAGGCAAATGTAACATTGCAGAGAGTGCAGTGGTGTAACTATGGCACTGCAGCCCAAGCAGTGGCTCGGGGGAACCGTTGCTGTGGGGGCACATGGTCTCTTCAGATTCCAATAGATCTGGCAGTTTGTATGGAATCTGCAGAAAATTTCCTTTCAAAAGTGTTCACCACCTTGAAGGAGAAAGATGTGAGAGGTCCTAATGGGTAGCATATATCACTACCCAGAAGTTACAGATTATGGGCAGGGATATATAAATATATCTATATTGCCCCTGGAATATATATATATATATTGCTACTGTCAATTAGTATGTAAACCCCTGGCAAAGAGCATGTAACCACCATGCAATGGGCATGTAACCCATTAGTAACACGCAAGAATCCTGACAATGAATAAGAAACCCCTGGAAAACAGCATGTAACCCCTGGCAATGAGCATGAAACCCCACCAATGACCATGTAACTCCTGGCAACGAGTATGTAACTCCTGTTAGTGAGCATGAAACCCTGGCAATGAGTAAAAAAAATAGAATAAATGTTTGGGGGGGGGCAATTTTTTTAAGGGCAGGTGGGTGCAAAAATTCTAGTTACCCCACAGAGAGAGAGAGTTAGATTTGGGTGAGGTGTGCAAGAGTTTATGGGTCCAATATGGCATGGACATTTTTTCAAGTGTTTTTCAACCTTATCTTAATCCTGGGACAATACGTTCATGGTTGAGGTACATGTATTATAATGTTGCAGTCTGGACTATATGGCTAGGACTCTTTCAGAGTTAAAGCAGCCTCATTCTTGGATGAAACACTGACTGCAGAAGTGCCAGGAAGAATTCTCGGCCTCTTGTCGCAGAGGGCGGGGCTCCTGAGTTTGCTGATGTGTATGCTGTATTAAAGATTCTGCTGATAATAACCGCTGATAAGTATCATATTTTAATGATTTGTTGAAGTACTTTTCTGGGAATCCACCCATCTGGGTCTCCACATATTTAAACCCACCAGTAACATATAGGGTACGTTAGAGTGATATATTTGGAAAGATGGCACTGTACATTGAAATCAAGACTCTTTAGTGGTCATCATCAACCTCCCAAATATCAAAGGGAACATGGCGCTGGCCAGGGTGGAGGGTCCTGCTTCTTGATCATGTAAGGTAGGAAGCAAGTCGTCGTCGTCTCTCTCCCGCCCCTCCTGTGGTAAAATGGAGCACCCCAACCATGTGGAGCACACTTATTTTTTACATGGTTTCATATTTACGGGTGTCACTAAACCTCCTTTTTAGACTACACCCCCTCTAAACCATGACCCAGTGGGGTCCTACTACCCTGGGTTACGTTCAGGGTTACGATTAGGAATAAGGGGGAAATACATACCTGCATCCATCAGGATTCTGTTTGTCATCTTTCTGACTTGGGATCCTGGCTGGCTGGATTTCGTACCTAACCCTCTGTAGCGACTTTTTCTGCATATTACTATTAAGGTGTCAAATACTATGCTTGGTAGTAATTATAGGGTTGTAGGGACAGGCCTCTTTTTTTTAGCTTACTTTCTGATATTTCTATAAACATTAGTCAGTTATACATCCTTAAAAATTCCCTCTACTTCTTAATAGATATGTGTGGTTCTGTTTCCATGGAAACCAAACCCACATGAACTTAGTCTTAGTGGATCCGAGTCTAATTGGATAACTTCTTTGTAATTTTATATTATTTTATGCTTCCTAACATGTTAGGATTTATAAGTTTCTAAAATAAATAATAATTCATATTGTATACAATGCAAATTGCAATATAGTTGGGTATTCAATGTGTGCCAATATTTCCAACTGTCGGAAATATCACACATCTGTACAATTTCCAACCGCATTGAAGCCTGTCAGATCTGAATTTCTAAAAAGTCAATTTGTCGAATTACCGACAGTTTTCAAAATAAAACGTCAAAATTCCAACTATCAGAATACTTCCAACAGTCGGAAAATTGAATACTGACGGTTGAATTGGTCGAGATTTTGACTGTCAGAAATGATCCGACCTTCCGAATCAAACATTAATACCCCCCCTTAGACTAACATCTTAAATGTCATCATTTAGAAATAGATTCCCATATTTAAAATAATCTAAGACAAAGTTTATTTATGCAGAATTTTTGATTTCTTCAATTATAACTGCATGACCCATCTGGTCAAATCATTTCCCATGTTATTAGAAATGACAAAAGACAGTTTTGATTGTTCAGTTAGGCTGTGTCTACACACTGCGTATTGAGAGGTCTCTTTTATAGGGACCTGTTTGGCAGGAAGGAGCCTTCACATGTGAATCTATGGCTGCATCTACAAATTATGTTTTAGCAGGATGCAGTCAAACAGGAGCTGTTTAGCAGGATGCTTACTCAGAAGCATATATACAAAAGTCTGCTGTATCCTGGTAAAATGCAATGTTTAGACACAAGAAAATGCATGTATTTATAAGAGAGAGAGAGAGAGAGAGAGACTGTATGTACTGTATTTACTGTATAAGATAGATAGATAGATAGATAGATCGATAGATAGATAGATAATACATAGTTGTCATAGGGGTTGTCATAGTTGTCGACACAAACTGTTTTTTTTTTTTTAAATCAAGCTTTTCATTCCATACAGTGAATGAAAAGCTTGATTTAAAAAAAAAAAAAAAAAAACAGTTTAAATACCTTAGCCTTTGATGTGTCTATTCAGAAGGATACACACATCAAAGTTGTTTTAAATTAACATAGTACAGTACAGGTGGGTATATATGATGGCAAAGGCTCACGCATATGTAAGGTTGCCTAAGAGCATGTGCGTGTCTGCTTGGGGGGAAGTAGGCAGGCAGCTGACATTCGGTGATGTCAGCTGCCCACCCCCCCACATGTCAGTCATGCCTCATTAGCATGAAAACACCCAGCGTTCTCATGGGAACACCCATGAAATGCTGGGCGTTCTCACGTGGTAATGGGGCAGCCCGCTGCCCCACACCCCTCGCACGCAAGGTTGCTTGCGTGCACCCGCCATACAATCTGTTCGCTGTAGCCGCATGCAACAAATGCATGCACATGCCTCAGAAATGCGCATGCACATAGAAGAAACATCGGTCCCCGTGCAAACAAGCGCGACTTGCAAACGGACCTGAATAAGGTCCACTATATGTTCCTCTCCATGCTAGTAAAGTGATATTTAGCATTAGAAGACACCTTAGTAGTTTAAAGTGAAAATATGTTTACATTCCTTTTTTGTTTTCATTTCTGCACATAACTTAGTCAGCAATTTGGTTCCCCTTTTTGAAGGTAGGATGGATGGTTTCACATCCCCTTAGAATCGAATCACAAGATATTGCTTGAATATGTTTTTTTCGGGTGGCATTTGTGCTTACGCTTACTTTACAAAATTACAGCAAGTTTGGCCTTTTCTCTATTCCAAGTATTCTCAGGATTTACTTTTCATTGTCATTTTCGTCATCACCTCTGAGTCACACAAGATAAATACTGAATGATGCACAGACTCATTTCATGGGGGAAATACACTATTAACACATACACATGCATATCATATCATATATTTATATATACCTTCTGTCAATGTTGACCATGTGCATGTCGACCTTACAGTATGTCAACGTCGGCTAAGTACATGTTGACCATTCTCACTGTCGACTTTGTGAATGCTGAACTTTTGGTGTTGACGTATTTACCGTCTAGCTAAACATATCTACTAAGTTTAACTGGATCCTATTTGTTTATTGGGGGCGGTATATCACTGCTACAAGCAGGTGAATGGGGTAGAAGAGGACCTTAAGGTGGAGAAGGTGAGGAAGGGCTCAGGAGGGATGAAACGAAAGGTGCAGTTCAATGAGAGAAGGAGCCTGGCAGCCATTAGGACAGACTAAATGGGTGAAGGAGAGGCCTCCATAGGAGAGGACAGCAGGGGAGGTTGTGTCAGAGGAGGAGATCCAGGTTTCAGTGATGGCGAGCAGGTTAAAAAAGTGGGAGATGAAGAGGTTGTGGATAGTTGTCAGGTTGTTGCATATTGATCTTCAGTAGCATTCCAGAGTGCCCAGGAGAAAGGAAGGGAAGAGACAGGGGACATGGGTATCAGGCTGGCTTGGTTATGAGTGAGTGAGGGTGTTCTGGAAATTTGGGGGGTGGGGGAGTGAGACCTGGCAGTGAGGATTAGTATGGGACCGAATCGAGGAGCCATATTTCTAGTACAGTAGTGTTGTTTAGAGGAATAATATACTGTTGAATGGATTCGGTTTGGCATAAAATTAACAATGAGGTGTTTTTAGCGTGTAGAGTGCATACAGCAATTACTCATAAGTAAAGGAAGGCTGAGAGTTTCCCAGTGGATGGTGATTCTGGGGAACCAAAAGCAGTAAGTGAGAACATAAGGGCGTTTAATTAATCAGATAGGGAGTTCAGTGTCCAGGCTTTGCAGTCTGCAGGTTTTGGTGGTAGTGAATTAGGTTAAATCATTGTAGTTCACTGATTGCAGATACTGTATTTAGGTGCAGGTTAAGAAGATAGTTTGATGTCCTCCTGTATCTCCTGTCTATCTCTGAGGTAATGCAATGATACAGTACACCACTACACTCCCACTGCCTGCCCTCTCTGTGGTGATGGTCGCATCCTCTGTGCCGCCACACAATAAACTTTTATACATTTCAGATCAGGTCCATATGGACCTTAATCTGGCACTCCTATTCTACTTTTATTAGTCTCCAGGTCGATGCACCAGTATTTAAGATACTTCATTGCACTTGTGAAGCCTTTTCATTGCTCCTCAAAGCTAAATAAAGATATAAATATTTTGAACTGAATTTGATGGCAAATAAGAACCACTTGGCCCATCTAATTTGCTCTAAATTTAGGAAAAAAGGGAGAGACAAGTGCACAGGCATAAATATTAGAAGTGTAGATAGTAGAATAAATGTATAAATAGATAGTAGAATAAATGTAACGGTCCACAATTAGTAAGAGTAGAAAGATAAAACTTATCTTGTGAGGTGATTGGTGTGGAGGTGCACCCTTGAGAGTATGTCTAGTTTAGAAAGGAGAAATACTCTCTTTTTGTTAGTATGAAATAAATTATTTAGTTGAAAATAATGATTTTAGTCAGTAGGGTAGTCTGCTGGACTATACACGCATGAGGACCAGCATAGATGAGAATATTTAGTTAATTACTTATGGTGCAAGTACATTGGAGATAAGACTTAACTTTTAATTTTTTAAGTAAAAAAATTGGAACACATAAATGACACACAAACACATAGAATATACAGTATACAAATATTTACATGGTGTTGGTGGGGGTTTGATTAGGATCAATGGTGTTACTGTACCTATCTCCCCACTAGTTGATGTGAAATAAATAACACAGGCAATCAGTGATAATTCCCAAGGAGATTTAATATTGTCTCCAACTATTGTAACAGGTGACTCTATTAAGGTCTGTGCCCACTGCCGTGTAATACATGATTATTGGAGAGACCACCAGGAGAGATAAGACTGTGCTTTTGTTAAAAAGGAACTTCATCCATTGATATAAACATTCAGTTTGATTATATCCAGCCTCTTACAGCCTCAATTGAAGCAGTTATAATAAATGAATGGACTGAAAATATATTAAATTGCGGATCATCAAGTGACCTTTTAATTCCAGCTTATTTTATTGAATATATATGAATTGTGTGTGGATATTATGAAATTGCTTTTTAATATTTTTTCTGTGTATTGTGATTATTGTTTATTAATTAAATTTTTATGTGTTAAATATTAATCATGTATACTAAATCAATTCAATTAATATAAAATTAATTGTTTATTGTAACCTGTTTGGTTAACAATAAAATATTGTGACCAGACAGCCAGAGAGGAAGAAAAAGAGGAGAGACATGGTGGGGAGGGAGTAAATGAGAGGAGGTGGAGAGAGACAGACAGAGACATAGACAGAGAGAGACAGACAGATAGAGAGGGATACATACAGAAAGAGAGAGACATACAGAGAGAGAGAGAGTGAGAGACATACAGAGAGAGAGAGAGAGAGAGAGAGAGAGAGAGAGAGAGAGAGAAAGACATACAGAGAGAGAGAGACAGGCAGAGAGAGATAGACATACAGAGAGTGAGACAGAGAGAGCGAGACAGAGAGAGTGAGACAGAGAGAGTGAGACAGAGAGAGTAAGACAGAGAGAGATACAGAGACAGACAGACAGAGAGAGAGACATACAGAGAGAGACAGACAGACAGACAGAGAGAGACATACAGACAAAGAGAGACATACAGACAGAGAGACAGAGAGAGACATACAGACAGAGAGACATACAGAGAGACAGACAGACAGAGAGAGGCATACAGAGAGAGACATACAGACAGACAGACAGAGACATACAGAGAGAGAGAGACACACACAGAGACAGAGAGAGACAGATATACAGAGAGAGAGAGAGAGACACACACACACACACAGTGTTTCTCCTATTCACATCCTCTCCCCTCCGACCCACAGTTAACCCTGCCCCCCCCCCCCCCCCTTACCAGTATAATTCTTGCTGTCAGTGCCGAGTCTTCCTGCACTGACAGCTCCGTGTCTCCTGTTTCCAGGGCCAGGCACAGACAGCGTGTGTCACGCCGGGGCTGGTCACTAGATAGTGACGTCAGTCCCCGGCAGCATCAAAGAAGGGAGAGGGGGGGAAGACTGCAACAGCCGGACCACCACATTCCCCTTCATATGTAGCACATCGTCGCTAGCGGGGGAGGGGGCAGAGGCACCACTGACACTCCCAAGCGAGCGGCACTAATAAGGAAAAAGGGTGCAGGGGATGCCTGCTGTGCTATGGGGCCCCCCAAGGGCCCGGGCCCCATAGCAGCTGCATCCCCTGCACCCTCCATAGTTACGCCACTGCAGACAGCGCTCTTTAAAAGGAGTTATACACGGAGCCGGTTTGGCTCCCGTGTAATATAACTCTCTTCTTTTCTGCACATTCTATAATTATTGTAACACTTGTAACAAATATTTTGCCTGCTTCTATTTTGAATCTAAGTTGGTTTGTCTCTTTGTTGAGACACAATTTCTAGTAACAGTATCCATTTAGCGTAGATACAAGTGACTCTATGACAAAAAGCACAAGTTTACCAATAATATTTCAGATTGACCGTGACATAGATCACTTCAAATATCAATTTCTGGTTACAATGACCAATTAGTATAGAGTAAGTACAGGTGACTCTATGTAAGAAACCACACAAGTTTATAATAATGTTTCAGGGTGGTACAGATCTATTCAAAAATATATCTCTGATTACGTTACCATAGTGGCACCCTGAGAAAAGGCTAGGGTAATATTAGTAATGGTAACCAATTAGGGCTTGTTATCACTATAGCATTCAATTTAGCTCTGTGGTAGTTTAGTCAAAGATCGTACATTTCAATAATAAAGAATCCTGGAAAGGAGAAGTAGGTGGGCAGCAACAGGGAGGTGGTCTGGAATTTGCATTGTTGGACCCGATCCCTTGCAGGAAATGGCACAATTGGAACCCGTTTTCATAGAGGCCAGGTTTAAATTGGTACAAGTAGCATAGAATCGCATCCTTAGCTCCTGCCGTCTCCAAGGAACTGCATATTCCCTGTATTTCAGAAAAGGGCAGAAAGCAGGAGGGGTGTGGGGTGAATGCTGTAAAGATCCCACAGGAAATAGGAGAGTAGTTGTATTAAGCCTTAACTAGTGATTTAAAAAAAGAGTGATAAAGGACAAAACAGCTCATAACTGACATGTTACCATCTGGCTTTGAAAAATGACAATTAGGGTCCAATTGGTTGGTCCTGTATCACTCTTTATCACCCTATACATTATCACTTGTTAAAGCTTAATACATCTGACCCAATGTCCTTTAAGTCTATCAGGTTGTCCATCATACTGTATATTTTATAATCTTATAATAAATTAATTCCTATGTTACTGGCAGCAGTTCTCAAACTTGTTCCTCATTACCCCACATAGGTCACGTTTTCCAGATACCCGGCAGGTGCGCTGTGTATCCCCCAACTGTCACATTTTAAAATTCCAAAGGTGACCTGGAAACATGGGAGGTTATTTTGGTTCACTTCTTCTGGCAAATTCCTTCTTAGATGGACAAAACCATGTGCACTGCAGGTGGGGTAGATGTTACTTGTGTAGAGAGAGTTTGATTTGGGTTGGGTTGTACTGGAAGCACTCAGGTGCATCCCGCACTCCCGTAGGGGCGCCACTAGTGCCAGCAGTGGAAAATGTCTGACAGACTAATTTGTCATTGTAGACAGTGTACAGTATTTGGTTTTTAAAAAATATATATTTATATTGTCTCTAAGGGGCCCTCAAATGCAGGACTATATGGGTCGACAGTGAACTAATATTTTGAGAACCTTGTATCCTCATGGCCTTTGGTATCACTGTTCAATAGGTATTGTGTACTGTCAGAATTATTTGATTTTTGTGAATAGAAGAATATATAGAAGTATAAGGGTGAGTCACATCTCAGGTAGTCATTAAACAATGCTCCAGATATTCTTCAGTTATTAGCACCAAGACCTCAAGAGTCATCCTCCGTCACAAACTTAGATTACAATTATTTGTAAAAATAGATACTGAATACTTTTAAGTGCAAACTCTGCATGGTTGTCATGGTGATTTTGTGGTTTAGAAGTTAGTTTAACTATTACAATGCAAGTAACACAGTATATTTTACTGGATGTTTTATTTTTCTGCAGATATAATGATATACAGCAAAGGAAGAGAAACACGTCAACATATTTCCTGCTTTTTACTTTTGCTGGATCCCAAATATGGCCACAAAGAATTGAGATACATTTTGCATAAAAAAGAAGGTGTTAAACACAGGCCTGGAAGCAGGGGGATACTAAGAGCCCTGAGGTTCAAAGAGATGCACATAAATTAATCTGCCTGTGCCTCCAGTGGTCAGCATGATGCAGGCATGTATAGGGACTGGGGCTAAAGAAGCTGGAAGCCTTTGTTGCTTAATATTTCACCAATGCCAGTACAAAAATGTTTTTTCTTGTTTATAGTAACACAGAGTCAAACTATGCTATACCTCCCACTATTTAGATACTGTTGCGCTGTCCTCTGGGGGAGTGTCCCATGGGGGGGGGGGTTGCATGGAGCCAGAGATCACCGCTGCTCTGACCCGGCGATCGATTAAGAGGTGCCTGCTGCCTTCAGCGTGGCAGGTCCCGAGTTCAGGATACCAAATGTCGGGAGGTATGCTATGTTGCACCACTGTGCTGAAAGGTAGAGGAGCAACGACACAAAGAGAAACTGTAAATAAATAAATAAGAGAAGCAGTCAGAAGACACAGAATATGGTGAGCTGGGGCAAGTGTGGTCTGGAGACAAAGAAGGCAGCTTGAGAAACACTGTGGAGAAGGAGAGACAGAAGAGAGCTGAAAAGACAATGGGTGGGGCTGGAGAGATAGAGAAGTGGCTTGAGCTGTAGACTCACTTTGGGGCCTGAAGAGATAGAAGGGTGTCAGAGCTAGAGAGCCTGAGGGCTGAAGCTAGAGTGAAGATGTGGGGCTGAAGACACAGAAGGGCTGCTAGACACTGGGGAACTGGAGAGACAGAAAGGAGCTTGAGGGATGCTGAGGTAGGAGAAGCAGAAGGGCTGGAGGTAGAGAGATACATGGGGCAAGAGTTAATAAGAATTGGATGGAAGTGGCAGGATTGGATGGAAAAAGTTGCAGGGATAGTAATCTTTCTTAAATCTTTCTTAAAGTAATTCTCAAGAAACTTCTCAAGAAACTTTACAGGAATTAGCAAATACAGTTTAAAAATATAAAATAGTTTGTTAAGAGAAGTTCACATTTTGCCTGTAATAAAGTGATACTAAAGCTGTGTACATGTTTTTGCTATGGCCTACCTTGATGACACAACATCCCTTGAATTCCCCAGAGCCCAGAACCATACTATCTTGGCTATCTTCACTTGAGATTTTGACTGTTTTCTATTTGACCTACAGTATGGCCAAATACATTGCAAGCAACATAGTCAAAATTGCCATGCCCACACAGACTATATTTCCATGAGATCCTGACCTCACAGGGCCATGCATCGGTATCGCAAGCAGGGAAAACACTGTGAGATTTTGACAAATGTTTCAAACAATTTTGACTAGATAGTCAAAATTGTAAGCCACAATTACATCGTATGTACACACCTTAAGTATGATCTCCACTCTTAAACTTGGTAGGGAATTTGAAAAGGGTATAGTCAGTCGCACAGTAATTAAGAAGGAAGCTTTTTTGCAAAAGCGTACGCTCGACTTAACCACACACCTAGTGTGTCTAAAACCCCACTCTCCCCTCCCCACTTATAAATTGTATTTTTGATCTGTTGGCTGCGTTGGGGTTACCGTTGGACACGGTCCCCTACAAAATACACTGACACGGTATCTGGCGCCAGAACCGTTAGTGTTCCTGTCTGTTCTCAACCCACTTGAGCGAGGGAGTGCACGCAGGCACCCCTCAGACGTAGCTCTGTGGGAGAACACAGGACGTGGTACCACTGGCTCCAGCAAGCCAGCAGCAGCGCTGAGACGGCATTACATCCGTGCTCAGGCGCTTGCCAGCGGCTGCTAGAGAGAGCCTAGGGTCATTTGAAACATTGTATACATGATAGTAACAACCCTGATCCACGCTATAAATAAATGGTAATATAACCATAACTCTGAGCCACACAGCAAGTCAATTGAAATCAATTGGGATAATAGGCAGTGGGGTTTCCACTAGGTGAAGGATTTTTATCCTTTTTTAGATCACTATATGTTGTCTCATGTCTTGTCAAATTTTCTTTTATATTCGCAACTATTTTAAATGAATCTAATAAAAGTGACGTTTTATTAAACATTTTTCTCTCTAGGTGCACCCAAAAAAAGACACTCTTTCTTTCCAAGTAAATATGATCTCCACTCTTGATTGGTTTTAGATTTAATGCTTTGGCTGGGGAACTAGTGTAAATAGTTTCCCCTGGTTGTGGCATTACCCTGCTGGCTGTTTGTGCCCGGTGCTGGTTACCAAATATTAATTTTGTCCCTCGTATTTTTGGAACCAGGACCAACCCTTGTGCCTGATGCTTGTTTTAGAAACACAGGGGAACCCCCAAGTTGTTTGGCCCCTCAATCTCTAAAACCAGGACCTGCTCTTTCAGCCTGGGTCTGGTTATAGTCGTGGGGGAGGGGGGCCCATGCATTTTTTGTAATTTATTTATTCATTTTTTTAAACTTAGAAGCCTGCACTGATCTGACTGATCCGTGCAGGCTTCAACCAAATATGGATGGAAAATGAGGAGTATTTCCAGCCGCATTTTTGGGTTAGTTTCATAGGGCCAGTTAGTAAATTTGGAGTCACCATTCAAATGAATGGTGATTCCTATTCATATTGTTTAGATGGCATATGCATTCCTTTTCCAGAATAGAAAAACGAATACGCCTATCAAAATAATACAATTGGATGTAAATTCAGAAATACTGTACGAATTTACAAAGGCCAATATATGGGTATGAACGACTACGAATATGCCTATTTGTAGCCATTCATATTTTAGTAAAACTCCCGCATTGTCTTCACTTTGTGCTGCCATTGTTTTTTTGAATACTCTCAAGGAACGGCCAGGAGGCTCTCAAAAATTGTGTGTCACTCCTGGCCACCTGGAAAAGAGGGCAAGTCTATTGCTGGCACAATACATCCAGAATTAATCCAGCTCTGCACATAGCGATCACAGTACAACTTTAAAAAAGCATTTGGCTACTGAAACCCGTCACCATAAGATGTAATGTGTATGGTTGTTACACATTACAGATGGAGCACCTCTCATGCAGCACCAGGAATCATCAGATTGCCCTCGCTGGCTATCACCAGCGAATAGAGGTTCCATCTTACTGAAACATGCGAGCGTCTCACACGCACGCGCGTCCCAGTCATTCGGCTGTGGGAGCGGAAACCCTGCCCGTCTTCACCTCAGGGAGACAGGCAGAGTTAGGAGGGGGGCGGCGGGGAGCAGCGGAGAGCAGTGGGGAGGCGGCAGAGAGCTCCGTCTGAAGGGTATGTGCGCACAACTTATACGCACGTTTCCCCTTCCGGCGGCTGGCGGGGGTTGGCAGTTGGCGATTCCATCGCAAACCCACCAGCAAAATGAGATGCACTACATCTGCACTTACCATTGAAGCAGTCCTACACCAGACGCCGTCATATCAGCATAACTTGAGTGGTACTCCACATGACGCCAGACATGCCTGATTCCTCCACTTCCTGACTGCTTCCTCCATTGTTATGATGCAGCAGATGGTTTTGAACACATACATTATGGATAGAGCAGCATGTGAACACAATTTTTGCAACCGTCTCAGGACTATACAGCAGAAGAAACCCAAACATCTCAATGCTTCTAAAATATGCTTTAAGCATCGCTTTATTACTTGTCTTGTGGACTTCTGTGAATGCTGATAATTGTGTTCCACTTCACAATCAGGCACTGACAATGAAGTCATTAGTCAAGTCAAACACAGATACCCACCATCACCTATGGAAGGAATAAACCAAAAAACATAAACGTGAATAATGTCACAGAACACTGGCTGGCACTGCAGCATTACACACACACATTACACTGCACCACAAGAGGCCCAGAACATATATTTAACCAGAAATGTAACCACTTTTCATGAGAAGCAATATGTGTGGGGAGTTTTATCCCGAATGTATACACAGTCGTCATGGACACTAAAAAAGTGCATCACTTCGCTCGCCATGCTTTGAGGAACTATTTTATTCTCCCACCAAACCTTAGTTGGGGGTAGGGCATTAAATACTGCCTGTCAGCACATTTCAGCTATAAAAAACATTTTAACTATCGACCTAGCCCATGTCCACCTAATGCTTGTGTCAATCTAATGTCCCTGTCAACCTAACCCCATGTGGGCCTTCAGACATGTCAACCTTCATACATAACGACCTTCGATGGTCGATCCAATGCACATCGACCTTCCCCGTCTCAACCTACTAATCCTATCCCCTGTAAAACCTGCTGATCGTGCTCAGTTTTGTGATCCTGCCATCATCTTCTTCTGTGCTGCTGACAGTGCATCAGGTATGTCACAGCCCCAAACACCAAAATGTCCTGGCTATGAAAAACTGCAATGGCTGTAAAAGGCAAAAGAAAGGTATAACTGTACTAATAGCCTTTTATAGGCAGCACACCTGAGCACAGATGATTGTTCAATTGGGTTCAGATTTGAAACTCCCATCAAAAATTTGAAAATCAGGAAAAAAAAACGGATTTCTAAAAACGCCGAACGTAAAAGGACTGAAATACGTACGTAAACCAAAACACGAATCATTAGTAAATCTGCTGATACCATTGAAATGAATGGGGATTTACGGACGTATTCTATCGATGGTGTATTTGTTTGTATTTTTTGTAACTACCGGAAAATACAAACGGAAAAAATATGAATCGTATACATTTCAGCCTTAGTAAATTATACGATGTGTGAAGTATAAAGGTATTTTTGTTGAATGTGTACGAATACGAACAAATGTACCTATTCAATTTGAGTAAATTCCCCCCTACATATCCTCCCTTAAAACACCTGGGCATGCCTGCTTTTTGCGATATCTTTTCATTTCACTACTTTGGCTCATCATCATGCGCGCTATGATCTGTACGCATCTGCAGTCAGTTCAATAATCGTACATATTGAGAATTCACACAACAGCAATCAACTCTGAATACCCACCATTAGCTGGACTTCATGTTGGGTTCAATTATATTGTCGCTTTATACAAGTGACACACTTCTGTGGATTTATTATGCAGAAAGTATAAATCAAACAGGAACGTTCTATTTCTGTACAAACAGGAACTAACACTGTTGCTGTCATCATGGAGCAGGAAAGAAGGAACACCTTCTTCTATAACATTCTGAATGAAGTTATTTTTATTGTATCAACAGCTGAACATTGATGTCATCTGAGTGTGTAATAAACACAGTTAAAACAGTGGTTTCAATATCAAATTGACACATGTCTAACATTAGGAGGCATACAGATGGAATCACATTGGAGCTGCTCCCGATGCGCCATTCAGCATGCCACATCATGGATGAGGCGCGCGTGCACGGCTCGGGGTTTCTCTTCAGATTCGGATCCCAGACCGAGGCAAAACAACAACATATCGCAGTCGGATTCTCCTGGGTTTCTGATCCTATATGAGTCCCCACCATCTTCACTCCAGCATAGGAGAGTGTGGAAGACTGACCTCTGTCTGTCTGTGGGTGGTGGTTTTGGGTGGGTCCTTGCTGTGTCTGCCACTGTCTGCCCTATACCTGGGTCCTGCCACTGTCTTCCCTATAACTGGGTGATGCCTCTCTCTGCCCTATATCTAGGTGTTGCCACTGACTGATCTATAACTGAGTGCTGCCACTCTCTTCCCTATAACTGGGTGATGTCTCTCACTGCCCTATATCTAGGTGTTGCCACTGACTGATCTATAACTGAGTGCTGCCACTCTCTTCCCTATAACTGGGTGATGTCTCTCTCTGCCCTATATCTAGGTGTTGCCACTGACTGATCTATAACTGAGTGCTGCCACTCTCTTCCCTATAACTGAGTGCTGTCACTCTTTTCCCTATATCTAGGTGTTGCCACTGACTGATCTATAACTGAGTGCTGCCACTCTCTTCCCTATAACTGGGTGCTGCCACTCTCTTCCCTATAACTGGGTGCAGCCACCAGGGCCGGTGCAAGCTCTCTTCACACCCTAGGCAAAACTTATGCATTCTCCCCCCATCCCCTTGTATGAACATATACATACACATACATACATACATACATAAATAAATACATACATACATACATACATACAGTGCCTCCCACAAACCCCCCCTTCTCCAACTATGGTGCCTGCCCGCCCATCCCCCCTCCAACAATGGTGCTGTAGAGACAGCAGCAGCAATTGGGAGCACTGCCTCCTCACCTGCAGAAGCAACCCAGCAATTTGGGCGGGCAGCGGCACATGACCAGGAGACGGCAGCAGCTGCTGGAAGAAGTAACCCGACCAACTTACACACACACAACTACCAATGGTAAGTTGCACCACCACAACAACCAAGAGCAACTTACCATTGGTAGTTGTGTGTGTGTAAGTTGGTCGGGTTACTTCTTCCAGCAGCTGCTGCCGTCTCCTGGTCATGTGCCGCTGCCAGCCCAAATTGCTGGGTTGCTTGTGCAGGTGAGGAGGCAGTGCTCCCAATTGCTGCTGCTGTCTCTACAGCACCATTGTTGGAGGGGGGATGGGCAGGCAGGCACCATAGTTGGAGAAGGGGGGGACGGACAGGCAGGCACCGCAGTTGGAGAGAGGGGACTGGGGTGCTGGCGGGCACCGCTGCTGGAGAGAGAGGGGCGGGCAGCCGTAATAAGGGCTGCTGGAGAGATAGGCGGGCAGGTGGGCAGATGTGATCAGGGCTGCCACTATCTTCCCTAAAATTGGGTGCTGCCACAGTCTGCCTTAAAACTAAATGCTGCCACTGTCTGCCCTATAATTGGGTGCTACCACTGTCTGTCCTATCATTAGGTGATGCCACTTTCTGCCCTAAATCTGGTTGCTGTCACTGTCTACCCTATAACTGGGTGTAGCACCCAGTGCTACTGTCTGTGCTATAATTAGGTGATGCCACTTTCTGCCCTATAACTGGGTGCTGCCACTAATGTCCCTACTGTCTCGCTAATTTGCCCATCTACAGCAATATGTTCCCCACATCACTACACTACATTCCCATAAATGCTGTACTACATCACTACACTACATCCCCATAAATGCTGTACTACATCAGTACTCTACATTCCCATAAATGCTGTACTACATCACTACATTACATCCCCATAAATGCTGTACTACATCAGTACTCTCCATTCCCATAAATGCTGTACTACATCACTACATTACATCCCCATAAATGCTGTACTACTACATCACTTCTCTACATTCCCATAAATGCTGTACTACATCACTTCTCTACATTCCCATAAATGCTTTACTACATCACTACACTACATCCTCATACAGTGAATGCTGTAGTACATCACTACACTACATCCCCATAAATGCTGTAGTACATCACTACACTACATCCCCAGAAATGCTGCATACATGGCTATACAACATCACCACAATACACTGCACTACAGAAGTACACAACATCACCACAATACACTGCAATAGATAAGTACACAACATCACCACAATAAGCTGCAATACATCACTACATTACACTCAAATGCTACACTTTTCTACATTTACATTACAGCTTGTGCAGGAAGGGGATCTTTTTGCTGTCTCTCCACTACCTTCAGCTCAATGACCAAAGTCTGCAGTATGCTGTGTCCTGCCCCTGCCAGTAGCCCATGTCTTCTATCACCCTGGACCCAGATTCTGCCTGCTGAACCGATACTTTTAGGGCCTTATTCTGCTCGATACGGTGGGACCGTATACGGGCGGATCGGGGGTTTTCTTTTCAACTGCGCATGCATAGCTTTCGCTATGCGCAGGTGCAGCGGCCTCACACCGCTCACGGACTGGTCTCTCCGTGCGAAAAAATCTGTCCGCAAGAGTACGGTCATTGTGGGCGGCATGGGGGCGTTTTATGGGGAGCGGCCGGAATAATGAGGAAAACTGGGCATAAACATGGGCGTACACGGGGGTGTGCACCAAAAATGTACGGTGCTACAACCGCTCGATCGGCGAAAGCACCGTGCATTTTGGGCCAAAAACAGGCGGACGCCAAAGATAGCTCCAGACCCCTAGAGATACCGTATGAGTCTGCTAATTAACGCTGATTACTACTCAAACACATACACCTGAATGTAATAAGCAATGCTGCAGCCTATTAAGGGAAAACCATGATTTTACTACCTGCAAGCCACACACAGCCCTCAAACACATTGGAAGCATATCTTTCTACACTTCTCTACATGTAAAGGTTGTTTTAATTTTAGGTAAGATTCATTCTAAGACCTGCTTATATATATCAAGGTAGTTATTTTATAACCATCTACACCCATTCAGAAAGGGTTTTTGTATACTTTAAAAAGCAGGACACTCAATTCACAGAAGTCGACATGTGTCAACTTTTTCACTGTAACACCAACATAACTTTATTTAAAAGTAAAACCAATGTGGGGACACATAGATAGTGATTAAAATGGCACATTAAAACAAAATTAATATACATGTAATGAGGGTTAAAATGTTGTTTTATTAGGGTGTTTATTAAGGTAGACAATTGAGTTAATAGAAAACAATTATTGAATAACGACCTTGTCCCATGTCAACCTAGACCCATATTGATTTTGCAGTTTGCCGAACAAGTGGTGTCATCCTAATGACTGTCGACCATCTTTATGTCAGCAATATGATCCATACCCAGTGGGAGAGAGGAGAGGAAGTACAGTGGGAGACGGGAGAGGAAGAATAGTGGGAGATGCCCCCCATGGGAGATGCCCACCACCCTCCCACATTCACACTGCTTTGATATTCAGCGCAATCCCCACACACACACACACACACACACACACACACACACACACACACACACACACACTCACAGACTGCTTGTACACACAGTGTAATTCTACCTCTAATGCTGTGTACACACGGGGTAATATGATTGCTAGCGATATATTGCTAGCAATATATTGCCAGCAATCATATTGCTCAGTGTCTCCTTTTCATCAGCGATGAAAAGGAGACACTGCTACGGGACGGAGGGGGAGTGCAGCAGCAGCAGACGCTGCTGCTGTCACTTTGAAGGGAGGAAGGAGGGAGCAGCGGCACGGGGCTGGGGAGATCAATGCTGATCTCCCCGGCTCTGACCTCCGTGAAGGGAGGAGGGAGGGAGCAGCGGCACTGGGCTGGGGAGATCAATGCTGATCTCCTCGGCGCTGACCTCCGTGAAGGGAGGAGGGAGGGAGCAGCGGCACTGGGCTGCGCTGACCTCCCGGCACAGTGATTGCCGGGGAAAGCTGCTGGTCGCAGGAGCATGCTCCAGCGACCAGCAGGGAGTGCACATGGGAGCGCGCAGCTGGCGATTTATCGCTCCAAATCACTGGCAATATGGTCGCTCAGCGACCATATTCCCAGCGATTTTACCTAATATTGCTCCCGTGTGTACACACCATTACACACAGTGTGTAAGTGGCGGCTGGATCATCTATCCCAGTGGCACAGCATGCAGCGATAGCAGTCTCCATACAGCAGCGGCCGGGTCTTTCACCCTACGGGAACATTGTGTCAGCGTCAGTGGCGGCTGGGTCTACCATTTCAGTGCAGCAGACTGAGGCAACGTCTACCACTGAACACTGTCCTCACTCGTGGCGGCTCCAGGTATGTAGCCCCTGCCTGCCTGAGTCCTGTTTCATGGCTGCCCTGCTGTGCGTGTCCTGAAGTCAACCTCCGCCCCCATCGCAGCTGAACTTGCGCATGCGTGTTCCGCATTTTATGGGGAGGATTCCATAGGATTGGATGGGCTTTGTGGGGCTTAACGGGAGACTCCCTTTCATTGCTGCAGGCCCTGGTGCATTGCTGCACCGCTGGTAGTTCCGCCCCCATGTCCACCTCTATCTCCACCACACATGGGAAACTCCTTACACTACTATGGGGGGAATTACAATACTGGGCCTAGCAGCCCCCCCATCCCTATTCACCTGCAAGCCTAGGTGCCTGAAGAACACCAAAAGGCCTATAAGACCAGGATACGGTGACTTGGGTCTAATGCATACCTCCCAACATGACCCATTCCAGGAGGGACAAAATGCTCTGTCCCTGGACTTCCTTGCCAGTGGCAGTTACAGATGTGGCGCTGGTGTGGCTCTCCTATTTGAATTCTGGACTGTGCTACAGCATCACTTTTGCAACTGTCACTGGCAAGGAAGTCCAGGGACAGAACATTTTGTCCCTCCTGGAATGAATAACTTTGGGAGGTATGCTAATGCCCAAAGTCGCCGGTCTCTGGAGCAAGAGGCACAACCTCCTAACTGCTCCCCGGCCTTATGCCTTTTAATGTCCACAGCAGGGGCGTAACTATAGCACCGCAGCCCCCGCGACCGCGGGGGGGCGCTATGCATGTGCGGGCGCCGGGGGCTGCAGTGCTATAGTTACGTTAGCTGCAATGTGAAGGGAGCAGGGGGCAGGGGGGCATTGAGGCGGCTGGGGGGACGGACGCTGCGGGGGACGGAAGCTGCGGGGGACACAGAGGCGGCAATTACTTACAGCTGAGCCGGGCAGGGGGAGCCGGGAGCTGTCTGTACTGAAGAAAAAAAAGCCCATACAATGAATGGGCAGCCTGTGATTGGCTGCTGAGCGCTCTCTCAGCCAATTGCTGACTGGCTGAGAGAGCGCTCAGCCAATCACAGGCTGCCGATTCATTGTATGGGCTTTTTTTTTTTTCCGTACTGACAGTGACAGCTCCCGGCTCCCCCTGCCCGGCTCAGCTGTAAGTAATTGCCGCCTCTGTGTCCCACCCAGCGTCCGTCCCCCCAGCCGCCTCGCAGCGTCCCCCCCACCTGCATTGACGGCTACCTGGGGGAGCGGCAGGCGGCGCAGATGGAGACCGGGGGCGCTGCGGGAGAATATAAAGAAATCTTATTCAAAAGACCGGGTGGCCGCTGATTGGCTGAGAGCTCAGCCAATCAGCGGCCGTCCGGTCTTTTGAATAGGATTTCTTCCTATTCTCCCGCCGCGCCCCCGGTCCGTATCTGCGCCGCCTGCGGTCCTCGCCTGCCGCTCCCCCAGGTACCCACAGATATATCGGATCTGAACATCTAGACTGCGGGGGTTGGTGCGGTGGGCGGAGGGGCGGGTGAGTGGCTGGGCGCCCTCCCTTTAACGGCGGGGGGGCGCCCAAAATGTAGTTACGCCACTGGTCCACAGGCCTAGTACCTGTAGTTATAGCCCACGGGCAGTGAGCCTAACTGATAGGGCCTACTGTTGTATCCCAGGGCAGTAGAGAGGCGGGTATTTTCAGAATATGTGGGCCATGCATCCATAGAATAAAATACAGAAAAAAATAGTACTTTAAGCACCTTCCTGACCCCACTGCAGCCCAGAGTACAGAGCATGTGATTGAGAAGAGCTGCTGCAGATGCCAGGTAATATGGGCCCCAGTGGATAATTAATAACCCCTCCCTCTCTCTCGGCACCACTGGCTGTATCCCTGCATTGTGTACCTACGCGGCTAACCAGCATTAAACCTGTGTTATCCTGCAATCTGTTCTGCCTGGCTCATAAGCCAAAACCTGGATAGGAGTTCATTGTGTGGAGTGATCATCTACACCACTGACATCTACAGTATATCACATCTATAAGTTCGGCCGCCGCATCGCACTACAGGTGGGGATGCCGGGTGCTGCCCACTGCGTTGGGGGGAGAGGGTGTGTGTGCGATGCGGCTGGGTGATGCTGCATCGCTCCACGGGGGTGTGTGCGATGCTGGCCGCTGCATCGCTCTGCACGCGCGCGTGCGGGGGGGGGATGATGCCACCAAGTCACTCCACGGAGGGGGGGGGGGGTGATGCGGCAGCGGCGCTTACCTCCATCCAGGGAGGGGGTCCTGGTCACTATTGCCGCCCTCCAGTGGCCCTGTATCTATACTGTATATATGAGTCAAAGTTCTGTTACATTGTCTTACAAAAACATAGCTCAATAGACACACATTGCATCTTGTTGGCTATGTGTAGGTTACTAAGTTTTAGTATCTTATTTCTGCTGTATGAAGTGTGCCCTGTGCAGATATGAACATCATCACCACCCAACTTAATGTGTCCTGTCACACAGAGATCAATAAAATTCTATGAGTGGCCAATATGTTATCTTGTTATTATGGTTGCGAAATGTGCAAAGTGGGGTAAGCAGATCAGCATGCAATTAAGAAGTAATGGAGTCGTCTTACTCGTTTAGCAAGATGTACAGCAGATGGTTTGGTATCATAATTTCATTAGATCTGACAATGCTGGTGCAAACAGCGATTTAAAGGGAGTAATTTCATCACCAGGCCTTAAGGATGTAATTGAACGTGAATTGTAGACAGTTTGATATTTTGCAGTTCTCAATGTATAATTAACACATTAGCTGCATTGTTCTTTCTTCATCCACTGAACTGAGTAAACTGGGTACAAGCAATAAACACAGCAATTCAATAGAACAAACTATATAGCATTCCCTGTCTTAATCTCAGTTTTTGTTCCGGTATCCATAGACCAAGGTTCTTAAATACTTCTTAAAGTAAATTTGTTTTAGAATCTTGTCTTCCAATAAATCAGCTGAGTTAAAGACAAGGCTACAATTATGTCTCCCGCTGCATTATACTTACACTAGAAACCGGAATTTCGGTTTATTATGATTATGATGATTGACATCGTATATCTTCATACAGAGAAGGGGCAGAAATGTAGGTTCTTATGTATGGAATTTAAATGATAACTTGTCTATTACAGATTTGTTGATGAAAAACTCATGTTGACCTCTTTATGTGCTGACCATTGCCGTGTAGATCTTTTTCTTGTGTCAACATTTTGTCATTTTTTGACCTTGTATGTGTCGACCTTTTGTAAAGGTCAAAATCCTGCATGTCACCCTTTTGGTGTCAAGGTATTGACTGTTTACCCATACCTCCCATCATGACCCTCTCCAGGATGGACACTCAGCCTGATTGAGCCTGATTGAGTGTCGGAAGTGGCGGAATTCTGCCCCTTTCTGATGGTGGGGTGCTGTGTGCACCTGAAATTTTGACTAGGACTTTGGCTAGTGGCTCTGTTAGCTGCTGGCCATACCCCAAGCACCTCTGGCTGCAGGAATACAATAGACGGCTGACAGGGGGGACTCTATTCAGGGGTGACAGGGGGGACTCCCAACTGCCCCCCCCCCCCCCCACCGTGGTATGTGGGAACATCCAAAAAACATGATGGCCCTCACAAAGCTGGACAGTTGGGAGGTATGGTCAAACTCTTTTATTGGTTATTGGTGTTTGAGTGAAGTACTGTAAGTCCTTGAAAAGTATTTAACACTGCACATAGTAACCTTTATGGAGGATTTTTTTGAAATGCGTTTTTCTTTATATTTCATTTCCTCTTTATTATTTTTCATTTCCACTTTCTGCACCACATACACCAGCTCTCTGGCCAGCTACAAAGCAGTACCTCTTTCTGGTGGAACGTTTTTAGGGATAAACAATGACACTTATGCTGAGAGCAGGCTAATTTCATAATTTTAGGGTAAATACAAGGAATTTTTTCTCTGTTATCTGATTCTGATGTCCCGATTTAGCTATGTTCACAGGGCTGCAAATCTGCAGCCCTGGCGATCATCAAAGGACTTTGCATGCTCCGAATGTGATTGACAGTGGGCAGCCGTTTGGAGGTGTGCTGCCAGTGTTCTCTGGGCGTTCCTAGAAAACACAGGCGTTTCGTGGTCGTTGGGAGGGAGGGACGCATATTTCATCAGCGGCCTACTTCTCTCCATGGCCTTTGCATAGCCGAGTGAGTCTAAACTTACTCAGGGCTGCAAGAAGGGGGAAAATCATAAGATGAGGAGTGATATTTTTCCCCCCGGTGCACGACTGTGAACACATTCACAGGGGTGGGGGAGCTTAGCGAGCCGGCGTTTACCTGCTTGCTGGTCTGAATCAGGCCCTGATTTCAAAGGTCCTGAAGAATAGGGATCATGGCCCTCATTCTGATCACTTCACTCCCCTGCATTCACACAGGGGAGCAATGTTTAGCAACTGCGCATGCACAGAAACTTTTATGCGTATGTGCAGCGGTTTTGTGCGAGCGGATGCGGCAATTTGATTATTCACCGGTCCATTCGCATGCAGCATTGCAGGCAGGGGGTGTGTGGGTCGGTGGCATGGGGTAGCACCCATGGAAACACCCAGTGTTTCATGGGCATCCCCATGAAAACACTGGGCGTTTCCATGTTAAAGCACACGTGACGTGGGTGCGGTGGTGCGGGCAGCTGATGTCAGCGGATATCAGCTGCCCGACCCTCTTCCTGTACTGGATCGCCTCAGATCTAAGACACCAGAGAAGTGTCGGTGACCATCGAATGATTGTATCCCTGCACACAATCTGCGAATGGATATTTATACAAAACATCCTGATTGCTGTCAGCAGCAATCACCTTCCTTTCCCAGTTGACCATTGTCTTGCCATGAATCCAATACACATCATACTTTCTGACTTTAACATGTCTCCTCTCCGGGAGAAGCCCCACCTCCATTACAGTAAATGCCACGATTCACGGCTCTTTGAGGAGGAGTAGGGGCTAAAATGTCACTATTTGCCTAATTGAAGCTCCTTCCCCTCACCGAAGAGCCACTCATGTCTGTATTTGACCGGCTTGATTTTCGGGAGCCTCACGTCATTCTGGCAGGGTAGGCAAATATAGTACACATCCATTCCAGCAGTTTTTGGTCACCTTCACCTTGTCAAGCGTCTCTGCAGTCACCATAACATTGCCATGTCGAGTCATGTGCAGTCTTACCATGCCAGCTGCTATACTCCAAGTTAATTACTCTATAGAAACCTATCTGTTTCAATAAGCCCTAACCAGGCAGTGCATAAAGCTCTAAGGGAACAGGAATGGCTGTTACTGGCATGAAGTGTAGCTCTAAGGGTCTTAATGAAAGGGGTTCAGATATCATAGGCAAATGCAGGGGGGTTTCTGGTTGCATACCTCCCAACATGACCCTCTCCAGGAGGGACACAATGCTCTGTTTCTGGACTTTCCTCTTAATGAATCATTACCATCACCTGTTTTCAACAGGTTTACTAATAAGAAAGGTGTTTCTCCACAGGTTATGGCAATCATACATTATGAGGAAAGTCCAGCAGCAGAGCATTGTGTCCCTCCTGGAGAGGATCATGTTGGGTGGTATGTGGTTGCCCAGAAACCCCCCTCCTCTTGGCAGGTATTTCAAATTCTGACAATAGCAATGGTATATAATATGATTACTAGAGCTGCCACCACATCATGCAGTGTAAAGGACAGAGCAGAACTGCTGCACATGCCCAGTAGTAGCAGCTTCTTCCACCAAGTTTACTGTGTGTGTGTGCGTGTGTGTGTGTGCGTGTGTGTGTGTGTGTGTGTGTAACTAAGTCCTCAATCATTGCACCAGAGAGCATCTACCAGGTAGATGGTACAGGAGCCTTACCATAAGGTGGGATAATGTGTATATACAGATGTAGCCCTTGCCATCCTTGGCCGTGGCTCGCCAGACCCTCCCCGCTGGCGAGCACCGGCGGACAGGGGCTACACTGAACTGGGACACGCATGCATCTCACACGCACATCCCAGTCTCTCGGTGGGGCCACTGCGTGTCCCTGCCCATCTCCGCTTCAGGGATACGGGCATGGTTAGGGGGCGCTCGGGGCGGCGAGGGGTACCTGCGGCGACGGTGGGGGAGGTGGCGTGGACCGGAGGCAGGCTCCGTTGCCAGGGGGCGCGCGAGCGTCTCATGAGCACGCGCCCCCTGGTGGGAATGGCGGGATGTTGAGGCTGGCGTTAGAAACGCCAGCCCTGCAAAGATGGCCTAAGCTCCATCTGTATATATATTGTGACAAGAACACTGGAATAGTTTTTGAGGGCAGGTATGTTTGTCTCAGGTTCTTGTCTTACATATTTTAGAAACAGGAAAACTTCCATGAGAGTGTTTCTTTTTGTTAAAGCTGAGTAAAGGCCCAGTTCACAGAGGGCTAATCAAGGCTGGCAGCTGTGCAAGGCCTTGATAGAGCTGATAGACTTTTCAGTGTGTGCAGACTGCCAGGGGAGGCTGCAGAATCTCTGTGAGAGGAACAAGCTTTCTTATGCAAGTGAGCCATCCAGTAGCATACCTCCCAACATGACCCTCTCCAGGAGGGACACCGCTCTGTTCCTGGATTTCTCTCTTAATGTATGATTGCCAACACCTGTGTTGAGCAGGTTAATTGCTGTGAATGGAGTTTCAACACAGGTGATGGCTATCATACAATAAGAGGGAAGCCCAAAACAGAGCAATTTGTTCCTCCTGGAATGGGTCATGTTGGGAGGTTTGCAGTAGTGACTGGAAAACTTTGTGTTTTGTTTAGAGACAGTTAGGAATATCTTGTGTTTAGTTAGTGCCGGACAGGCAAAGTATTTTCTTTTGATGTTTATTTTCTTTTCTGCTTAATAAAACTGGTTGCAGCCAGTTGCACCCCAAAGACTGGACTTGTATGATTTATCAGCTGCTGCTTGCTGCCATCTCCAATGTTCCACAGCATGGTCATTTGTGTACTGCATTTGGAAGCCCCCCTCCTGTGCTTGCCACTGGGTATATCCCCTTTCCTTTACCTTACCTTTTTCTCTTGGACTTAGATCTCATAACATTCATGAATGAGCATGTATTTCATACTTGCCTACCTGACCCTCTCCTTCAGGGAGAAAATGCTCTGTTTCTGGACTTCCCTGGTAATGTATGATGGCCATCACCTGTGGTGAGCTAGGTAAAGGTGTTTCACCACAGGTGATGGCCATCATAGAGCAGATCATTTTCTCCCTCATGGAGAGGGTCAGGTAGGTAAGTATGATGTATTTCCTAGTGCAGCTGGAATTCCTCCTTACTTCAAGCCTACTTTGGGAGATCATAATGTAGAAACAATAGGAAGAAATGGTTAGGATTGAGTTAGAGCATGGCGGACCACACAAGTGTTAGTCGCTGTAGATTCATCATGTTCTCAAACCAGAATTCTGCATTACCAGCAAACTGAGCCATTAAAGTCTGCTGTGAAGGAGTCACTCTTATTAAAAATGGGTATTAAGAGCCAAACACTTATGGAGATGCTTCACAATAAATTACTTCTTTTCAAAGGATGAATATACCAACAAATGTGTTAGCTAAATATACTGCTGATGCTTAGGTACCCGCTGCGCTTCAGGTAAGAATAGGAACAAAGATTTATTTTATGTGTGGCTTCTTTTAATAATCCTGTAAATGATCCTAGTTGTATTTCATTTATTTGTGAGTTATTTCCCTATTTTGTACTTAGAACGTAATAGGATATTGGAGGTTAGATTTCAAAGTAAATTAATAATGTGACTGTGGGTGTTCTTTTCAGTTCGGTCAACATGTAGTTTAGCCTGTGCTCTCTAATGAAATGAGGGTAATCACTAAGCTTAAAACGGCTTTCTGTTTAATTGCCTTTGTAAGAATGGGTAAAAGTAACACTACGAGAGGCTCCGTATTGGGGGGGGGGGGGGGGGGGGTTCAGCACAATTATAAATTCAAATAGGGGAGGCACAGCAACTGCCACCAACTGTCACTCCAAAGTGACTCACTGGCAGTGGGTGTGGCTCCCCTATTTGAATTTTGGACTGTGCCGTAGCCCCACCTCTGAAGCCACCACTCATCTGTTATTCTTTGATTCATACATGTGACAATAATGTTGACACATAAACAAGTTTTCACCAGTTATATCACTTATAGTTCCTCCTTTTATAAATATACCTCTTTTGGGGACTTGAAGATGATAGGTTTTAATCCAGTTCTCAGAGGCTACATTACCATTAAGAATGTTCATAATACAGTATCATACAGTAAATTTCCCCATATTTAATTAGCTGGCTCTTAGCAGGCTGAGGAAATTTGGAAAACAAAAACAGTACAGTATACTTGCGCCTATGAGCACCCTATAGTCAGATTACAAAGGAATGCTCAATCCCTAAAAACAGCAATATAACTAAATAAACAGATAAAAACTGCGCTGGGAACAGCCTTAATATATTTTGAATTTATTATTCAATCAACATTCATTATTCAATATAACTCACTGGCCAGTAGAGAAAATTATAAAACTCAGACAAATATTAATAGACAGACATACTAACATAGAATGTGTTTGATTTAGTTGTCAATTCTGTAGTCAGATTGCCTTAGGTAGATGTTAGAAAATCAGCTTTAGGCCAGGTATTGAAAAGCATGCATGGTTAGTGGCAATCTTTGTGTTAATGAAATATCTGAGAAAAAAATCGATACATTTTTAATTTTTTTTTTAAATTAATTAAAAATAATAATGATTGTCAGTCTCTTGCTTGTCCTGTCAGGCCAGACATAGGGGTGCATTCAATGCGGCCAGTGAGGGGGTTAAACAGTGGGGATCGCTGAAAAAGAGCGATCCTCACTGTTTAACCCCTGCACTCACCCTATTATACGTTCCGGGGGAATCCTTGTTGTCACAGGAAGGAGAAGATTCCCCCAAATTGCGAGGCTCACGGCTAATGCTGATAGCGGCTGTTTTAGCGACCGCATACGCCATTTCCCCCTCGCTCCAAGAACGGAGTGAGGGGAAAGCAGTGTATGCAGGGGGGTCAGTTGAATACTGGCCCTGCAAGCTGTGATAGCGAGCAGGCATCCTTGCCCGCTGTCACAGCTTGCCCCCAGCATTGAATACTGCCCATAGAAGGTATCTCTCTGGGACCTGCTGTATGGGGGGAAATTTACTAATATGGATTCGTAAAAAATAGCTGTATTCGTAGGCAGAAATACACCTATTTTTTACACATTTGTATTTTCGGGATTTACTATCCCAAAAATACAGCAATTCGTATTCCTAATGATGGGACATTCGTATTTGTATTTACAAATACGAATGTCTACACCATCGATAGAATACGACAGGAATCACCATTCAAAAGAATGGTGGTTCCTGATTTACTAAGCAGCCGTACTGATAATACGGCTGCTAATTGGTGTAAAACAGGCACCAAAATACGACAGGAAAATACACCTTGATTGTCCTGTCGTATTTGGCTTAAGCCTGCACGGATCAGTCAGATCTGTGCAGGCTTTAGTGTAAAAAAAAATAGAAAAATAAATAATAATAAAAAAAAACAGCGTGGGGGTCCCCCCCACAGCCATAACCAGCAGAGATGCAGAGATATTTCATACTCGGCGCCTCTCCTCAAGAAAGTCGACTCCTGATTGGCTGCTAGGCGGCCAATGGAATCATTCTGAGGAGAGGCGAAGAGTATGAAATATCTCTGCATCTCTCCTCAGTGCGATGCGGACAGTGCGGGGACCGGCGACAGTTTGAAGATTACCTGGACTAAGTCGGACCAAGAGAAGACATCTTCAGCACAGGACCAGGTGAGTAGGATTTCCTTCCACAGCTCCAACATGGATTTCTTCGGACCCGGACACCGCCATGGACCTGGAGGACGACACGGACCGCCGACATGGACCTGGAGGACGACACAGGACACCAGGACAGAGGGCTACCTACGGGATCAAGATAGGTAAGTATCAGTGTGTGTGTAATGGATGTATTAAACTTTTATTTTCATTGTGTCAGTGTGTGTTTATTGTACTATTTTTATTACTGTGGAACTACAAATGCCAGTGGTTCTCCAAGTCCCAGCTTGCGGGGGAGGCTTGCTGGGACTCATAGTTCCACAGTTTTAAACAATAGGTTTTCATCTATTCTTTTACACAGAATCAGCCCGGTGGCCACCGCACAGGGCCACCGGGGACAGCACCAGGCTTCAGCCTGGTCAGGTAAGTCCTTTATTGGGGGGGTCCCCACTCCCCCAGGGCCCCTGGCCAGGCTGACTGGTCGGAAGGGTTAATGTTTTGGCCGCGGGACCTTATATAATAAGTGTCCCCCGGCTGTGACATTACCCTGCTGGCTGGTTTGGCCTGGGGCTGGTTCTTAAAATACGGGGGACCCCTACTCATTTTGTCCCCCGTATTTTGGGAACCAGCCCCGGACCTGGAGCCTGGGGCTGGTTGTTAAAAATCAGGGAACCCCTATTTGTTGGGTTCCCTGATTTTTAATTACCGGCCCCGGCTCTTTCAGCTTGGTGCTGGTTATGGCTGTGGGGGGGACCCCACGCTGTTTTTTTTAAATTATTTATTTATTTTTCTATTTTTTTTACACCTTGCAGCCTGCACGGATCTGACTGATCTGTGCAGACTGCCTGAAAAATTCGTATTAGCGGCCGTATATATGGCCAGCTAATACGAATGAATACCCCATCGGAGGGTTACAAAGCAGTCGTATATAACTGCTTTGTAAATTCCCCTCTGGAACACGACTGTGCATATGACTGAAACAGTCGTATGCAGTCGTAGGGGAAATACTAATACGAAAAACTAGGTTTTTCATATTAGTAAATTTCCCCCATAATGTCCCCTGAGCATTTGAATTGTACAGGTGGTCCTGCTCTGCTTCTCAGACTGGTGGAGTGGGTATGCACTGTCTATAATGCAGGTGCCAATGAGTCTCCTTGTATTCCACAAAAGTGTGGCGATGATGCCTTTCCCCGCCTCCTATTTGGTATCAGCAGCTTCCTCAGATCGTGGTGACATATGGAATGTACAGTATAGAACAGTTCAGTCCTCTGCCCTCTTCTCCAACAGACAGCAGTTACATGAGTAGATGTACAGTACTAGGGCCCTTATTCTGATTGACGCGTACTTTCCCGCATACTTTCGGATCGCGTCTTTACGGCGTCTGCGCATGCGTGGAGAACGCTACGCACATGTGCCACGCCTTGACTCCGTACCTGTTCGGGCAAATCCCGTACAAAACTGGTCACCGCAATCATTCGGGAAATATGGGCGTATTATGGGCGTCATGCGGAATGACACATGGGCGTAGTTTCAAAGTGGGCAAAACGGGGCGGAAACATGGGCGGACACGGGGGAGTACACTGATGTTGGGGGGCGTGCATTCGGATACCACTCCGAATGCACGCGAACAAAAAGGGAAGAAATGTGCGGTGTCCAAAAGGCCACTATTGCTTTGCGGACACCACTCGTTCCTGCGGGAGGCGAACGGACCGCCTAATGACTACAAGCATTAACACCTGAACCCAATAAAATCGACTCCTTTACTCATTACTCACTAATAGGACGCTTGTCAGTGCTTTAATTGAAACCATTGCACTTCAATTGCTGTAAGGGTTAATGTGTGCAATGCATGTGTTAGGCATGCTTGTAAGGATATATTGGCATCTAATTGATTCCAATTCCAAATAAGCAATTTTTTAAGAGGATAGGTAATTGAATAAGTGGGTCATGTGATGTATTGCAGAATATACATAATAGTGGGTTGTTTGGCGTAAATACTCCGCTTACGGGCGGTAGCACCGCTTGGCTCCCGTTCGGATGCGGTATTCCCGAGCATACTCTGTAATACTCTGTAATACCGTGCAGAATCGGAGTGTTTCCCCCGCACACGCATGGTTTGTATGTCGTCCGTAAACACGCCCTGTTCTTAAAGAGTGAGTCCGTCCGAATGCGGAGGACACGTGGGCGTTTCTACGGACGATGGCCGCACGCGGCAGAACACCGTGGCGTGCGGACCGCTCCGTAAGAATGCGGGAATATCCGCACCGATCAGAATAAGGGCCTAAGCCTTGCAGCATATCTGGATGATAGGTCGACAGTCAACAGGTTGACCCATATGGTCAACATGCATATGGTGGACATGGTCTTATGGTTGATGTGTTAAGATGGTCGACACATGACATGAGTTTTTTTATTTTGTTCTATTTTTGAACTTTCTCATACTTTACAATTTGCATGGAATAGTAAAATGTGTCGAGTGCACCTTTAGTACCAGATCGAGTCACCTTGCTTGAAGTCTGGCAAACAGCCCCCAAAAAAAAAAGTATGTCAACCCCTTCTTTCATCTACCACTGTCATGTTGATCTTTTGCTTAAGTCGACCTTATAACTGGAATGAGACTTTGATGACCTTGAGAAGTGGATATGTGCTTAGCCGATTCCCATACACTTGCAAATCACAATCTAGGCACTGTATGTTAAGCAAATATGAACTTCTCAATCATTATCATTGCAACTAGGCAGTGAGAGGTGGGTTGTAGATCTTTGAACCTGACTGTAGCATGAAAGCAGTGATCTTCAGAGGCCACATTTGGACAAGGGTGTGGGGTGTCCCAATTCTGGTTGCACTGGGATGAGCTCAACTCTGTCAACATTTGACATCTATTGACCTGCTAACTGTCGACCAATTACACTAGGGATGTGCACCAGGCACGTTTTGGGTCTGTATCTCAGGCAGTGTTTTGGATCTGGATCTGTTCCAAAACACCAAAATTTTCAGGTTTCATGTTTTGTGTATCGTGTTTTGGGTTTTGATTTTTTTTTTAAAGCATAAAAACTGCTAAAATTGCAGAATTTCTGGGTTTTTTTTTGCTCCTACGCTATTATTAACCTCAATATCATTAATTTCCACTCATTTCCAGTCTATTCTGAACACCTCATAATATTGTTTTTAGGGCAAAAGGTTGCACCTAGGTAGCTGGACAACTATGCTAAGCCACACAAATGGGCAGCACAAACATGTGGCTCATCTAGGAGTGGCACTGCAACAGCAGATAGGATGGCTGTTTGAAAAACTAGGCCCAAAAAGCACATAATGGCAAAAAAAAGGTGCAAAGTGGAATTGTCCTTGGGCCCTCCCACACACCCATATGTTGCGTAAATAGGACATGCACACTTTAACAAACCAATCATTTCAGCGAAAGGGTCTGCCACATGACTGTGGCTGAAATGATTGGTTTGTTTGGGCCCCACAAGAAAAGAAGCAAGTCACCTCTCCCTGCACAAACTGACTCTACAGAGGCAAGATGTCATCGTCATCCTCATCCTTATCCCATTGATTTTGATGAACATCATCTTCTCCACATTTTGCTTAAGCAACCTTCTACAGTGCTCACTGACCAGGTTCCCTGCTGCACTAAAAACTCACACTGGAGGGGGGACAACTCAGGTAAAATAGAGCCAGTTTGACTTTGTACATGGACTTCCAAACTGCCTTTTTTGTCCTGCCAGTACAGGTAAGGACTGTCTGACATGTCTACTTGGATGCTGTCACCAAAGTATTCCTCCACCACAGTGATGGGAAGGTCCGACATCGCAACCACCAACACCTTTTGACTCTCCTTGGGGATTTGTGATAAAATGTCTTTAGGAGAGTGCGGTTGTTTGCAGTTGCTGCCAGCGGTGTGTGCTATGCTCAGTCCTGTGCCTGTAATACACGTTTAGCATGGACGAAGTAACAGATACCAGCTTCCAAACAAAGGTCATTGGGAAGAATATCAAATTTACAACCACCAATGGATGCTTTCAGGGCATGCCAATGAGTATTGATGCGAGAAAAGTTAAGGATTTAGCAACTGGGAAAGCAGTGCCTGGAACAAAAATCCTCTTTGGGCATACCATTCTGAAAGTGGAATCAAGAAGAATCATTTGGTCCTTCAAGTCAAGAGCCAGAAAATACAGCCAAAGAAAGAGATAAAACCTTATTACAAGAGAGCGTTGAAAATGCTGGGAAATTTGCTGGGGAAGTGAGAGAGCCTGATTTACCTGCACCGCATGGGATGCATGACAGTATCCTACAGGCCATTAAATGGGCAGTTGAGGATGAAGATGCAGACTATGTTGTGATAGACCAGTTTCAGCCTATGCTTGGTCCTGCAATTTGACATCTACAGAGCCATAAAGTCCTGAGCTTAGGTGCAGTGGGACTGAACTTGTGTCACCATGGAAAGTTGTGCTGGCTGCAGGTTGCTATGAAAAGATGCGTTTATCTTTTTGATGTCCTACTCTTGGGGCCTGGAGTTTTCAGAAACGAGCTAGAAATGGTGCTTAAAGGCGAAAGCATTCTAAATGTGGTCCATGACTGTCGCTGGCTGGGGGATGTCTCGTCCCACCAATATGGGCTGGTTCTGCAATGTCTTTGATACACAAGTAGGAGATGTATACCTGTTCTTCATGGAAACCGGGGACTTCCTACCTAATCATACATGTTCACTTACGGAATGTTTGACTCCACATCTCAACATGCCGTCTTCACAAATTTCATTCCTGACTTACAAGCAGTTTAATAAATGATAACCCCACTATATAGTTTGATCGTCCAATGTCTACACATTTGCTCAAATAATTGGCTCTGGAAGTATTACACCACTTGGCTCTGTTTCTAGCACTGTTGGATGACATGTTAGCTGATTTTACATCATTGGTTGATGGGTATTTAAATACATATAGCCAAGGAGCAGCGGAAGATTTGGGCTGCACTGAGATCTGCATGGGGCTTCCGAAAGAAATTGTTTTCCAGCAAGTTAGGCGAGCAGAAGCAATACACAAATACATTGTCAATGGCCAAGGGTTTCTTACACGGGTCAAAAAGAGAAGCCAATGAATGGAATAGCTGCAATGCAGAGCTGCAAAGGAGCGGATTTGGGTGGGGTTTTACTTCAAAGTGAGATCTATATTGCAGTGTAAAAATAAAGCAGTCAGTATTTACCCTGCACAGAAACAAAATAACTCACCCAAATCTAATTCTCTCTGCACATTTTACATCTGCCCCCCCTGCAGTGCACATGGTTTTGTCCATCTAAGAAGGATTTTGTCAGAAAGAGTGAACTAGCATAAGGCCCACAGTCATGTACATGTTATCTGTGCATAAGGTACAGTGCTTCCATTAACACTGCAGAATGCCTTCCCGGAGACACCTACAACACCCTTTCTAAGTGTGATTCAGTAGCAGGACAGGTGTGAGAAGCAGCCACTATTGTCTGGTACTTGTGATTTCAGTATATGGTGCAATATTTAGATTAGCGCAGGGTTCCATTAAAATAAAAATGGCCTTGCCTTAGTTTAAATCTGGGTCTGCTATTGTGATATGTCATCACCATCAGCAGCATCCTCCTCATCATCAATTTCCTCCTCCTGGTGTACAACATTGACAACTTCAAAATCAGGAACTGGACTGTTGGTGATTCTTCCAGCATATGTAGAGGGTGTGCTGCAAATGGTGGAAGGAGCCACCTCTTCCCATACAGTGATGGGAAGGTCAGGCTTCGCAACCACCAACACCCTTGGACTCTCCTTTGGGATTTGTGATACCGTGTCTTTTAGAAGGCACAGTTGTTTGCTGTCTTTTTGTTGACAGCTTAGCTCTCTTTACATTTCTAGGGGGGGGAGGTTGAGAAGGAGGGCTATAATCTTTTGTGAAGCTGGACCACTAGTCAAGAACATAGGCCAGGCCCTTAGCTGTTCCTTGCCACTCCGTGTGGTAAATGGCATATTAGCAAGCTTACATTTCTCCTCCAAGGATTTACATTTATTTTTTTCTTAAACGTACTCAACTTTGCCATTTTGGATTTCACACGCCCTCGACGATGACATTGGGCATCAGCATTGGCAGTAGACGTTGATGGCATTTCATCATCATGTTCTCTGTCTTGACTAGTGGCAGCAGCTTCAGCACTTGGAGGAAGTGGTTCTTGTACTATTGGAGCCTCCATATTTTGGTTCTCCGTTATCTTTCTGGAATACAGACACACAGCAGCAGAGACACAGAAAAATTTAAAAGGATTATTATTTACATCAGTAACCCTTATTGTAAAAAAAATAATGAATTATTATTTTGCAGCACCGATGTGCGGTGTGCACACAGGTGAGTTGAGACTTGTACTACCCTGGCCTGTCCCAGATAACAGTCACACAGCAGAAGACACAGAAAAATTGAAAAGGATTTCAAGGAATTTATTTAAGTCAGTAACCCTTATTGTCCAAAAAAATTACATTAACTATTTTGCAGCACCGGTGTGCAAACAGGTGAGGTGAAACTTGTAGTACCCTGTCCCAGCTAACAGTCACACAGCAGCAGACACAGAAAAATTGAAAAGGAGTATTAAGAAGTCAGTAACCCCTTTATTATTGTAAAATAAAGATGATATTTTGCAATTTGCACCGACGTGTGGCCTGCACAGGAGACTTGTAATACCCTCTCCCTGCTTACACACACAGCAGCAGACACAGAAATTTTTGAAAGGATTATTAATAAGTCAGTATTATTTATTAACCCCTTTATTCTAAAATAAAAATGATATTTTGCCATTTATTTTGCACTGATGTGTGGCCTGCACAGGTGAGGTGAGACTTGCAGTACTCTGTTCCAGCTTAGTCACAGCAGCAGACACAGAAAAATGTAAAAGGATTAGTATTAAGGGTGGGGAGTGGGACTGGACACTGGAGGACAGGTAAATCAATCTATATGAGGCACAGGCACAAACTACAAAGATTACTATATAATATACAGCACAGCACAGACTCTGTCAGTGTACCACACTACACTACACTACACTACACTAACACAGTCAGACTCAGCAGGTTTTCACTAGCAGCAGTGTAGTAGTTAAAACTACTTCACCACGCAGGTTGTCACTATCAGCAGTGTAGAACTACTACACCACGCAGGTGGTCACTATCAGCAGTGTAGTAGTGAAAACTACTACACCACGCAGGTTGTCACTATCAGCAGTGTAGTAGTTAAAACTACTACACCACGCAGGTTGCACAGCAGGGTGGGAGAGTGAGCACGCGGGCGGGCACAAGGGAAGACAGCCAGACGTGCACACTGTTCAATCTCCTAGACTGGAGTGAACATGGCGCCCACCCGGTTGTCCTTATATACATATAGTGACATTGTAGTGACGTCCGGATCTCAACAGCTTGAACTCGAGGGCGCCAAAACGGCGCGCTCCGAGTCTGGGCGGGAAAACCCAAACAGGCTCGTGAACGATAGGGGGGTGTTTGGGGGTGTCCGGGTTCCCGGAATCCAGACGCGCTCATCTCTAAATTATACCAAACCCCTGCTGACCAAGGTCTAACATTCTAATTAAACCTATTCATGATTTACATTACTAGCCATAAATTGCATGCAAGATTTTAGTAGAGTTCAGTTTTCAGCAAACAAAATGGTTGTTGTCACTTCTACTAATGATACTGTGGTGGATTATTTAATCCAAATAATTTATAGCTAATTCATTTGTGGCTCTATTGTAAGAATCTAATAATTATATTTCTTTTGTGCTTTATGTTGAATCTAATAAATATGTTGCTGTGATTAATTGCTGTTCTTGGAATTGCTGCAATGTTTATGTTCAGTAACTAATAAGAAAAGAAAGAAAAAAAGAAAGAAAGGGTTTTCTGTTATTAACCAACAAGTCATTAATAAATAAGATATGGAAGATTTGGTTGCCAGCTTTTGTCCCTGGGGAAGGTTCAAGAGTCTTTACTTTTCTGTCCTGGTGCCAAGAAAAGGAAGTGAATGAGTGCAGTAAACAAACAACCTCCCTATCTGAATATTGCCCATAATGTACTTTACAGCTGAAGAGCAAAAACCAGTAGAATTTTGTAAAGGAGGCATAGCCATGCCCCCTCTCCTATACTTACAGTGGGCAGTTGGAGACCCAAAAAAAGGTGCAGACCATAAAAAAAAAGGTACTGTACCTACCAAAAAGGCACAGCTGGGTATGGTACTGTACATCTGAAAGCAATCTAATTAAACTCTAGCAACCCTGGAAGAATTGCACCGGATGATATAAAATGTATGTTTGTATACTTAGTATGTATTTTATTTTACCATTTCACTTTTAAATCACCATTTTAACTTTTTACCTGGAGCAACTTTCATTTATGGAATGTACTTGAGAAATGATGACTAGCAACCGATTGCTCACTATGGGCAAATTCTCCATCTTTCCTGTTTAGAAGGTTTGATACATCTCACGATAAGAAAACACTCATTGCTGTTTCCACATTGGCCTTTATTCTAATCTGTTCGGATCACCTGCGCATTCGCACGGGGGACCGATGATGGGCACAAGGGCATTTCTGTGCATGTGCAACAGACTGTTCGCCGGGTGCACGCACCCAAGTCTGCGCACCGGGTGGTGTGGGACATGGGGTGGCGGCGGATAGTCGTGCCCATGGGAATGCCTAGCGTTTTTGGGGCATTCCTATGAAAACGCTGGATGTGGCCATGGAAATCAGCCCGTGACGTGGGTGATGGGGGCGGGCAGCTGACATCACCAGATGTCAGCTGCCCGCCCACTTCCTGCGAAATGTCCACGCATATCTAAGGTTACCTGAGAGTAACCTTAGATATGTGTGGACCTTCCACATCATTTGATGGTTGACGACCATCGAATGATGTGTGTGTTCACCCACAGCCTGTGAATGGATGGGGAGAACCGGCATTTGGCGGGCAGAACCTGGTGGACTCGCAAGGCTGAGAATCAACCAGACTTTATTTCTATTATGGGTCACTGAAGATCTGTGGAGCAATTACCCTGGGAGTATGATTAAAGGCCCCCATACATTAGGCCGACTTGTCCTTAGGACAAGTCTGACCCAATTCTCCTGTGAGCCGCCCGGCAGCTCCCCGGGAGGCTCACATACAATTTGGCACTTGATGAGCCAGTTTTTACATGTGATAAATCGCTTGCGATTTATCACATGTAAAACAAATGGGGAGCTGCAGGGCGGTGAGGAGCAGTGGGGCGGGCAGCGGCAGTAGTGGGGGCGGGCAGCGGCAGTAGTGGGGGCGGGCGGCGGCAGTAGTGCCTGGCCGGCATGCTGTGATCACAAATAGCAGCGCTGCCGCTGCGGGACGGGGCGCACAGTGGCGGCTATTAGATTTTCAAAATACCTGTCAAATGACTGGCTGTTCTGTGATTGGCTGAGAGCTCTCAGCCAATCACAGAACGGCCAGTCACTTGACAGGTATTTTGAAAATCTAATAGCCGCCACTGTGCGTCCCGTCCCGCAGCGGCAGCGCTGCTATTTGTGATCACAGCATGCCGGCCAGGTCAGCATCACTCGCCGCACCCGCCGGGAACTAATTTGTGAGCCGCCGCCCGCCCCCACTACTGCCGCCGCCCGCCGGCATATCACGGCATGCCAGCCAGGTCAGTGTGTCTGCCCGCCATGCTCCCCCGCCCCCCGGTGTCTGCATGCATATGCCTGACAGGTGGGCAGGCATATGCATAGCATACAGGGAGGTCGGATGATCTTATGTGCTGACCGTCCGACCTCCCTGATCCGGTCCGATGCGCACGGGACCGCGCATCGGATCGGATCATATATCACACACCTGCGATTTTGGGGCGATTTCATCCGGTTATCGGCCCAAAGTGCCGAAATCGGATGAAATCGTCCCAAAATCGTATATTGTATGGGGGCCTTAACACCAAGGTGTACATCATTGAAATGTATAGATAACATTTCCATGATTGGAGCCTTCTAACTTAAGGCCCCCATACACTAGGGCGACTTGTCCTTAGGACAAGTCGCCCCCGACTCCCCCCTGAGCTTCCCCGGCTGCTCCCCGGGGGAGCTTGATTAGATTGGCACTTGATGTGCCATTTTTTACATGTGATAAATCGTCTCGATTTATCACATGTAAAAAACCCGGGGAGCAGGGGGGGGGCTGCTGGTGGGAGCAGGGGGGCTGGGGACGCTGTGGGACACAGACGCTGCAGGGGACACAGACGCTGCGGGGGACACAGGCGGCATAAAGCCGGGCAGAGGGAGCCGGGAGCTGTCAGTGCTAGAAAAAAAAGCCTACTGTATACAATGAATGGGCAGCCTGTGATTGGCTGAGCGCTCTCTCAGCCAATTGCTGACTGGCTGAGAGAGCGCTCAGCCAATCACAGGCCGCCCATTCATTGTATGGGCTTTTTTTTTTTATTCAGTGCTGACAGCTCCCGGCTCCCCCCGCCCGGCTCTATGCCGCCTGTGTCCCTCGCAGCGTCCCCAGCCCCCCCTGCTCCCTCCACCGCCGCACCGCCCCACTAGGTCCCAAGTCGGGTGGTCGGACGTGCAGCAGGTCCGACCACCCGACGCAGATCCGATGCGCACGGGACCGAGCATCGGATCTGAGGGGACATCAAAACTAGCCAATTTTGGTCCGATTTAGGCCAGATCCGACTGATCTGGCCTAAATCTGACCAAAATCGGCTAGTGTATGGGGGCCTTTACTGTATGTTAGCTACGGTTAACCACCGAAAGACAGGCCAGCAATAACATTTTATGCCCCAGCTATATATATATTGCATTTGGGAAATTGCCTTTCCTGTACTTATATAAATAAAAAAGCATAAAAAGCCTTTATAATGTTATTTTATTTATACCCTATATTATAAAAAAAATATTTCCAAATTGCTCCTATATTGCAGAAATAAGCTACCTATGGCTCTACAGATGTTGTAAAACAAGACACAGCATGTTGTTGTAGTTTTACAACAGTTGGACAGATACATGTTGCCTGTGATACAGTATAAAGCAAATGCTAATGATATATTGTCATGAACTGATAAACAATAAGATTTACACTACACTTTACATAGGACATAGCTGACTGTCTACTGTGTGCACCTCCTTGTTGAGCTAGATAAGTTTTGCAGAGCTGCTGAGATGTGTTTGTTTGATATTTCAGAGAGAGGTTTTCCCAATTGGAATCTAGATACAGAGAGCATTCAAGAAAGAACAAACACATAAATCGAAGTCAGCTCACCAGGTGGGAAATCATAAAGGATTTGTTGAATAATAAAAATAAAACTGCTAAAAAAAAAAAAATCACACCTCTCCTTTAAATAAAAATCAATTGTCCATTACTGTGTAAATGTATAGTGCAGGAACAATTATTTATTAGTTTGCCCTTATTACAGGCTTTGCACATTAAGCAAAATATTTACTTGTTGCAAGACTAATACGGTGTAGGAAAAATACTTTTCTGCCTTTTTTTTTTTTAAATCTACTTGACTTTAAAAAAAACGAGATTTCACCAGCGATGTTCAAATCTCTTTAGATCTCTATAATTTTCCCATTAATTTATATGTGCATATTCCTTTCCGTGGGATTTCTTACATTTGAGCTAACGGGGACCGATGTTTTGCGTATGCGCATGCGCAGCAGCATTTCTGCGCATGTGTATACGCTGTGTGCGTGCGAACTCGGCGAAAAGTCTGTTTGCAGGGTGTTCCCATGAAAATGAAGAAACAACAAGTGGTGGAGCGCTTGATACTATTAAAATGAAAAATATATAATCACTAAAAAAGGTTTGCTCAATTGGGTATCACAGCATAAACATTTGGTTTAATAAAATAGCATAATCTACAAATAATATTACATATAAAGTAAATAAAATAAAAATATTGATAATAATGATAAAGAATATTAAAATTGCACTTCAATAAACTTCAATAAAAACATAGTTGGGTTTACCGTATACAGGTTGAGTATCCCTTATCCAAAATGCTCGGGACCAGGAGAATTTTGGATAACGGATTATTCCGTATTTCGGAATATTTTAATATTTCAATGATGTATTTTGAAGTATCTTGCATTTATGCTGTATAATCACATAATATACACACAAATATATTTTATTACCACATAAAATACACACAAATATATTTTAATTGTTCAAAAAACAAGGTTTCAAAACGTGAAACAAAATGTGTGTACTACCTCAGCACTGAATTTGAATGCCAAGCAATCATTGTCTTGCACATATATAGTGCCAGTTACATATCATGTCCCCAGTGATGCTGTTACAAATGTCCCCAGTGAGTTTTTAGCAAAAAAAAAAAAATTTTCACTTTCTGGAATGTCCGTATTTCGGAATAATTCGGATAACGGATATTCGGATACGGGATACTCGACCTGTACTTAGAATATGTCCTGCTTGTTCCTAGTATGCTCTCCTGCAATTGGTGTACCAGATGTTATTTCGCAATCCTGGTTTGGTGGGTGTCCATGAACCTGACTGGATGCCTTGTACCTTGTAAGGTGGAGTGGTGGCCCTATCAAGGGCAGTTGGTGTAGGCTCCAAGTTGTTAGCAGGTGGTGGTATCCCAGATATAATTGTCCAGTGGTTATAGATAGCGGATATTGGGGGTCCCAATGCAAAAGGGTGGTGGAGAGCTGGTCTTCAAGTGGGGTTTCAAGTGGGGTTTCAAGTGGGTCCAAGTCCAAACTGAGAGTGTGGTCTGACATGTTTCGTTGTCCTGGGACAACTTTTTCAAAGGTGTACCACTCTGTGCTGAAGCTACTGTAGGTTTATATACCATTGAACTAGAAGTGCATCATCAATCAGTTCCTCAATTACCCAATTGATCTCATAACAATAACCTTGAATGTACTAATTTCATTGTTTTTCATATTTAATATATGCTAACTTGAATATAGGAGGCAGTCCTAAATGATAATTTGATAAACATTTAACAAAAACACATAAAAATTCATAAAGCATCAATACGCGTTCCACTTCCGGCAGTTGGAACGCACGCCGCGTCCAACTTCTGGTCGGTGGAACGCATGTATATTTTATCGGTACTTATGTATTATCTGGGCTCCCATGTTAAATGCACCCCATTTTTTCATACCCCTACTATCCAATTACGCATGGAGTTGATTTTATATAGTGTGGCGAGCGAAACGAGCCACCGTGCCCGAAGCGTGGCGAGCGCACGCGGTGTCATAAGAAAAACGGGAGCCCAGATATTACATAAGTACCATTTTATCTATGTCCGCCGCTGGTAAAATGGTTACAATAACGTGTATATCCTTAATAGGATAGATAATGAATATGATGATGGGTATAATAATCTAAGGGTGGCAGGATGTATGATGCGTTTGCACTAACTCCGTACATCTCTGTCTTTTTTATAGCTGGAACGCAACCGGAAGTCATAATACTTCCGGGTTCCGGCTGGTGTATGATTCTCAGTCTGTCAGCTAATTCATCTCAACTATAGACAATCTATCTCAAAGTTAAACCATCAAAATGATCTATGGATATTCATTAGTATGTGATGCCGTTCGTGGAGAACTTGTAGAGTAGAGGTCTAACGTTTTTATAGAAATTTGCATAAATCGCTGTTCATCAAACGGTTACTATGGTAACCTGTAAACAAGATGTTAGTCTATATATAGAATGGTCTGTATTATGTATTAAGGGTCTAATTATACAAGAATTAGGATATTGGAATGGGGTGAGACCTGAGACTTCCTTATCTCTGTATTATTAAACTAGAAATACACGTGATTACATAACTGTATACAAAATAATAATAATAATGCAGTGAGTATGATATGCATGAATTAATGGTGATAAATGAGAATAAACATAAAAATAAACATGGAAATGAATAAAAAATAAATAAATAATAAAATACATAAAAATAAGAATAAAAAATATAAAATGTATAATTATATAATCTACTTAAATATGATAATGTTAATATTCAGACATTCTTAAGGATCTTTAAATTCAATTATTAGTGACAGGAGCAGGGTTACCCAAAAAATATAATTTTTTTTTATACAATAATTCCACATCATATGGCAATAATTTCATGTGACATTAACTTCTGAAAGGAGTTTATAAACAAACATTCAGTTCTACCTGATCATTCAGGCCCTCCATAAAGATTTAATTCATAGTGTGCATCTAGTATTTCTTGTCGGGCCAGGGTGTTAAGTCAATTCCCCCCCTCTTTTTGTGTTTTTTATATGCTCTAGTCCTGTAATTTTCAAACATTTCGGATCACTATTATGATTAATTAGAAAATGTTTGGAGACACTATGATTGTTTATTTTATATATATTATTCAAAATATTTCTCCTGTGCTCCAGAAAGCGTGTTTTTAGTGCCCTCGTGGTACGGCCAATATAGATCATGCCAGAGGAGCACGTTAACATGTAAATTACTGTTTGTCGTCAGCCGTTGATATCCATTGTTGTTTATTACACATGTGCGAACAGGTTATGCATTTTTTTTTATTACATTTAAAACATCCTATAGTAGAGCTAGACTAGGATTGTAACCAATTTGGGTTATCTGAGGTGTTTCCTTTATAGAAGCTGGGAGCTAATATACTTTTTATTGTTTTATTTTTCTTAAAAATAAAGTTCAGTTTTTTGGGGAGATATTCTTTCAATACTGGGTCGCATTTCAATAGGTTATAGTTTTTATTAATAATTTCTTTAATTTGGACTGATTCGTTATTGAAAGTGGAGATGAATGGATCTTCATTCCCCTTTCTTCCAAACTGGATATCGTTTGTTTATTGTGTTTTCTGGGGATCAATAATTCAGTTCTGTTTATTAAAGAGACATCATGACGGGCTTTGCTTACCAGATTTTCCGGGTATCCTCTTTCTAGAAACGAGGTCACCATTTCAGAACTTTGCAATTGATAGGAGTTTAAATCCAAGCAGTTCCTGCGTAATCGCAGGAAATGTCCACGAGGTATATTCTGTTTCCAGGGGGGGGGGGGGGGTGCACTCCGAGTGTAAGAATGAACTAGTATTGACATTTTTATTGTAGTTAAAGGTATGGATTTGGTTGTCTATGATTTGGAGTGTTAGGTCTAAGTAATTAATTGAAATAGGGCTAGATGTATGGGTGAATTGTAAGTTGAAAGGGTTAGAGTTCAAAAATGAGACAAAGGAAAGTGCTGAATGTGACTCCCCATCCCAAATTATAAATAAATCGTCTATATAATGGCCACAGAGGACCAGGTATGCCCCGTGTCCACCACCCCAAACGAACCGGTCTTCAACCATGCCCATGTAGAGGTTGGCATAACTAGGAGCGAACCTGGTCCCCATGGCCGTCCCCATTCAGTTCTGTTTATTAAAGAGACATCATGACGGGCTTTGCTTACCAGATTTTCCGGGTATCCTCTTTCTAGAAACGAGGTCACCATTTCAGAACTTTGCAATTGATAGGAGTTTAAATCCAAGCAGTTCCTGCGTAATCGCAGGAAATGTCCACGAGGTATATTCTGTTTCCAGGGGGGGGGGGGGGTGCACTCCGAGTGTAAGAATGAACTAGTATTGACATTTTTATTGTAGTTAAAGGTATGGATTTGGTTGTCTATGATTTGGAGTGTTAGGTCTAAGTAATTAATTGAAATAGGGCTAGATGTATGGGTGAATTGTAAGTTGAAAGGGTTAGAGTTCAAAAATGAGACAAAGGAAAGTGCTGAATGTGACTCCCCATCCCAAATTATAAATAAATCGTCTATATAATGGCCACAGAGGACCAGGTATGCCCCGTGTCCACCACCCCAAACGAACCGGTCTTCAACCATGCCCATGTAGAGGTTGGCATAACTAGGAGCGAACCTGGTCCCCATGGCCGTCCCCATCACCTGTAAATAATAAGTTTCATTGAACAAAAAATAATTGTGCTGTAAAATGAATCTAATGGAATCAAGTAAAAAAGTGATGTGAGTCTCACTGAGGTCTCCATCCTTTCTCAATCGTTCAGAAATGGCCTCCAAACCCAAATTGTGTGGACTATTGGTGTAAAGACTTGAGACGTCAAGGGTAAGGAAGGCATAGCCCTCCCTCCACTTGACGTCCTGGATTAATTAAAAAAAATGTTGTGTGTCCTTGATGTGATACCTCAGTGATTGCACCCGTGACTGTAAAAATGAATCAACATAAGCAGATAAATTCACAGTGAGGGAGTGAATACCAGAAATAATAGGACGACCAGGGGGTGCAGTGAGTGATTTATGAATTTTTGGCAAGTTATAATACGTAGGTGAGATGGGGTGGGGTGAGAAAATAAACTTAAATTCATCTTTAGAAATTGTATTATCTTCCACGGCTCTAGGGTGGCAAATCCCGGCAATTTTGGGGCCCAATCACGGGATTTGGCCCCGAAATTGCCGGGATTTGAATCCCGGGATTGGAGTTTATAATACTTGGTATTAGAAGTGTGCATATAAATCTATTGAGTTCCACAAATAAAGTAAATAAATCGGGGGGGGGGACTAAAAAATCCAGGACCTTTATTTCACTTTTACTGAGATTTCTGGATGATAAATTAAATATTTTGATGGGTCTTATTATTGTTTAATTTCTTAAATTGAAATTTTCTTAATCCCCTTCCTCCACTTGGTCTGAATTTCTTCATATTTTTTTGTTTGAGTTTCTGAGAGTCGTATCCCTGTCTCATCTGTTCTCTCTCTGGTTGTTTCTGTGGTATAGTGGTTCTAAAAAAAACACCTGTGATGTTTTCAACTTGTGTTGCTCTTTGGATCTTAGGTCTAGCACCTGTATTATGGCCTTGTTTTGATGCATAATCTTAATGTGGTTGGTAATGTTTGGTTGTGGGTTAGTTGTAATTACTCCTTCTCTCCTGCCTAGGTGATGATCTACAGTTATTATATCTATCTTGTTGGATTTGTGCTGAATTGGGTCCTCCCTGGTTGGGATATACTGGTTCATTCCTAATTCTCTCTGATTGTGGGATCATTTTCCTATAGGCTCTAATCTAATGTGCACCCCCCCCCCCCTATAATCCTCAATATCCCGTTGAAATTTTTTGCATTTAGTTTCCATAAGTGTATTCTCAAATTTCAGTAATTTTTCAGTTAGTATATCATCTCTCTCCTTATATTCCTTGGTATTGTTAAATGTATCCAGTTTCTTTTTTAATACTTCTATTTTACCCTCTACTCCCTTAGCTTTTTTTGTGTCTGAATTCCACTACAAGTTCCATCAATGACAATGAGCATTTATCCAATAAATTAGTCCATCTACTTTGAAAGTTTTCATCACCCTGGAAGACATGGTTTACTGAGTCTAACAGTGCCCATACATGGAGACGTTCGCCGGCATCCGTTCTGTACTATGCGATTCGCGCTCCCGCGCATTACATAGTACGGTACAAAAAGTATGTGCTGCACATACTTTTTGTACTAGGTACACCTCCCGAGTACCATCCTTTGAACCAGCCACTTCCACAGCCACCAATGCTCTCCACAGATGACTTCAGAGGTAGGGGTTGAGACCGTCCCCCTGAGGCAACCAAAGGAACAGAGGGGTGTGCAATCCCCCAGAGGCTCACTAGGAACAAAGGAACCGGGATTTGGACTGTACACAATAATCCACTGGGCCCAATGGGAATGGACATTTGCTTCAGAACTGATTCACAGCAACCAAGTGGTACCAGTGGGTGAATATACCTACTCAATACATTATTTACATCTTTATTGATTGTATTATTTTATCCTATTTTATTTATCCTATTCATGCAATTGCATTAGTAATATTAAAATTTATTAAGTATTTGAATCCGGGGGTCAGAATACCAATGCTTGCGGGGGAAGAGGCGGGGCCACGGCGGTGCGGGAGTGAGTGAGGTGGAGGTGAGAGCTCCTTGGGCTATGTAAAAATCCTCTAATACTAAGCCTGAATATCCTGTGATTTACCGGTATACTGGCATAACAACGCGGGAGCTGCTGTACAAATACTCCCTCTCTAAGTACCTGGCACACTCGCTAACGCCCGGCTGGATAGACGGAACTTCATCGCTATAGCCAGTGGAGCAGCATCCTCACTCTTCCCCTTCCCGGATATTGCGTCACACGCGACCACATGCCCGCCCGCTGCCGGTGCATCGCCTGGCAGTGAGAGGGCCAGGCCAGACAGACGCTCCGTGACAACTCGGGCAAGAGGCGAGTGTGCGGACCAACGTGAGGGTGAGACAGTGAGAGGGTCTCACCTCACTACATACTCCCCAGCCGCAGCAATACGATCCGGGCAGGAGGCGAGTGTGCGGCACGGACGGTGCAGTGTGAGGGTGAGACAGTGAGAGGGTCCCACCTCACTAATTTACCTCCAGCTGCAAGTATACGACCTGGCAGGGGGCGAGTGTGCGGCACAGACGGCGCAAGTGAGGGCGAGACAGTGAGAGGGTCTCACCCCACTATCTACTACCCAGCAGCCGCAAGACTACGTGGCGAGACGATCCGGGCAAGAGGAGTGAGACGGATCTAGACGAAGTAAAAGTGTGACAACTCTGGCCGCTCAGTGCAGAGACCACCACAGCCTATGGTACTGGGACCACGCTGAAAAAGCTGAGAATACAAACGCTCTATGCAGGGGAGTCAGCGAGAAGGTTATTTTTCTTTCATCTGCTCAAAACGAACAGAACAGCAACAATCTGGTGCAGTATAACTTCATTTTCTATTATCCGTGACTGTATATCTCTATCTGCATAACTGCTGCTAAATAAGAAAGTAAAAAAGTTAAAACCATTCTAACATTTAACTGAGGAGCGGCACAGGTGTTGTGAGTAGAAATATCTGTTTGATTGGCCCACCAAACCGGTGATTAAAACTGCCAGATTGAGGTGACCGGAAGTCCCCAACCGGACAATATTCCAGTGTATTCCAGGCCCTTGCGTGTTGTGAATAGACTCTTCTACCTGCTCTATTTGGCATATTGCTGTTTAGAATATAACTTGGCCGGGACTGCCGGTAATTCTCAACAATAAAAATGGGCAAGACAGGTAACGCAACGGCGGCCGCCCGTTTAGAAAAGTTTGCCCGAGCACAAGGGGGCAATACTTTACAGACTCCTAACACTACGCCGCAAACCACCCCCGCTAAAAACAAGCCAGTATCACCTGCACCAGACAACACTCTCCAACAGATATTAGAAGCAATAAATACTTCAGAACAACGCTTGTCTGAACAAATTAAGGATGTGCAAACCGATATATCCTTGATTAAACAGGAACTACATAAAACAACAGAAAGATTAAGTGCAGCTGAATTACGGATATCAGCCATTGAGGATAACAGTAGTAACTTTAATCGAAAAGTTGACAGACTGTCTCAACAAGTAACCGAGATGAGGGCAAAACTGTTGGATATTGAGGGACGCTCACGAAGAAACAATCTACGTCTTGTGGGTATCCCTGAAAAAGAGGAGGGATCTGATGCCCCAAAATTCATAATTGAATGGATATGTACATCCTTCGGCCTTGAAGCGTTTTCAAAACAACTTGCCATAGAGAGGGCGCATAGGGTACCCCCCAGACCACTCCCTCCGGGATCTGCCCCAAGGACCCTAATCGTTAGGTTCCTGAATTTTCAGGACAGAGATACTCTCCTACGTCTAATACGCTCAAAGGGCCCCCTGATGTTTAATGGAATTCAGATTGCAGTATTTCCAGATTTTGCCTTAGAGGTACAGAAAGACAGGTCAAGGTTCATGGATGTGAAAAGGCGACTTCGTGAGAAGAACATTAAATACTCAATGATGTTTCCATCGAAACTTAGAGTGATCTATAACAATGAGACTCTATTCTTCCCAAGTCCACAGGAAGCTTCTAAATGGCTTGATGTTAACAGTCCCGGTTGTCGTCAGCTGGCAGAGGCTTAGCCAAATATGGTTGTAAAAATTGAATAGCAAAGGGGCTCTCTCCCGTATATTGGTGGCCCTTTTTCTATTTTTTGTCTGCTTCCCTCTTCTTTCTTCTCTTGACCTTTTTTCTTTTTTCTCTTTTTTTTTTTTTTTTTTGTGGGGGTGGGGGGATAGAAAGGGATAGGTATGCCTAGCATTGGGAGGTATACAGGGTGGGGGGAGGGGATTGGGGGGGTGTATGTACAATTGTATTGTCTTTGTGTTAATCCAGTTATAGATATATTGCGCCTGTTGACTCGTCACCCTGCTGTAGGGATATATCCAATGGGGAGGTATGGCAGGGGCTAACAACCCAGGTAAAATAGTGACATGGAATGTCCGGGGATTAAACTGTAAAATAAAACGCTCCCTAGTTATGAATTATATAAGAAAAATGGACCCAGATATAGTTGCGTTGACAGAAACTCATTTGGTGGGAGCGAAACAAATGGCCCTAAAGAAACCATGGGTTGGATACTCCTGCCATGCCTCCTTTACCTCCTCTGCCAGGGGTGTTTCATTGTTGATAAAAAAAACGCTGTCTTTTACTTGCAATCGGGTTTGGTCTGACCCTGGGGGGTGTTATATATTTATGGATTGCTTAATTGCTGATTCTCCGTTTATAATTTTGTCTATTTATATTCCACCTCCCTTTTCGTATAAAATACTTACCAAAGCAATTGAATTTGCGGCACACTCTCCAAACTCCCCGGTCATTTGTATGGGTGATCTAAATAATATTCTGGACCCCCAATTAGACCGGTGGAGAAGTGGTAAGAGTGGAATAGGTCGAGGTAACAAGGCACTGGCAAACTTTATGCAAAATGTAGGATGGGTCGATCCATGGAGGATACAAAACCCCTCCACTCGTCAGTACTCATGTTTCTCCACATCGTATGCCACCTTCTCCAGGATTGACTATATATTGGTCTCCAATAACCTCACCCCCCAAGTTCAGAAGATCGAATATAGATCAAGAGGGATTTCAGATCACTCTCCGGTCTATATGGAACTTTCACTGAATACAGATCGGGGGTGTAGCTTTTGGAGCTTCAATTCTAATTGGTTACACAGCATTAAAAATAGTGAGACCTTGGAAGAACAGTGGCAGGAATATTGGGAGGTCAACCAAGGTTCTGCCTCGGCAGCAACACTCTGGGACGCTTTTAAAGCGTATCTGAGGGGAACTTTACGGAAATGTATAGCTGAATCGAAGAAAGAATGTAGAAGGTTAATTCAGGAGAAAGAAGAAATTAGTTTGGCTAGGGAAGCAGAATATTTGTCTAATAACACCGAGAGCGCTTTTCAGTCTTGGTTAAAGGCTCAGAGTATATGGGTAGAGGCAGTAAAGGCCGAAAATGCCAAAATTATGCTCCACAAAACCCAAGTAAACTACCGTAATTCTGATAAGTCAGGTAAATACCTTTCCTACTTGTCACGAGCGGAGTCAGCCTCTAAAACTATTAGTTCAATTATAAATGAAAAGGGGGAATTGGTAAGCTCCACCCCACAAATTGGTGAAGCCTTTAGTTCATATTTCACTAAGATATATACTTCTCAGTTACAGCACAATCCAACTGAGATTGAAGAATTTTTGGTTAATATTGCTCTCCCCACCCTACATAATGACGCTATGACAGAATTAGAATCCCCTCTGATGATCACCGAGGTTGTCAAAGCAATCGAAGATTCACCCAATGGGAAAGCTCCCGGACTAGACGGGATCCCCATGGAAATTTATAAGAAATATCGGAATTTTCTAGCACCATTACTTTTGGACACACTTAATAACTGTTTTGCTGAAGGCATTATCCCTCCAACTATGTCTGAGGCAAAAATTGTTGTAATTTTAAAATCTGGGAAACCGCCCCTGGATCTTGATTCATATAGGCCAATATCTTTGATCTCTGTTGAGGCCAAGATATTGGCAAAAATACTTGCTTATAGATTAAATCATCACATCCTTACATTAATTCACCATAACCAATCAGGTTTTATGCCGGGTAAAGATACTTCTATTAATATACGTCATCTTTATACCCACCTTCAGACTATCAGTAAGGATTACGGAGGCTCAATTATAGTTTCACTCGACGCAATTAAAGCGTTTGACGCTATTGAATGGGCCTACCTTTGGGCGGTGCTCCGCGCGTTCGGCCTGGGGCCAAATTTCATTAAATGGATACAACTCTTGTATACGGGTCCGAGGGCGAGGGTTACCGTAAATGGATGGACATCGCCAGCCTTTGCTCTTGCCAGGGGGACGAGACAGGGGTGTCCCCTCTCCCCTGTCCTGTTCGCCCTGGCAATCGAACCTCTGGCTTGCCTGTTGAGGCAACATCCAGTAATAATGGGCTTTCCGCTGGGTGGCAATAATGATATTATCTCATTATATGCCGATGACCTTCTAATCTATTTAATGGATCATAGAAAGTCCCTTAAGGTGGTCTTGGAGTTGATTGACAACTTTGGTGATTATACTGGATTCAGAATAAATAAATCTAAATCTATTATTTTTCCTGTTAGCTCATCCTTGAGACAATCTCCACTCCCAGCTCAACCGTTGAACTGGGTCACAACTTTTAAATACCTTGGTATTAATATATCCTGGGACCCGAGTGAATATGTCCAACTCAACATTCAGCCTCTATTTGTTTGGTTAAAGGATAAAATTAAATCTTGGTCCAAACTTCCCCTGATTGTTACAGGGAGAACAAACCTTGTAAAAATGGCTGTTCTCCCCAAATTTCTATATGCCTTCCAGCAATCCCCTATCTATCTTCCGAAACCCCTATTCCGGAAACTCAACAGTATTATAGCTGCGTTTATCTGGAACGGAGCACGTCATAAAATTAGTTTAAACAAATTGATGAGGGGTAAAGGTGAAGGAGGACTGGGTTTGCCAGATATGAGGCGTTATTATCTGGCCGCCCAGTTAGTCCAATTAAGATCATGGTTCCTTCAGGGGGAAATTGGCTGGGAGTACGCCAACAAGCTGTCCTCCCTTTCAACCTCTGGAGGCAATCCGGCTCAGAGAATCATATCAGGGGAAATGAAAGGTACTGACCCGCCACTAATAGTCCAGGCCATTAAAATCTGGCATGAGGTAGACCAAATAATGGGCGTAGACTTTATAGACAGAAAACTGCGGATTGTGGATCAACTTACAGACCAAGAAGTGTCCAATCTACAGATCAATGAGGCGTGGCACCCATATGAGGTTATCAATTTACACCAGATCTATACCCCAACGGGCCTTAAATCATTTACTCAATTAAAGCTTGAATTTAATCTGCCCCAGACCTATTTTTTCCGATATTTACAATTAAGAAGCGTAATCCAGTCATACTTTCCTATTGAAGTCCCGGTTTTCGGGGAATCCTTAATAAAAACAAAATTGATGTCCAGTAATAAAAAAAAGTCAGTCTCCAGGATATATAAGACAATGGGTAGAGAAGTGCATAAAGATGAACTGTCGGGTTTGCGGGATAAATGGGTACAAGATGTGGGTGAACTTAGTGATGAAAATTGGTTGAAGGCAATGAAATCCATAAATAAAGCTACAAACTCCCTTCGGGTCCAATTAACACAACTGTACATACTCCATAGATCCTACCTCACTGTAAAAACTTTAACCAAATTCCCAGGTAAAGCAGCCGCAACATGTCCCAAGTGCAACGACCCAACCGGATCTTTTATGCATCTGATATGGGAATGTCAGAGTGTGGCAAAATTCTGGGAGGACGTTAGAAATGCTATAGTAGATACTGGGGTAAGGGAGGAGATACTATCTGTCACATGCTGTTTATTGGGTATAATGGGGGATACTATCAGTAGTAACGAGAAGATATACATTAACAATCTATGCGCCTTGGCGAAAGTAATAATTGGTAGAAATTGGATGGCCAAAACCGCCCCCGAGTTGAATCACTGGGTAGCACTAGTGAACTACATTAGTAGACAGGAGCAATCATTACACGCTAATCGGAGCACATTAACAAAATTTAAATTAATTTGGCACAAATGGATTAATTCCTCATATTATCATGTTTAACTTATGGTACTTTGGTTTTGGGACAGTGTCACTAAGCACTGAATGGGGGGGGTAGAGATTGTATATGTATGAAATTTATTGATTTAGTATAAAGGGAAGAAACGGGAAAAAAGAATGGAAAAAACAAAGAAAAATGTTTAACACTGTTAGATTAAAGGTACGATGACTCACTGTCGATTATTCAATTTAAAAAAAAAGAAAAAAAAAAAGAAAAGGGGTCTGTTCGCAGTCTTAAAGCACTAATGTTTTTTTTGCACAGGCACTATTAGTTTTATAAATGAAATTGGTATAGTGGTCCAAATTAGTCAGGGCCGAGGTTGTTAGCTGTTAATATAACTCAACTACCCAATGTATCTACCTAAATGTGCTGAAATATGTATTGATATACTGATATTCTTAAAATGATGTTGATATATTAACCTATGAGAATGACCCCGGAATTATTAAATTTAGGAAATAACCTATTGGACACAGTTATAATGATTGACCTAGTTTGCCATGCCTAGGCCGCGAGTGCGGCTCGTCGATAATAAGTGGAGTGACGGGGAACAGGCGCAACGAGCTAATGAAATATATTCTGTATCTATATCTAAACTGGATTTTAATGTACTGTATGTCTGTATATTTATGCTTTTTTTTTTTTTTTTCTCTTTTGTATTATAAAACAATAAAGATTTGAAATTAAAAAAAAAAAAAAGTATTTGAATCCGGTGACCAGCGCTGTTACATACTTTCCTTTCTTGTATGTTTTTGACTGGGGGAGTTACGACCCCCAGTATTTTGTAATAGCAGCTACTTGACCTGTCAGCTCATCGCGGAGCGCCCTCTCTATATCTTTTGATATAAACCTATTTGCATCCAAGTAGGGTTGAAGTTTAAGGTTTTATTATTTAAATCCTTTTTCTCATTGCCAATTGCCAATCGAATTGGAATCTTTAAGTCTTTCTGGAATGTATGCTTAGGATAGCATATTGTATTTAAAGAATATTCCCTCTTTAACATGAGAAATAGCTAACCTGATTTGGCTTTATTTATTGGGGATATTTTCACTTACATTTCAATTCCACCAGAGCTTTAATATTGCAGAACATTTCATTTTCTTGGATCAAACAAATACTTGCTTTTACCTTATGAACACTGAAACAGACACACAGGGGCACCCTAAATTATCCCACCATGTGCCAACACATAACAATAAAACTCATATGCTCGTGGACAGCTTTGAGCTTTTTGCTAATGAGCTATAAACTGGGTACAAATGCCACAATCAATTAATCTGTAAAACTCTCAACAGGATCACAGCCAGTTTTCTTGCAGGTGATTGATGCTAAACATAAAGAATTTTTTTTTTAATTTGTGGCATCAATCAGTCGGGGAATAGCACATAAAAGTTATTTTTAAAGTACAGTAACCACACATCACCTTTTTTACGCAAAAACAAAACAACATTTTTTTTCTTTAAAGGGACAGGTACTATATAGAACATTTATTGTTATTACAGTTATATGAAATTAGTGTATAGGTTAAGTAGGATAAAGTTGTGTTGGTGTGTAGGAAAACGTTTTAATTGTGTAGTATTAGGTGGGTTGTGGGTCTGTAGCAATAGGCTATGGTTCTGTAGTAATAGACTGTGGTTGTGTAGGATTAGGTGGGTTTTGGTTCTGTAAGACTAGGCGGTGTGTATGTGTGTGTGTGTGTGTGTGTGTGTGTGTGTGTGTGTGTGTGTGTGTGTGTGTGTAGGAGTAAGCTGTGGGTGTGTTGGAATCAGGGCTGGTGCAAGGTTTTTTGCACCTTCAGCAAAACTTTTGCTTATTGCTCCCATCAATATCCACACATCAATACTGACTTTCTAGAACCTTAGATGAAAGTGTGGAGGTGGTGCGCTATTTGCATTAAGTTCAACAAAAATGCATCTCTTAGTCATCCTTACTTTTTGTATTAGTAAGACTCAGGGTTGCTCCCCAAATTTCTAAAGCTGTCTAATGGTAGTGCCGACCCTGGTTGGAATAGGCTGTAGGTGTGTAGGATTAAGCTCTGGGTGTGTAGGAATAGGTTGTGGGTTGTAGGATTAGGTGACTTGTGGGTGTTTATTCATAGGTTATTGTTGTGTAAAAGCAGGTGAGTTGTGGGTGTGTAGGATTGGGTGGGTTGTGGGCATGTAGGAATAGGATGTGGGTGTATAGGATTAGGTGGGTAGTAGGTATGAGTAGGCTGTATGTGTGTGGGATTGGGTGGGTTGTGGGCATGTAGGAATAGGATGTGAGTGTATAGGATTAGGTGGGTGGTAGGTATGAGTAGGCTGTATGTGTGTAGGATTAGGTAGGTTGTGGGTGTGTAGGAATAAGATGTGGGTGTATAGGATTAGGTGAGTTGTGGGTGGTTATGATTAGGATGTGGATGTGTAGGATTAGGTTTGATGTGGGTGTGTTGGAATAGGCTGGGTGTGTGTGGGATTAAGCTGTGGAGTTTTTGTTGTGGGTGTGTAGGAATAGGCTGGGTGTGTGTAGGATTAAGCTGTAGTGGAGTTAAAATTAGGAGAGCTGTGGATATGTAGGAAAAGGCTTTGGGCATGTAGGATTAGGTGGATTGTGGGTCTGTAGGAGTCAACAATAGGGGTGTAGGATTTATTGGGTTGTGGGTGTGTAGGAGTAGGCAATAGGTGTGTAGGAAACATTTGTGGGTGTGTAGAGTTAGGTAGGTTGTGGGCAGTGGTGTAACAATGGAACTGCAGCCCAAGCGGTGTCTTGAGGGAGCTGACGCTTTGGAGGCTTATCATTTCTGCCAATTCCAATGTGTCTGGCTGTCCATATGGAATATACTGAAAATGTCCATCCAAAAATGGACGCCACCGAAGATGCTACGGCTCATACTGGACAGATGGATATATGCTAGAGGTGAGCGCATCTTATGCAATCGCATCGCATGCAATACAGCGGCATGCAATTTTTAATTGTACAAGCACCCTAATGGGTGCTTACAATGTTAAATGCACCCCCATTGTCAACGCCACCCCCACTGTCAACGCCAACCCGAAGCGTGGTGAGTGTGGCGAGCCCGTGAGGGGCAGTGGTACGCGTCCTCCGACCTTTTCATACCCCACTATCCACATCGGCGTGGAGTTGATCTTAGATAGTGTGGCGAGCGCAGCGAGCCACCAAGCTCGAAGTGTGTCGAGCACAGCGAGCCCCACGAGGGGACACGGATTACTTTACATGTATTCCGCATCCCCTTGCGGGGCTCACGGCACTCGCCATGCTTCGGGCACGGTGGCTTGCTGCGCTCGCCACACACTTTACAATCAACTCCACGCCGACGTGGAAAGTGGGGGTATGAAAAGGTCGGAGGACGCGTACCATCACCACGCTTCGGGTTGGCGTTGATAGTGGAAGTGTCGTTGACAATGGGGGTGCACTTAACATTGTAAGCACCCTTCAGGGTGCTTGTACAATTAAAAATCGCATCGCATGCTATGCGATATTTCATTGTACAAGCACTCCTGTTAATTTAACGGGAATATCGCATCGCATACATCGCATACCACTAAATACGGTATGCGATGGGCGCCGTGCTAGGAAACAAGTACCGATTTTTTTCCCAATCAGAAAAATTAGACAGATATTCAGATAGTGTGGATACACACAGATAGTGTGTATCCAGCTTAAGAGGGGTATTCAATCTGTGCAGATATTTACAGTACCATTAATGACAGCATTGAAGGGTTTCAGATTTAACTTTTTAAAAAGTTGGGTCTGTTTTGTCGAATTTACAGCCATTTTTCGACAATCCGCAGCCGTTTCGCCGATTTGCGGACTATCCAACACTCGACAGCCGGAACCTTGAATTCTGACAGTCAAGTTACTGTCAGATCTATCAAAAACAGCCAGGGATTCTGACTATCGGGATGTTCTGACAGTCGGAATCCTGGATTGAATATCCCCCATCAATCCCCTGGTCCTTTTTCTGAGTTGAGCAGATGCCACTCCCGTACCTACAGTAACCAAGGTGTATTGCCATGTACATGTGTGTCATTCCTATATGACCTCCAGTAAATTTCCTCTGTAAAATGATTCCATACACAAGAACCCGGGGCATTTACCTCTTCTGTATATGATATGTCTGAGTTATGTATGAGTTATGATAGAATACAGAAATATTGACAAATAAGTACAATGTCAGAATATGTAACTGCTCGTTTGTCATAGCTTATGATTTAGAATTCTCCTCTAGGTCTTTTATTAGCCTCATCTATCATTGTGTCTGCACAGTCATCATAGAATAGGAAAGAAACAAAACTAACACCAGAAAATCTGAATAATTCATAATTTTTATGTAACCCTTAACGTTAGCCAGTGCTGCTTCTGTACACTTAATCCGATAGTCTTCCTGAAGATATACTGTTTGTAACCCTCTCCTACAGTACAGAAAATCAACAGCTCCAAAAGAATGCTCAAATAAGGCCAACTACAGAACTGTAGATACAGTACAGTATGTTATATTCATACCGGCTGGTTTTTCAGATCCTACTGTATGTACAGTAACTAAACCTACATTTACTGTATATATGTGAGAAATGCAATTATTGTAGGTTCATATTTCACATTTGAATCTTGTTCTTGATTAAAGAAGTTCACATTTTATATACAATAGCTGCAGTCATTTGTATGTGTAGTGTAATATTCTGTATAATTTCTATTTTTTTCTTTTAGTCATTTATGCTGAATGCTTTCCATGAGTATGGTTGGGGCTACTCTCAGTATGGCTTTTTGGCAAAGCATATCCTAAGAATAAGGGGCAAGGAATTCATAAATGAATGGAGTTAGGCTAAAGTTTTTTTATGGAACTGAGGGATTTATTTATAGGTTAAATGTAAATATTTTATGTTGTTGGGGCAAATTAATAATGGGGCTAAAAAAAGTAAACATTGTAAAGGTATTATTTATATTTATTTTATAAAAATTTTACTATGAAGAGGAAGTAGTTAATGCTTTGAGCAAGCATTCATTAATGATGATCGATTGATATTGTAAGGCAGGGGTGGGGAACCTTTTGGGGTCCGCGGGCCGTTTACATTGAGGCATAATGCCTCGGGGGCCATTTAAAAAAAAACGTACAATTCGTCCTGCGGAAGCCGTCCCACACTCCGGCGGCTGCTGCAGGTTACAAGTCGCTGGTATGTGTGGCCCAGCGGCTGTGCAGGGAATCTCATACAGGGGAAATCTCGTGAGAGGTCGGTAGCTCTCACGAGATTTCCCCTGTATGAGACCCGCTGTACTGCCGTCAGGCGGGTGGCAAGACCACAAAAACGGATACGGCCCGCGGGCCGGAGGTTCCCCACCGCTGTTGTAAGGTGAAAAACTGTATTATTTGATGGTCACATACCTCTCAATTATATTGCAGTCACTGCTGCTCTCTGTATGGTATAGCAGCCACTGATGTTCTCTCTATTGTATGGCAGTCACTGATGTTCTCTGTACTGTATGGCAGTCACCGGTGTTCTCTGTATTATATGGAGATCACAAATGCTATCTGTATTTTATAGCAGGTACTGGTGCTCTCTGTACTATAAGGCAATCGCCAATGCTCTCTGTATAATATGCTGTGACTGATGCTGTGGTGAGTGTTGATGCTATGGCAGAGTGCCCCAGAGATCTGTACTTAGAAAGGCACTCTAATTTCTTTGTTGGTGACATGTAAGTATGTCTTTTGCAAATGACAAAGGTATGCAACAGGGTAAAAAAAAACCTGGAAGGAATAAAACAAATGATTGAGGATCTAGATAGACTTGAGGAATGGTCAACGAATTAATGCTTAATGAGCATTAAGGGGGGGGGTTAAAGAGTCACTACTTCAGGTGACTTAAAGGCAGGGAAGCAATGTAACAAAGCAATGAAGAAGGCAAGTCAGATGCTTGGTTGCATAGGGAGAGGTATCAGCAGTAGAAAGAAAGAAGTAATAATGCCACTGTATAGGTCATTGGTACGACCTCATCTAGAGTATTGTGTTCAGTTCTGGAGGCCATATCTCCAGAAGGATATGAATACATTAGGAAGCGTGCAAAGAAGGACAACTAAAGTGGTGCATGGCCTACATCACAAAACTTACCCAGATATACTAAAAGGCAGCATGTATATTTTGGGGACATAGTCACTAGGTTGATCCTATGAAGGTCGACATAAGATCGACCTAATGTTAAAATTTCTCTAGTACCTCAGCCTCTACCACCACTGATAGGAGGCTATTCCACTTATCTGCTACTCTTTCCCCTAAACCTTCCTCCCTCCAGTGTCAGTGCATGTCCTAGAGTTCTAATACTTCTCTTCCTGTGAAGAATGTCTCCTTCCTGGAACTTGTACAGTAGATGTGAAAGTTGTTATCATGTCCCCACTTTCCCTTCCCTGCTCCAAAAATGGGTACAGGTAAAAGGGTCGACTCAATGAAGGTTGACATTCATTAGGTCAACCAATGAAGGTAGACACGGCTTAGGTCAGCATCTGAAATAGGTTGACATGGCTAAGGTCGACAGGGTCACAAGGTCAACACATTAGGTCGACGAAGGGAAGAAGAAACAATGGGGCAGATGTATTAATCCTCAACAAGAGATAAATGCAAGGGTGATACAGAGAGATCAATTTTGGCATCTTCGGCGTTAGTGGCACAGTACCACTAAGAATATTTTTCTACTTACACCACTGTGTAAAGGTTAAACGCCTGGTTACCCTATATCAGGGGTGGCCAAACCTGTCCTCAAGATCTACCAACGGTGCATGTTTTCCAGGCAACCTGTGGATCTATAGTAGGAATGAATGCAGCAGGTTTGAAAATGTGACAGTTAGTAATGACTACAGCTGTGCACCAGATAGGTAACCTGGAAAACGTGGACCGTTGGCAGATCTCAAGGACCGGTTTGGCCACCCCTGCCCTATATAGTGCACTCCAATTTAAAGGTGAACCACTCCAGAGTAAGGCATTAACTCTCTTCCCTTGGCAGGCAGGAGATGTGGTGTCGTCCTTGGGAGAGTGTTGCTCGGTGACATCAACCAAACAAAAACTGTTTGAATAATGCAGACATGGAGGTGCAGCTGCTTCTTCTTTTAATACTCTCTAAAATCACTTAATGAATGGCATTTTGAAACTGCCTAGCATCCTCTAATGGTAGTGCCAACAATGGCTGTTTACTCCTCAATTTTTTAACCTAGGAAACAGCAAAGTTCCTGAAAAAATAAACAGATGGAGCAATGTATGTTATGTGATTCTCTACATATTGTAAATGACAGCTCAGTGTCACTTGAAAGACCTACAATACGGGGTTTATTTAATAAGATGGGATTTCTAGTGAAAATGGGATGTTGCTATGGGCAACCAATCAGATTCTATTATTGTTTAGAAGGTGCTAAATAAATATGTTGATTCTGATTGGTTTCCGATAGCAGATCCCATTTCAAATAGAACTCCCATCTTAGTAAATAAACCGCTGTGGGCCAGATGCACCAAGCTTCAAAAGTGATAAAATGGAGAGCAATGAACTGCCAGCCAATCAGCTCCTACCTGCCATGTCACAGACTGTGTTTGAAAAATGTCAGGTAGGAGCTGATTGGCTGGTTGTTTATCCATCTCTATTTTATCACTTATGAAGCTTAGTGCATCTGGCCCTATGTGTCTTGATTTTAGATTATATTAACAATTGGGCTGGATCAAGGATGGAGAATCTTCAGCCCTCTAGCTGTTGTTGAACTACATATTCCAGCATGCCCTGCAACAGTATTAGCATGGCCAAGTAGCAAAACTGTAGCAGGGCATGCTGGAATATGTAGGTCAACAACACAGAGGCGTAACTATAGCACCGCAGTCCCCGCGGCCGCGGGGGGGCGCTGTGCATGTGTGGGCGCCGGGGGGGCTGTGGTGCTATAGTTAGCCCCCTCCCGTCCGCCCATCTGCCGCCCACCAATCCGCCGCCCGCAGCCTTACCTGTCTTGCTGGTCCCGTCCCGGCTCCCTTGCTGGCTTCATTCTTCTGCTAGTGAGACGGACCACAATAAAATGTCCGCCCCATATAGCAGACAGTTCTCTGAAACTGACTTACTAGCAGAAGAATGAAGCCAGCAAGGGTGCCGGGACGGGACCAGCAAGACAAGTAAGGCTGCGGGCGGAGGGTACGGCGGGGGGCGCCCCCCATTAACGGCGGGGGGGCGCCCAATTCATAGTTACGCCACTGCAACAACTGCTGGAGGGCCGAAGGTTCCCCATCCCTGGGCTGGGTGAACTGATCCTTCCCTAAAGTTGTTCATTTCCAATAGGGTGAATATTAAGCAAAATATAAATTTACAATAAAAAATTATAATTATCTCAACTATTAAGGACTATTTTATGTTTACAAAGGTCATACGCATACTTATCATTATGCTAAACTGAATTAATTGGATTTAAAGCAGAGATAAGGATAGTTTGTATTCATATGTAATAGAAAGACTGCTAAATTAAAGATTAGAAAAGAAACACATGTTTGCTAGGTTTGGAAAGGTGACAAATTGAAATCTGCAATTATCAGAGATATTCATTCTACACTAGGCAAAATGTAACTTTAGATCTTCCACAAACAGATTAATCGCTTTTGGAGAAATAAACTGAATACAAAATGAAGCATAATGCAATTGCAATTGTAATTATATTCAAATTCATACGAGACACACTTATTGTGCTTTAATGTTCTACTTCTGTTTAATCTTTTCATTTGAAACCGTTTAGCACTGTGTATCAGTACAATGTAAAGGAGGATATCACCAGCAATGCCGTGACTACTAGGGGGGTGTGGAGTGTGGGGGAGCTGTTGGTGACACTAGTCAGTTATCTGTTTTAATTACTTGTACTGTATACTAGCTCACTGAGTACAGTGTTTGACTGGAATGTAACAAGGTATGGATTTGAATACTGGTATGGCAGTATATTAAAATGTGTTATAAATGATATAATATGTTATAACTTAACCCCTTCCCGACATTGGACGTACATTTACGTCATGGTCGGGAAGTACTTCCCGACACATGGCATAAATGTACGTCATGGGTTAAAACTGTCACCTCGTCTATAGACGCGGTGACAGTTTGGAGATGTCTGCTGTCCCTGACAGCAGACATCCCCCCTCGCCGCCCGGGGGGGGCAGGGATGCCCCCGCCGGTCGGCGATCGCTGTGATTGGCTGTTCAAATGTGAACAGCCAATCACAGCTATTTCTGTGTTACCGGCGGCTATGCCGCTCGGTAACATAGAAAACGGTGGTGATCGGTACAGCACCGATCACCACCGATCCGCGGACACCCCCTCCCACCCGGCAGCACGCTTACCCGGCACCCGGCAGCCGCTCTCCTCCCTCTGCTATGCGCCGCAGCGCTGCCTCCCCCCTCCCTCCCTCCCTCCCTCCCCCCGCCAGCAGCAGCAGCACTAGGGACTGTAAAAATGCAAAAAATGAAATGAAATGATTATATATATATATATATATATATATATATATGTGTGTGTGTATGTGTGTATATACACACACACATATATATATATATATATATATATATATATGTGTGTGTGTATGTGTGTATATACACACACACATATATATATATATATGTGTGTATATACACATATATATACACACATATATATATATATATATATGTGTATATACACATATATATATATATATATATATATATATATATGTGTGTATATACACACATATATATATATATATGTGTGTATATACATATATATATATATATATATATATATATATATATATATATATACAGATAGATATTCCCGACCGAAGACGTATATATACGTCATGGTCGGGAGGTACTTCCCGACCGAAAACGTATATATACGTCATGGTTTTAAACTGTCACCGCGTCCATAGACGCGGTGACAGTTTGGAGATGTCTGCTGTCCCTGAGCCCCGGTCGGCGATCGCTGCGATTGGCTGTTCAAATGTGAACAGCCAATTGCAGCGTTTTCTGTGTTACCGGCGGCTAAGCCGCTCGGTAACACAGTGATCGGTGGTGATCGGTGCTGTTAAGTACAGCACCGATCACCACCGATCGCCAGCCCCCCCCATCCCACCCGGCAGCCCCCCCTCCCTCCCACCCACCCGGCTGCCGCAGCGCCAGCACCCCTCCCAACCCCCCACCAGCCGCAGCGCCAGCCCCCCTCCCAAAGCTGTGGACCAAAATGGGGTCACTTGTGGGGGGGTTCCACTGTATTGGTGCTTCGGGGGTCTTGCTAATGCGACATAGCACCCACCATTCATTCCACCACCAAAAATCACTCCTTCCCTTCTGAGTCCTGCCATGCACCCAACTGGTATTTTTTGGTCACATGTGAGGCATTGCCGTACTCGGGAGAAATTGGGGCACAGATTTTGGGGTGCTTTGTATCCTTCATTCCTTGTGAAAATGAAAAATTTTGAGCCAGAACTGCATTTTTCTGTAAAAAATTACATTTTTTTACACAAAAATGCAGATCTGGCTCAAAATTTTTCATTTTCACAAGGAATGAAGGATACAAAGCACCCCAAAATCTGTGCCCCAATTTCTCCCGAGTACGGCAATGCCTCACATGTGACCAAAAAATACCAGTTGGGTGCATGGCAGGACTCAGAAGGGAAGGAGTGATTTTTGGATTTTGCAGCACAGATTTTGGTGGAATGAATGGTGGGTGCTATGTTGCACCAATACAGTGGAACCCCCCCACAAGTCACCCCATTTTGCAAACTACACCCTTCAGGGAATTCATCAAGGGGTATAGTGTACATTTCAAACCCCCAGGGGTTTCACCAATTTTGATACAACTGAGCTGTGAAAATGAAAAATTAATTTTTTTCATTTTCACTGCCCAGTTGTACCACAATTGGTGAAACCCCTGGGGGTTTGAAATGTACACTATACCCCTAGATGAATTCCCTGAGGGGTGTAGATTGCAAAATGGGGTCACTTGTGGGGGGGTTCCTAACTTTTAGCATCTTATGGTGCCTAGAAACCTACATGGTGCCTAAAAATAATCTCATAAAAAGGAGGCTCCAAAATCAAGTAGGTGCTCCTTCTATTATGAAGCCTGTGGTTTGGTCAACGTGCACACTAGGGCCACATATAGGATATTTATGAAAACAAAAGAATTGGGGGAATCAATTTTTAGTCACATTTCTCTAGTAAAATGTACTGTGTTCCTTAGAAAAATGTATTAAAATTGCAAATCTGCAAAAAAAATGAAATTTTGAAATTTCACCTACACTTTGTTTTAATTCCTGTGAAACACCTAAAGGGTTAACAAACTTCCAAAATGCTGTTTTGAATACTGTGAGGGGTGCAGTTTTTGAAATGGCATCATTTATGGGGGTGTCTCACATACAAGTCCCTCAAAGTCACATCAGAACTGAACTGGTCCCTAAAAAAATCAGTGTTTGAAATTTTCTTGAAAATTTGAGAATTTGCTATTCATATTGTAAGCCTCCTAGTGTCCAAAAAAATTAAAAGGAAGTTGAAATAATGATGGAAACATAAAGTAGACATATGGTCTATGTTAGTTATTAACTATTTTGAGTGGTATGATTATTTGTCTCACAAGCAGAAAATTTAACATTTTGAAAATCGCTAAATTTTCCATTTTTTCACGACATTTTGGTATTTTTCACAAAAAAACACAGACTGTATCGACCCAAATTTACCACTAATTTGAAGTACAATGTGTCACGAAAAAACAATCTCAAAATCACTGGGATAAGTAAAAGCAAAAAAAAGTTATCCCCACTTAAGTGATACATGTCCGATTTGAAAAAAATGGCTCTGTCAGGAACGCAAAAACTAGCTCTGTCAGGAAGGGGTTAAACTATAACTGAAAAAATATAACGTGTTTTACCTGGAATCAGTTTTGTCATGCCTCTTCCCCATGACATAATGCACCTTATGCCCCCATTGGAAAGATGGGGGGCCGCTATTTCTGCTTCTGGCACCGGGCACCAAAAAGAGTTACAGCACTGATCCTCAGACTATAGTCAGTACATACATTAGGCTGACTCAGGGCTGCATTCAATGCCAATGTTCACAAAGGTGGCAAATGGTTTGCTATTGGGTGTGTGCAAAAGTCTCTAAATCTTTGTTCAGGAAATGCCATACACAGTGTGTACACACAGCTGGGGCTATGTACTGAAAATGTGCAGAGCATTTATTACTGGGAAATGGTTATTCAGGCACATGAAAATAGCCCATGAGGGAGTGTTGCTGGTGTATGCATAAACTGGTTGTGTGCACAGACGCTAGTCGCTGGCATTGGATGCCATACTCCATATGGAGGCAATATTCTGCACCTGCCCTGGTGCTTGTGGATGTTACAACCGATGGTGGTGTCTAAAGATGTCCCAATTGATATTACAGCATCTATAGATGCTCAGCGTGTGGGTGTCAGTCCTTGCACCATCATATGCATTATTGCACGCCAGGGGATAGGCTGATACTAGCAATAGCATACTACTGCAGATGCGACTAAAACAAAATACACTAAAGCAGTCTCAGCACCATAGTATTTATTAGAGATGAGCGGGTTCGGATCCTAAAGATCCTAGAGATCCGAACCCCCCGAATTTACCTAATCCGAGGCCAAATCCGAGGAGTTCGATGGGTCCCGCCATTTTTCCGAATCCAAAACGAGGCCAAAATGTCCTCATCCGGCGTTGGATTTCTCGCGAGACCGGATCTCTATATAAGTCCCGGCTCCGGCGCCATCTTCGGTCTGTGTGTGATAGTCAGACAGAACAGATGTGTGTCCGTACTGTCTGCAGCAGGAGGGGGACAAACATCGGAGGGGAATGCTATGAGGGCTGCAGGGGCGGGACAAACACCAGAGGGGAATGCTATGGGGGCTGCAGGGGGGGACAAACAAGAGGGAACAACTAACGAGTACATACACTAAGGGGGAACTGCTGAGCGGGAGGGTAAATCTACTAAGGGGGAACTACAGTACTGTGATGGAAACTATACTAAGGGGGAACTATTGAAGGTACCACTACTAAGGGGGCATTACTAAGAGTGCTATTATGGGGGTGCCCGCATGTGTGCCGTATAATTCCAGGTTGCCCGCATGTGTGCCATATAATTCCATCGGTGCCTCCATCTGTCCTGTTTCAGTCTAGGGGTGCCCGCACGTGTGCCGAATAATTCCAGGGGTGCTCACATGTGTGCAATATCAGACATGGGGAGATGCTCTTTTTTTAGTGAAAAGAAAAAAAAAGGTGTTTTTTTAATTTTTACTGCAAGGGTTGTTAAGTGTGCTGTATCACTCCAGGGTTAAGCCAAGTGTGCTGTATAATTCATGGGGTTTGGCTAAGTCTGCCGTATAAATCCAGGGATGCTCCCATTTTTTTTTTAAATAATAAAAAAGTGTTGTTCTTTTTACTGCAGGAGTGTCTCCTTGTGTGTTGTATCAGGACAGGGGTGTCACCATCTGTGCCGTGTAATTCCTGGGGTAAGCCAAAGTCTGACGTATAATTCATGGGGTGCTGCCAAGTGTGCTGTATTAGTCCAAAGGGGATGCTAAGTGTGCCGTGTCAGTCCAGGGGTGCTATTAAGTGTGCCATGTCAGTCAAGTGTTTGTGCCGCCCACTTGTGTCACTTATCATAGTCATGCAGCTCCCTCAGTGCCACCTTTTGGCCTAAGAACAATATTGTGAGGTGTGAGGTGTTCAGACTTAGGGGCCTGTCTGCAACGTGCACATTGCACCCATTATAGACATGCAACTGATTTTGGGGAACATACATTGAGAGTGCATGGTATTTTGAGCTGGTTACCAGAGACGAATAGTTTAAAAGGGCACAGCTAGGGAAAAATAAACCATCTGCAAATTTTTAGGTAAAATACATGGACTTACTGTATAGTACAATTTACACAGTTATAGGCCCTATACACATAGTTATGCTAGGTCCAGTGGTGTAGTTAGGTGCCACGGTGCCTGGACCAGGGGCATCTTTTGTGCCCCCCCCCCCATGATTTGTAGTAGGCGGGGCTCTTGCGCGGTAAAAAGGGGGCACGGTCTAACATTATACCACACACCGTAGTGCCCATTGCACATTTTAGCGAACTTTGTAATACTCATTACACATAAAGCCACATGCATTGAAGCCAATTACACATAAAGCCACACATGATGCCCATTACATATTATATAACAAATCGTAATGATCATTACATACTATATAACAAACCGTAATGCCCATTACACATTTGACACATAAGTGCCACTTGCCTACATGCTCATTGCTAGGAAATTCACGCTTGATGCCAAAGGGCTTCATGCTTGATGACAAGGGGGACTGAAATTGCTCATTTCCAAGGGGGACTGAAATTGCCCTTTGCTAAGGGGCATAAGAGAAGAGGGGAGAAAAAGTGCTCTCCTTTGTTTGGGGGCACGCTTTTGTAGAAAAAATTCTTTTAAGTAGTAATGATAAAGTTTAAAACATAGCTTTTAATTGTATTTAATAAAAGGTTGTTAGAGGACAAAGACACAGACAGACTACACAGAACATATAAAGTTGGTTATTATAACCAATAACGGCTCAAGAGAGTCCCGTCAAAGAAATGCTGACGTAATTATAATTTTAGTTACCAGTAATGTATAATAAATAAACCAATATGCAAGTCAAACCACAATGGGTAAGTCTATTGTATACGTTTTGCTGGTATTTTTGTGATAGTAGCGAAATGGAAAAAACAAATTTGTATATTTGGTCAACACCAATGATTGTATGGTGTGTACCCACATGCACAATTCAAGATTTGTAGATTTTCTTGGAGTAAAGAGTTATTCTTATATATATAATTCTCTAAACACAGTATTATCTTAAATTTAAGCATACAGTAAAGCGATGGTAGCCACAAAGTCTGATGATTGCTTATAGAGATTTATTGGAATAGACACTAAATGGTAAGTGCAATCCCAGTCACTGATAACTGTCTCGACCAACTAGTCCTAGTTATAGGTCGAGGCGGTGGAAAGACCAGTGCTATGAAGCCAGATTTACAGCAATAGAAGGGTGATAAAATAAATGAGCATCTGCTTTCTCTTGCCCCTGGATAAGGTGCCCTGTTGGTGATATATCAGAGCAGGGTCTAGCCGAGATCCTAAGGGTAGAGATGAGAGTGCTGATGAAATAGAAGTGTGATAGGGGTGCCCAGGTAGGGTGTATATAGAGACGACTTGTATCAGGTGGGTTGGTAGGCTGCTGCTTCCCATATGTCAAAGCATTGATGGGAAGTGAGCGGTACACACCACAAGATAGCGTTAGTTGATAGTAAGGGATATCTCCTACTCCTTCATGCAAAAAGTATGGTGCCCTGTTGCGCAAAAGACAGTGCAGGGTCCTGCCAAATCCCACATGAAGTAGGTAGGGAATCTCTGAAAAAAATGTGAGAAGGAGAAAAAGGAGACACAGTGGTCTAATGACAGTATCTTACAGTTTTCGCAAACAGTGTTGCGTTAGTGTAAGAGATAGTTCTGGCATTCATTTATGGGTCTAAGTAGTTATATCTTATGTAGTCAGTGTGAAGTGTCACAAAGAACTGACCCATATGCGGACAATCAGTGCAGACAGTCTACAGAAAAAATGAGTGTGTCCGCCAAATGGCGGTAGCTGTAGCTAAGCAGGTCGGTGTGGCTAACACCGCTTACCTGTTGCAGGAGAGCTCCGTGTCCTCCGTGAGCTCTCAGCATGTGTCCTGGATGGCGCTGAGTGTCGGCGTCACAGTCTCATAGCGAAACAGCTGTCTGTAAGCTCATACTGCCTGCGGCGCCGGCTGACTGTGACGCCGACACTCAGCGCCGTCCAGGACACATAAATCTCTATAAGCAATCATCAGACTTTGTGGCTACCATCGCTTTACTGTATGCTTAAATTTAAGATAATACTGTGTTTAGAGAATTATATATATAAGAATAACTCTTTACTCCAAGAAAATCTACAAATCTTGTATTGTGCATGTGGGTACACACCATACAATCATTGGTGTTGACCAAATATACAAATTTGTTTTTTCCAATTCGCTACTATCACAAAAATACCAGCAAAACGTATACAATAGACTTACCCATTGTGGTTTGACTTGCATATTGGTTTATTTATTATACATTACTGGTAACTAAAATTATATTTACGTCAGCATTTCTTTGACGGGACTCTCTTGAGCCGTTATTGGTTATAATAATCAACTTTATATGTTCTGTGTAGTCTGTCTGTGTCTTTGTCCTCTAACAACCTTTTATTAAATACAATTAAAAGCTATGTTTTAAACTTTATCATTACTACTTAAAAGAATTTTTTCTACAAAAGCGTGCCCCCAAACAAAGGAGAGTACTTTTTCTCCCCTCTTCTCTTATGCTACATTTTTACTCTCAGGGGTGCACCTCCACATGAGCGATCTGCTGTTTAATTCTTTCATATTGTGGACTCAAAATTTGACACATTCATCAATTTCGAATACTACATTATACTGTAAGGTGTAACTTGTGCGTGGGTTTTTTTCCCATACTCCCCTTTCCCTATTTCCCCTTTGCTAAGGGGGACTGAAATTGCCCATTGCCAAGGGGGACTGAAATTGCTCATTGCCAAGGGGGACTGAAATTGCTTGTTGCCAATGGGGACTAAAATTGCTCTTTGCCAAGGGGGACTGAATTTTGCTGCAGACCGGTCCCCCGCCCGCCCAGCTAGCCGCTATTGTCAATTCAAGTCTCCCGCTGGACTGCTAGCCAATAGGTGCTCGCAGTCCAGCAGCCACCAATGCTGCTTCTGATTGCCTGCTGGACGGCAAGCACCTATTGGCTAGTGGTCCAGTGGGAGACTTGAATTGAATATTGCAGCGGACAGCCAGGCCCTATTACACAATAAAAAAATCTCGGTACTTGTTTCATAGCACGGCCACAACGTCATTTTGGTAAATTGAGCCATTTAACATTGTTCCCTATGGGGAAATCGCGGGCATCGCGTCTGGACCATTTAAGCATTTTTAGCCGCATACGACGCGACCGACCCGATTTTGACTGTTTTCAATGCATTTCAATGGCAAAATCGATTGTGGCCGTGCTAGGAAACAAGTACCAAAATCTCTAAGCAGGCCGTTCTGCTGCAGAAAGAAATACACAGGTACAGGTAGTGTAAACAAAAAGTCTCTGAAATCAGAGATTTGAGGCTGCACACACAAAACTTTTTATTTATTTACAGTTTTGTTATATAGCACAGCATATTCCATTGTGCTTTACAATTGGAAATGTAGAACCATCTGACAAAAGGATTTAGGTGAAATAATATAGGATGAAAGCTGTCTAAGTAAACAGTTTTTTGATGTTGTCTGGCTATGGCTGCCTGATTGAGGTCATTACTAGGATAACAACAGCTTACACATAATTGGTGGAAAGAGGAGCAAGTCACACGTGTTCTGGACTGCTGCAGAGTTTAGTTACATATAAACAATGCTGAATAGTCCGTATATGCAATTGTGAATAAGATGAAGATTATCACAAACATAAAAATGGAAGCAGCAATCATCTTGATTGTATACAATGCTAATTAACATATTGCACAAAATATGGGGTTGAGGTTGAATCTCCCATATCTGTAGACCTAATATCCAAAATATTTCAAAATCTAAAAAAAATTTGGACCGGCTTTGAGTGCCAAGTGAATTTGTCAAAATAGATGTGGAAATTGCCAAGCAAACATTTTTATTCATCATAATGACCTGTAATGATGAAAGGTCCAGCGCTGTGGGAAAGCCCCATAAAATCTTCTTTGATTTTTTTCTAAAAAATTTCTTGGCTAGTATAACAGTTGTACTATTGAATGAGGACAAACAGCTGCAGGACTTTTTCTGGCGCTTGAGGAGTGACTTTGTCATTTTTTGTGGTATTTTTTTAGTGCATAAAAAGGTTGTCTCAACCTTTCACCTCACAACTAACCACTGCAGCAACACTATCTTCACATAAATACACACACATATACATATATCCCCAAATGTACCATCAGGTAAATGTGCATCCCCAATTATTAATCATTTAGGATGAGCCAAATAGCGCATGATGATACATGCTCCCGTAACACATACACGTACACACATGCTATCTTTACCCCTAACCTTGAAATCCTGTGCATTTCCATGGGCGCATCCCCTCGCCACTGCCCCACGCCCACCGCCCGCACTGGTCGGTGGGCAACAGCGAACTAGCAATTCACCATGCCCACTCCCACCCAGCATATGCACATGTGCCGAAATGTGCATGAGCAATTAGCAAAACATCAGTCCCCCGTTCGAACATGCAGGGAACCAAATGGATCAGAATGTCCCCCATATTTGACCATTTGGACAACTGTCCATAATATTTTGGAAGCTTGACCAATGATGTAATTCCCAGCAGAAATTGTTCCAAAGAATGCAGTAAATGGCCCTGGATTGTCGATATTTGGCCATGATCACAACAATTCAGGGCGTTATCAACTAAACAGGCCCGACAGCTTTTAAAGTGGGGCCCCTTCTGTCGATCTGCCTCTTCATTGCTGTTGGGCAAGACAGCATTGAATAGACTTCCACCGCTATTTCCCCCATCAGAAATAGCATTGGGGATTGAATAACATGGAAATGCATCATTAAATGCTCCCCCCAATACCTTCTACCCAGCTACTCAAGACCATAATAATAGTTTAGAGCACACTGACTGAAGCACTGGCTAGATATGTCAGTGTGGCTGCAATCTCTCTGTGCTCCTTCCATATGGTGTCTGGCAGGAACTGTCATCTGTGCTGTAGCTCGGTCCTCTGTCTGACTGCCATGAAATGCTTGGACTGTGGAGCTGCCAACATCATGTAAATGTAGGATGTTCCTTCATTTTTGTGTTAAGAGGACCCATCTGCGCCCTTTAGGAGCCAGCACCCTTAGGCAACTAAAGTAGCCGGTGCCCATAAAGCTGCCTAATTGTAGATCCGGCCTAAATTAGCTGCCTCATCTCAGCACTTACACCCATCCTCTGTCACTGCTCATTGCAGCAATACAGACTGTTAGCACTAAAATGTATCAAACATTCAGTTGTCTAGAGTCCTTGAAGTAATTGACCCCTTCGGTGACCTGTATCCCTCTGCATTACATTAGCATAAACTGTTGCGATACATATTGTCAGAGTATAAACAAAATGTGGATTTGCGAGACAATATGGGCGCTCAGGCTCAGTAGTATGGGTATGCCACAGATGGTATTATGTTTTTTTGAAACGGGCGACTAAAACATCAGCTTTTATAGACAATTGCAGTAATGATGGAGAGTCTGCACTTACACCTACCAGTTTGTTTTTACCCAAAATTTGGCAAATATATGCATTTGTGCACTTTATTATATACAACATATGCAGATAAAAGATTGCAAGAGAGATAACATGTCATAACGCTGCCAGCGGTTGTTATTTACCCTGGGGTAAAATGTTATTGCCTTCTAGTTCGGCAGTCGTCCGGGATGCCAGACGATCTCAGAGGTTTTTAAAGGGGCAATCACTTACAAGGCAAAACCATGTCTTTGTAATGATTGCCCCTTTAAATAAAACTCAGAGTTGGACCGGCATCCCGCACCGCTGCTGGACTCAGAGGCTTATTACATATGGCCTCCAATGATTGTTATGCTGGTATTTTGCTCTTACAACTAGCTTGGTTACTGCTACTTTCTATATGACATTTAGGGACTGAATTGCTTGAGAGATTTTCTTGTTCTAAAAAATGCTCTATTGTAAACTTTCTGGAATTGCTATAAATTGTCGCCATGGGAATTTTCAAGAAACAGTTATTGTATTTTATACGGGTAGTGCAGCATTAGCAGTCAGCTAAAATCTTTAAAAGCATTTACAACTCTTTTGTGTCTGTATTATTGTATTCTTCAGTCAACAAAGAAATGTAATTATAAATGTTAAATGCTCATTTCCATCAGAGAAATGAATGCATGTACTTAATTGCATTTGACATCTACTAATTTAGAAAATTTGCACATTCATCAGTTTTCAAAGATTCGGCAATAATTAAACCATATTTTATATAAAGTAACATTTTATAAATATTTCCAATCCCCACAGCAACACCAGATGGAGGGGAAGCAGCTGTACACCACCAACACTGGCCAATGAAGGTTGGTTATCACATACTGTATAGCAAAAAGGACTTCTGCTAAAGGTCAAGGGAACCAATTATCAAACTATATTTGTGGCTATGTTTTTTGGGGGTTTGCCGCAAATATTCAGTATCCCTCAAATGATGCAGAAGGAACCATAGCAGATAGTTCCAATACTTGCAATTCCTCCATTCCATTCCAGTAGCCACACCCCCCATACATTGCTATATGGGATGCAATGCTGTCAGATGTATCAATGTCCAAAATGTGAAGTGAAGCATTCCTGATATTAACCTATGGGCAACTTACTGCATTTGTTGCCGGCAGAGGGTTCCCCGGAACCTCCCAAGAAGTGGCCACAGTGCATGTGCGGTCATCTGGGACCATGCATTTGCACAAGCAATGCCGGATTAAGGGGGGGGGAGTCAGTACCCCTGGGCAGGTTAGGATCATTTGGTCTACAGCATGATGGTCGACAGTCATTAGGTCGACACCATTAGGTCGACATGGGTATATGTCGACTTGAGAAAGGTTGACATGGCTCTAGGTAAAAAGGTCGTTAGTTCGACAGGTCATTAGTTCGACAGGTCATTAGTTCGACAACGTCTAGGTCGACAGTAAAAAGGTCGACCTGGGGTTTTTCACAGTTTTTTACCTGAAAGTTTACAGTGCACCGCATCCCCTCGCATTGCGTCGGGCACGGTGCTTCGCTACGCTCGGCACACTATTTTATTCTCCCGCCACACCCTAGTGGATGTTAGGGCAGGAAATACCACCTGTCAGGACATGTTGGCTCAAAAAACAGTGAAAAACCCCATGTCAACCTTTTGACTGTCGACCTAGACACTGTCGAACTAATGACCTGTCGAACAAATGACCTGTCGAACAAATGACCTTTCGACCTAGAACCACTTTTGCCCACATCGACCTAGACCCATGCCCTTGTTCCCCATCCCCCCCCCCCCCCGGGCCCTAGGCGCCTAGCACTGTATACTGTATTCCTCACAAAATATGTCCTGTTTTATAATAGTAAAATTTGAGCCAGTACTATGCGCCAGATGCACTAAGCTTCAAAAGGGATAAAATGGAGAGTGATATACAATCAACCAATCATACAATACAATCAGCTCCTACCTGACATTTCAAACACAATCTGTGTCATGGCAGGTAGGAACTGATTGGCTGGCTGTTTATCACTCTCCATTTTATCACTTTTGAAGCTTAGTGCATCTGGCCCTATGGCTGGTGTACAAGTAAGTATACTGAGAAACAGAGAAAGTGCAACAACACTAATGATTTTGGTACTTTTAGTTGTAGAGAACGATTTACAAAGAGCCATATATTTATAGTAAGCATCATCATCATCATCATTCCATATTGTTTCATCAAACCTCTAGTATCCACAAGAGAAATACATCTTACAAGATATACAGGTTACATATCCTATATTCAAAATGCTTAGGACCTGGGGCCAAATGTAATGCGGAACAAATCTGTTGGCCGCACGCGATGTGGGCTGAATTTTGAGATTTTTATTACATGGTCACCAGACTGGGACCTCATTACATGCCGCCCAGAAGTGTTTGGGATTTTTCTGTATTTGGTATATTTGTATTCCATACTGTGATATCTTGGGTATGAGACACAAGTTTAAACAGGAAATTCATTTTATACAATATTTTTAATAATTTTGTGCATGAAAAAGTTTGTGTACATTGAGTCATCAGAAACCAAAAGTGTCGCTATCTCAGTCGCTCGCAAACAATTTTGGATTTTGAAATATTTTAGATATCACGTTTTTGGATATGGGAAACTCAACCTTTTTATGTGACTAACTGATGGAGCACAATAAACATTTGGGGTCAATAAACATTTGGCGTCTAGATACAGAAGGTAGAGACACTGGGGAAACAGGAAACACAGAAGGTAGCTGTCTGGAGAGACACTGGGGGCAGGAAACACAGAAGGCAGCTGTCTGGAGAGACACTGGGGGCAGGAAACACAGAAGGTAGCTGTCTGGAGAGACACTGGGGGCAGGAGACACAGAAGGGAGCTGGCTGGAGAGACACTGGGGGCAGGAAACACAGAAGGTAGCTGTCTGGAGAGACACTGGGGGCAGGAAACACAGAAGGTAGCTGTCTGGAGAGACACTGGGGGCAGAAAACACAGAAGGCAGCTGTCTGGAGAGACACTGGGGGCAGGAAACACAGAAGGTAGCTGTCTGGAGAGACACTGGGGCAGGAGACACAGAAGGTAGCTGTCTGGAGAAACACTGGGGGCAGGAGACACAGAAGGGAGCTGGCTGGAGAGACACTGGGGCAGGAGACACAGAAGGTAGCTGTCTGGAGAGACACTGGGGGCAGGAGACACAGAAGGCAGCTGTCTGGAGAGACACTGGGGGCAGGAAACACAGAAGGTAGCTGTCTGGAGAGACACTGGGGCAGGAGACACAGAAGGTAGCTGGCTGGAGAAACACTGGGGGCAGGAGACACAGAAGGGAGCTGGCTGGAGAGACACTGGGGGCAGGAGACACAGAAGGGAGCTGGCCGGATAAACAATGGAGGACTGGAAAGACAGAAGGGGGTGGTTTAGGGGGTACTATGGGTTAAAGAGACAGAAGGGGTCTGGCTAGAGCTGTAGAAACAGATGGTAAGAGGTAAGAGTACCAACAGGGGCTGGCTGGAGTTGAAGAGACTGGAGATGGAGTTGAAGAGACTGGAGCTGCTAGGGACAAATAATGATGCTGGAGAAACACAAGGAGGATGAGGCTAACAGGAGCTGGATAAATAGCTAAAGATTATCCACAACTGGCAGTATTACTTGCACAGTGCTCCTTCTTTGCCCCTCAGCTGTGTTACTGCTAATGCAACGGGGAAGGTGGGTGTTCTGAGCATACTCAATATGAATTAAACAATGCATGCACCCCAAGTAATCCTACTTTAAGCTCTGCATCAGTCAAAAAGGTACTTGTTTCCTAGCATGGCCACACCGATTTACATCGGGGTGGTCGTGTCGGAAAAATCGGGTCGATCGCATCGCATGCGATTTGGTCGCATGCGATGCGATCGACGCGACCGACCGATTTTGGACCCGATTTTTTTTTTGAATGAAATGTAAATCGGGTCCCTGGGACCCGATTTTACATTGGATTCAATGTAAAATATTCCCAACCCCCCCAAATTTAACAGCGTAAACCCCACCCCACGATAGACGCCAACCCGAAGCGTGGCGAGCGCAGCGAGCCCGCGAGGGGCGGCGGTGCGCGTCCTCCGACCTTTTCATTCCCCTACTATCCACGTCGGCGTGGAGTTGAGAATAGAATAGTGTGGCGAGCGCAGCGAGCCACCGAGCCCGAAGCGTGGCGAGGGGACGTCTATACCTGTGAAGTTATACGCGTCCCCTCACGGGGCTCGCTGCGCTCGCCACGCTTCGGGCTCGGTGGCTCGCTGCGCTCGCCACACTATTCTATTCTCAACTCCACGCCGACGTGGATAGTAGGGGAATGAAAAGGTCGGAGGACGCGCACCGCCGCCCCTCGCGGGCTCGCTGCGCTCGCCACGCTTCGGGTTGGCGTCTATCGTGGGGTGACGACGGGGACATCTATAATGTGAAATGGGTCATATTGGCCCATTTCACATTTTTTCACATTTTTTCACGATTTCAATGTTAAAAAATATTTTAACATTGAAGCCTATGGAAAAATCAGGGGCATCGCGTCGGGACCAATGTTAATGGTCCCGACCGACGCGATGCCCCCGATATTTTACCTTTCCCGACACGATTTCAATGTTAAAATATTTTTTAACATTGAAGCCTATGGGCATCGCGTCGGTCGCGTCAGGACCAATGTTGTTTATCAATCTCAATTTTATCACTTTTGAAGCTTAGTACATCTGGCCCTTAGGGGTAGATTTATTAAGCTCGGTGAAGTGATAAATTGTCTGTTTTTTATCACCGGCCAATCAGCTCCTACCTGTCCTTTTTCAAACCAAGCCGGTAACTTCACAGGTAGGAGCTGATTGGCCGGTAATAAAAACCAGACAATTTATCACTTCACCGAGCTTATTAAATCTGCCCCTCTGTGTTTTGCCCTCCCAACCCAAAACCTTTTAGATTTAGACATGTTTATTAAAGCTTTATTTGCAGTCTATATTGCCCAGAATGTTGCAGCTACATACTGTCTGTAACCAGTAATGTTGCTGACTTTTATCTAAAGCCCTCATGAATCACCCACTCCATTTTTTACCTTTCTGCACTGAGTCTAAACCATGATAATACAACTTTAATTATGTTTTTTATTAGAGCTTACAGGTACAATAGAACTTTCATTACTGTTTGCAATAGATTTATTGCCTCATTTAAAAGAGAGCCTTATCACGCTATAATAATTGCTGATAAGACACCATGCCCCAGGCATACTGCATGATTAGCGTACAAATGCTAGAACCATTAAATGCGTAATGATTAAAATCGTAGCTTGGAAATACTTACATGTTTTCTAAGTACACCTGATGCTTTGTTATTCCAAATAACAGTTTATAGCAAAATTATATTTTATTTGAAATAATAGTACAGTATTATAATTCTTGTATTTTAGAGAGATAGCTTCACTATGCAGCATGGGTGTAAACATCACAATTATATCCTGAATAGAGGCAAAAAAAATGGCTAGGTTACATACTGTAAAAATATTTTTTCTTTTTTTTTTTAGCGGTACAGTATGTCGATAGAAACTTTTCAAACAGCTACAGAATGTTGATTAAACAAAAAAAAATTATGAAAACAATTACTTGCAAAAGCTTCAAAAGGGAGATAATCGCTGATCTTTAGGTTTGTACACACGGTGCAATCTGGTCGCTGAGCGAGTATGGCTTATTATCACTCTGTGACCATATCGCACAGTGTACCGTGTAAGCAGCCCAGCGTCTCCAGAAATGCCCCCCCCCCCCCCGGAGTCATAGGTGCCGATTTACGTTTTTGCTGGTGGCTGCTCAAGCCAAAAAAATAGGGGAGTGGCTTCACAGGAAAGGGGCGTGGCCACAAAATAATACCTATTTTTTTATTTAAGAATTCAGTATCAGTTATATAAAATAAATATATATGGGCTGTGAACCAATGAAGGACTTTAATATTAATAATATAGCTATAAAGCTCCACACCGGGTGTGAACCTTTATAGCTATATTATTAATAATAAAGTCCTTTAATATTAATTGTGAAGCTTAGTGCGACCTTCCCTATGACCTAATTTTATGAAATTCTCTGTAGATGCATTCAGGTAACAAACATTTGGCCACTTAGAAATCTATGGTGCTAAAAAAAATACCTTCCAACCCCCCAGGCTGGGAATTGGGAAAACAGCACATACAAGAGAAGAGGCACAGGGCTGTGTCCAGCGCTACTGACATTCTGTGCCACCCAAACCCGGCCTTTGCCCTCTCCTAAAAGCATGCTTTAATGCTACACAAACCATGGCAAGTGTGCACAGCAAACATTACAAACAAACCCCCCCCCCAGACATTACTGACACCCCCCCCCAGCAAAACAATACTGACACCACCCCCCCAGCAAACAATACTGACACCCCCCCAGCAAACAATACTGACACCACCCCCCCAGCAAACAATACTGACACCCCCCCCCCAGCAAACATTACTGACAACCCCCCCAGACATTACTGACACCCCCCCCCCCCAGCAAACAATACTGACACAGCCCAGCAAACAATACTCAGGGCTGCCAAGAGAAATCCTGGGTCCCGGTACAACAACTTCCTGGGGCCCCCATGGAGGGCGCTCCCAGCACACTCCATGGTGCTGGCTCCCCATGCCACCATCGGGTCTGTGGACCCATTGTTACGCCACTGCTTCCAAGGTGGGCGCTTACTGAGTGTCAGTTATTGCATTGAGTCTAGTGGTGTGGCACTTCAACCTTTGCAATGTCATCAAAGAAACACACGGAGAACGGTACTGTATCAACGTTTCAAATATTAAAATGTGTCTTTAGGATGAAGACAAATTTTAATATTTTAATTTTAATATTTGAAATGTTGATACAGTTCCGCGTCTCCATGTGTTTCTTTGATGACATTGCAAAGGTTGGAGTGCCGCACCACTAGCCTCTATTATCTTCTTCTGTGAAGGCACCGGCCACAGTTGAGATTTCGTAAATAGGAGTGCCAATCCTTCTACAGTTTATATATATATATATATACCAGGGCTCGACAAATTTCTTTAAAATGTAGGATACAGGATGAAAATAGGGCCAAAAATGCACACCGTAATGCCTATTACACATGTCACACACCCATTACATATTATAGCACATGCCATAATGCCCAATACTCGTTATGCCACACACTGTAATGCCCAGTACACATTATGCCACAGCCCATTACCGATTACATATTTTACCACACGCCGTAATTCCCATTACACGTTATTCCACACACCGTAACGCTCAATACTCATTATGACACACACAGTAATGCCTATGACATATAATACCACAAGCCATAATTACATATTATGCCACATACAGTAATTTCTGCTTACCTACATGCTCATTGCTATGGGTTTCATGCTTGATGCCAGGGGTTATGATGCTCTGCCATGGGTTAACATGCTCGTTGCCATGGGTTTACATGCTCTGCCAGGAGTTACATGCTTTGCCAGGGGTTAACATGCTCATTGCTATGGGGTTACCATGCTTGTTGCCATTGAGTTACAGGCTCTGCCAGGAGTTACATGCTCTGCCAGGGGTTAACATGCTTGTTGCCACGGGGTTAACATGCTCTGCCAGGAGTTACATGCTCTGCCAGAGGCAATGAGGAGGTGCCAAGTTCAGTAGCAGCAACTGCCACATTGAGGGGGTCGACAGGGGCAGGAGGACTACAGCACTGCAGGTGGGTGGCTGGAGGTTCAACAGAGAAGAGCCGCGCTGACATCCATGGCTTCTCAATACTGGGGCCGCGGCTTTACCGCATGTGGCAGGCCATGGTATCGGAGAGCGGATCTCTGTGATACTGCGCGTGGGGGCTCGGGGGGGTGGTCGTGCGATTGTCTGCTATGTGTGGCCCCATTAGGCAGGAGCTCAGACACACATCCGTCGTGTCCTATCTCCTCGGCTGGAGGCAGGCCATACCCCTAACAGGATCTGGTCACCAGGAAGGAGATTCTGGTCATCATGGCAACCTGGCCCCCGGGGTTTGCCAAGCCCTGATATATAGATATCTAGGTACTTATGTATTATCTGGGCTGCCGATTTTTTGATTGTATGCCTTAACTTAAGGCATACAATCAGATGCGATGCGATGCGATATCGCATCGCATCGCATACGACCATATTGCATGCGATGCGATGACCCGATTTTTCAATAGGATTCAATGTTAAAATGGACTGAGTCCATTTTAACATGGAATTCAATGGGAAAAAGGGGTCCTTTTAATACCCCTACTATCCAAGTGGGCATGGAGCTGGATATAAACCTGTGGCGAGCGTAGCGAGCCACCGAGCCCGAAGCGTGACGAGCGAAGCGAGCCCTGCGAGGGGATGGTATTCTGTGTCCCCTCGCGGGGCTCGCTACGCTCGCCACGCTTCGGGCTCGGTGGCTCGCCACGCTCGCCACAGGTTTATATCCAACTCCATGCCCACTTGGATAGTAGGGGTATGAAAAGGACCCCTTTTCCCATTGAATTCCATGTTAAAATGGACTCAGTCCATTTTAACATTGAATCCTATGGAAAAATCGGGTCCATCGCATCGCATGCATTCAAAATCGGCAGCCCAGTTAGTACATAAGTACCGATATCTATACATATCTATATATTTTAAATATATGTATACACTGTATATATTTATATATCTATATACTGTATTATATATCTATATAGATATATCTATAAATACACATATCTATCATAGCATCTATATGCATAAAGGCAGAAAAAAAGAAATCCTTACGGCCCGCTTTTTCAAAGGCTCAGCTAGAGCTCTTATCTTCTCCTCCCTACATGTAGCATCCGGTCCCAGCAGCAGGCATCCCCCGGCAGGAGCTGGCTGCTGCAGCTGCAGACAGACACAGACAGACTCCTGAGATGATGACATCATCATCTCGCGAGAGTGTCTGCACTCTGCAGGGCTCCGCAGTGGTGGACTGACTGCTGGTGCAGCTGCCGCTCCCGCACTCAGTCATAGATGAGTGATGAACCTGCTCTCCAGTCTTCAGTTCCTTCATACCTGTCACCCAGCCGCTCCCGCCATTGCTACACAGCTCAACTCACCCTGGCGCTCTCAGACCTGGCACCTGGCGCTTGCCGCCTAAAGTAAATAAAAATATAAAAAAGTGTGTGTGTGTATGTGTGTATGTCCGGACCCGGACCCCCCTGACAGGCCAGGGCCCAGGTAAACTGTACCCGCCCCCCCTCCATCTCGGCGGCCCTGACAATACTGACACCACCCCAGCAAACATTACTGACACCCCCCCCCCCCCCCAGCAAACATTACTGGAACCCCCCCCCCCCCAAGCAAACATTACTGACATCCCCCCAGCAAACATTACTGACATCCCCCCCAGCAAACATTACTGACATCCCCCCCAGCAAACATTACTGACATCCCCCCAGCAAACATTACTGACATCCCCCCCCAGCAAATATTACTGACATCCCCCCACCAGCAAACATTACTGACATCCCCCCCAGCAAAACATTACTGACACCCCCCCCAGCAAACATTACTGACAACCCCCCCCCCAGCAAACATTACTGACAACCCCCCCCCCCAGACATTAATGACACCCCCCCCCCCAGACATTACTGACATCCCCCCCCCCAGCAAACATTACTGACACCCCCTCCATCTTCAGCAGGACTTACCTGAGCCCCTGCTGACCGGGTCTGTGCTCCTGCTGTGGTGTGGCTGCTGCTCTCCGTCCTCTTGCTAGGCTCCTCCAGGCTCCAGTGCAGTGCAGGACATGTGACTTCCTGTGCAGATCAGGAAGCCGGAGGGAGGACGGGGCGGCACTGTGGTGCTCACACTGATGGGAGGGGAGGAGTGGGGACCCAGAGAGACACTGCTTGAGCCGTTGGCATCACACCGCGCTCCCCCTCCCTCTCCCCCGCCCTGCGCAGTATTGACTCAGGAGGAGTACAGCTCAGGACGGGGTAGGGGGAGCGCGGTGTGACGCCAGCGCGTCACATCGTAGAGCCGGCCAGAGAGCATCAGTATGGGTGGGCTGGCTGTGCGGCCAGCCAGCCACCAGCTGATTCGACGGGCGGCGGGCCTGGTGGGTGCTTATGATTTTCCGTGGGTGCTCAGGCCCCGAAGCACCCATGGAATCGGCGCCTATGCCCGGAGTGATACAGATCATATGTGCCTACTCTTTGAAAATTAGAATCAAGGAGATTCACAGGAAACCAATAAGGGGGCAACACACTTCACAAAGGGCGTGTCTAGCCCCACTTATGGGTGTGGCTATGCTTAAATGCTTTATGCTAAAAATTGCTATATAACATTAGTAACAATATATTTTGAGAAGTGTTGTAAGTATTGATACTGACATTAATGCCTTCAATATGAGGTTTCATGTTTGCAAATATTTGCTGTGATATTTCTTTTCTTCCCATACAGCACAGTACACATGATTGATGCATACTTTTGAAAAAACATTTCAGGGAGATTGTAAAGGTGGCACCTAGAACCGTGGACTGCTACATCTGAAAGGCGTGTCATAAAATGATTTACATCAACATGTACAGTAGATGAGCCCCAAAGCAGTTAGTAAGATCTACTGTACTTGCTCAAGAAAGACACTGATACGATGCTTGTCCTAGGGATGGCCATCGACCATCGATGATTCAAAATCATTGACAATAGTTTTGTCATCGATGGGGGAGAACCAGATGGTTTGCCTCCATCTATATCCAGCATAAATAGTTTTGTTTTTCTTTTTTCCCCAAGGGGCCGGGGCACAGAGCATAGCTCCGCCCCTGACACCTATGAAATCCCACCCCTGTGTTTTGATTGGCCCACAGGCCAGTCAGTCAAAGAAAGTTAATGACCATCGATAGTTTAACAAATCGATGGTCATCCATTGCATACTATGGCACTATTGATGGTCACCAGGAGGACAACCATCGATGGCAAGTGCAAAGATGGCCATCCCTAGCTTGTCCATGTATTGTGTTTAACCTTATTTGAAATGCATGTAGCCATAGGGATCATTGGGGCAGATGTATTGAGCCTGGCAAAGAGATAAACTTCCTGATAATGTTGAGTGGCGATAAATAGTGAATACAGATGTCTCCACACCTCCTCCATGTTCTCAACACCCTCTTCTCTGCTGCCAGCAATTCAGAGGTGTCCCCAAATAGAGAGGGGAAGAGAAAAAATCCTGCCCCTTCTTAAACCTGCTCCCCAGCCACACCCTATGCCTTCATGATGCACCTGCCACCAATTTGGGCGGTATTCAATGTGAATACCGGAGACGTGCAGCGAATCCTGTTTAGTATTCCCTACACATTCGCCACTGCTCGCTGTGTTCCGGAGCCTCGCCGGCTCCGGTATTCAACGAGTCAGGGGCTCGCTGCCCCTGACCGGCGAATTTGAGCTCCTGCGGCGGACGCCGCAGGGAGCCTGAGGACGGTGGCAGGCAGGGAGATGGAAGTCTCCCTGCCTGCCCCAGAATGTTTGTGGGGGGAGGTGGGCTCCTCGGGTGCCAGGCAGCACAGGCTGCCCCCCGGTGGTGCCATCAGGGGACCGGGTATATTCACTACACCCGATCATGAATGTGTAATGATCGGGTGAAGTGAATATATGAATATCTAATGAGCGGCTCGGCTCGGCCCCCTGCTGGCTGGTCTGTGTGTAAAAATATATATATATATATTTTTTTAAAATTAAATATATATTCATGTGCTTACAGCACATGAATAAAAATAGCATGCCCCTCCTCAGAATAAAATTCCAGATTTTTTTGACACCAATTGTAAAACACAAAACACTTTATTTTAAAAGTTCACCTTCCACTTTGAAATGCATGTAGCCATAGGGATCATTGGGGCAGATGTATTGAGCCTGGCGAAGAGATAAACTTCCCCTTGCCAAGAGACAGTTGAGAGGCGATAAATAGTGAATACAAATGTCTCCACACCTCCTCCATGTCCTCAACACCCTCTTCTCTGCTGCCAGCAATTCAGAGGTGTCCCCAAATAGAGAGGGGAAGAGAAAAAAGCCTGCCCCTTCTTAAACCTGCTCCCCAGCCACACCCTATGCCTTCATGATGCACCTGCCACCACTTTGGGCGGTATTCAATGTGAATACCGGCGACGTGCAGCGAATCCTGTTTAGGATTCGCTGCACATTCGCCACTGCTCGCTGTGTTCCGGAGCCTCGCCGGCTCCGGTATTCAACGAGTCAGGGGCTCGCTGCCCCTGACCGGCGAATTTGCGAATAAAGAGTAATGTGCTGCGCAATGTTAAGGATTGAACCATAGCAGGAAAGCGTCAATTAATTCTTGTTTGAGTATAATAAGTATATTAATATTTAATGAGCATATTTAAAGCACACAATGGCTGCGTTATCCTGTTAGATATTGTCAGCTGTAGCATTCCCTTTCTCTATTTCCCCCTGCTATTGTTGCCACAGATGTTGTTATTTGTTTTTGTTATTTCTTTGGAAGTTTATGTTAATAACTTTAGAACAAAAGGAAATGACATCGAACTCTGCAGCTGTCTGAGTGTGACGCCGCGCAGCAGCACCAGGACAGGAAGAGATCTGTTAGCCCTTGTGACTATTATACATAATGTGATACATATTTCTGGAATCTCCCAGAATGGTTGGACAGCTGCCTGTACACCATGCACTAAGACTGAGAACTCACTTAACAACCAATAGCCAAGATAAATGATTTCTGTCTCCAAATAACTTACACTCTGAAGCCCTACAGAGAACTTCACAACCTTTGAATATCCAGTGGAGAATTCATTACAAGCAGCAGACTGCTTAATTGGCCTTATGAACGAGCTGATCAAGAGATAAAATTACCTTTTTTTCAGGAATCAAAGTAGTTGCGCACTGCTTATTAACGTTTAGATTCGTGAAATATATCTTGACAACACAGTTACGGAGTTAACAAGAAGTGTAAGCTAATAATAAGGAAAAACAGTCAACCTTTCAAAAAAATATGTCATTAAGGTAATATCTTTTCTTTTCCGTTAATTTCTTCTTTGTATGTAAAATTGTATTTAATTAGAAAAATAATAAAATGAGAAGGGAATAAGAGACGAATTGTGTCACTGCACCCCAAATAAAAGCATCTATATAAATTACCAATCAACAGAAGTATACAAACATCTGGTAGTGTTATCTGCCAGATATTGCATTCATTACCAAAGCTCAAATGGTGTCTGGCAGTGACATATTATGGTCCCGCCAGCAACTTGACTGCTCAGAAGACCGGTGCCAAAACCTCAAAACGGATCAGGATACAGATTCCGGTATCCAGACAGCTAGCATCCAGATCGGTAAATATGTAGTGTGGGATATCTTGTGGCTGGGGAAGGAAGGGTTATGTTTAGGCACTAGTTGTGGGGGACCAAGAGTTGGGCTGCAGATGGTGGTGAGGTTAGGGTTAGGCAATGGGGAGGGAGAGTAAGGTACTTACAAGGGGGGTTAGGATTAGGTGGTGGGGTACGGGGGTTAGGTTTAGGCACTAGTGTGGAGGGATAGGGATTAGGCTCCTGGAAAGGAGGGTTAGGGTAGGCAGGGGGAGGGTAAATATACTTGCCTGACACCCTGCAGGGGTGCGCCTAATGGTACACCTGTCTACTATGTCCATGAATAAATACCCATTCTGTTTAACTTCCACAGGCTTCTCCAAAGAAGTGTTCTAAAAACTAGGTAAGTACTGTATGATATCATTATCTACAGCATGTATATAGACAGAGACATATATGTTTGTATACTATGTATATTATTAAAGTGGAACCTATGAAGGAACATTAAGATGTATTACAGTATATACAGTAGTAAACTAAACAACTGGTTGTTTAAAATTGCAAATCAGCTGCTGTTTAATTAATGTAGTGTGCGGACTGGCTGGTCTTTGATGGATTATGTTTGGCCAACAGCTATTTATATTGACTAAATAATTATGTACTTTTGCCTCTTAAAAAAAGAATCCAAAGCTGGTGAAACAAAGCACCAGGCGCTATTTAGGAGCAGAAAAAACAAACAAAATTCCCCCAGCACGCTGCAATGGGCCAGCAAAGATTTTACATACAGTATGTACATATTAATAAAAGAAAAAACAGAGATATAAAATACATAAATTGGCATACATATGGTAAGCCAGCAGCCGTACCAAGACGTCTCTGCTTGTAGTGGTCCTATGCTACATAATAGACAGAACTAACTTACCTGGAGGCCATGATCCTCCAAAATCAGGTCCGGCGCCACCACTAGGCAAATCTAGGCATTTGCCTAGGGCGCCGGCCACTGGAGGGCGGCATTTTGTGCCGCCCGGGTACCTGTCCTACGGCGCTGTCTATTTAAATCTGGCGGTGGAGGCAGCGGGGGTCCCTGCAGTCCATTAAAAATCACGAGCGCTATCCGCCGGGCTATGCGGAAGCGCTTCTAGTGTGATAACTCTGGCAGCACGGCGCACGCTGATCTCAGCCAATCAGCGTGCTGCCAGTGTTTTCACACTAGAAGCGCTTCCGCATAGCCCGGCGGATAGCGCTCGTGATTTTTAATGGACTGCAGGGACCCCCGCTGCCTCTGCCGCCAGATTTAAATAGACAGCGCCGAACGACAGGTACCACCACAAACTCCCCCCCCCCCGGCACCGGGGCGCCCCCACCCCGACTCGCCTGGGGCGCTCCGGTGCCTTGCACGGGCCCTGTCCAAAATGGCACTACAAGCATCAGCATGCCTCACTACTGATCCTATCCACACCTCACAGAACACTGATACACAAACTGATGGTTGCTCAAATCAATTTATAGTCCATAACATGTGCACGTAGTGGAGTAAGTTCGCCCCAGTTGCCCGGAGGCAAGATAAAATATTGGTGCCCCCCCCACACACACACACACACACACACACAGCACCTTATATAAATATGCATGTGTGTAAGTATGTATGTATGTTTAAAATAAAGAGAGTGTGAGGTCTATGGTCTTACTAGGAGGGGAAATCAGCCACAGAAGCAATATTGATGGCTTTCAATGAACTGATTTAAATTTGCAGGGGAAGAGAGGTGCCCCCTTGGGAGCAGGAGCCTGGCGGCAGATGACTCCATTGCCTCCCAGAGTTACGCCTGTGTGCACGTAATGAAAGGGTTAATCTAGACTAGAACCTGGTAGGGAATTCTAAATTGAGCAACTACCATTTTGTGTATCAGTTTTAAGGAGCAGACTTGTAATTCTTTATTCAGTGGTACACCTATATAAACAGATAGTTTGGTTGTCTCAACTTACTTTAATTACAGCCACTGATCGCCTAAGACGGAACAGGCTCTGACTTCATCTAATTCCCAGGGGAACGTCCAGTATTTTAATCAGGACACTCATAAAATGCTGGTCGATCCCCTACAGGCACCCCCTGCCCAACATCCTCCCTCCCTTACCTGTACAAATGCCTCAGCGAGTGTGATACTCACGGAAGGCATGTGCAGACCCCCCCACAGCCCCTACTGATCAAACCAGAATTGGGCTCTAAGTTCACTCAGTTGCTCTAGCTGCTGGAAAAACTGTAAAAAAATAAATTCTGCTGCCAATGAAGTGCTGTTTCTACAGTAGGCTGTGCTGTGATTCGGGTGGTCGTTGCATTGTAGGCAGAGCACCTGAGGTACACTGGCCAGCACAATGAAGTACAGTAGATCACAGACTTCCTGTCAAGCTGTGCTGAGACTTCAAGTGCCAGCACATCTTGTCAGCTAGATGTGCTGGGACCTGTAGTGCCCACACAATTAGAGAAGCCCTGAAAAGCCAAGTGGTTGAAGTTTGTATGTACTTACAGTACTTCTACTTGGAAACTCCCCTTTAGCATCCCTGCCCTCCCCCTCCCTCTAACTCCTTAGATCCCTGCCCTCACTCTATCTTCCCCCTCAGCATCCCTGTCCACATCCTACCTGTTACTCCCCCCTCAGCATCCCTACCCTGTAACTCTCCTCTAAGGGCCAGATGTATCAAGCTTCCAAAAGTGATAAAATGGAGAGTGATAAACAGCCAGCAAATCAGCTCCTACCTGTCATGTTACAGGATCGGTTTGAAAAATACCAGTTAGGAGCGGATTGGTTGTTATCACTCTCCACTTTATCATGTAATGAAGCTTGATACATCTGGCCCTCAGCATCTTTGCCATCACCTTCCCTGTAAATCTGCCCTCAGGGTCCTTGCCTCAACCTCCCCCCAACACCACCACATCATCCTTATCCTTACACTCCCTCTAACAACCATCTCAGCACCCCTGCTCTAACCCTCCCTCTAGGCCAGATGTGTCAAGCTTCAAAATGTGATAAAGTGGAGAGTGATAAACAGCTGGCCAATCAGCTCCTACCTGTCATTTTTCATACCCAGCCTGTAACATGACAGTTACGAGCTGATTGGCTATCTGTTTTTACTCTTGATTTTATAACTTTTTGAAGCTTGATACATCTGGTCCTCTAACTCCCCATCAGCATCCCTTCTTTCAGTGTCCCTACCTCACTATTCTCTAATGCCCTCTCAGCATCCAAGCCTTCAGTGTCACAAAGGAAGGATTTGATGGTCATGTGGCGTTCAGGAACTGCAGACAAATCAGAAACTGAGGGATTAAAATGGCCAGGTTTAATTTATAAGTTACTACTAATGTGTGCCATGTTTATTTATAAAAAGCAACCCCAAGGCCATCCCTGGCTTAAATAGTTTTATTTAAAAAGAAAACATAAGCCCCAGGCAACAATAAATTATATTTATAAGTCTTTTTTTTTTCTTTTTTTCATTTCTTGCTGTAATCAGTTTTATAGCAATTAACCAGTTAATGTATTATACAAGATTTTTATCATGCGTTTATAGATTTTGTTTGTTTGTTTGGGGGGAGGGTGTTGTTTTGTATCTTGCCCTGGGTGCCAAAAACCCTAGTTAATCCTCTGTTGAAGATTTCAAGATGATCAAATAGTAACATCTGTAGTCTCCAGTGATAAAGAGATGTTTGTCCGAAATCCTTGGAATTACATGATTAATGATGTCCTTACAGGAGTTATTGGTCATTACTGAGACACACAATATTTTTTGTCGTAGTATTATATTTAAAGATAAGGATGAATGTGAGCAGTGTATTTGTAATATTACATGTGTTATTCTAAAAGCAATGATAGAGGAAGAGCATATAAAAAGTGAGTGCATTTGGCTTTAAGGCAACTCAGTATTTTCCCCTTAGCCAGAGACTACATGGAAAACACTGTCATGGGGCCTAATTAAGAGATATACGCTAAAGCAATTGATATTTTTTTTAGGCTATAGAACTACAAGTGTTAGCAAGTGATGCGGCCGCCCAGAAAAGAAAAGTAATCGCAAATTCATTAGCAATTGTGTACATATTAGCAATCTATAGCCAATAAGGCGGAACATCGGCTGCTCAAGTAGGTTTATGGCTACTGTGGCAGGGACTGCATATTTCCACATGAGAGTAATGTGGAAGATCCAGTCCAGGATTTAGAACAGCAGCAGGAGATCCAACCTAGGTTTTCCCAGGATATATTGGGAATCACTGGCAGATTAATAGCACCTGGTGCTTCCTGTTTTATGTGTGTTCAAGACAGAAGGTTGGTGTTCCCAATAGCAGTTAGTGCCTGGGCAATAGGCAATTACGTTATGGATTCTCTGGAAGTACCCTTTTTGTGAGAACTGCCATTGCTGTAACCTGAGAACTGCTATGCTGTAACATAAGAAATACCATTTTGTTATCCTGGAATGCTGTCTACCTGCTGAGAATAAAGAACCAGACTTTGGGCCAGATGCACTTAGCTTCAAAGTGATAAAATGGAGAGTGATAAAAAACCAACCAATCAGCTCCTGCCTGACATTTTTCAAACACAGTCTGTGACATGGCAGGTAGGAGCTGATTGGCTGGCTATTAATCACTTTGGAAGCTTAGTACATATGACCCCTTTATTTATTTATTAACAGTTTCTTATATAGCGCATACATATTCCGCAGCGCTTTACAGAGAATATTTGAACATTCACATCAGTCCCTGCCCCAGTGGAGCTTACAATCTATATTCCCTACCACATGTACATGCACACACAGACATTCTAGGGTTAATTTTGGTTGGAAGCCATTTAACCTACCAGTAAATTTTTGGATTGTTGGAGGAAACCGGAGTACCCGGAGAAAACCTATGCAAGTACGGGGAGAATATACAAACTCTGCACAGTTGGTGGCCATGGTGGGAATCGAACCCATGAAAAACCCCATGTCAACCTTTTGACTGTCGACCTAGACACTGTCGAACTAATGACCTGTCGAACTAACGACCTGTCGAACAAATGACCTTTCGACCTAGAACCGCTTTTGCCAACATTGACCTAGACCCATACCCTTGTTTACCCCCCCCCCCCCCCCCCCCCCCGGGCCCTAGGCGCCAGGTTGGGATCGAACCCATGACCTCAGTGCTGTGAGGCAGTAATGATAACCCTTATCTTTAACCAATGTATGTGATTCCATGTCATGATACGCAGACTGGGCGAAGCAGTTATGATGCAGGTGCCATGTTTCTGTGCGTACATGATCAGAGCTGTCAGATACACACCCCTAAAACAGCCATAACACGACTGCTTTTTTTGCACACATTCCCCTTTACCATAGATGGTTACTTCTGTCAGTCACTCAATTATTCTCGATTACAATTAATCATGTGATTATATCCTCACTGTGAGTGCAATTGCAAAGGAGCCTTGATACATTTGAATGTGCAGCTTTCCGATAGTTGCAAAGACTTTCCAAAAGTTGTGCTCCGTATCTCTGGAATTCTCTACCTCTCCCTATCAGACTTGTCACCTCCTTACAAAACTTTAAACGGGCACTCAAGACCCACTTCTTCATTAAATCTAACCATTTCTCATCCTTACTCTCTGTTTATACTTGCTTCTATCCCCACTGTGTCACCCCAGCTTGACTGCCCCTTCCCTTTAGAATGTAAGCTCTAACGAGCAGGGCCCTTTCTCCTTATGTGCTTTTCTTAGAATATGGGGGAAATTTACTAAGAATACAAATACGAAATTTCATATTTGTATTCTTACTACGACTGCATACTGTACGGCTGTTTCAACCATATGCAAAGTGGTTTTCCGGAGGGGAATTTACAAAGCAGTCATATTCAACTGCTTTGTAACCCTCCGATGTCGTAGTAATTCGTATTAGCGGCACATATATACGGGCGCTAATACAAATTTTTCAGGCAGTCTGCACAGATCAGTCAGATCCGTGCAGGCTGCAGTGTGTAAAAAAAAATTGGAAAAAAAATAAAAATAAATAAAAAATACAGCGTTGGGTGTGTCGTCCCCCCCCCCCCCCCCCCGGCTGTAACCAGCACCAGGCTGAAGGAGCCGGGGCCGGTAATAAAAAATCAGGAAACCCAGCAAATAGGGGTTGCACGATTTTTTACAACCAGCCCCAGGCTCCAGGTCCTGGGCTGGTTCCCAAAATATGGGGGACAAAATGACAAGGGGTCCCCCGTATTTTAAGAACCAGCCCCAGGCCAAACCAGCCAGCAGTGTAATGTCACAGCCGTGGGACACTTATTATATAAGTTCCCGCGGCCAAAACATCACCCTACTGACCAGTCAGCCTGGCCAGGGGCCCTGGGGGAGTGGGGACCCCCCCAATAAAGGGGTCCCCCCCTCCAGGACTTACCTGACCAGGCTGAAGCCTGGTGCTGTCCCCGGTGGCCCTGGCGCGGTGGCCACCGGGCTGATTGAGTGTAAACAAATAGAATAAAAAACTATTGTTTTTAACTGTGGATCTATGAGTCCCAGCAAGCCTTCCCCGCAAGCTGGGACTTGGAGAACCACAAGTCCCAGCCTGCGGGGCATTAAAGGGCCCGCTGGCACTTGTAGTTCCACTGTAAAAAAAATTGTGAAATAAACACACTCACACACAATAAAAATAAAACATCCAAAGCCCATACATACTGATACTTACCTATCTTGAGCCCGTAGGTAGGTCCCTGGGTCTTGGTCAGGTGCCTTGTCCTGTTCCGGATCCATGTCGGCGTCCACGTCGGCGCCGTCTGTCGGCGTCCATCAGGGTCCGAAGAAATCCATGGGGGGCCTGTGGAAGGAAATCCAACTCACCCAGGTCCTCCTGTGAAGATCTGTAGTCTTGATCCGACATAGTCCTGGTCTTCTGTCACCTTCTGTGACATGCCGGCGACTCCAGCAGCTCCCCGCATCGGACTGTCAGAGGTGCAGAGATATTTCATCTTCCACGCCTCTCCATAGAATGATTCTATTGGCCGCTAGGCGGCCAATCAGGAGCTGAGAAAGTCGTTTCCTGATTGGCCTACTAGCGTCCAATAGAATCATTGGTACTTGTGTACTTTCACGGCTCCCATCACATGCCATCGCATGCCAAATGTAATGGCATGCGATGGCATGCGCTTTTTTGCATTTTTTTGCATTTTTGAAAAATCGCATGCGATTTTTAACAGAAATGCATCCAAATGCATTGAAATTAGTATCAAACATGTTCAATGGCCCCCAAATGTCATTTTTGAGGCTGTACCACCCCCACTATCAACCCGAACCCGAAGCGTGGCGAGCGCAGCGAGCCCGCGCGGGGAGGCGGTACGCGTCCTGCGACCTTTTAATACCCCCACTATCCACGTCGAGTTGAGAATAGAAAGTGTGGCGAGCGCAGCGAGCCACCGAGCTCGAAGCGTGGCGAGCCCCGCGAGGGGATGCGGACACCTGTGAAGCCTGCGAGGCGACGCGTATACCTGTGAAGGTATCCGTGTCCGCTCGCCACGCTTCGGGCGCGGTGGCTCGCTACGCTCGCCACACTTTCTATTCTCAACTTCACGCTGACGTGGATAGTGGGGGTATGAAAAGGTCGTAGGACGCGTACCGCCGACCCTAGCGGGCTCGCTGCGCTCGCCACGCTTCGGGTTCGCGTTGATAGTGGGGGTGGTACAGCCTCAAAAATGACATTTGGGGGCCATTGAACATGTTTGATACTAATTTCAATGCATTTGGATGCATTTCTGTTAAAAATCGCATGCGATCGCATGCGATCAAATCGCATGCGATGCAATTTTTTCCTATACGATGGACATCGTGGGAGCCGTGATTGTACACAAGTACCGAATCATTCAGTGGAGAGGCGCGGAAGATGAAAGATCTCTGCGCCTCTCAGTCCGATGCAGGGAGCTGCAGGAATCACCGGGATGTCACAGAAGGTGACAGAAGACCAGGACTACGTCGGAAATAAATAAATAATAAATAAATAATAATAGTAATACAAAGACATTGGTATACTGGACAACTCTGAATTATGCCCATGAAGCTTGTAGCTACTCTTCAAGTCTTTACTCTGTATTTACCACAATGCCTGCTATACTGTCTTATACCAACATGCGCTTCATTGTAACTCATCCCGGCATGCAAAGTTTTCTTTCTATGTTAATTAATAATGCTGCTGTGGCCTTTGGAACCAATGCTATGTAGCGGGATGTAGTCAATTTCCCAGCGGTCGGAATCCCGGCGTTCATAATCCCGAGACTGGAATCCAGACCGCCGAAATCCCGAAACTTTCTTCCTCCGTGGGTGTCCAGGACACCCATAGAGGGAGAATAACTTAGCGTGGCGAGCGCAGCGAGCCCGCAAGGAGGGGTGCTCCACGTCCCCCCCTTGTCGGGATTTTGGCGGTTGGGATTCCAGCGTCGGGATTTTGAACGCCGGGATTCCATACCGAATCCTATATAGCAGCTGAATACTAAACTGTTCTATACAGACATCTGCACTACAGTATTCTCACCAGTTGGGAAATGCTAAATGGGAATAGTGCACAAGTTAAAGATAGAGGTCCTGATTTAGAGGCGATGCCCATGTTTATGCAGTTGAGCATTTTGTTTTTTGTGTACTGTGCATGCATCGCCATGACAATTGATTGGCAATGGTGGACTCATTTGATTATCAATGGCCGATGCAGTGAAGATTTCTTCCAAGTGAATGATAGGTTCTGACTATGTGATGAGGTAATGGGGGGTGGCTTGTTCAAACGGTCCTAGCCAGCCACTGAAAATTAATTTGCTGTTGTACTGGCCCCGATGTCTTAATTCCGAAAGTCATTCAGAGCACCCATAGGGTTTCTCAGAAGTTCTCATGATCCTGAAAGCTTTAGTGATTATCATTGTTCAGTTGCATAGAAAGAAAACTTGTCACAGATATGATGAAATCCTCAGTCCTATCACACGATATCTATGTGGTAACCCACACTATAAATGTTAAACCACTGAGTGAAGTAAAGCTTACCGTGAGGAAACAGAGGTTACTGCAAGCCACGGACAAAACAGGATCTTAGTCAGAACTATAGCTAATTAGGGGTTGGAAATCAAAGTCATCCTCCATTCTGATTCTGTATCAACCACATTGGAGGCCTAATTCAGTATGGATTGCTAATTAGAGAAAACGCAGTGGACTGTGAGCAGTAAGTCACGGCCAGTCAGAAAGAATAACTGCCCCTTGTAAAAATGTGAATGCATCACAAATTGCATTGTATTCACAGATACATTTGCAAAACACCCCTGAACCACTTACCGGGTGTTATGTTTATATAATAATATAATAATCATCATATAATAATAACCAAGTCTTACAACTACAGTACATGCAACCACACTACTTGGGAAGCTAGCTGAGCATTAATTGCATGGTGTTTCCATCTAGTCCAGGGCTGGGCAATTGCGGCCCTCCAGATGTTGAGGAACTACACATCCCAGCATGCCTTGCATCAGTTTTAGCATGGCCACATAGCAAGACTAATGCAAAGCATCCTGGGATGTGTAGTTCCTCACATCTGGAGGGCCGCAATTGCCCAGCCCTGATCTAGTCCCATCACCAGACTAGTTAAGGAACATCAAACGGGAAAGAGCAAGATTTGTAAAAATGTGGAGTACCGAGGAGATTTTTTTTTATAACTAAAATATTACTTTTAATAAATGATAAAATCTGTGAAGTATAAAAGGCCTGATTCAGGCCTGTTCGCAGCCAAGCGAACAAGTAAACGCCACCAGCCGCATGCCGTATCCCAAGATTGCTGCCCGAATCAGTACTGAGTGCCATGAATGCAGCATTCTTACCACTGTGTAGAATAATATGATATAAGATATAGAAGTTGCTTAGCTCTTATGTAAGACCTGGTTAATACCTTCAATAAAGCTGTCCCAGCATTCCTGTACATAGTGTTCATTCTAGCACCACCATCTTTGAAAACCCATGCAGTTCCTCTTCCCTGCCTGGGGTGTCGCTGTCTACTGTAGTGCTTCTAGCACAATGTGGTCTGTATATCAGCACTGATATGCAAACCAGACATGTGCTAGAAACACCACAGCAGACAGCGACATCCCAGGCAGGGCACAGGAACTGCATGGGTTTTCAAAGATGGTGGTTGCTAGAATGAACACTATGCAGTACCGCCCAACTGCAGCATACATTCAGTCACCTGATTGCTGCATAAACTCACCAGCTGGGGATCTACGGAACCATTAAGTCCATCACCAGTGTACTTGTAATGGTGAGTATGGCTGTACTTGCTATCTAACCAACACCACTGGTAAAGCTATTGAAGGGCAGATTTACTAAGCTCTGTAAAATTATAAAGTGGCTGGTACTTTATCACCAGCCAAACAGCTCCTAACTATAAAGTTACAGGCTGAGTTTGCAAAATGACAGTTAGGACCAGACTGGCCGGTAATAAAGTACCAGCCACACTATCACTTCACCAAGCTTAATAAATCCCCCCAGAGACATTCACTGGTGTGTGCCTATATACTCTGAAATATAAACACTCTCACACACATCGTTTCCAACACTTAGTAAAGCCCTGGGCCCTCAACTTCTTCTGTGTCCTAATGTCCCTGTCCTCTCAGTAATACTCAGTAAATGAGGGCTCAGATTGTCTTGTATATTACAGTATTTATATAGACAACCTGTTACTATAGTTGTCTAGAAACTATCAGGATCTACAGTAAGCTTATTATTGGATATACATACTGCCTCCAATAGTCCAGTCAATTTACTTTTTCTATACAATGTAAAGAAATGAATTTTTGGATGTTTCAAGAACTCTTTCTGACATTTGGATTTCAATTACAGTATATGTGTTAAACCCATATATAGCAGCAATGTATTCTCCTCCAACAATTTCCATAATAGACCATGAAACATTGGTTTGCTTTTGTTCCCATTACCTAAGTTAGGGAACACTGTAGTTATAGTCAGGGCCATCTTAACACACATGCACAATGTACAGCTGCCCAGGGCCCTACAATTCTAGGGGCCTCAGAACAAAGGTGGGTGGAAGTCACACACAATCATTGCAGTGAGAGGCAGCATTCTTTACCGTCCACCTTGCCTGCAGCCAGACAATGAATGGCTGTCAGGATGCTGATTGGTGAGTAACTGGAGTGATTCATCAGCTTGTGTCCATTGCTTACCCTCTACCTTCGGCTCACATCTTGGCACACGGTATATCACAGGCAAGAGTACGTGGGGGTGGCACGTGAGGGTGACATGGTGGCAGCAGTGGAGTGCGGTGTTCTGTGATTACAGCTGCAGAATTTGCAGCAGAGGGAGAAGCAGACACCAGTGGTGACATGCGCGGGTGCAGGGTGCGGAAGCTGCAGGGGGGAATGTATCACTTTTCCATAAAAGCTACCTCACAAAAAAGCTGATATTTGACAGTAATATTTTTAGTAAAGCAATGTGATGAATTAGGAAAAAATGTGAACTGTAAGGATGAAACTAAGAACTAAAGTTTCACATCTTTTTCTTAATGAATTTGACCCCTAATTTTAATAAAGCAATAACATTAAACTAGCATGACACATCCAGCAATTGCTGCTTGACAATGAAATGATTATCCAAGAAGTGAGAACTGTTGAAGGTTTTAAAGCCACAGCTTCCTAATGGGAAGATTGCTGCAGAGAATGTGCTCCTTTAGCCCACAGATATTTATGGCTCCATTGAGACGTGCGCCACTTCATTAATCTACATTTCTTCCATTAAAAATTAATAGACTTGTGGCTTTTCAAAGTGGAGATCCTGCACGTTACTGCAGAATTAAATTAAAATATATGAAGAGGCAGAAATTGTGCAGGATTCAGTACATTATAATGTAGCAGAGTCACGCAAGACATGATGACCTGTGACTGTGACATTACACTTCCCATGCTACAGGGTTAAGTACAATCTATACATGGTGAACTACTGTGTACACATTTAATAATGTAATAGGGCCAAGGCCCAACCCTGCCACATATTTGGCTGCTTGGGCTATACCCCATCTCACCATCTTGTGCAAATGATTGCCCATGCCAGGAGCCTACTGTATATCAGCCTGATGCGTAAGCAGCACAACTTATTTGAGCAGGATAGAAAAGAATCAGATATTAGGATATCCCAGTGACCACAAACATAATCATCACTAACTGTATACAGTAAGTGTGACTATTTATCCCCAAAAAACGGCTATTTAGGCATTGCATAATTGCAGTATCTTTGATGAATGATATTCGCACCAAAATAGACATCATATCTTGATAAAGTGTGGGCCATACATAGGGGTTTATTCTAGTTCATTCTTTCTGACAAAATCCTTCTTAGATGGACAAAACCATGTGCACTGCAGGGGGGCAGATGTAACATGTGCAGAGAGAATTAGATTTGGGTGAGTTATTTTGTTTCTGTGCAGGGAAAATACTGACTGCATGATTTTACACTTCAATATAGATCTCACTTTGAAGAAAAACCCCACCCAAATCTAATTCTCTCTGCACAAGTAACATCTGCCCCACCTGCAGTGCACATGGTTTTGTCCATCTAAGAAGGATTTTGTCAGAAAGAATGGACTAGAATAACCCCCATAATTATGACCCCACAGTGATTATAAATATACCTACTATACAGTGCATTCACATCAGAGCAAACATACTACTTGTCTCTTGTGATATCATATCATAAGCTGCTTCAGAAATCCCATATAAGCCACCACTATCTATCCTAAAAGTTAACTAAATAACGGCACCCCAATACAATTCACTCTATAATTTAACATATGAAGTGGAGTATCGAAATTATATACCCAGGAATCCTCCAAGTAAGGAAAAACAATACTACTTGTGTATCTAAGATAAACACACAGTATTGACTAAAGAGCCAGATAATCTTAGAGAATCCACTCGTGGCTTAGGGCCTTATTCTGGTTCACTCTTTCTGACAAAATCCTTCTTAGGTGGACAAAACCATGTGCACTGCAGGGGGGCAGATGTAAAATGTGCAGATAGAATTAGATTTGGGTGAGTTATTTTGTTTCTGTGCAGGGAAAATACTGACTGCTTTATTTTTACACTGCAATATAGATCTCACTTTGAAGTAAAACCCCACCCAAATCTAATTCTTTCTGCACAAGTAACATCTGCCCCACCTGCAGTGCACATGGTTTTGTCCATCTAAGAAGGATTTTGTCAGAAAGAGTGAACTAGAATAAGGCCCTTAGTGCCTAGTAGTATAAACTATTGTGCATAACCTAATGTATCCGTTTTGTACTTCCAATGAATAGAGTAGTCAATCTATATACAAATCCTGCTACATATTTAGAAACTAAAGTGATAAATAAATAGTAGCAATAAGCTTTGTACGCACTTGGATAAGAAAAAGACTTCTCTATATTAATGATTGCACAATAATTGCCTGAAAGAATATTCTGGGCATATAAGTCTAATTTTAAGACATAACATATAATACTCCATAAAGGCTACAATTAAGAAGACAAAAAGGACACCATTGTTTTTATTAAACACATTTGTTTGTTTGTTTGTTTATTTGTTTATAGAAATTGGATATTTCACCAACAACAGTTTTTAATAAATTAATAAAAGATTGTAATTTTACAAGCATACGCACATATAAAACTCTCTTCAAACTACCTCTGTGGGCCAACAAAAAATACATTCTTTTCTGGTTTTCTTTTTTTGTTCGTATTCTACAGTGTCTTTGGCTGCACCCCCTTCGAGAATTATATATAATATTGGAGGTTATTCTGGTCGATGCGGTCCGTTCCGAATTCTTTCGGATGGCATTTTTAGCCGTCTGCGCATGCGTAGGCAACGCAATGCGCATGTGCCACGCACGGTCTCCGTACTCGTTCTCACTAATACCGTACAGAAATGTGCACCGTATTCACTCAGGAATAATGGGCTTAATATGGGCGTCATTCGGACCTACACAAGGGCGTAGTTTCAAAGTGGGCTAAACTGGGCATAAATATGGGCGTACACGAGGGAGTGCACTAACTGTGGTAGGCGTGCATTCGGACAGCACACCGACTGCAAACGAACCAACAGGCAGGAAATATGCGGTCTTCATAAGCAAGTATTACTTTGCGGACAACACTTGGTCATGCGCTAGGCATTCGGATCGCCCAATTAGTACGGCCGCACCTGAACCACTCTCAGCTGAACACAATACAATCCACTCCTCTACTCATTAGTCATTAATTACACTCTTTTCATTGCTTCAATTGGAACCATTGCAGCCTAAATGGACCATTACTAAAGGCACAAATATATGCTGAAAGCACGGCTGCATTTTTTACACACATTTACACTGCAAGCAATGGGCAGAAATTGGTATCACTAATATAAATATACATGTCACTTTTACATTCAGCAATAACAGCACACATTTGGGGATAAAATGAAACATTTATTGCCTTTAGGGAAAGCATAACATTTTAATAGCATGTTATTTGGCACATGCCAAAAAATAAAGGGACCATAACACGAATTTACAAATCAAACAAAAATGTACAAAAAATTTTTCTTTTCATACATAGCCACAGCAAAATCATTCGGAACACATCAGGTGGCTTTACAAGAAAAGTATAGCACCAACACTTCAAGAACAGCAGACAGTAATGGCAGCAGAAAGAGGGCAACAGCGGAACCAAACAAAACATTCAAAACGAGGGCAAATGTGGATACCCTTTGCACGGGATTGGGTTGCACACATGAAGCTGACACACACAGCAAAATGAAAGATTTGGGAAGACATAAGGGTGGAGATTAATGCGGAGCCCAGTTCACTTGCGGGACCGTTTGGCCCTGGTAGGGGCCTTGCCACGTGCAGCAGCTCCACGGCCACGTTGGGATGGTGGGGCAGGTGGAGCAGATGATGTGGAAGGGGGGGGATGGTCTTCCCCTTCCGCCAGCAGGGAGTGCTGGTGTTGGGAAAGCACCAGAAACGGCTGACAATAGGGCCCTATTGGTGGTAAGTAGCTCCGCCACAAGCTCATTATGGCGGAGAAGGAGGTCATTCTGGCGCATGGCTTGATCAGCCAACACCTGCAGGCTCCCAGCTATGGCCTGCTGGGTCCCAGCCATGGCCTGCTGGCTCCCAGCGATGGCCTGCTGGCTCCCAGCTATGGCCTGCTGGGTGCTGGCAAGAGCCTGCATGACCTCCTCGGTCCTAATCAGCCGCTCTGATGCTAACTCTCCCTGCTGGCGAATCTGCCCAAGCATCTGCAACCACCTGTCCACATTCTGTGTGGCCATTGGCTGCTGCTGCTGCACATGGCTGCCACTGGTGGCAGGTGGCACTGTCTCCTCCGCCTCCTCAAGAGTATCACTCCTGCACGTTGGAGATGGTGCTGAAAGAGAAAAGTACAATTACAACACATTCCTAGAAAATTAGTAAAAACTACTTATGCCATGCAAACAAATTACCTTCTAGTTCAGCAGCAAAAACTTCCACTGGGGCCTCACTGTCCATGTTGCTCACCCCCCGGACCTCCTCGATAGCTATACAGTCCAGAGCCAACTCCTCCAGGGGGGTGAGCTTCAGTCGGGCTGGCATGGGGCCAGCCCCAGTGGTGTGGCTGTGGTTCCAACGTGCGGTCATTTTCCTCTTGAGGTTGCTTTTGAAGTCATGCCACCTGCAAACAAAGTTTAAATATTATTACATGTCATCCCTGAGGTTGGATTTAGCATGCATTTTTATCTGCTACAGATTCCAAAGTGTGCTTAATTCAACATAACTTACATTAGTTTTAACTATAAAACCATCACTTTGAAGAAACATTCACACTCACCCTATAATAAATATAGAATAAGTGACAAGGAAATCATGTCTGTTGCTCCTAGCAACTTGACCGGCCATTTACCAAATCCATCTAACATCTAATAAACACATTACTGGTCTTGTTCTGCTCAAATTTAACACACTTTAACTAGCCTCTTTTTCACGTGCTCGGCCTCACGAACTTGTGGAGCTACCGCATTAATCTCCACAGTTATGTCCTCCAAAATCTTCCATCTCCTTGTGTGTGTCAACCTCTCCTGTGTCAACTCTATCCAATCCCGTGCACGGGGTACCAGTATGGCAAGCTCCTGTGCTTCGAATGCCATGTTCTTGCTGCTTGGTTCCTCTGTTGGCCTCTTCCGGCCACGGCCACGGCTACCAGTTGCTGTACTTGAAGTGCTGGCCAGGCTACTCTCTTGTGAAGCCACCTGCTGTGTTCCCAATGATTCTGCTGAGGCAGAAGATGGCCCAGCTGTAGATGGCCCAGCTGTAGATGGCCCAGCAGCCTGGTCACCTCCCAATAGCTGGTCTCTGGTGAGGTGCACATTGGTGATGGAGTCCAGCTGAGCTAGGAGGAGCTGATGCTCCTGTTCTCCCTCTGATTGTGAACCAGACATGTTTGCAGCACAATCTTGTTTTTCTTGCACACCTATATATACACATTGATGTAATTGGCGTACATCAGCCCCACCCTGTGTTCTGTGCGGCAGCATACCATACAGCGACGTACACCGTGGTGTTTGTGCGACGCTTACACCACGCCCATACCACCGGGAAATCAACTGTACAAAACCAGACGTCTAAGTCTGATTTTGACATTGCCAGATTTTAATACCAATGAACAACTGCAACTTTAGCCAGACATAAATTATATCTGTGAATGTTCTTTTGTACTGTGCACTTGTTTGGTATGTACAACAAATGACACTAACCCATTCCATATGTTAATCCAGTCCACAACTCATGCAATAGTAATCACTGCTTGCATCCAAATCACATGTTTAAATGGCACCATGGCCTAATAATGTTAAAAGTTATTGCATTATTTTTATGTTTGTGGTGTATTGGTTTCACACCAATAAGGCTGTCTAATTTAGTACCTTGAACAGATATGTGTAACTGTATATTGTTGCACACTATTTTACCTGTTGTTTTCACCCATGGTTGGTGAGTATTTTGGACCTCCTACTTCTTTCACGCTGTCTGCTTTGTATGTGTGGCGAAGGCCAGCTCAGCGATGCAAACCTATGGCAAGCGTTGCTTGGCGATGCAATGTTTTTGCCGATTGTTGGGCGCATACACAGTGTTCATGTCAATATGATTAATAATGTTAATACCAAATACTACACTAAACAACCAATCACAGGACATGAATATTTTTAATGCGCCATTGCCAAAATGGCTTCATTGCAACGTGCAGCACCCTTCACCACTGGGGAGCTGCTGGCCCTAGTCTCCGTTATGGAGCGGAGGCTGGGACGTGCGGGGCCCTATATCTCCAACCGGACAAGCGCCGGGCCTACGTTGCTGCCCGGCGCCGAATCTTCGCCCGCACATGGGTGCGGAGGACCGTCGCCCAGCTGGAGAGGCGATGGTCCGACCTGCGTAGGCGGCAGCCGGAACTACTCCAGCGTTTGAGGCAGCATCTTGAATGCTGTAAGTATTGACGCAAATCATACATAATTAACAGTGATTGGTTTCCTTTTCACATTATTAACTAATGAGATTACATGAGGTCAAGTGGGTGTTGATGATTTACAAATGGCATATACTATATGTGTGATACTTCCTCTTTCACATGCATTAATGTGGATATAATATGTAACTGTAATAGAAATTTGATTGTGATTCGTACTATAATGACTGTTAAGTGACACTCATCCATTTTGTTCATTTTCCCAACAGCACGGGAGAGAGCCAGACAGGCCCGTCAGGAGGCAGCGGACCAGGAGGCGGCCCGTGAGGAGGTGGTGGAGGAGGCCCAGGAGGAGGTGGAGGGCCAGGTGGAGGTGGAGGAGGAGGAGGCCCGTGCGGAGGTGGTGGAGGAGGCCCAGGAGGAGGTGGAGGGCCAGGTGGAGGTGGAGGAGGAGGGCCGTCAGGAGGCGGAACAGTCCCACTCCACTCCCCCTACCCACACCCCTCCCCCTAGCCACTCCCCAACCTCATCATTCTCCCTTCCTTCGCCACTCATGTACCCTGCTCATCAGGAGCTACCCCCACCCAACTACCCACCACCCATCAGCCTGGATGATGACATGGGCGTGGAGATGGCAGCCAGTGGTACATAGACATAATGGCTCATTACTTACTTATTTTGGTACAGTTTGTTCTGTGGCACAGCTGATTATATTGTGCTTTACAATAGTAAAGAGTAGTAAAACCAAGTGGTGAGCAACAGACATAATTGGGGGTTAGAGGGCCCTGCTGCAAACGTAGAATCTGAAGACTCATGTAGGTGATTATTGTTTATTTATGATGGGTCTTTGTATACAAGAAAAACTAATACATAAATGGAGTATGGGCAGGCCTGGATTATAATGGAGTCACAAGTGCTCAGTGCCCCTGGGCCCCCCTCTAGCTAGTGGCCCCGTGTTGTTGGCATGTATTTTTGAAACCAAAAATGTAGGATGGCTTTTAATTTGAAAATGTTTTGTGTATGGGAGTGGATTAGTGCTGCACCTTCACCTATCTGGCAATGTGACAATGATTAATGGAGTAAGGGGTAGAGGGACAAACCCAGCCTTTTCATGTGGTATGTATGTAATCTATCTATCTATCTATCTATCTATCTATCTTTATATCCTGCAGTTTAGCATTGAGCAGTGACATGCAGGTTTATATGTATGGCAAAATGTTAAAAGTTCTAGTGGATGTTGCTTTCAAGTACATTGTTGAGTGTTAAGGCAGGACAAGTCTGAGTGAGGCTCAAGTGTTGGTGTGCTTTAGAAACATACATTGCCAATGTTATAAGTAACATATTGTATAGTGTAAACCACTGTGTGTGTGTCACCATCATAGTATTTATTTTCATTTGAAAAACTGAGGCCTATGTAATTGTGTGTATGTATGATTTATCATGCTGTAGGTACTTAGGATTGAATGTAGGTATCACAATGTACAATGTCAACCTGAATAGCATAATTAATGTTGAACCCCATTTAACATGTCCACAGATGACCAGAGGGAAGAAGGCGAGGGTGTCCGAGGGGCCCTACAGAGGATGCGGCAGCACCTGCTCCTGTTGGCAGCCGATGTGCAGGACCTATGTGACCCGCTGTTATAAGTTTTTTTATCCTGATTTTGTATTTAAATAAATGTTTTGTTGAAAGTTAGAAGTGGTCTGTGTGTTTTTGTATCATTTTACAGTATAGGTATAAATAGTGTTCTATATTTATGTAAGTTGCAAAAGGTATATACAGTATATAGATGGGTTTATTGCATACAAGTGCTATAAAGTGAAGGGTAATGTAAAGATGTAGAAGGTGTGTTGGTGTGTATGTGTGTGTTTGCATTTGACGAACAATTATGATATAATATGCATACATAACACATGGGCGTAAAGGGGCAAGAAAGAATGAATTGCACTTTACATGATGTAAGGGTTAATCTAAAGTGGTAGTAATGTGTTTAATTATCAATTAGGAAATAATTGATGACAAATAAAAGCAATCCCTTTTTTATGAGGTAGCCTAATTGCATAAGTGTGTCATGTGTGTGATTTATGAGTTCCGATTATAGTAGTATGTTTTGCGTAAATACACTGCATCGGTGCGTACGGGCAGCTTCCCGTGTGTTCTGACGCTGTAAGACCGTGCAGAATCTTTGTGTGGCCACCGCACACGCACGGTTTGGATGTTGTCCGAAAACACACCCTCTTCTTAGAGAGTGAGTCCGTCCGAATGCGGAGGACCTGTGGGCGTCTCTTCTTACGATGTCCGCACAGCGTGGCGTTCGGTCAGCTCCGAAAGAATTCGGAACGGACCGCATCGCTCAGAATAAGGCCCATTGTCTCATATGGGGCCAAATGGGTGCTATAGCACCAGCCAGTGCAGATCTTCCCCTTCCCCCTTTCCCAAGACTCAAATAGAAAAGAATCACTCTCAGCTAATAATAATAACACAGCCAGACATGAGCTCTGGTACCCAGCATAAAGTGACATGCTGTCTCCGATATGATGTGTAATCAGCATTACTGCCTGTGATATAATGCATCACTGATCATTATGATGTGCCGCAGAATGTGTCATGGCCACCTCTGTAATGCATAGTTGCCTACCCTCATGCATTCTGCAGGTGACTCCCTGAAATAACAGCAATCTCCCTCTCTTCCTCATTAGTCTAGCAATCTCCCTCATTTCACCTAGCCCACATCATAATTGCCTACCCTCCTGTATTCAGCAGGTGACTCCCTAAAATAACAGCAATCTTCCTCTCTCCCTCATTAGTCAAGCAATCTCCCTCATTTCACCTGGCCCACATCATAGTTGCCTACAATCCTGCATTCTGCAGGAGACTGCCTGAAATAACAGCAATCTCCCTCTCCCCCTCATTAGTCTAACAATCTCCCTAATTTCTCCTAGCCCACATTACACAGCTACATTTTTGGGGAAAAAAGGAATGAGAGATAGATACATTTACATTGAATCATCCGCACCATTTCCCAGCACATTAGAAAGTACAGTATCTCTTACTAACCGCTTTGGGGCTCATCTACATTTATACTGTATATAAGTCATTTTAAAAGCTTCCTCTCAGATGTAGCAGTACACACCAATGATTCTAGGTGCCACGTTCACAATCTCTTTTCACAATCTCTCCATATATGGAACTAGACATGCCCATTGGGTGAAGCATGACACGCCCCCTCAATGGGGCGCTGTGCAAAATTCTATTACCAACTTTAATCTCCTAAATCTAGTTTTCAAAAGTAGTCAAGTATTGTCATGGGCATTATGGTTAGCCACTAAATGTGTCATGCCCATTACTGGATCCAATATCACGTGTAATCAGCATTACTGTCTGCGATATAATGCGTCATGGGCGTTATGATGTGCTGTGCCAATGGGCCAACAAGTGAGGAGCTCCATTCTAGGAAAGGTAACACACCAAGCCAGTTCGTACACTCAAATTTTTACTGCATAGGAGTGCAGACATTTGTTTTATAGTACAGGTTGAGTATCCCTTATCCGAATATCCGTTATCCGAATTATTCGGAAACCATACATTCCAGAAAGTGAAAAAAATAATATTTTTTTTGCTAAAAACTTACTGGGGACATTTGTAACAGCACTACTGTGGGAATGATATGTAATTGGCACTATATATGTGCAAGAAAATGATTGCTTGGCATTAAAATGCAGTCCCTGAGATAATACACAAACTTTGTTTCATGTTTTGAAACAATAAAATAAAATATATATATTTGTGTGTATTTCATGAGGTTGATGTGTTTATACAGGATAAATGCAAGACACTTCAAAATAGATCATTGAAATATTAAAATATTCCAAAATACGGAATAATCCGTTATCCAAAATTCCCCTGGTCCCGAGCATTTTGGATAAGGGATACTCAACCTGTATTGATCTGGACAGATTTGCTTGTATGGTCTTAGTAACTGGAGAATACAGCCTATATATTACCATATTGGTAAATATATGATGCATAAATGCTAATTCATTTTTGAATAATTTTAAAAGATCCACTTGTAGTTTTTTTATGCATTTATGATTTTTATGTGTATGATTATGTGTGGGTAATAAACTATTAGTAAACTAGTATAAAGTATTTGGTATACTGTTGCAGATGCATCCAGAGAAACTGGCACCAATCACCAACTGGACTCCGTTATATTGACCCAAGGCAATGCAGCAACACTACATCCTCTTTCAATTTTGAATTTCTCTTTGGTCACACATGTCTATGGATTTCATAATCAATTTGCATCCCTTTGGGGTTTCAGATTACCCTCTTTAAAGCAGAGTACATATGGACTATAAGAAGATAACGCATAATGGGGGGTATGCTGATTCTCTCGGAAAGGCACACTCACTCCCTATTGGACAAAACCAACCATATGCACTGCAGGTGGGGCTGATGTAACTATGCAGAGAGAGTTAGATTTGGGTGTTTTATTGTTTCTGTGTAAATACAGTCTGCTTTATTTTTACACTGCAATATAGATCTCAGTTTGAAGGGGTGGTGATGGGGACCGTCGCTGGTGGTGGAGGAGGCGGTGTATGACAACAGGGAGCTCTGTCGCCACAGGGCACGCAAGCTTCTCGTGCGCGTGCGCCCCCTGGTGGGAGCTGGTGGCTGGCGAGGGCTGGCAATGGAAGCACCAGCACCTGCAAGAGCAAGCGGCACTCCATCTGTTCCCTCATATAATATTTAAATTCCCTGGGTAAGAAACATCAATTAATAAATCCAATAGCTATTTACACTGTAAATGTTGTATTTGTAGAATGAATCATGTTGGTGGGTCTTTGGTCACATGTTGCACGCCAAAAAAACTTGGACACTTTAGGCAAGATCCACTAAGCCTTGAAAAGTGATAAAATGCAGAGTAATAAACCATCAACCAGTCAGTTCTTAACTGTAATTTTTCAAACCCAGGCTGTTACATTACAGTTAAATGCTGATTGGCTGGCACTTTATCACTCTACATTTTATTGCTTTTTAAACTTAGTACATCTGGCCCTGCATGTCTGCAGATAAACCACAGTTGGAAGTGTTAATTTGTTCGATGCTCAGATTAATCGTTGTATGCAAGTTTTGCTGTCCTTATAGAAATCACTTTATTAAAACACCCTTGACAATTAAAAGGATGAACGGCACTCTTTTATAGAATTGTCCTAAGGCATTGCAAACCTTTTATAGGCTAGAAAACGCTGGCACAGGTAGTTTTTTTATAATTGCAACTTGCTCAAATAAATTACAACAAGAAGACATTCCCACAACATATATACAGTAGTATCAGCTGTTTCTTATTGACTGCAGCTGTTAGAGAAAACATATTCTGTCCCTAGCAAGCCCTTATATCTCATGTTAAAGCACAGGATTTACGGACAACCATCAGCGAATATAGGTTGAATGTCGGAGCCGCTGTGGCAATGGACGGCTATCATCGTGGTACATGTACACCGAAAATGTATCCTATAAGTGTTGAAGTTGATTGGTAGTAACTGTAAAAAATGTCCTAACCTTCCGGCAGCTGATTATGTGAGCTATCCTTCTTTTAAGCTATATTGGTCCATTAGATAGAGACATGTTTTATTTTTATATCAAAAGGAGTAAATGTAAAGATCTCAAAGTAGAAATTGAACACATTTTCCCGAAACACTACTACTCAGCCAGAACATTAACATAGAGATTTATTGGGCATTTAACAATCAGTCGATCCACAACTATAGACATTGAAGTGACAGAGTCATAAGAAAAGCTATTTCCTCCATTAAATGCAGAGGCCTGTAGTAGGATGAATGTGGCAATTTGCACATGACATGAGGTGGCCATTACTTCTTATAGTGGTAAGTACAACTAATAGTACACAGATCCATGCTGTAATTGATTGACAGATTATATGGCAAAGAAAGCCGTGCTTGAGTAGAATGTGCCGTGTGTGATTTACAGGGTGATGGGATATGAGATTTATAGTGATAAATACTAGATATCAGTCTTGATCTTGTCTTCAATTAAAGAAGACTTGTAAGGTAAACCGTTCAGTTTAGGCTATGTGAGGTTGCATTGAATTGGCTCAAGACTGTAAAACAAAGAGACCGATTCAATTGTATTATATGGAGTTTTTGCATTTTCACAAAGGGTGTTCTGGTAAACAGGAATATTCAAAAACTTTGGCAGTTTTTTTTTTTTTACACACGTATGAAAACCCGCCACTGTTTCATATATATTATATCAAAACTGTATTTTATATCACTGTAGCATGTTTGGTACTAATGCTTGAAACATTAACACGCATATTATTCCTACCCTCTATGACTAGCTACCTGCGCCACATCCAAAAAGTTATTAACCACTTGTGTTAAATAAAACAAATCTGCAACCATTATTATGAAACGGGAATGTTCGTGGAGATACAAAAGGAAAGACAAATTAGCTTTTTTGGTGCACTCTTTTTGTAGCACTTAATGTTGTGTGATAGTAATTAAAAGTTAACTTTTAGGAGACCATTTAAAAATAACAAGGTGTAACATGAAATAAGAAAGACATAGAAAGTTCTTAATCATTATAAATGTCAACAATTAAATGGAGCAATAGTCCCGAAGGGGACTGAGATATGTAAACCCTTACAAAGAAGGGGGGTTTGAATCCGCATAGACTTTAATCATAAATTAGAACATTCTAGAAGAACATCTATTGGACCAATATGTTGGACTACTTTTGTAAATTTTTGTAGTCTTTAATTGGTGGTGCGCCCAACACATTCAGTATTTGTAACTGAATAGAAGGGGGTTTGTTTGCAAGAGGCAAACGATAAGACAAATGTGCCTTTTTGGGCGCACTCTTTATTCTATAAGTTGTATGATTTGATTACTTAATGAAAACATAACTTTTAATGGACTTCTTAATGTAAAATATATGGAACATTCATTAATTATTGATCAGTCATTTAACACATTATGATTAGACTGTCAACCAAACAACACGCAACACAAAACAAAACATACATACATAGATACACATGATGTTTTGTCTTTTTGTGTGATAACCTTATTTATGACTTTTCACACTTTTTTTGTACACTCATGTGTCCTGTTTCAATTGCCTCAGCAAATAACATTACTTTACATTACTCGGCTTTGCCAGCTTGCCCAGGTAATCCCACACACCTATTTAAATGTACTCTGAAGCCGAGTAATGTAAAGTAATGTTATTTGCTGAGGCAATTGAAACAGGACACTTGAGTGTACAAAAAAAGTGTAAAAAGTCATAAATAAGGTTATCACACAAAAAGACAAAAAATCATGTGTATCTATGTATGTATGTCCTCGTTTTGTTTTGTGTTGCGTGTTGTTTGGTTGACAGTCTAATCATAATGTGTTAAACGACTGATCAATAATTAATGAATGCTCCATATATTTTACATTAAGAAGTCCATTAAAAGTTATGTTTTAACTAAATAATCAAATCATACAACTTATAGAATAAAGAGTGCACCCAAAAAGGCACATTTGTCTTATCGTTTGCCTCTTGCAAACAAACCCCCTTCTATATGTAAACCCTTATCAGGTGGGCAAAAATATTAGGTTCCCCAGAATTCTCTAAATAGGGACAATACCCTGATTACTGACAATTTCATACTTATGGGGATATCCAAACATTGACCACTCAGTGGCTTAACTATAGCCACGCAGCCCCCGCGGTGGTGGGGAGGCACTGAGAAGGTGTGGGTGCCGGGAGGGCTGCGGGGTTATAGCTATCCGCTGCCGTCTGCCCCTGCCACCAGCAATTCTATCTTGCGGGCCTCGTCTCTCCTGGCTCCTGCTGCTTATAAAAAAAAGTGACATTTGGAAAATGGCTGCCCCCATACGAAAGACAGTTTTTGAGAATGCTAGAGGATAAAAAACAGTCTGCAGTATGGGGGGGGGATGTGGGTTTGTTAACACTACTGGTAGGGTTTGTTAACCCTATGGGGGGGTTTGTTAACCCTACTGGGGGGGGGGGTGCTGGCAAAATTTTCGGGAGGGGGGCCCATAATTAATAGTTACGCCACTGTGACCATTGGTTCAGTGTGCATTTATTCTGTTCTGGTGCCTAAGGTGGTGTTTTTTAACATTAACTGGTGAGTTAAAGGAAATGTCTTATTTCATGTTATGTCTGTTTTTTTTAAATGGTCTCCTAAAAGTTAACTTTTAATCACACAACATTAATTGTTATAACAAGAGTGCACCAAAAAAGCTAATTTGTCTTTCCATTTGCATCTCCACAAACACCCGCAATACTAAAATTGTGTCTAGATCTGTAGCTTTTTTTTTTTTACCTTATAGTGCTAAAATTGAGAACTGTCACACTAGGAGTTTTGTGTTGCTGTATTTTGGATCAATCCTCCTTGGAAATGTGGTACATGATATCACACACACGTGCTGCACTTCAAGCCATTGTGTAGCTGAGGGGAGGGAATTCTCTGCCTATCTTGAAACATCTCCACAGTGGTGCCATCAAGGGGCAGTGCATATCAAGGGGTGCCACATTGCGGAAGGCCCCCTATTCATCCACTGTGCATTGGCAGTCTTCATTTGAGGGAGGACGGAGAGTTTGTAGAGGTCCCTCCAACCCCATGAGATCTATGCAATTTCAATAAGTGAATGAGGGGTGGAAAACACAAGAAGCATGTCGACATTATGCAGCCAAGAAGAGCAGTGTGTATTGGGATGGGAAGCAAGCAGAGCTGCTAACCATTATTTTAGGGCTCCTGCTTACTGTACATGTGTAGGTGGTGGAGCCTGGATGTTAATTAGGTTTGTTTTATGGGGGACTTGTTAAAGGGAGGTCCAGTGCACAGCGGGCTAACCCATAGTTTTGCCCACAGACAGAACTATGTCATACTAACTCCTGGATGCAGGTGGCACTGCCAGGTGGAGCCCTACTTCCCTTTCTCTGCACCCCTGGAGAGTGGCACCCTGGTCAACTTGTATCCTGAAACAATTTATGTTATACATAGGGGGTTATTCTGGATGGCACGCACGTATGCAAATTCGCATCAAGCAATATTTTTAGCTTAGTGCGCATGTGCAGAATGCAGTGCACATGTGCCACCCTGTTAGAATGCTGAAACTTGTATTGCTGCAAGCATAAATCCGTTCGCAAGTCCCATACAAATCAAGGCGTGTTGCGGGTGTCACAATGGGTGCGGCCTCGCGACACTGCAAAAATGGCAGTATTGGCCAGAAAATTAAATCGCAAATCTAAGTGAGTCCTAGGTGTCTCCTGGTGGCAACCAAATAGCCCAGCTCATGTAAAACTAATCAGCTCAGACAGTTGCTAAAACATACACATCCACACACTACTGAGCCAATCAACATACAAGTTTCTGTCATTAATCTGGCTAACTCTATTATCAATGCCATTCCTGATTTTGTCCTTTTGCATTATTTTAGCAACATTTCTAAATACAGTACGTACACATTAAAGCATGGGAATATACAATAACAATACAACTTGTAGGATACATGTATTTAAATGTAGTTGTGCTATTAAAAGTCAATTAAAAAAAACACTGGGAACTAATAAACGCGTCCTTGCTAATTAATGATGGCCACTAATGATAAAAATTGACTTGCAATAAACACAATGGAGTGAGGCCATTCATGTAATTAAGTATAGTCTCTAGGATGGCTTGGCTACATGTGTACATTTGGTGTTGCGAATAAACAAAACCACAGAGGCTGTTCGCACGCACGCACGCACAGTGCATGATCCTGTGCTCACGTGAACGGGGCTTGGAGCGCCTAGCTGGAGTACACTCCCCTTTGTGTACTGTTGCGAACAGTCACATTCACATGTTGTAAGGGCGTTTTTTAGCATGAATGTGTGCGTGTGGCTGCATATTGTATGGGTGCGTGAGAACATGCGCATGTATGTGTCAACCAGAATAAGGCCCATAATGTAGTGGCAGGGTTTACAGGAGGTGGGACTGGAAAGGGGAGGAGTCAGATTTGTTAAATCGACCCTCAAAAGAAATGCCTAGATCTGCTCCTGGTGAAGAGAGAGCTGTAAGTGACAAAGGGATCCCAGCTTCTCTGTCTCCACGTCTGGGTATCTGGGTCCTGTGAGAGAGAGAGCGACACACAGAGATTCCTCCTGATTCCCATCCCAGTGTGAAAGTAGTACAGAGACTGCAGCTATAATAGGGTCATGCACAACTTGCGTGCGGTCCACCCACTAATAACTTCCTTGCGGCTCAAATACCGAAAGTTTAGCAGGGGCCGCCGGAGTATTGCATACCTCCCAACTGTCACGATTTTAGAGGGACAGTCCCGATTTTCGGGTCCTGTCCCTCTGTCCCACCCGCGGCAGGCATTGTCCCGCTGCGGGGGGTGGCAGTTGGGAGACCCCCCAATCTAGTAGAATAGACGCTGTGCGCATGCGCACAGCGTCTATTCTCGTATGAAAATGAGGTCGCGGCTAATTAGCATAAGCCGCGCCCTCATTTGCATACGCCCGCCCCCTTTTCGGGCGCTCGCGCGGCTTCGCCGCGCGAGCGTCCCTATTTCTTCAAGCCAAATGTTGGGAGGTATGGTATTGTGGCGATGAAGTTGCCACACAAACAGGAAGTGTGCAACACTAATAAACATCCCACTTGATGTTCTGAATACCGGAAGCCCAACTCGGACCTGCCGGGGTGGTGGGACGGTGACGCTGCTGCGCAAACAGTTCACGGCAGACGTCTGCGTTCCACTGCCCGGAAGTCCCGTGCTAACCGGATCGTTGATGTATTCAAACTGAAATTTAAGGTATTTCACATCTCCAAATATAGTAGCACAATATATTCCCTAGTAAGTCTGTCTCCTATCTTATATACAATGCCTTATTTATATGGTTTTGAAATGTATATGCGATGTTGCAATCATTAATTGACCAAACAGGTGTAAGACATCACCCTCATCAAGAGGGTATTTAAACCCTGATACCACATAGAGCAAGTCATCCTTGAAAAAGCCGCATTTTGCGGCGAAACGCGTAGGATCTTGCATCTTATTGAAGCTCACAGGACAAGTCTTCCACTCCACATTGAAGTGGCTACCACCCGATCAAATCCAGTGGAGACCCTCCACAGAAACACCACCAGACTCGTGGCACTTGCTTACACCATCTACCGTGGCTCAGACACACTCTGGAGGAACGCCACCTCCTAAAGGACCCGGACATTACAATTAAAAGAAGTGGAAGGGACAACACTCCGCTATCCCTGGAAATTACAATCCCACATTCACACTAATTTGGATGGACTTCCCCAGTACTGGTGGACCAAAAGGGTGACTATCCTCAATTTAGGTCATTGGACCATTCATTTTAACATTGACTTTTTATTATCTCACATCTAATCTATGCATGGTTTTAATTTATGTCATTACATGTTCTATTACATTAGTTGTTTTAATTCACATTGTCTCACACCCAGCACAGTTACCCTCTTCCTGTATTTGCTTGTTTACAATTGGGAGTGACTACCCAATCCTCTACTGCTGCTTACATCAAAGCACACTCATATCAAAGCACCTTCTTTTGATATCTTGATATCTAACCTCCTTTTGTGTGTACACATATTTTATGATTGGCAGCCACCAGCACTGGTTTTGTCCATAAATAATGATCACAAATACTGTAATTTGAATTGGTGCTGGACCACCAATCCGTGGCACCCCTGCAAGTGTCCCGAGGCACACCAGGGAACCACTGCACTAAGCAGTTATTTAACAAGGAAATAATGGAAATATAATTTCAACAACTCAAATGGAGCAACTAAGCTGAAAGTTTCATGCCTGCAAGAAGAAGAAGAAGTTTCAGTGTGAATGAACTGTGCATAATTTAGATGTCCTGACATTCTAACAAACATTTTCCCTTACAAACTGTTGTCAGACTGATGGATGAGTTATTAAATGCTTAGCGCGACAGGGAAAAAATTTCTGCAGGCTGTGCATTTTTTTGGATTTTTATTCCATAATTATTATTGAATTTGATCCAGGAGTCTCATTTTTTTATAAAGAGGGTGTCACGTCCGCTATAGAAATGTATCATCATTGGTGGGCTTGGTTCCATATGATGCATTGCTCTCAAATCTCATTTAAAAAAAGAACTTGCTATGATGATGGATTACAGTAATGATCATTTATAGCCTAAGGCATAAGTGCTCGATCACTAATGAGGTGGAGAGTGGAAGAAATAGGCCCAGAAACGTTCAATCTACTTTCTGGACAGGAGAAAAAGTTGCTTGGATTGAAATATATTAATCAGTTGTCATGTACTGGCACAACTGCATTTAATAAGTACTGTGGAGTGGTTGCTGTAATATTAACAATAGCTATCATCACATATGTACAAATACATTATTAACTATGTGCCTTTTATCCTTCTAGTGCAGGGGTCCACAAACTATTTTGCACTGGGACCCCATCAGACAATAAAAATAATTACAGGGCCCCAGCAAGATACTGCAGAAGGTCATCACATTACATGTGTAGTCAGCAGACAGCACATACATGGCAGCATTGTGGAGGCACAGAGTGATGGGAGGAGTCTGAAATAACAGACAATTCAACAGATATGTCAGACTCCTTAAATCACACTGAAATTAGAAAAGTCATCAGCCTGATGGTCAGCAACATGGAGCCGTGACCCCATGCTGAGAAGGTTGGGGACTACATTTTCTATTGTATGTTCACAATAATCAATGAATAATACAGACAGTAACAGTTTACTGGCATCTTTACTGTATTTAACACATAACTGCATGCTATGGGGATAACTACAGAAATGTAACATTTAAGTGACTGTAGGCTTAAAATAAGGTTTATTTTGAACATCTTGAAAATTCCATTTTCCATTTGATTACTTTCAATTTTTTTTTATGTACAGTTATGGGATTGGTTACCTGAAAACATCTTATTGAAAAAGTTCTGAAACCAGCAAGTAAGAAAGGGAAACGATGCTGCTGCTTAGTTCTTAAGTCATACATGGCCATCTTAAAATATAGGCACACAGAAAAGGAACCCAGGGCCACAGACTTCTTGCTGCCTTCAAGCAGGGGTTGGCTGGGTTGGGGGAGGAAGGGGGGGCATGTTTACCCAAAGCTGATGGAACTACTTGGGAGGCGTGTAGAGAAAGGTTCTTGGCAGCTTTGGCCAATCAGAGTGACCATCTTTATTTGCATATATCCCAGCCTGCAGCAAAACAGTTAATGTTTTGCATGTTGATTGGTGGATGACCACCGAGCTATCGAGCAATCGGACTGCTGACAAACATTCACTGTAGGCAAGCATGTGGAGAGACTGCACAGAACTGCAGGAGGAGTGCGTGTATTAGGACAGTGTGAAAAAACTGAAATCTTTTTGATCTGAGTCAACATCTTCTGTTCTGGCAAGAGGCCTTAAGTTTCACTTTATTGGTGAAAATGACGAAAACTGTGAAGATGCTCCGATCTAGTTATAATCATGTCATGATGTCTTAGAGTGGTTTATTAATATACTTAAGCTTAGTAAAAGAGAGTACGAGCTTGTCCTAGTGCAAAGTGACTGACTTTGGTGGGAGAAAAAAATCCCTGATAAATTACCCAATTTTCATGGTTTCAATTGTGAATATGGTGTTTTCTCCGAAATGTGGTTTTTGTTGTTTTGTTTTTTTGGGAGAGGATGCTCTGTAATTGATGTGATCAAGAAAAGAAACTAGGTGAAAAAAAAAGAGGGTAAATCCCTTTTGTTTGCCTTTAATAGAATAGTGCACCTACTGTATGTGTCTTCTAATGTCCAACAAACTCTTTACTGAATGCTCCAGTAAGTTCAGTAACAATGGATTACACTCTGTTCTTTAGGTGCAGGCTTTAGAACACTTCTGTTTATTGTCTTTACTTGTGGCAGTTTATTTTAAACATGAATTCGCCTGAAAAAGAGTTTTGCATCCCCTATGCTGGGAACATGAAAGGGCTGCATTACGGCATATAGTTATGCCAAAGATAAGCCACTATATTAACAGTTAAATACATTGAAGTGTATTATGATGTAATAAACAAATACATCTAGTTTAGTGATATTTAAAATGATACATTAAACAGTTTACACTGTTACTTGTAATACTTATTGTAACAGTTACTGTTTTTCAATAACAGACTGCAACAGTTATTTCTTATTAATATTATATTATATGTAGATCCTTGGGATCCTTCCTATGTGTTTGTAGGAAGTGCCTAGGGACACTGTGGCATGTCAGGTCCTTCACAATATTGCGGCAGTGTTCCATGAAGGGCATTTTTAAGGGGCGAATGGTACACATATTTCAATCCACAGATACAGGTAAGAAGGTATACGACATACAGTAGTTGGTGTCACAATTGATGACATTTCTAATAGAAAGGGTCTCATTCTCTGTGGTGACCTGTAAAGTTCTTCTAGTTGTGTGGTTACACATTGTGCACCTATTTTTGCCACATTTGTAAAAACCTGCTGGTCTTGATATCAACCAGGTATCCGAAGTTGGATCGTGTATTCTTTCTTTTTCATTTTTGGTCTTCAAAATAGTTTTTAAGGATCTATTTCTCTTATAAATGATAGAGGGTCTATCTGGTAATATTTCTTTCAAAATTCTGTCCAGTTTGAGGATATTGTAATTTTTATTGATAATTTGTTTTATCTGAAAGTGAGCATTGTTATATTTACAAATAAATACTGTCTCATAGTTCTTATCGGGGCGTTCTTTGGAGGTACTAGTTAGAAGGTCTTCTCTATTCATCCTTTGTACTGCTCTAAGGGCATCCTGTAGGAGGGGGTCTGGGTATCCTCTTTGTCTAATTGAGTCTGTATACAATTGGTGTGATACAGATCCTTGTTTACCATTTATTATTTATTATTTGTTTTCTTTATAATGATTTACTTTCTCCAATATGGGCTGAAAATATATAACATGCCAACCATGCGGCAAATGATTTCCACTTCCGCCATTCAATCTTGAGGAGGGATACTCAAACCTTTCCTGTACTTTAAACTGTGATGTCCGCCCTATATGGTAGCCGCATAGATAATAGGTCATGACAGCGAGGCAATCACAATATCATTCCCGGACGTCACTTCCGCCAACCATAACGCCTGTGACAGGGCACTTCTGAACACTACTTCCGCCAACCAGGACGGCTGTGACCGGGCTCTTCCACCCTCTCAAAATGTCATTTCCGCCTATTACGGTGGACAATATCAGACATGACCGTTATGATAAAAGCCATATATAGCCACTCCTAGTTACAGATCGCTATCTCCACTGTACCACCAATATGAACCCAACTTTAGAATAATGTTTATTTCCTATCTAACTTGTCAGATCATGCTTTATATAATATATTTATTTAACCCACGTCCATTTCCTGGATCACGTGACCCATTACGGTCACGTGACATTAAACTTTATTTACATCTGATTGATACAAAACATACATTTATGTGTTTTTATACTGTTTTATTATGAATAAATGGTTTTGTCCTCTTTCCTCCTATGCATCCTTCTATAATCAATATTTATATATGTATATATGTTTATTTTACTGTGTATTTCTCCTTGGTAATAATGCTACCACATGACATCTGTGAACACTCCCCCAATCAGGTTAGAGAGTATTTATAGAGCTTCCTTGCACCTACCAGTCACTGCTGCTCCTGATGAAGACGTGTTAACACGCCGAAACGCGTTGAGCTCTTCCAACCACATTGCTCCAGTTTGCACCCTGGTGAACCAGATCTTCCGGACCAGCCTTCTTTACTCATGGGACCACACTCAGTTCAACTTCCATCTGCAAGTGACTTATAGCAAGGCATCTTTACATCTGCTAAATTCTCTGAAACAACTTGGATCCCTGTGCTGGGCAATTCTCCAGGACTTTCTCCTCAATCCACCCAATATCCAGGAGACGTTGACACTGGTTCTCAATCTCGGTAACTATACCTATCACATTGGCATCGACGAACTGTCAACTTATTCATTTTTTCACTGGTGCAATCATGATAGCAAAGACTTTTTTAATCATGAACACTTTTTTATTATTATTTTTTCATAATCAATTTTAATTTATTTTAATTTTTCCATTTTTCTTTTTTATTCCCTTCCCCCCTCACCCCCCCCCCCCCTTGTCATAGAGACTTCTCTTATCAGTATGATGTATTTTTGATCCTTATGTAATAAATGTAATTTTTATTGCTCCCACCTTTGTGCCAGCAATCCCCGTTATCAAACTTAAAACCATCTCTTATCTGTGTTTAATCATTATTGGTTGGTAATTATTGATGGTCAATGGCTATTCCTAAGACCAAGTCACAACAGCTTGTTTTTTAGAACAATGGGGCAGATGTATTAAGCCTGGAGAAGAGATAAACTGGAGATAAAGTGGAGAAAAAGTGGAAGGAGATAAAGCACCAGCCAATCAACTTCCAACTGTCATATTTCAAACACAGCTGATTGGCTGGTGCTTTATCTCCTTCCACATTTTCTCCACTTTATCTCTAGTTTATCTCTTCGCTAGGCTTAATACATCTGCCCCAGTATGCTCACAGTAAACAACAAGAACATCATCATCACAAGAGTTAACACATGGAATATTGAATATATTCCTCTAATTTTTTCATCTCAACCATTTTGGAAAAGATAATTAAGGCAAGCTTAGTTAAAAACAGGCCGCCTTGATTAACTAATTTATTCTTTTTCACATTAATGGATGGCAAAGAATGGATCCACACACGTCAAGGATAAAATGCTCTACAACAGCACCCTACTGGGAATATAAATAAATAAATGTGTACACTGAGAAATGATCCTGCTGAGAACTTCAATCATCTCTCTCTTGCTGCATGCAAAAGTGACTTCAATTAGTAACATTACATGTTTTTATGGCAGAAGAAAACAGATCATATTCTTTGAGTGAGGAAACAAGCCTTGTAGTTCACTGTTGCTTGCGGAAAGGAGGTCAATCTTAATCTCGCTGTTGCCAGCAAGCACATTTTGGCAGTGCATTCTAAAGTGGTTTATGGGGCGTTCTGGCTTCTGCTGTTGTCTGTGGTTGTGCAGGTGCACAATTAAAGATACTACCTGTGGCTTTTAATAAAAGTCCCAAACTTCACTTTTACTAATTATCTGAAACATTCAGTGTAAGCTCATCTGGGAACTGTAGATATGAATACACAATGTGCTTTCCTGCTTTTGACAAAAATAAAAATATATATTCTAATGCTAGTAACTTGTGCTTCAGTATATATAATTGCATATATTTCCATGTCAAAAAACAGACTACTATGCAGGGTAGATTGAGAATTGTATAAAACGACTGTCTAATGGGCCTAATTCAGGATGGATCGCAAAGCAATTTTATTTCTAAGAGACAAAACCAAATGCACTGGAGGTGGGACAAATACAATATGTGAAGGTAAAGTTGGGTGATTTATTTTGTTTCTATGCAGGGTAAATACTGGCTGCTTTATTTTTACACTGTAATTTAGATTTCAGTTTCAACACACCCCACCTAAATCTACAGGCCCATACACACTATAGGATTTTCTTTTCAATCTGGCAACTTGGAATGCAAATCCAATCAGCCATTTGATCCCAAAAGTTGGAAAATTGACAAAAGTCATCTGTATAAATTGAGTTAACCAATTTGTCTGAATGATCATTTTTGTCTGTTTTCTATGTGTAGGAGCAAATGGTCAATTGTCATTTGCTCCCAAAAAATTTCAGATTTTCATTCCGACCAGCCAGATTGGAAAGATAATATTATAGTGTGCATGGGGCCCTAGCTCTCTGCACATGTTACAGTCTGAATTAGGCTTACAGTATATCTAAAAATTGGGTGAAAATTAATAGGATGAGATTGGTAAGAAATCTCCAGTTTTTTTAAAGCAGCAATCATTTACACTTCAAAATCAAACTGGTTTTGCAGTGTAAGTGATTGCCGTTTAAAAAAACTGGAGATTTCTTACCAAATCTCTCACTTTCTGAATCTCTCATCCTATTAAATTTCCCCCCATCTGTCTAAAAAGATGGTTTTTACTGTGCTATAAATCAGCGCAAGCAAATGGATTCCCAGAGCCGGCCCTAGCCTAAATTATGCCCTAGGCAAGATTTTGGCTGTTGCCCCCTAGCACCGCCACTAGTTCCGTCTCAAACCCTGCTCCCCTTTCCCAGCACCATCAACCCTCATCATTGCAGTCATAATTTTGGTGCTCCTACCCGCAATATTTTAAATAGAAACAGCGCACCCATTTGGTGCGGAGCCCAAACAGGGGTGTGTTCTTGCTGGGAAGGGGCATGGCCACACAATAGTACCCCCAATTCAAATTATGCCACACAGTAGTGCAACTTTATTCACATTATATCATGCGATGGTGTCCCTTATTCATGTTACATCACACAGTAGTACCACTTTACCTCATGTACATTACTCCTCATATTATTCACATTATACCCTTCGAAAAAAATCCTGAGAAAATATTGTATTTTAAGCACCTCCATGGCCACACTGCAACCCAGCACAAAGCAGTGTGTGCTGTGCAGAGGAGAAGAGCTGCAGCTGATGCTGTCACTTAAGGGGACGGGGCCCGGGGCCCCCACTGGGCCCTTTCATCAGACTTTGGCCTGGGTAATTTGTACCCCCTACCCCATTCTCTAGGCACCCCTGATAATACCACACAGTAATGCCCCTTACACATGACACACATTATTAATGTCCTTATAACCATAATGCCCCTTACACATTATGCCAACCTTTATTAATGCCCTTCATACACATAATGACACAAATAATGGCCCTTACACATATGTCACACATTATTAATGCCCTTATACACATGACACACATTATGCCCTTACACATGTCACACATTATTAATGCATTTATACATGACACATAATGCCCCTTACACATATGCCGAACACTATTGCACAACCCACCCACCCGCAGACAGGACTCGCACAGCCGCTAACAGCCTCACTCACACACACAAAATAGGCATGCTGCATATCATTTTAATCAGCAGAAGCTGCTGATGCCCCTAGGCATTCCAAATGCCCTAGGCAATTGCCTAGTTGGCCTATGCCTAAGGCCGGCTCTGTGGATTCCCCACATAGTCTTTTAGGAGCCAATTTAGGGGGATATTTAATCTCCAGCTGCCATTCCCGATGGGACCCCGCCGCTGACTTCCCATTTGCCAAATGGACCCCGCCGCACACTGCCCATTCGCCAAACAGACCCCTCTGCCTCTCCATCATGGACCCCACTGCCTGGATCCACGGGGGGGGGGGGCGCTGCCTAGTACCAGGGGAGGGGGGAGCGGGGGTACCCACTGCCTAGTACCAGGGGGAGCAGGGGTATGCGCTGCCTAGTTCCAGGGGAGGGGGGGAGCGCTGGCATTGGGGGGACACAAGTGTGGGATAAAATATACCGGTTCAGACCCATTCACACTGCACAAATAACAGGTCTGAACCATGTAGGATCCTTCTTTTTACCTCTTTTGAATTACCGGTTTTATTGTACCAGTAATTTAAAACTAGTGCTTTCACACTGCAGCTATAACCATTTTGAAACGGTTAAAAATCGGCAAATTACTGGGTTATAGCTGCAGTGTGAAAAGGGTATCCCTCTGACCCATACCTCCCAACATGACCCTACCTAGTAGGGACACAGGGGGAGATTTATTATCTGGCGATCAGGGGAATATGCGCTATCCCCGTGCCTTAAGGCAGGGGATAGCGCTTCCCCTGATCTATCACACCTGCTGGCCGGGTACTTTATCGGCGGCGGTATGGGGCAGGAGGCATAGCGCAGCTACGATATTTCATGCTGCGCCCCTGCCTGATTTATGAATGGTCAGCATCGCTGACCGTTCCGCCGCCTGCAGCTATCGACTTCGACAGCTGCAGGCAGCGATGCCCTATACCTACAGCAGGGACAGCGCTGTCCCTGCTGCTGGCGCTGAGCTGCGCTGGGATCTCGCTTGAGTAGCGAGATCCCGCGCATGCGCAGTCCAGCCGGCCGGGGGGAAGGAGACAGCGCGTCAATGTTAACTGACGCGCTGTCAGCTGGAGGGGACATCGCCGGAGGGGGGAGTTAGCGCTCCCCCGCTTCGGCGGCAAGATCTTAGTAGATCTTGTCGGTGTCCCCTTCTGCTTCGCCTCACTAATGAGGCGAAGCAGGGAGTGTTATAGCGGCACTCTTAGCGCCGCTACAATAAATCTACCCCACAATTCTCTGCTCCTGGACTTTCTTCTTAATGCATGATTACCTTCATCTGTATTCAACAGGTTAATTGATAAGAAAGGTGCTTCAACACAGGTGATGGTATTCATACACCAAGAGGGAAGTCCAGGAGCAGAGCAATGTGTCTCTCCTGCAGAGGGTCATGCTGGGAGGTATGTGACCACCTTTTAGTTCAAGGCACCAGTATAATAAAAAAAATACACCAGGATCCTGCCCCCGCAGTAATCCCAGTATAACAGGGTTGTCAACATTCCTGCTGAACTATCCAGGAGAGAGCGGCCAGCTGGACAGGGCTGGCATATATGGCAGGTGTAGACAAGGCATATAACAGGAGGCAACAGAGTGGGCATGGCAGTTGTGGTTGCACCTTTGTAGCCACGCCCTTGCTATACATTGCCATTGTTGCAAGCATCATATAGCAGGGGCCTAGGCAATGATGACGCAGTTTCAGCACATCAGGGCCCTGAGGACTGCCCACTTGTGCTTTATATCTGCTGGGTAGACTTTCCAGAGGTATAGGATTGGCACCTGATTGATAGGCGTCTCCGAGGGGTATGTATATATACAGTATCATAACATTATATTATTACAGAATGAATAAATAAACTTAATTCTAATAAAATGTACTTATGCAGAATAAAATACTCTACAAATACTCATTTTACCATATTTTAAAAACATAAACATTAATCTTCCATGAAACAGTCACTAATGATATTCCTGGCACTGTGTCCTCAAATAACCAGAAATGTCAATAGCTACAATTAAGATGGGAACTTGTGACCCAGGGATTTCAGCAGCATAAACCACTTGCTGAATGCAAGCAGGGACTGACATCAAACTAATTAGCAGCAGCAGGTGAGGGAGGGTTATTGTGACAGGTATTGAATTATTTAGTACCAATCCCAATAATCTTTCCCCTCAGGGAGCTGTTACTTTTATGTTAATCCCTACCTCTGTAAGGCAAATGTAATACACTGCCAAAATCTCTGCGTAGCACATATGTTACACTTATGTGTGACACCATTGTTTCTCGCACAGTTTTGAACTTGAAATAACTCCAGATTGTGTTATATCCTATGTCAGAACTGGGAGTTCCTGGATACCGTTTGCTATCTTTTTTCATGCAATACAGCAAATCTATAGAGATTGTAGCGGTCATTTTATTTGATTCGCTCCCCAATGTTTGGTTCTGCGCATAACCATTTATGCACATGTGCAGGCTCTGTTGGTGAACGGATGTTGCGACTTGCATAGTTACTGGCCCATTCCTATGGAGCAGTGCTGGCAGGGGGCAGGGGGCTTGGGGCCAGTTTTCGGGTGGGAAGAGGTGTGCCAGGGGCAGGCAGCTGACGTCACATGAAGTCAGCCGCCCACATTGTATTTGGCAGAATGGCTGCAAATATAAATCAGTCTTCACTGACTTATATTTGCGTGGCCTGAAGAAATCATTCAATTGTTCGCCGACCATCGAATGATTTCAGGCCCACACGCAAGGCTGCGAATGGATGTTTATGCAAAACATCCATTCTCATGCCTGCAGGGAATACCGCCGTGCGAGCAGGGGGTGACTGTGTGGCTGGCATGTGAGTGCTTGACTCGCAAACCATTGTTAACGCCACCAGCACTATCAACGCCAACCCGAAGCGTGGCGAGCGCAGCGAGCCTGCGAGGGGCGGCGGTACGCGTCCTCCGACCTTTTCATACCCCCACTATCCACGTCGGCGTGGAGTTGATTTTATATAGTGTGGCGAGCGCAGCGAGCCACCGAGCCCGAAGCGTGGCGAGCGCAGCGAGGGGACGCGGACTACTTTACATGTATTCCGCGTCCGCTTGCCACGCTTCGGGCTCGGTGGCTCGCTGCGCTCGCCATACTATATAAAATCAACTCCACGCCGACGTGGATAGTGGGGGTATGAAAAGGTCGGAGGACGCGTACCGCCGCCCCTTGCGGCCTCGCTGCGCTCGCCACGCTTCGGGTTGGCGTCAATAGTGGGGTGGCGTTAACAATGGGGGGGCCATTTCACCCATGAAGGGGGGTTAGCAATTAAAATTGGGGTTTTGGGGGCTTTTTACATTGATTCCAATGTAAAAATCTCGTTGATCGCGTCAATTGCATCATCTCATGCATCTTATGCCGCACAAACACATAAGATGCATGAGATGCTTGAGATATCAGCCCCACACATGCATTCTAGATTGTGGGCGCCGTGCTAGGAAAGCAGTACCTGTCAATGTAATAGAAAGTCAGTCTGCTTGGTGTTTACATGCCACTCATGATACTGTAGGTATGCTATGTATTCTGAATGCATAATATATGTACAGTAAATTATTAACTTCATCTTAACAATTAAGTAGCCAGCATGCGTCAATCATGGTTCTATCATTACCCTGTTGGAAGTATGGCATTTCCAAGTGTCCCTGGACCAGATGTGAGAGGTAAGTGAGCAGTCTCCTACTGCTACTCTGTGTATATACAGGGACAGTATCCCTAATGTGTACTCAGAATGCAATTACATTTGATTGTCTTTTAATGATTGGATAGTATTAACATATGAAGAGCAATTTATCTGTTTCTGGAAGATAATTATCAAAACCTGCTTTTTAATAAATATAACTGTTCACTCAGCTTGGAATCAAAATGATAAAAAATATAACATACTTTCATAGTAACTGGAACATATGACAAAATTAGTGTAAGAAAATCAATATATTAAGACAACTGGGTAAACGCACAAGGTTGTGGCCAAACTATGTAAAAGAGAGAAGACCTTTTGGGATTTCCAGTGAGGTGGGGGCACAATGGGGACTGAGGGCAATAACTGTCTACACCAGGGCCATCTTAACAGCAGTGTGGGCCCCTGGGCAACGCAATGCACTGGGGCCCTTACCCATTCTCCCCTCCTAGGAGTGGGGGGTGCTATCAGCAGCAGCTTTGATGTCCCACGGGTGGCAGGGGGTGCTCTATCTTCCATTCAACATTTAGGACCTGGAGCAGTAACTGCTGCTAATTACTCCTTTACTGCACAGGTGGTGGGAGGGTGAACACTAACGTGTGGAAGGAGGCACTGAGCTGTATGAAGGGTCCCTTGTAAATGACTTCCAGGGAGGTAGGGGGTGTTTTATACACTGGGGACAGTTGGATAATGGAGTGGGCTTAATATTCGTCATTTTCCGGTGGAAGGGCAGCTTGTTTGACTGCAGATATCGCCATTATCTGGAAATAGATTTCTTAGCCTTCAATAGTATAAAAACCTAGAGTCCCAACCTTCAGGAGGTGCTGGGAACTTGGGGATCAGAGATCAGGAGCCAGAGCATTCCATTGACAAAAATATAAAACTGTGCCCCAGACGTTTGGAGCTGGAGCAGGGACCGGCTGCTGGAAGGCTGATATCTCTGGTTCTGGGCATGACAGAGACAAGCCCCTAGTGTCGACAGAAAGGGGAGAGTCCCAGCTTTTGGAATATACTCTCAGAAAACTCTAAGTCAGAGAGAATCTGAGAAATATGACTGGGAATTGCATTTAACAGGTCGGATGTGGACTGCTGCTTTGAAGTTGGATATCTCCAGTTCCCCAGGGCCGATTTTCAAAATTCTGGTCTCCCTGGAAAAAGGGGATCCTCAGCTATCAGCATAGGGCCCTTATACACCTGGGGCCCCTGGGCAAGTGCCCATTAAGCCCATATGAAAAGACGGCCCTGGTCTACACTAAACATATGAGACACCTACTCTTTGCATCCAGGCGCATTGTCAAAAAGGTGCATAAACACTATACAATATGTTAAACGACATTAATCATTTTGGCTACAGTGATATCATCTAATATATCACCCAATGTGCATTGTAGGCACAGCAAAAAATGCGCACCACCTCGGCTCAAACAAAGACCATTGTCTCTACTGTTAATGAAGCTCAATTTGACAAATCGTTAATGATTGCATATATGGAATGGGGGCCTGATGACCTCACTGAAAGATATTGTTCAATGTGTATGGCCCATAACACTTATCCGGGAGCACAGCAATATTGTTAATGATATTGGTGGTGCCATGAATCACTGTGTATGCACCTTTAGTGCTGCACATCAGATCTAATGTCTGGGTGCACAGGGGAATTATGATACAGTGCCAAATGCCTAAAGGTGCGTACACCAGTGGTTCCCAAACTGTGCGCCTAGGCTCCCTGGGGTGCCTCGGAGCACTTGCAGGGGTGCCTCAGGTTGTTGGTCCAGAACCAATTCAAATTATTTATGGTCAATGTAATAGGCAAAATCAGTGCTTGTAGCTTCCAATTATAAAATATGTGGATAAACAGAAGTGAATCATTTTCTTCACCATATAACTGGACCTAAGGATAACCTTTAAGCATAATTTTTTTTTTTTTTTTATAACAAACTTTTGGCCTAGGGGTGCCCTGAAAAATATTCTGCTACTCTATGGTGCCGTGATTCAAAAAAGTTTGGGAACCACTGGCGTACACACTTAGCGATTCGCAGCACCGTAATATCGTTAACTACACGAGGGATACTCTTCTACTTGACATATGATGATTCAGCTCAATAGCCTTACCTCATTTGGCTTTAGTTTAATTTAGCATCCACTATAATTACCTTACTAGAGTACAGTAGTAGAGAGCATATTGAAATACCCATACAAAATAGACTGTATATTACTTGAATATAACATCATATGACATACTGTAAATGATACCCCCACATAACATTAATACATGTATACTTACTGCTTTACAGAATGACAGTCACTGAAAAGCACACATCACAGGCCTAGACTCTTACTGCTCTGCCTGATGTGACACTGTACAATCTGCCCTTCCTGTCTCAAATTGGAAGGAGAAACATCAGAGTTTATCTAAAACATTGAGGGAGTTAGGTCTCCAGTTAGGTCTCCAAGCAGAATTGACATTATGGGCTTCATTTTTTGTAAAGCACAGCTTTCAAGAGAGTTGGAGAAAAATTGAAATTGCCACTAATATATAATATAAAGACCGGCATGCCTTAACCCGAATGTGAGTGCTACTTTAAGTATTTAGCAGCAACCCACTGAGAAGCGTTGGCTTACAACAATGGGCACTTCATACAGTACATACAGTATAGGCATAACAGTCTATCTCTGTGATGTTGTGGGATCCATCACATTCCGAAGTTGACAAATACAATTTTTAGATGTAGTGATAAAGGGATACGGTCATTGGGTCACCACCAAGTAGGTCGACAAGCATTAGGTCGACACCACTAGGTCGACATGCAGATAGGTTGACATGAGTTTAGGTCGACATGACTTTATGTCGACATGCAGTAAGGTCAACAAGACTTTAGGTCAACATGGGTTAGGTCGACAGGGTCATTAGGTCGACATGGGTTAGGTAAACTATTCCACCTATTCAGAATGGACTGGGAAGAAGTCAGTCTCAATAAGGAATGTAAAATGTACAAATTCTTTACAATCTGGAAAAGTTATATTGGGATATTACCGATATATATCAGATGACAAATCCACCAGAGTTAGAAAACCACATCTGGATACTTGCTACATACAGTATAGTGGCTAATGATCCTCCAATATATATTTATCCAACGTTAGCCTGAATATATTAAGTAACCAAGGTTGAGGTGGGGGTGTCTATTGTATTGTCTATATATATTTTATTATTGTTATGTTGTACTTTATACTACAGTACAGCCAGACAAATTTAAAACATCAAGATGAATACTGATTTTCAATATTACATAATTACATCGATCATCTATAAATTCTAATACATGAAACTTGGATATTAATGTAATTCTCTACTAAACTCTTATTATTCATCAACAATGTAAAGTATATCTGAATTCCATTATTCTGTATCACTGTCACGACTTATCGATTTATAAATGTTTGTATACAATGTTTTATTGTATAACATACAGCGCCTTAATAAAAAAAATTGAAAAAAAAGAAGAGGGTCTTGAGAGTCTGTTTGAAACTTTGAGGAGAGGTGGAGACTCTGATATGGAGAAAGAGAGAGTTTCAGTGGCAAGGAGCAGCAACAACTACATTAATGCAGCATTTTAATCAATGAAGGAGATTGATCAAGTAAATGGGCATTTTTATAATGGGTGCAGCTGTTCACATGAGCACCTGCGTCCAGCTTGTCCCACACCAGGCGCACATTGTACCCATACTAAAGACTTACCTCTCCATTGGTTCAGCAGGTGTCACAGGGAACATGGTGCATGTTTTCATAGATTTATCTCATCATCTGATGATGTCAGCTAATTCGGTATTGGTCCTTTAAGAGAGCCCCCAGTGTGGCACCCAGAATATGGTAACTCTGTCCCCGCTGCCTGATGGGCACTGCAGGGAGCCGATTGCTGCCACCTGGGGTCCCAATCAGGGAAGAGCCGCCCAGCCACCCAGTCCCCTGCCGCCAGCACCCCCGGACCCGGTAGATACATCCCGCAGTCTGGGGGACTGTGACATTGCCCTCTCCTCTAGGGGTAGACACCGAACACCACATGAATGGCTTGTCAGGAAATTCCTGTTGAAACTTTTGAAGTAATCAAGGAGCATGGACATCAGAAGCCTATACAACAATGTTCCTAAGGACCGTAATTCTTCCAATCAATTAAGACCTGACTCTCTGGAAATTCTGGAATTCAAGATCTGGGCAATCTCCTACTCTTCATGGCTTCGCACCAGAATTGTGAAAGGAGAGCGTATGGAGACCAAAAACTGATTAATCATGAGGGGTTTGATAAGTGACAAATGGAAGACATTGGGAATTTCTCAAGACTCAGGAAGTTTGAGTCTCACTGCTACTGGACTCAGTATTTGAAGTATGCGAAAAGGTCCAATAAATCTTTGGGCTAGTTTCATCTTTTAAATGTTTGGTTGAGAGCCAAACCCTGTCTCCAGGACTGAATTGTGGACATCTCCTTCTTTCACAGTTGGAGAACTTTTAATAACGTTCTGAAGAAATCTCCAAATTCTTCTTCACCTTTGACCAGATGCTCAGGAAATGTTTAACTGTGTTGGACTGCTGGCAAGGATATGGACGTAACAGAAAAAAACTCAGGAAGGATGGGATGAAACTTGGTTTGAATGAAGAAAGGAGAATGACAGGAAGACTCATGAAATAAATTATTATGAGCAACTGCTCAAGGTAGCAAAGCAACCCAATTATCTTGGTAAGCTGCCACATAAAATACTTTTTCCAAATCTTGATTGACCCTCTCAGTTAGACCATTACTCTGTGGGTGGTAAGCCAAAGAAAAAATAAGCTTAATATATAAATAAATACGCACACAAGGCTCACCAGAATCTGGAAGTAAATGGACTCCTCTATCTGACACTATGTTCTGCGTAAATCCCATGGAGCCTGAAGATCTCCATGATAAAAATTTCAGCCAATTTAGGCTCTGAAGGAAGACCCTTTAAAGGAATAAAATGAGCTGCTTTGGAAAATTGGTCCACTACCACCCATACCTTGTTACATCTGCCACTGGTTGGAAGTTCAGTTATGAAGTCCATGGAATGTCCATGGATGAGGTGAAATTGGAAGAGTTTGTAATAACCCTACAGGGGCTTCAGCTGAACTTTGCAATGAGCACAAATGTTGTAAGCTGTCACAAAATTCTTGACATCCCTTCTAATTGAAGGCCACCAGTAATCATGCAGAATTAATTCTAGAGTCTTCTTGAATCCAGCATGCCCAGTGAAAAAGGAAGAGAGAATCCAGTTAATTAATTTGCTTGTAATTTCGGAGACACAAATGTTTTTCCAGCAGGAATTTTAATCATTTTGGTGGACGAAATAAAACACGAGGATTTCAGGATGGGTTTTTGTTCATAGAATTCTTCAGAAAACACATTATAAACTCTGGAGAGTGCATCGGCTTTAGAATGTCTCTCACCAGATGAAAAGTCAGAATTAGGTTAAATCGATTAAATAATAAAGACCACCTTGCCTGTCTATTTAGACAATGAGCTATATTTAAATACAGACAATTTCTGTGATCCGTATACACAGTCACTGGAAATTTTTCTCCTTCTAATAAATGATGCCATTCCTGTAGTACCAGCTTGATGGTCAACAGCGCTTTGTTTCCACTGCGTAATTTCATTCCGGTGGTTGGAACTTTCTTGAAAAGAAACCACATGCATACCATTTTTTTGCAGCATCCTTTTGAGAGAGAATTGCACCCACTCCAACTTAGGATGCATCAACTTCCAGAAAAAATGGCTGGTCAGGATCAGGACGTCGGAGAATAGGAACTGAAATGAACATGTTATTTAACAAGAGAAAAGGCCTGTTTAGCGTCAGGAGATCAGTTTTTAGTATCCTCCCCTGTCTGGAGAAGCTTTGTTATTTAAGTTACTACTGAGGAATAATTCTTAATGTATTGCTTATAAAAAGTTCAGAACACCAAAGATGACTGGTTTGGCTTGATGCCTACTGGTTGGGGCCAGTTAGTTATGGCCGAGAGAATGTGTAATTCAGCTCTCGTGATAATGTATCTCAAGAACGTTATCTCCTGCTGTTCAAAGGAACACTTCTTGAGCTTACAATAATATTTTCGAAGTTGAAACAATACTTCTCGGACATGGAGACGATGATTCTGGAGATTTTCTGAGAAATTTAAATATAGTCCAAATAGACAACAAAGAGTCCTTGAAAAATATGATACATGTATAGTTGGGTCATATTTTTACAAATACAAATACCTTCTAAAATAATAATATATGTATGATGATCAAATTAATTCTGTTTTAATGTATTAGTCATAATATTGTGTGTTTTTTTCTTACCACTGGCCAGTGAATTATAATATAATAAATATTTTTATATATTTTTTCTATATATTGTTTCTAGCGCATCAGTTTTAATTCTGAGATCAATGGAAGAGGAATCCGGTCTTTAACTGTGACAGCATTATGACCTCTATAATCAATGCAGGGTCTGACCCCCATCCTCCTTCTTGAAAAAGAATAGCCCCACACCAGCAGGGGATTTACACTCCCTAATAAAGCCTTTTAACTTCAGAAAGACACCTGCCATGACAGTCTGAACCCTAAGACAGGACTTGCGACTTTTTCCAGTCCAATGTTGGTGAGTGTAACCGAAGCAAAGGTAAACCTAGGATGATGGGGTTCTCAGCAGACGGAAGCACAAAGAAAAAAAATAACCTCCTTGTGGAGCCCCCCCCCCATTTTCAAAGAAATTGGTACTGTGCTGTACTGTATGCTGGAGATTGGCAACTTGCTCCCATCCACCCCAATGATATGTAGGAGGCTATAAAGGGTCACTGTTCTAGTAGCATCAAATCAATAGTAAATCCTACTGCGGAAACTCGGGTGGGGGTGTGAAACAATGCACCTAAGCTGATCCCCCTTTGATCAGTTAGGCCTTGTCGTTTTCCAGATGCTTTGTGCAAATGAAAGGAGATATCCGGATTCACTACAATACAAACACAGGCGGTTTCTAAATCTCTCTCTCATACGTAGGAAGATAGAACTTCCCAATTTGCATAGGTTCCTCAGATGACGGAGCAGTAGGAGCAGGGAAGCAGGAGGAACAAATCAAGGGGCTAGCTTGAAGCTGAATTTCAAGATCTTTCTCTCCCTCAGTAATGCAGATCTACTTGGGTACACATGGAGATGAGGTTATCCAAGGACGCTAGCTCATCATTGATACTTTCTGAAAGGCCCTGAATGAAAACTGCCATCAGAGCCTCATTGTTCCATCCTTCTTTTGAAACTAGGGTCCTGAATTGTACTGTGTACTAACCCACAGTTTGGGTTCCTTTGCTTCAGTCGAAGTATCGCAGAGGCTGCCGAGATAACTAGACCATGCTCATCAAATATCTTCCTGAAGTCTCAGATGAAACTGGCACTGTTATTAACTATGGGATAATTTTTCTCCCAGAGAGGAGAAGCCCAGGCTACAGTATGTCCTGTCGATAGGGAAATAATATAGGCGACCTTCGCCCTTTCAGAGGTGTAGTTTGCCGCCTGGATCTCGAACTGTATGGAGCACTGTTCAGGAAACCATGGCTTTCATTTGGATTTTCAGTAAATTTTGACGGGTTCGGAATGTGGAGTGGAGTAGCAGCCACTGCCTGTGGAACAGGTTCCGGTGCTGCTTGTGAAGCTGGAGCGGTTTCCATACCCTGAATGAGAGTCTGCAAACATTGCATAATCTAAACCTGGTCCTGTTCCTGCTTGTTCACCCAAGCAAGTAGATGCTCCAGAAGCTCTTTTGGAGATATTCCAATTATGGCCAGAGTATCCTGCCACAAACTACAATAGCCAAGACCTACCAGCTCTGGGATTGGTGTGACCTGATGCAAGGGCGCAAAGTCTTACCATGCCAGGGGGTTTCTGCCAGTGACCCGTCCAAGCCGGATTTGTGTTTCTGCGGCACCCGACACACAGGTCGAGGCCCCTTGGTCAGGTTCCCCTTTATAGATGGTGTGAATTGAAAACAATAGAATAAAGAGAGTTTGTGGTCATTTAGCCCAGTCGAGATCAAGCGGGCAAAGCAGGTTCCAAAGGATGAGATGAAAGCAGATTTAAAGACAAGCCTTGTCATACACTGGTAATCACGGTATGCAGTACACAGGGATGAGGCAGAAGAGTCATCAGAGAAAAAGCAAAGGTCAATCACTGGAAATCGGAAATAGTAGAAATAACAAATGGAGTGTGAGAGTAGGTAAGTGAACCTACACTCTGGCAGGGAATGCCTGCCAGAAACTTCCTTAAATAGGGGAGAGACCTGCTGCAGACATCTGATGATGTAAGCTAATTGGCCCTTTGAGAGAGCCTCCAGTGTGCACCTGCACAATCCGGAAGATGGTAGCGCTGTCCCCGCCACCTGATGGGACCGGGACCCTGGTGCTGCAAGGAGCCACTTGCTGACGCTCGGAGTCCCCATCAGGGAAGTGCCGACCAGCCGCCCAGACCCCCGCTGCCCGAACCACAAGTGTCCCTAGACCCGGTAAGCACGCGGTCCAGGTGGCTGTGACAGTATATACAGTACTTGAGCCTCCATGAAGTAGCACTGCTGCTTACCCATAACCAAGAAGGGAACAAATGTTTAGTCCATTGAAATTAATTAATATATTTTAATAAATTGTTCACTTTTGCCTTCAGCAAATATATGCAATTTAATATCATGGTTCTTATTTTCAGCACAGTATTCCAGTCGGCCTATCCCAGCAGATCCACCCTGCAAGCATTCTACTGATTAAATACATGCTTATTGCAAGAGGACAATCAAAGCACCTGCTGGCTCCAAAATTAGGGAAAGAACATATATTTTTCCTCAACAGATTACCCAGAATAACATTTGTCTGCACCTCTGCACGCTCCCTTCATCACTACTTGTTTCATGGTACATCCTCCATAGGAGGTTGTCGTTAAGCCATATAATTGCTACTTTCCAGGTCCTAATTAGGATTCTAACACATTTCACTCATCTTATGCTCAGAGTGATAAGAACGACATGTAATCTCATTTTGCTTACTATGTGATTACAGGAATATGCACAAGAAGATGCCATTTTCTGGGTGCACATGCTGAGCAAGACTGATATTGATTAAAAAAAACTGCGGGGAAATTCTAGTCATCTGGCTGAACTGTACATTTGTTTTGTTGAATGCTCTCATTACACAGAGAGACACGTGGGAAGCCAATCTCTCATTGACAGCAATAGATCACAGTTAAAATAATGTTTCTCCATTTCTAAAAATAGCAGCTTGCTTTGTGGCAAATTTTTGTAGTTTGCAAGCTTAACACATTCTAGTTGTCAGAGCGATACCAGGGTGAGTTCTGCCGAGATCTGCAGTCTGTTCTGCCGAGGTCCATGGTCTGGGCTAGGACCAGTGGCGTAGCTAAGTTTTGGGCGCCCCCCCGCCATTAGGGGGTTTCGCCCCACCCCCCACCGCCGCCCCACTGCCCATGCAAACCCCCCCAATCCCCCGCAGCCTTACCTATCGCGCTGGTCCCGGCGGCTCCGTTCTTCTGCTGAGGACCACCACAAAATGGCCGCCCCCATACAGCAGACAGTTTCAGAGAACTATGTGCTATATGGGGGCGGCCATTTTGTGGTGGTCCTCAGCAGAAGAACCGAGACGCCGGGACCAGCGAGATAGGTAAGTCTGCGGGGGATTGGGGGGGGGGTGTAACTATAGCACCGCAGCCCCCGGCGCCCCCACATGCACAGCCCCCCCCGCGGTGGCGGGGGCTGCGGTGCTATAGTTACGCTGCTGGCTAGGACAATATGCTGGAAAGTAGGGATACAGCTGTCATTACACACCATGATTCACACTTTCATTGACGTTATAGAATGTGCACCGTTGAGGGGATGGGTCATGCTCTGTCCAAAGTTGGTACATTAATAGTGTACAGTACTTGGTATTAATATTTTTACTGATCCCTCTATACCCGGTACTACATTAACAACCCCTCTTTATATTACACTATATCGCTGACCCCTCCATACCCTACACTACACTACACTGCTGACCCCTCCATACCCTACACTACACTGCTGACCCCTCCATGCCATTAAAGACCTCTCTATACCCTAATCCATCAATAACCCCTCTATACACTACACTACATTATTCACCCTCTAAACCTTAGGTCAGGCATGTCCAAACTGTGGCCCTCCAGCTGTTGTGAAACTACACATCCCCGCATGCCTTGCCATAGTTTTAGCATTCGATAATAGCAAAACTGTGGCAAGGCATGATGGAACCAGCCAATCAGCTCCTACCTGCCATGTTACATGCAGTGTTTGAAAAATGACAGGTAGAAACTGATTGGCTGGACTTTTATCACTCTCCACTTTATGACTTTTGGAAGCTTGATACACAACATCTGGCCTGTAATGGTCTATATATTATAGAGAGCAAAGCCCTACTTGACATATAAGATGCATAACAGCCATTTAAGATTTATATGGAATGGATTGTTGGGAATGCTGGGCAATACTAGGATCAGACTGACAAGCTCACAAGGGTCTATTCCAGGGGTTCCCAATCTACCCCTAGGTGTAGAAAAATAAATATAACATTAAGTAGATTGTGTGTATATGTCATTCTTCAGTTAAGTTATGTGGTAAAAGGCAGGATTTGCTTCTGTTTGTCCATATATTTTATGATTGGCTTGATCATAAATAATTTGAATTGGACCTCACGGTGTCGGGTTTTTTTGGTCACGAATGGAGTTCACGATGACAAATTTGTGGAGAGAAAGCTTTATCTAGCTACAGTATCTATACAGGAGAGGAAAGGACAAAAGGGGAGCTGCGGAATAAAATATATGAAATGACTGGCGCATTTTATATATTTGCTACTGTTCTGACACCTATGATGGCAAAAATTGCCCAAATTGGCAAATAAAAGCTAATACTAATATATCACTCCTCTCTCTATGTGCAGACTTTAGGTAATATATTATTGATTCCCTTAGCTCTATCTGCAGATATTATATATTATATGGTACTTGTCTATTACCAGGGCGCCCACTAAGCAAATTGCTTAGCAGGCGATTCTGTGTAAGAAAATCGCATCGCAGCACATGCGATTTTTGTGTGCGATCGCATGCGATGTGATTTCCTTATGTAATTGATTCACTACACTCTGGCCACGGGTGCGATGCGATCGCATCAGATCGCATCGCATGCGATTGCACCGCACTGCAAAGTCACATGTGATTGCATGCGATTGTATAGGGTGAGATGGCATTGACTTTGCTATACATTTGTATGAGATGCAATAAGATTTAGGCACCCCCCCCACTATCCACGCCACCCCCAAGCATGGCGAGAGGCTGTGGAACGTCCTCCCGACCCTTTCATACACGTCAGCGTGGAGTTGATTTCATATAGTGTGGCAAGCACAGCGAGCCACCGAGCCCGAAGCGAGGGGACACGGAATATATGTAAGGTAATCCACATCCCCTCGCTGCGCTCGCCACACTATATAAAATAACTACACACCGACGTGTATAGTGGGGGTATGAAAAAGTCGGGAGGACGCGTTCCGCCGGCCCTTGCAGGGCTCGCTGCGCTCGCCACGCTTTGGGGTGGCTTGGATAGTGGGGAGGGTGCCAAAATATCATTGCATCTCATACAAATGTATAGCAAAGTCAATGGCATCGCACCCTATAAAATCACATGTGATCGCATGCGATTTTGTGGTGATGTGCAGTGCGATGCGATCGCATTGCACCGCCTGTGGGTAGAGAACAGTGAATAAATTAGATAGGAAAATCGCATCGCATGCGATCGCATCGCATACAAAAAATCGCATGCGATACGATGGTATGCGATTTTCCTACGGGCCATACGTATGCTAATTGGGCGCCCTGATAATACACAAGTACCTATTATATTAGAACTGCCCCTTGTTATAATGGATTATCCAGTAAATTGATGTACCAATATTCTGCATGCAATGGTTGACACTGGTTTTTACTTTAATGTGCACCCATGATCGTGGATTCTTACTTGCAATTAGATCAGGACTTCTGCTACTTATTGGCCCTGATTCAGGACTGCTCGCTAAGTAGCAGTCATGCGATGCTTAGCGAGCTGCTTAAAGAGCAGCTTATGTACATGCGCAGAACCACACCACCAGTGCGAATATGTTGGGGACTGATCGGTAATGAATCGGACCCATTGCATGTACTGTACAGTCTTAAGATCACACACAGTTACTCCCTGCAAGCATTCAAACAAAAGTAAGGTGCAGATCAACTCATACCTGGGCTTAACTACTCTAATCGATGTGGCTGTCGGACAACGCAAGCAGAAAGCTGGGCGCATTAGCGAGCTGGTCTACAGTGGGCAGCAAAAAAAACAGAATAAAGGATACCCCTTTCACATCGCACTTTTAAAACGGTATATTGCCATTTTTTTCCATTTTAAAACATTTAAGGCTGCAATGTGAAAGTGCCAGAGTTGATTTACCGGTTAAAGTTAACCGGTATTTCAACACGGTTAAAAAGCAGAGTCCTACACATTTTAAAGCCGTTTTTTTGGCAGTTTGAACAGCTCTATTTCAATGGCTTGAAACGTGTCCCTTGGGGGTTAAACGGGTTGAATGTTTGAATGGTATTAAATGATTTTTAAAACGGTTTTCACCTGCAATGTGAAAGGTCTCAAGGCTCAGACCCGTTTTAAAGTCCCATTTAAGAATACTGTGTCATTACCCATTTCTGCAATGTGAAAGCAGTAGGAGTTAGGCCCTATTTATATGGCTTATCTTTATCATGGCTTTGTGGGGATTGTGTTTCATACAGTTATCTATTTTGTATTTGTAAAAAGTTCTATTACATTGATAACAACACGTGGAAATCTGGTTTATTGATGTGCAACATAAAGACAGAAAATTCCAGCTGTGAATTGGTTCAAGACATTTAATTTCCGCTAGGTTTTCACACTCTGTTCTCCTGAAGTTTTGGCTATGCTTTGTTATCCAGTACACAGCAGGCCTATCCTACTCTTCCAGTATGCCCTCATTCCTCCCAACACCTCTCTGCATGTGAAGCCCCCGAATCCACCTATTGCCTTTTGAATTTAGGTGCCTACAATTTCCCATTAGGATGTCTTTTGGAATGACATTAACAAAGCGCAAGACCAGTCCTTGTTTGTGTGGATTTGCTCAGCAAGGTCTTCAAATATGGTCAGTTATGTCTGAGTGATCCATGCAGCCTGCCAATACCAATTCGTACTGGAAAAAATATGAATCCATAAACCATCAGAAAAATGAATCAGTCAAATACGACTGCTTTGTAAATTTTGCCTCTGGAATATGAATTTGTAAATGCAATACGACAGCGATGACAGTGGTATTAATTCGTATTAAGAATACGAACACGAATTTTTCATATTCCTATTCTTAGTAAATTTCCCCCATAGACTATAGTATTACTTTACAGTGGGCTTTGTCTGACACAGACATAATTGCACCACATATAATTAGATTTTATAGCTATATTCCCTTTAACAGACACTTTTTTTCAGTTACTGTATTTGTAAACAGCTTTCAGTTGAACAAAAATAATATTACATTGCTCCATATGATTTATATCAGGCGTCACAATACTTTTTTATTTACTGAAAAATACTGAAGTTGAATTACATCCAAAAAATGTTTGGTCTGCATTTACTAAATTATCCAATAACCATCTGTCGGTAACTGTGTGCATGTAAAAATCCTTCATAATTATTTATGATGCAAATGCCATATGTTGGTATAATATCCATGTTTGCACAAAAATAAACATAGTTGAGCTAAATGTTATTAATATAGATGTAGCGTAAACTCTCCTGTTATAATGTGGCTACCGGGTCCCCTGAGCACTCTGTCTGTAAAGTACTGTAACAGGGAGGAATGCTGGGAGATCGATAGCAGACTGTAAAGTTCCTTGGGAATTAGTCAGCATTCTCAGCTTGGTACTTTTATCATCACTTAGAAGAACACAGGAATCAGGGCAGAGAAAAACAATCAGTTTGTAAACATTTACATGTAAATTAAAATGCATCACTGATACATCGGGCAAATAACAATGACCTGAATGGAGAACAGAGCAGGCATAAGGTAAGAAAATCACAAAAGTTTACCTTTTTATTCAATGGATTTTTAATAACAAAAATATAGGTGCCTTTACTACATTCAAGCAAGTTTAAAGTCGTGTTGGAACAGAAGTCTATTTGTCACACCTATTCCACCAATTTCCAATTGTACTGTATAAACATGGAAATAATTTTCAAGGTGTTGGCGGTTATACAGGCCCTTAGCCTCCCCGGGGGTCCTCAGCAACATGAAATAATTTCAATGATGCCGGGAAGGCCTTTAAACTGATCATCTGGGACCACTTGTTTGAAACAATGCAGCATTTCCAGGGGAGTTTGTAACTGTTCTTCAAACTGAATATTCTGACCCACTCACCAAGGTCGCCACAAATGGCTATTTATCTACCCCATTTAAAGTCCAGAAAGGTACTCTGCAGGGATGCCCCCTTTCACCTCTACTAATTGCACTAGCACTAGAGGCACTTGCTAAAGCATTTCGACAGCATGACGGACTACGAGGCATTTCTATCGGGAAAGTGATGTTAAAAATATCTTTATTTGTGGATGACATGCTCCTATTTGTATCAGACATTGAGAACTCTGTCCCGGTTATATTATAATTGCTGTAATACTTTGGCGCTTTTGTGGGATATAAAGTTAATTTGCCGAAATCAGAGGTCCTTTATGTTGGTAATACGGGGCTGACATCACCTTCTTCACCTGATGAGATAGGTTTAGAAATTTGGGAATTGGCCAAGAAAAAATATATATATATTGGTATTTATATCCCAGCTAATATTGCTAAATTGTATGCTGTTAATTTCACTCCTGTGAAAGCTGAAATAACTACTGTAGGTTATTAGAAGTCTGGTGAAACCTGCCATTGTCTCTTCTGGGCTCTCTTGCACTGTTGAAATCAGTGATATTTCCAAATCTGGCATGCTTTATTTCAAATGGTACCAATAAGATTGTCACGGTCTGATGTTAATCACATTACATATTTATTTTTTAAATTCCTCTGGCAGGGTAGGAAACCGCATATAACCAAACATAAATGTTTTTGAAAAAATCAGATGGAGGTCTTGTGGTCCAGCATATTATGTGCTCCAGAATATTACTACTAATGCAATATTCTTTCATCACATTCTTGTTTGGCTGATAGGAAGCAAGATTTACACTTCTGGATCTCCAGAGGAGGGAATGGTTCACCCCTATTCATTAGTTGCACTCCTCCATCTACCCAAAGCGCGTCTTCTGTTAGTTAAAACCAATATTCTGTTCATCGGTACCCACCTAACATGGCTACAAATAAACAAATCACTTCATAGTCGCAACACTGTTTATCAACATAGCACAGTTTGGGGTAACCCTATGTTTACTCCTGGTTTGAAGAACATGAGTAAAAGGCATTGCTACTATCAGAGACATGTTTGATGTGGGGGTCAAATGTATTCATTTCAAGATCTGAAATCTAAATTTGTCATTACTAATAGGCAGTTTTTCCATCTTCATCTATAAGGGGTATTGGAGATTTACTTAGTACTATGGGGTATAGATGGGCTCCAAAGGAGCCTGTGCACATAAAACTTCAAATAGGGTGTGCTGGCTCCAATCTACGCCCCCTCTAACAGCTCAATTTAGAAAAATTTACCCCTTAGGAGAGGATGCACACTCTGGAGCTCCAGAGAATTTTCGGTACTCTTTTCTTAGAAGGGCGCCCATAGCGGCCATCGCGGGCATCGCATGCACTAAAAAATTGCATGCGATGCGACCGACGCGATGCCCGCGATTTCCCATAGGGAACAATGTTAAATATCCCGATTGACCCGATTTTCCTGTTCAATGTCTCAATTGACCCGATTTTCCATAGGAAACAATGTTAAATAGCCCACAGAGGCCAAATAGGCACCCTGAAGTGTGAAATGGCCCCCACAATTGTTAACGCCACCCCACGATCAACGTGAACCCGAAGCGTGGCGAGCGCAGCGGTACGCGTCCTACGACCTTTTCATACCGCTACTATCCACGTCGGCGTGGAGTTGAGAATAGAAAGTGTGGCGAGCGCAGCGAGCCACCGAGCCCGAAGCGTGGCGAGCGCAGCTGTGAAGCCCGCGAGTGGACGCGTATACCTGTAAAGGTGTCCGCGTCCCCTCGCTGGGCTCGCTGCACTCGCCACGCTTTCGGGCTCGGTGGCTCGCTGCGCTCGCCACACTTTCTATTCTCAACTCTACGCCAACGTGTATGACAATGGATAAGTAAACAAGTAATTTGCGCCTCCAGCGGCCAGACAGTCTAAATATTCCTATAGGTTTCCTCTAAACCATCACCAATCACCAATAACAAAAATTGGAATAAGACTTAGCCGGCGCTTGGAATATTCACAGGTTGAGAAAGGGTGGGAAGACCCGCACCATAAAATGTTAGTAGATAGTGTGTTTTATGTGGAGAAATATGCTCTTTTGTGCTGGAAATTTTATATAAATACTTTTCCTGGCAGGTAAGGGTGCTAATCCCCTGATTCAAAAATGTACAATAATGATAGGAAAGAAAAAGTGAATCAGTTTACAGTGGGATGCACTCCTAGTCCACAATAATAAAATGGGGTTATACCTAAAGATAGGTGTATATTTTATTAAATCTCGTTTTTTTGTATTTTTATTTTTTAAATTCTTATTAAAATTTTTGAGCTAGCAGGTCATCATAGCGTAGTGGTGTTCTACAATTAATTTCACAATGATATGAGACCTTAAAGGTAAGTAGCGAAAATATTAAAACAAAGTATGAAGATAAAGAGAAAAAGAGATATTAAAGATTAAAATTCACTCTGTGAATTTGTAGCCAAATATGATAGTCTAGTTACTGCGTATATTCACAAGTATGCTAGTAACTGTATTTAGTGCCTGAAGTATTTATTTTATTAATAAAGTTGTTATTCTTTCTGTCTGTTACAAAAGATTGTTAGATGTATTGTGTACGATGCCACATGTACATGGTGTGCAGTACCCAACACAGTCCATAAATTGGATCCTTTTACATGGGAGTTTGTACAGTGCACTTTTCTTTAATTGACACACGCAGCTTAGTGTATGGGGTACTCTTTTCAATAAAGTCAGAGTTACTGCTCTAGGTGCTATTGATCTGCTACCCTCTATCCACACAGGGCAATCCTGAGATTGGAATCACTCTGACACTTGGTGCCACACAGTATACCAATTTAATTGCCGTTACATGCGCACAGTCTTGCTCTTGTGTCTGCTCTGTTTTGTTATTCGATAACTAAGTATCGTTTACATGCATACTGCGATATAGGAAAATCAAAGGCGTGCACACAGGGCAGTCCTGAGATTGGATCTACCTGGGTACTTTAATTGTGCACACTCAACACAAACGATTGTTGCATGTGCCGGTGGCCTGGCGTCCACATGAGGCGATTTTGGGATTCAATCCCCTAGGTCCTAAGTGGTGCGCTCTGAATAATAGATATGTAACAGATACACATGACTGGGCATACGACCATGTAGTTAGTTTCCAGGAGCCTCTTTGTCTAAAAGGATTATGACCATAGATGTGTAGGGATGGGATCGTCCTCTGCACATTAATAGAGGTTTTATTTATATACTCGCAACTTAGCGTGTGTATAGGGCGATCTCCAAGTCAGATCTGTAACCTTTTATCCACATGGGGCAATCCTGAGATTGGATTCACCCAGACAAGTTATGAACCACAGTTTACCAATTTAGTGGCTGTTATACATTTGTGGTCTGCTCCTATGTATGCTCTAATGTATTGTTCAGTAATCGTGTATCATGTACCCAGATAGTATGATATAGAGCAATCAGTGGCGTCCACACCAGGCAATCCTGGGATTGGATCTGCCAAACTTAGATGTGCGCACTTAAACACAAAATGATTATCATATATGTGAGTAACCTAGCGTACACATGAGGCGATTCAGGGATTTGAGTTTGTGCGCTGTGATTAATTCATATGCAAAAAATATACATGAATGTGTATAGAACCATATGATTGGTTTCTAGGAGCCTTTATTTAGTACTGGATTATATCCGCCTATTGGTATCATGCATCAGATATTGTTGGAAGAAATCAGTTATACGCTGTCTGGCAAACACACAGGGCAGTCCGAGATCCAAGTACGGGACTGCCCTGTGTGTTTGCCAGACAGCGTATAACTGATTTCTTCCAACAATATCTGATGCATGATTAAATCTGAAATACCTCTGTATATTCTGTTATAGGAGTGCTCTGTGTGGATACCAATAGGCGGATATAATCCAGTACTAAATAAAGGCTCCTAGAAACCAATCATATGGTTCTATACACATTCATGTATATTTTTTGCATATGAATTAATCACAGCGCACAAACTCAGTGCCTATGGGGATTGAATCCCTGAATCGCCTCATGTGTACGCTAGGTTACTCACATATATGATAATCATTTCGTGTTTAAGTGCGCACATCTAAGTTTGGCAGATCCAATCCCAGGATTGCCTGGTGTGGACGCCACTGATTGCTCTATATCATACTATCTTGGTACATGATACACGATTACTGAACAATACATTAGAGCATACATAGGAGCAGACCACAAATGTATAACAGCCACTAAATTGGTTAACTGTGGTTCATAACTTGTCTGGGTGAATCCAATCTCAGGATTGCCCCATGTGGATAAAAGGTTACAGATCTGACTTGGAGATCGCCCTATACACACGCTAAGTTGCGAGTATATAAATAAAACCTCTATTAATGTGCAGAGGACGATCCCATCCCTACACATCTATGGTCATAATCCTTTTAGACAAAGAGGCTCCTGGAAACTAACTACATGGTCGTATGCCCAGTCATGTGTATCTGTTACATATCTATTATTCAGAGCGCACCACTTAGGACCTAGGGGATTGAATCCCAAAATCGCCTCATGTGGACGCCAGGCCACCGGCACATGCAACAATCGTTTGTGTTGAGTGTGCACAATTAAGTACCCAGGTAGATCCAATCTCAGGACTGCCCTGTGTGCACGCCTTTGATTTTCCTATATCGCAGTATGCATGTAAACGATACTTAGTTATCGAAAAACAAAACAGAGCAGACACAAGAGCAAGACTGTGCGCATGTAACGGCAATTAAATTGGTATACTGTGTGGCACCAAGTGTCAGAGTGATTCCAATCTCAGGATTGCCCTGTGTGGATAGAGGGTAGCAGATCAATAGCACCTAGAGCAGTAACTCTGACTTTATTGAAAAGACTACCCCATACACTAAGCTGCGTGTGTCAATTAAAGAAAAGTGCACTGTACAAACTCCCATGTAAAAGGATCCAATTTATGGACTGTGTTGGGTACTGCACACCATGTACATGTGGCATCGTACACAATACATCTAACAATCTTTTGTAACAGACAGAAAGAATAACAACTTTATTAATAAAATAAATACTTCAGGCACTAAATACAGTTACTAGCATACTTGTGAATATACGCAGTAACTAGACTATCATATTTGGCTACAAATTCACAGAGTGAATTTTAATCTTTAATATCTCTTTTTCTCTTTATCTTCATACTTTGTTTTAATATTTTCGCTACTTACCTTTAAGGTCTCATATCATTGTGAAATTAATTGTAGAACACCACTACGCTATGATGACCTGCTAGCTCAAAAATTTTAATAAGAATTTAAAAAATAAAAATACAAAAAAACGAGATTTAATAAAATATACACCTATCTTTAGGTATAACCCCATTTTATTATTGTGGACTAGGAGTGCATCCCACTGTAAACTGATTCACCTTTTCTTTCCAATCATTAATATTCACAGGTTGTCACAGGTTTTTCTCCCATGCAGCAGGTAACATGTGAGGATAAGAAATAGTATATAATAGTGAAGTACGTTTAAAAAAGGTTCATTTAATACATATAAAATTCATACATGGCATATGCTTATGCTAAAAACAACAACAAGGTGGGCACATCAAATAGGTGCTACCACTTTAAAATAGTTCAGTCCTTGTAAGCGACAATGAAGGGTAATTACCAGATCCACAGGGAACTGGCTGTTTAAGCAGTTCCACAATCGCATGTGAGAGTCACAATCCAACGTATACCACTGCTGGGCTCATCACCGTGTGTTCCTTCCGGTCCCTTCTGGCTTCAAGGTGACTTTAGTGCAGATCACCAACGCGTTTCTTCCCCTATTGGGGACTTTTTCAAGGTGTCCTGTTCAAGTGCACTAAAGCTCTTTATATACTCTTCAAATTCCCGTGCCGCAGCTGGACTCCTAATCAGGATGGTATGCCTACAAGTCCCATAGTCCCCCGCTGCGGCGCGGGACTTCCTGCTCAGCCGTTTCCGGCTTTCAGGGTTCCTATGGCTACCACGGCGTCTGACGCAGCAGCACGTCGGGAGCCAATACGTCAGTCCGGCCAGGCGTATTTTATCCATTCATTCAGTGTACAAGTAGAAACGAGTAAAACTCCATTTAAACCGAAGTCTATCTTCAACCCCACTTACTCCAGGGGGAACTTTGTGGAGACATTTCTAAAACTGGTATCAGATGATATCAAAGAGATGGATCACAAAATGAATAAATGTAATTTAACATTTAAAGAAAGAAATGCTCTAAAGAATCTTAGGGAAAATGAAAATTTGGTCATAAAACCAGCAGATAAAGGGGGGGGGATATTGATCATGTCCAAAGAAAATTATGACAAGGAGGTATACAGACAGTTATTGGATGGCCAAACCTATACCAAATTGAAAAATGACCCCACCACCAAGATGTTGGAGAAAATTAAAACCTTACTGATAGAGTATAAAACAAAAGAGGTAATATCAGAAAAAGAATTTGCCTTCATCTTTAATGAGGAGCCAACAATCCCGGTTCTGTATATCCTCCCTAAAGTCCATAAGGACCCCATCTGCCCCCCGGGAAGACCAATTATTTCCGGGATCGGGTCAGTCAGTGCCAATTTATCCGAATATATCGATTTTTTCCTACAACCATTGGTCTCACATAATAAGTCACATCTGAAGGACACTAGGGACGCACTTAATGCCCTAGAAGGGGTCAAATGGGAAGAAGGCATGATACTGGTGACTGCGGATGTTAAATCCCTGTACACTATAATAGAGCACCAAAAAGGGGTTGAGGCACTAACCAAAGCTCTTAGTATTAGTGACCTAGAGGATACATTACAAACATTTTTAATTAATGGAGTACGTTACATTTTGGAGAACAACTATTTTGCTTTTAACGGGAATTTTTATCTTCAAAATGTTGGCACCGCTATGGGCACCAGGTTCGCCCCCAGTTACGCGAACATCTTTATGGGGCAGTGGGAGGAGGATGTCATCTGGAACCACTGCCCTTTCGGGGCGAACCTGGTGCTATGGAAAAGATACATAGACGATGTCATTTTTATTTGGAACGGTGGGGAAGAGCTTTTAAATCAATTTTTTACTTATTTAAATACTAACCTATTGAACATAGAATTTTCATTTGAATCTAGTAAAAGTACTATAAATTTCCTGGATATATCAGTGTATGTGGAAAATTGTCAGCTACTTACAAAAAACTACAGTAAGCCTACTGACTCAAGCGCCTACATCCAGGCCAGTAGTTGTCATCACCCTGACTGGCTACGATCAATTCCAGAAGGCCAGTTCAGGAGGCTCCGAAGAAACTGCAGCACTGTTAGTACATATAAAGAACAGGCTGCAACAATGGAGAATAAATTTATTTCTTCTGGGTATGATAAAGACAAATTAAAAATTATTAATACTAAAGTTACGAACTTAGATAGAGAGTGTTTATTAAAACCCAAGGAAAAGCATGCTGAAAATGGAAATACACGATTTGAATGGTCATTCGTGACCACATATAGCAGCCAGACTAGACTGCTTGAAAAGTCACTTAAAAAGCATTGGGGGGTGCTACAAAAGGATCCCGTCATTGGAAAATTAATACCAGAGCAACCCAAATGTATATATAAAAGAGCACCAACAATTAGAACAAGCCTGGTCAGAAGCGCCGCTCCTCTAACTAGGCCCATGACTACCATTAAATCAAAGGGCTTTTTTAGGTGCGGACTGTGCCTCGGTTGCAGGGGAATACCAGGGAATTCCTCCAAAATCAATGAGGTCACTATCAACAATAACAATTTCAAAATAAGGGATTTTGTGACTTGTAACAGCAGTAATGTTGTATATGCTATTGGTTGCAAATGTGACTTGTGGTACATAGGTCGTACATCGAGACCACTTAAGACCAGGATCAGCGAACACCTGAGAAACATAAAGAAAGGGGTTACAACTCATGCGCTGTCCGAGCACTTCAGGGTCAAGCATAATAGCTGCCCCTCGGGGATTAAGTGCTTTTGTGGTCTTAGACAAATAAAATCAAATTGGAGACAGCGGGACCTAGCTAGTAGATTAGCTAAAGCAGAAATGCAGACTATCTACGATCTAAATACATTGAGCCCCGCTGGCTTAAATGCAGACTTCGAAATCAAATGGTTTCTATGAAATAAATGTCCTATAAAAATCTGTTTATCTCTGATGTACTTTCGCTGTATCTAAATACTTATTTTATTCTGTCTTTCATCTTCTATTGTTCAATAGGTATTAGTATCCGGCAGGCGTTACTTAGTAACGAAATGTTTACATTTGATGTGGCTACAGGGGGAGGAGACATTGATCAAAATCACCTCCAATACAAATTGATGGAGGAGAGACCGGTAGTGACGTATCGGCACCCTGGACCCTGTTAAACAAACAGCATGCGACGCCGCTGAATGAATGGATAAAATACGCCTGGCCGGACTGACGTATTGGCTCCCGACGTGCTGCTGCGTCAGACGCCGTGGTAGCCATAGGAACCCTGAAAGCCGGAAACGGCTGAGCAGGAAGTCCCGCGCCGCAGCGGGGGACTATGGGACTTGTAGGCATACCATCCTGATTAGGAGTCCAGCTGCGGCGCGGGAATTTGAAGAGTATATAAAGAGCTTTAGTGCACTTGAACAGGACACCTTGAAAAAGTCCCCAATAGGGGAAGAAACGCGTTGGTGATCTGCACTAAAGTCACCTTGAAGCCAGAAGGGACCGGAAGGAACACACGGTGATGAGCCCAGCAGTGGTATACGTTGGATTGTGACTCTCACATGCGATTGTGGAACTGCTTAAACAGCCAGTTCCCTGTGGATCCGGTAATTACCCTTCATTGTCGCTTACAAGGACTGAACTATTTTAAAGTGGTAGCACCTATTTGATGTGCCCACCTTGTTGTTGTTTTTAGCATAAGCATATGCCATGTATGAATTTTATATGTATTAAATGAACCTTTTTTAAACGTACTTCACTATTATATACTATTTCTTATCCTCACATGTTACCTGCTGCATGGGAGAAAAACCTGTGACAACCTGTGAATATTCCAAGCGCCGGCTAACTCTACGCCGACGTGGATAGTGGCGGTATGAAAAGGTCGTAGGACGCGTACCGCCACGCTTCGGGTTCACGTTGATCGTGGGGTGGCGTTAACAATTGTGGGGGCCATTTTACACTTCAGGGTGCCTATTTGGCCTCTGTGGGCTATTTAACATTGTTTCCTATGGAAAATCGGGTCACTTGAGACATTGAACAGGAAAATCGGGTCAATTGGGACATTTAACATTGTTCCCTATGGGAAATCGCGGGCATCGCGTCGGTCGCATCGCATGCAATTTTTTGGACGCATGCGATGCGACCGACGCTTTTTTTTTTTACTAACGATGCCCACGATCAAAATCGTGGGCGCCCTTCTAGGTAAAGAGTACCGAATTTTCTTTATTATTTTAAACGTTTATTTATTTGGGCATGCTGCTTGGACGGGCAGCATGCCTGCAACATGGGAACTTAGGGGGGTGATGGATACCGACCTTTTCAAGTGCTGCTCCAATCCCCACTGCCGGAACACGTTCCGGAATGGGTTAGTGTAACGCCTTGCATTGCACCACAGCGCACTCCCCCACAACTTGCCGCACATTCCTAAAATGTCTGAAAACATCTGAGTGGTGAGCAGAAGCCATGGTGCCCGCTAGGGGGGTACTCTGGTTAATTTGTGTGGCACACGTGCAGGAGGGCATACGGACCCTCTCTGGGGGATCCCTGGTTCCCTGTGCACACTAGCAGCTTTTTAGTGAACAATAACCTTCGGGCATGATTTGACATGTTGTATATATATATGTATATATATATATATATATAATGAAAAGGCAGGAAGGCGCTCACTTTTTAGAAGAGTGGTTGGTGCAGGGTCCATAGAAGGTTATGTAGAATCACACTCACCCCATCCACGGCAGCGGCAGACAGAGCAAAAACGGATCAGCACTCAAGTTTAGGTGAAATAAAGATGAAGTGTATTTACAATACAAGCATGTTAGAAATAAACAGTGCAGACAGCTGTCCCAACAGCTGTTTCAACCGGGGTGTCTCAGTTTTCATCAGGGGAAACCCTGATGAAAATGTATATATTTATTTATTTATTTATTTATTTAAGAAATTAGCTACCTAGGTAGCATTAGTAGGCACTGCCCGGCATGATTTGTCAAGAGCAGCCACTTGATGGTGGGAAAGTCAGTCCCACCAGGGTAATTAAAAACAGAAGAAGTGGCACTTGGTTTGATGAAAAAAATAATAAATAAAATTTTATATACACTTAAATTGAACAGAAAATTACATAGAATAACATAATAACACATAGAATAACACACATATAAAAACTATAATAATAAAAATAATAAATTGACTCAGACAATAGGGATTCAAGATAATGCAATCAATGTCCCGTTCCTATTGGGCCACCAAATAAGAAGGGGGGTTGGGGGTTAAGGCAGTCAGAGGAAGGCACAATCTGGTTTTGTAATGTAAGCCCACAATGAAGTGATAGTTACCCAATAGAGGCTTGTAATCCAATCGGATAGCATTGTAGTAGTCATCCCCATTTTGTGCAGTTCGGTGCCTGGCTGGGCACACTTGTAATCCAAATAGTTGTGGGTAATGATGGTTAGTTCTGACCTTATAGCATGTGGCCAATTAATATGCCAGATGAAACCAGAAAAAGAAATGGCAGGCTGGTCCGGGTAGATTGCAGATAGTGAATAAAGAATGAATGTGAATGTGGTCTGGTCCAATGGCTACTGACACGTTTCGCTGTCTAAAGGTACAGCTTTATCAAAGGTACCACAATGGGGTGGTCAACATAGCACAGTTTGGGGTAACCCTATGTTTACTCCTGGTTTGAAGAACATGAGTAAAAGGCATTGCTACTATCAGAGACATGTTTGATGTGGGGGTCAAATGTATTCATTTCAAGATCTGAAATCTAAATTTGTCATTACTAATAGGCAGTTTTTCCATCTTCATCTATAAGGGGTATTGGAGATTTACTTAGTACTATGGGGTATAGATGGGCTCCAAAGGAGCCTGTGCACATAAAACTTCAAATAGGGTGTGCTGGCTCCAATCTACGCCCCCTCTAACAGCTCAATTTAGAAAAATTTACCCCTTAGGAGAGGATGCACACTCTGGAGCTCCAGAGAATTTTCGGTACTCTTTTCTTAGAAGGGCGCCCATAGCGGCCATCGCGGGCATCGCATGCACTAAAAAATTGCATGCGATGCGACCGACGCGATGCCCGCGATTTCCCATAGGGAACAATGTTAAATATCCCGATTGACCCGATTTTCCTGTTCAATGTCTCAATTGACCCGATTTTCCATAGGAAACAATGTTAAATAGCCCACAGAGGCCAAATAGGCACCCTGAAGTGTGAAATGGCCCCCACAATTGTTAACGCCACCCCACGATCAACGTGAACCCGAAGCGTGGCGAGCGCAGCGGTAAGCGTCCTACGACCTTTTCATACTGCTACTATCCACGTCGGCGTGGAGTTGAGAATAGAAAGTGTGGCGAGCGCAGCGCAGTGGTCAGACACGCTCATACCGCTCATCCATATGCACAGGGCGGGGACCCGCTGATTAAATATGCACTGCGCTGGGTCCCCACTCATTAGATATGCATCGAGCGGGACCATCTCAGCGCTCACTGCTGCCTGTCAGCTCAGCCAGCGGCACCAGTAGTCCATCGCCTGGATCCTTCTTTCAGAGGGGCGGGGGGGATGCCTTAATTTTTTTCGGCGGGGGGAGGAAAAATTCGAGCTACACCACTGAGACTGGCCCCAAATAATCTAACACTGTCTTCTGAATGTTAGGCAGTCTGTGCTTTTATTTAGGTTGCACAAATGACTGATTTTCTTTTTTATTTAAAGACATAAAAAGGGAGTTCCAAGGTCCGATTTTGCTTCGCTATACCAGAAATTGACATTTACAGTGTATTTAAAAATTAAAATTCCACATGTTCATTTTGCTAAATTTAGAGTATACAAAATCGGAGAAAAAAGTTATGACAATTCATTCTGCTATATGGTATGGTTGGAAAATAAGGGAAACATTCCAAGTGAAACAAAAATTACCAGGAGAATGTGAAAAGCCAATTTTCACTGGGTAGACTAGGAACATTCCACAGCCAAATGGTGTCTTGTTTAAAAATGAGAAGCCTATAACATATACACACAGTGAGTCTGGCAATTACAGTAATGGGTTTGAAGTTCTGTTGTGTGGGGAAGAATAAGGTTACTTTCATTTGTCTAAAACTAATTTTTAAGAGAAAGTGAAGAGATGACAAATATTGAATGTATTGTACATGAAGAAATGGCAAACAGGTTTTTTGGCTGAAAAAAACAAAAAGACATAAAAATAAATGACAATTTACAGCAAACATATGGCTGGTTGTAATAATGTCGTTGTGATGTAAGTTACCTTGTTTGTGTGATTTCCCACAATCTGAAAAACAGCCAAGACTGCCATTAAATTATAAATTAGAGTTTGTCCAGATGGCTCTGTATAGAAACAACTAGTTCAGCGAATACTTGTTCCCCAGAAATGAGTTTACCTGAATTAGAATATTTAACAACACATATACAATCTCTTGCTTTGCTGCAATCATCTATGTATAGGGAATAGTATAGGTTCATGTAGATATTTGTTTTTATGTTAAAGGATATCTTTATATTAAACAATAAATGAATGATAGGCATGAAATCAGCCTCACTCCTGCTGTGTAGTTCAGTTTACGCAAGCGTACCTAAGTACTTAACAAAGTGCCTGATTCAGAGTTGCAAGCAAAAAGCAAAAAAGCACACAAAATGGGCCAAACCATGTTGCACTGCAGCTGGGGCTGATATAACATGTGCAGAGAGGGTTGGGGGTAAATTTACTAAGATGTGAGTTCTAGTAAAGATGTGATGCTGCCCATAGCATGCAATTCTTGTGCTTCATATGTCACTTAAGAGGGGAAATGCATTTCTAAGCACATTGGGCCTTATTCTAGTTTACTCTTAGAGGCACTGCAGGGGGGCAGATGTAACAGGTGCAGATAGAATTAGATTCGGTACGTTATTTTGTTTCTGTGCAGGGAAAATACTGACTGCTTTATTTTTTACACTGCAATATAGATATCAGTTTGAAGAAAAACCCCACCTAAATCTAATTCTCTCTGCACATGTTACATCTGTCCCACCTGCAGTGCACATGGTTTTGTCCAGCTTAGAAGGAATTTGCCTCTAATAGTGAACTAGAATAAGGCCCATTGTGCCTCACACTACTGGAACAGCACCTACAGGACAGCCCTCACATCTAGCTTGGTGCAGATAACGGCCCTGAGAGGTCGTGGTGACTGGGCACAAGGGTGCTGGGCAGTATGGGAGTTTAGGGGTTTCCATGGTTTAATTAAAGGTCAGGGCCCCAGTGGGTGCTGTTGAGTGAGGGTACAGGGTGGGAGACTTTTATTTATTGTATGGTATGGGGGTGTGGTCTGCGAGGCACCACCATCTATTTTGCCTCTGGAGGAGTAAAAATTAGGCCTTACTGTTTGCCAGTGCAAGGTGCCACAATTTCTATTGGCATCCCTGTATATTTATCAAGGGGCCCAGGCCATGCGTTCTGTAATGATCAGCCAAGCATCTATAGGTGCTGGCCACACCCCTCTGGTGGTTGGCAATACCCATAAGAATGGACCCCTAAAACTGTATTGTATTCTTGCAGTGGGCCCTTCTTCCGCAGTTCAGCAATGGCTACCCCTTACTTGGCTTGTTCTAATTTGTCTATGTAATTGTACACATTTTGACATGTGTAGCTACAGTGAGATCTCCTGTGCTGTCTCCTAGTTATTCTGTACAGTAACGCTCTTTACATTTTAAAAACCCATAAATAAACACAATTTAAAAAACAATTGTTGTTGGTTCCCATAGTTTAGTACAAATTCAGCATATACATGCAATATTAGTCATTTTTATTTTCTGTTATCAGTGATACAATGTATGGGTTTTTTTTTTTTACTTGTTATCAAAATAACATGTTTATGTTTAAACCTTTCCATGATCCTTGACATACAGGGGGCACATAATGGTACAGTTACATTATACTGTTTATATTCATGGAGTCACGACCAGTGCTGTGACACAGACTTTCACCATGGAACAAGCAGCATCCCTAGAAAAGTGCTACAGGCTCATTGTCAGTATGAGTTCTGTATCGAGGCTGAGTTATAGCTGGCATAAACATGAGACATTTAATATGGAGAGTAGGGGAGAATATCTGAGAAACAAGCATGCATCATGTGACATACTGCACAGAATGGCAATCATCTCTGCTGTCTCCGGCCACATTTCATATACTACAAATCAGTACTGTGTATGGACATGAGACAGTTACTGTATATGTGATGGTGAGCGGAGCTCATTGCACCTACATATTTGGATTGACTTTCCCAAACAAAACATCTTACTGTAGCTTTTAAATTAGAAATGTATTTAAAATGCATCTAATAATGGTCTTTATATAACAATAATTGTTTAACCCCTTCCCGCCGCAGCCTGTTTTTGCCTTCCTGACAGAGCCCTTTTTTTTTTCAAATCTGACAGGTATCACTTAAGTGGGGATAACTTTTTTTTGCTTTTACTTATCCCAGTGATTTTGAGATTGTTTTCTCTCGACACATTGTACTTCAAGTTAGTGGTAAATTTTGGTCGATACAGTCTGTGTTTTTTTGTGAAAAATACCAAAATGTCGTAAAAAAATTGAAAATTTTGCAATTTGCAAAATGTTAAATTTTCTGCTTGTGAGACAAATAATCATACCACTCAAAATAGTTAATAAATAACATAGACCATATGTCTACTTTATGTTTCCATCATTATTTCAACCTCCTTTTAATTTTTTTGGACACTAGGAGGCTTAAAATATGAATAGCAAATTCTCAAATTTTCAAGAAAATTTCAAACACTGATTTTTTTAGGGACCAGTTCAGTTCTGATGTGACTTTGAGGGACTTGTATGTGAGACACCCCCATAAATGAAGCCATTTCAAAAACTGCACCCCTCACAGTATTCAAAACAGCATTTTGGAAGTTTGTTAACCCTTTAGGTGTTTCACAGGAATTAAAACAAAGTGTAGGTGAAATTTCAAAATTTCATTTTTTTTGCAGATTTTCAATTATAACCCCTTCCTGACACAGCATGTTTTTGCCTTCCTGACAGAGCCCTTTTTTTCAAATCTGACATGTATCACTTAAGTGGGGATAACTTTTTTTTGCTTTTACTTATCCCAGTGATTTTGAGATTGTTTTTTCGTGACACATTGTACTTCAAGTTAGTGGTAAATTTTCGTCGATACAGTCTGTGTTTTTTTGTGAAAAATACCAAAATGTCGGAAAAAAATGGAAAATTTAGCAATTTGCAAAATGTTAAATTTTCTGCTTGTGAGACAAATAATCATACCACTCAAAATAGTTAATAACTAACATAGACCATATGTCTACTTTATGTTTCCATCATTATTTCAACTTCCTTTTAATTTTTTTGGACACTAGGAGGCTTACAATATGAATAGCAAATTTTCAAATTTTCAAGAAAATTTCAAACACTGATTTTTTTAGGGACCAGTTCAGTTCTGATGTGACTTTGAGGGACTTGTATGTGAGCCCCCCCTTATAAATTATGCCATTTCAAAAACTGCACCCCTCACAGTATTCAAAACAGCATTTTGGAAGTTTGTTAACCCTTTAGGTGTTTCACAGGAATTAAAACAAAGTGTAGGTGAAATTTCAAAATTTCATTTTTTTTGCAGATTTGCAATTTTAATACATTTTTCTAAGGAACACAGTAGATTTTACTAGAGAAATGTGACTAAAAATTGATTCCCCCAATTCTTTTGTTTTCATAAATATCCTATATGTGGCCCTAGTGTGCACGTTGACCAAACCACAGGCTTCATAATAGAAGGAGCACCTACTTGATTTTGGAGCCTCCTTTTTATGAGATTATTTTTTAGGCACCATGTAGGTTTCTAGGCACCATAAGATGCTAAAAGTTAGGAACCCCCCCACAAGTGACCCCATTTTGCAAACTACACCCCTCAGGGAATTCATCTAGGGGTATAGTGTACATTTCAAACCCCCAGGGGTTTCACCAATTGTGGTACAACTGGGCAGTGAAAATGAAAAAATAATTTTTTTACACAACAATGCAGTTCTGGCTCCAAATTTGTCATTTTCACAAGGAATGAAGGAGACAAAGCACCCCAAAATCTGTGCCCCAATTTCTCCCGAGTACGGCAATGCCTCACATGTGACCAAAAAATACCAGTTGGGTGCATGGCAGGACTCAGAAGGGAAGGAGTGATTTTTGGATTTTGCAGCTCAGATTCTGGTGGAATGTTGGTGGGTGCTATGTCGCATTAGCAAGACCCCCGAAGCACCAATACAGTGGAACCCCCCCACAAGTGACCCCATTTTGCAAACTACACCCCTCAGGGAATTCATCTAGGGGTATACTGTACATTTCAAACCCCCAGGGGTTTCACCAATTTTGATACAACTGGGCTGTGCAACTGAAAAATTACATTTTTTACACAAAAATGCAGTTCTGGCTCAAAATTTTTCATTTTCACAAGGAAAGAAGGAGACAAAGCACCCCAAAATCTGTGCCCCAATTTCTCCCGAGTATGGCAATGCCTCACATGTGACCAAAAAATACCAGTTGGGTGCATGGCAGGACTCAGAAGGGAAGGAGTGATTTTTGGATTTTGCAGCTCAGATTCTGGTGGAATGTTGGTGGGTGCTATGTCGCATTAGCAAGACCCCCGAAGCACCAATACAGTGGAACCCCCCCACAAGTGACCCCATTTTGCAAACTACACCCCTCAGGGAATTCATCTAGGGGTATAGTGTACATTTCAAACCCCCAGGGGTTTCACCAATTGTGGTACAACTGGGCAGTGAAAATGAAAAAATAATTTTTTTACACAACAATGCAGTTCTGGCTCCAAATTTGTCATTTTCACAAGGAATGAAGGAGACAAAGCACCCCAAAATCTGTGCCCCAATTTCTCCCGAGTACGGCAATGCCTCACATGTGACCAAAAAATACCAGTTGGGTGCATGGCAGGACTCAGAAGGGAAGGAGTGATTTTTGGATTTTGCAGCTCAGATTCTGGTGGAATGTTGGTGGGTGCTATGTCGCATTAGCAAGACCCCCGAAGCACCAATACAGTGGAACCCCCCCACAAGTGACCCCATTTTGCAAACTACACCCCTCAGGGAATTCATCTAGGGGTATAGTGTACATTTCAAACCCCCAGGGGTTTCACCAATTTTGATACAACTGGGCAGTGAAAATGAAAAATTACATTTTTTTACACAAAAATGCAGTTCTGGCTCCAAATTTGTCATTTTCACAAGGAATGAAGGAGACAAAGCACCCCAAAATCTGTGCCCCAATTTCTCCCGAGTACGGCAATGCCTCACATGTGACCAAAAAATACCAGTTGGGTGCATGGCAGGACTCAGAAGGGAAGGAGTGATTTTTGGATTTTGCAGCTCAGATTCTGGTGGAATTTTGGTGGGTGCTATGTCGCATTAGCAAGACCCCCAAAGCACCAATACAGTGGAAGCCCCCCACAAGTGACCCCATTTTGCAAACTACACCCCTCAGGGAATTCATCTAGGGGTATAGTGTACATTTCAAACCCCCAGGGGTTTCACCAATTTTGATACAACTGGGCTGTGCAAATGAAAAATTACATTTTTTTTACACAAAAATGCAGTTCTGGCTCAAAATTTTTCATTTTCATAAGGTATGAAGGAGAAAAAGCACCCCAAAATCTGTGCCCCAATTTCTCCCGAGTATGGCAATGCCTCATATGTGACCAAAAAATACCAGTTGGGTGCATGGCAGGACTCAGAAGGGAAGGAGTGATTTTTGGTGGTGGAATGAATGGTGGGTGCTATGTCGCATTAGCAAGACCCCTGAAGCACCCATACAGTGGAACCCCCCCACAAGTGACCCCATTTTGCAAACTACACCCTTCAGGGAATTCATCTAGGGGTATAGTGTACATTTCAAACCCCCAGGGGTTTCACCAATTTTGATACAACTGGGCAGTGAAAATGAAAAATTACATTTTTTTACACAAAAATGCAGTTCTGGCTCAAAATTTTTCATTTTCATAAGGTATGAAGGAGAAAAAGCACCCCAAAATCTGTGCCCCAATTTCTCCCGAGTACGGCGATGCTTCATGTGTGACCAAAAAATGTCAGGACTCAGAAGGGAAGGAGTGATATTTGGATTTTGCAGCTCAGATTCTGGTGGAATTTTGGTGGGTGCTATGTCGCATTAGCAAGACCCCAGAAGCACCAATACAGTGGAAACCCCCACAAGTGACCCCATTTTGCAAACTACACCCCTCAGGGAATTCATCTAGGGGTATAGTGTACATTTCAAACCCCCAGGGGTTTCACCAATTTTGATACAACTGGGCAGTGAAAATGAAAAATTACATTTTTTTACACAAAAATGCAGTTCTGGCTCAAAATTTTTCATTTTCATAAGGTATGAAGGAGAAAAAGCACCCCAAAATCTGTGCCCCAATTTCTCCCGAGTACGGCAATGCTTCATGTGTGACCAAAAAATGTCAGGACTCAGAAGGGAAGGAGTGATATTTGGATTTTGCAGCTCAGATTCTGGTGGAATTTTGGTGGGTGCTATGTCGCATTAGCAAGACCCCCGAAGCACCAATACAGTGGAACCCCCCCACAAGTGACCCCATTTTGCAAACTACACCCCTCAGAGAATTCATCTAGGGGTATAGTGTACATTTCAAACCCCCAGGGGTTTAACCAATTTTGATACAACTGGGCAGTGAAAATGAAAAATTACATTTTTTTACACAAAAATGCAGTTCTGGCTCAAAATTTTTCATTTTCATAAGGTATGAAGGAGAAAAAGCACCCCAAAATCTGTGCCCCAATTTCTCCCGAGTACGGCAATGCTTCATGTGTGACCAAAAAATGTCAGGACTCAGAAGGGAAGGAGTGATATTTGGATTTTGCAGCTCAGATTCTGGTGGAATTTTGGTGGGTGCTATGTCGCATTAGCAAGACCCCCGAAGCACCAATACAGTGGAACCCCCCCACAAGTGACCCCATTTTGCAAACTACACCCCTCAGGGAATTCATCTAGGGGTATAGTGTACATTTCAAACCCCCAGGGGTTTCACCAATTTTGATACAACTGGGCAGTGAAAATGAAAAATTACATTTTTTTACACAAAAATGCAGTTCTGGCTCAAAATTTTTCATTTTCATAAGGTATGAAGGAGAAAAAGCACCCCAAAATCTGTGCCCCAATTTCTCCCGAGTACGGCAATGCCTCACATGTGACCAAAAAATACCAGTTGGGTGCATGGCAGGACTCAGAAGGGAAGGAGTGATTTTTGGATTTTGCAGCTCAGATTCTGGTGGAATTTTGGTGGGTGCTATGTCGCATTAGCAAGACCCCCAAAGCACCAATACAGTGGAAACCCCCCACAAGTGACCCCATTTTGCAAACTACACCCTTCAGGGAATTCATCTAGGGGTATAGTGTACATTTCCAACCCCCAGGGGTTTCACCAATTTTGATACAACTGGGCTGTGAAAATGTAAAAATTTAATTTTTCATTTTCACAGCTCAGTTGTATCAAAATTGGTGAAACCCCTGGGGGTTTGAAATGTACACTATACCCCTTGATGAATTCCCTAAAGGGTGTAGTTTGCAAAATGGGGTCACTTGTGGGGGGGTTCCACTGTATGGGTGCTTCAGGGGTCTTGCTAATGCGACATAGCACCCACCATTCATTCCACCACCAAAAATCACTCCTTCCCTTCTGAGTCCTGCCATGCACCCAACTGGTATTTTTTGGTCACATATGAGGCATTGCCGTACTCGGGAGAAATTGGGGCACAGATTTTGGGGTGCTTTGTCTCCTTCATTCCTTGTGAAAACGAAAAATTTTGAGCCAGTACTGCATTTTTGTGTAAAAAATTAAATTTTTTTACACAAAAATGCAGATCTGGTTCAAAAGTTTTCATTTTCACAAGGAATGAAGGAGACAAAGCACCCCAAAATCTGTGCCCCAATTTCTCCCGAGTACGGCAATGCCTTATATGTGACCAAAAAATACCAGTTGGGTGCATGGCAGGACTCAGAAGGGAAGGAGTGATTTTTGGTGGTGGAATGAATGGTGGGGGAGGGGGGCTGGCGCTGCGGCTGGTGGGGGGTGGGAGGGGTGCTGGCGCTTCGGCTGCCGGGTGGGTGGGAGGGGGGGCTGCCGGGTGGGAGGGGGATCACCACCGATCACTGTGTTACCGAGCAGCTTAGCCGCCGGTAACACAAAAAACGCTGCAATTGGCTGTTCACATTTGAACAGCCAATCGCAGCGATCGGCGGCGAGGGGGGATGTCTGCTGTCAGGGACAGCAGACATCTCCAAACTGTCACCGCGTCTATAGACGCGGTGACAGTTCAAAGCCATGACGTATATATACGTCAACGGTCGGGAAGTACCTCCCGACCATGACGTATATATACGTCATATGTCTGGAATATCTATCTGTCTATATATATATATATATATATATATATATATACATATATACATATATATATGTGTATATATATATACATATATATATATATATACATATATATGTGTATATATATATATACATATATATATATATATATATATACATATATATATATACATATATATATATATATACATATATATATATATACATATATATATACATATATATACATATCAATATATTGGTGGTACTAGCGCTGAGTGGATGTTCCCCCGTCAAGTCCTATTAGGATAATTGACACTATGTGTCCGTTTTCTATAGTCCTGCCCAGGTCCTCTTTTTCTTTATAGAGTGGCCGCTCCTCTCCTGTTGATTCCTGTTCCCGGGAATCTTTGTATGTGGATCTGGAAAAAAGTGAGATGGGCGCCTTCTGGTGCAGTATGTTGATATTAAAACTGATCCCTCCACCTTAAGTGAATAGATCACCCCTAGTGTACACATGTACCGTAATCAGTGGTCTACAAACCACTCTTTCATTCGCTTAAATGATAGGTGCCTCTGGGTGTCTGGTAGCTTCAGTATTTCTCAGCTCCGTATATAGTCAACAAAACACTGTGTCCCGGGGGACCTGCTTCAGGGACACAGTGTTTTGTTGACTATATACGGAGCTGAGAAATACTGAAGCTACCAGACACCCAGAGGCACCTATCATTTAAGCGAATGAAAGAGTGGTTTGGAGACCACTGATTACGGTACATGTGTACACACTAGGGGTGATCTATTCACTTAAGGTGGAGGGATCAGTTTTAATATCAACATACTGCACCAGAAGGCGCCCATCTCACTTTTTTCCAGATATATATACATATATACATATATATATATATACATATATATATATACATATATTTATATATACATATATATATATACATATATATATACATATACATATATATATATATATATGTGTGTGTATATATATATATATGATTTCATTTTATACATTTTTTTAAGAGTTTTACATGCGGGGGGGTTGGAGCTGGGGGGGAGCGCTGCGGCTGCTTCTTGCTGACAGGGAGCGAGGGAGGGGGAGCGGCTGCCGGAGGGAGAGCAGCTGCCGGGCGGGTGGGAGGGAGGAAGAGCGGCTGCCGGGCGGGTGGGAGGGAGAGCTGCGGATCGGTGGTGATCGGTGCCAGCACCGATCACCGCCGATCCCTGTGTTACCGAGTGGCTTAGCCGCCGGTAACACAGAAATAGCTGTGATTGGCTGTTCACATTTGAACAGCCAATCACAGCGATCGCTGACCGGTTGGGGCATCCCTGCCCCCCCCGGGCGGCGAGGGGGGATGTCTGCTGTCAGGGACAGCATACATCTCCAAACTGTCACCGCGTCTATAGACGCGGTGACAGTTAGAAGCCATGACGTACATGTACGTCATGTGTCGGGAAGTACCTCCCGGCCATGACGTACATGTACGTCAAATGTCGGGAAGGGGTTAATACATTTTTCTAAGGAACACAGTAGATTTTACTAGAGAAATGTGACTAAAAATTGATTCCCCCAATTCTTTTGTTTTCATAAATATCCTATATGTGGCCCTAGTGTGCACGTTGACCAAACCACAGGCTTCATAATAGAAGGAGCACCTACTTGATTTTGGAGCCTCCTTTTTATGAGATTATTTTTTAGGCACCATGTAGGTTTCTAGGCACCATAAGATGCTAAAAGTTAGGAACCCCCCCACAAGTGACCCCATTTTGCAAACTACACCCCTCAGGGAATTCATCTAGGGGTATAGTGTACATTTCAAACCCCCAGGGGTTTCACCAATTGTGACCAAAAAAATACCATTTGGGTGCATGGCAGGACTCAGAAAGGAAGGAGGGATATTTGGATTTTGCAGCACACATTCTGGTGGAATGAATGGTGGGTGCTATGTTGCATTAGCAAGACCCCCGAAGCACCAATACAGTGTAACCCCCCCACAAGTGACCCCATTTTGCAAACTACACACCTCAGGGAATTCATCTAGGGGTATAGTGTACATTTCAAAAACTGCAGAAAAAAAATTATATCAACCCTGTGCCAAAAATGCTGTTCAGTGATGTACGTCACTGATCAGCGCTCAGCGGCCACAGGACACCCACAAAAGCAACGTGGGTGTTAAAACAAAACCCCACTGCACTCTCCAAAAAAAAACTGCAGATCAGTGATGCAACACTGATTAGCAGTGAGGGGCAGCAGGCACACAACTGTGGGTGCAACCTGACAGGGTATATATAAAAAAAAAACCCTGCACCCCCAAAAAGTTGCTGATCAGTTAATTTATACTGATCAGCACAAAAGGGGGGGCAGCAGTCAGTTGCACAGGCAGCACAACCTTTGGTGCAACTGACAGGTATATATATAAAAAAAAAAAACCCTGCACCCCCAAAAAGTTGCTGATCAGCACAGATATACTGATCAGCACAAAAGGGGGGGCAGCAGACACAAAATATAGCACTCTCTATCACTCTCTGTCACTATCTCTCACTATCTCTCACTATCTCTCACTATCTGTCACTATCTGTCACTCTATGACACTGCAGCAGCAGCACACAGGAAGTCACAAGATCCAGGAAGCATCCAGCTGCTGGCAGCACGCTACCAGCGGTGATCAGGTAAGTATCAGGCAAGGATCAGGTATGTATATCACGACGGATTGGCACGGTGACCGCTCTGCATGCAATTCCAGACCGGAATAGCGTCTGCAGCGCAGTCACCGTTAGTTTAAATCACGCGCCATGGCTGTGATTGGTCCGTCGGTCTGACAGACCAATCACAGCCTTGGGGGCAGGTGGGGTGAGGTGGGGTGAGGTGTGGTCATCACCGGTGACCCCCTCACGCCCCCTCACACCCGGCGGTGATTGATCCCTGTGTTACCGAGCGTCTGATTCGCCGGTAACACAGGAAAACGCTGCGAATGGCTGTTCACATTGAACAGCCAATCGCAGCGATCGCCAACGGGGGGAGGCATCGCCGCCCCCCGGGCATGCTGGGACATGTCTGCTGTCAGGGACAGCAGACATCGTCCCTCTGTCACCGCGTCCCTAGACACGGTGACAGTTTAAAGTCATGACGTATATATACGTCATGTGTCGGGAAGTACATCCCGGCCATGATGTATATATACGTCAAATGTCGGGAAGGGGTTAAGACAGTGGTTCACAAACTTTTTGGAATCATGGCACCCCAGAGTATCAGAATAATTTTTACTGCTCTCCGATGCCAAAAGTGTTTATTGAGAAATTAAGAATATTTGATTAAACAAATTGTAATTATGTTATCCTAATGCAGCCCATACACTTGTGAGATATAGGGTACATCACTGACCCTGGTCCTCTCCCTCGTCCTGCTCAAGTTGTTTCTCCGCTTCTGGTCCGTGCCGAAAATGTAAATGTATCACAAAGATGCTCTGCTCTGCTGCCAAACCAAATAGCATACTCTCTGCATTCAGCCGAAATGGCACAGACCCAGGTGGTGCTGGGGTTTATACTATCTGTCGAGGTGAGAAGGCGAGATTGCAACACATACAGCTTGCCGCATTGGTCCGAGGTTGGCAGGAGGCGTTTCCGCAGTATGACAGTATGGAATTTGGCTGTCGAGTAAAACGAAAAGTATTCGGCTCAAGTAATTTTGCAGAGATTGAATACATTCAATCTCTGCAAAATGACTTGAGCCGAGTACTTTTCGTTTTACTCGACAGTAAAGATACTGATAAAAGTAAAACACAAGTATAAATTGAGAAATTAGCTCCCTAGAATGCCTGCTTTAGAAATTCAGCAGAGTAATCCGCCTTAGTTACTGCTGAGAGTAAACTGATTTGTTGTATTCCCACTTATGTCATGAAGACATGCTCGCTGTGCAATGTATAGATGTAATGTAGAGAAAAACAGTGTCAAAGTAAATGCACCTTGAATTAATGTACAAGATTTGTAAGTCAGTTGTGACACTAGTCATACAAATATATTACAGTGAGAGCATATTGCTAGGTGGTTGCAAAGAGCCTCCAGCCAACAGCTAGGAATAGATTTAACCCTGGGAGCAGTTTCGGAGCAGATGACAAGAACATCCAGCTTAGACACCAGTATTCATTCATTATTATACCAACCTCTTAAATGTAATGCTGTTCTTGGGCACAATTCAGGTTTTGGGATTCTTTTAATTTATAATATTTTACCCTTTACTAAAATATCAAAATAGGTGTGTTTGGGATGTATCTGCCTTAGGCATACGGAACACAACATCTAGATTTATTTATTAGCTGCTATAATACAAGTCTACCAAAAGCTGAAAATTCACAGTTACAACCACGGTGTAAATGTAAGACCATTGTCAGCACCATACAGCCGCTCCACACACAGCTGACAGAAGCTTTGGGGGAAATTTACTAAAGGAAATTTGTAAAAAAATAGGTGTATTTGTATCCAGAAATACACTTATTTTTGACATTTACTATCCCGAAAATATTTCAATTCGTATTCGTATTGATAGCACATTAATAGGACTACGAATTGCCGTATTTTCGGGATAGTAAATGTCAAAAATGAGTGTCATGAAGACATGCTCGCTGTGCAATGTATAGATGTAATGTAGAGAAAAACAGTGTCAAAGTAAATGCACCTTGAATTAATGTACAAGATTTGTAAGTCAGTTGTGACACTAGTCATACAAATATATTACAGTGAGAGCATATTGCTAGGTGGTTGCAAAGAGCCTCCAGCCAACAGCTAGGAATAGATTTAACCCTGAGAGCAGTTTCGGAGCAGATGACAAGAACATCCAGCTTAGACACCAGTATTCATTCATTATTCTACCAACCTCTTAAATGTAATGCTGTTCTTGGGCACAATTCAGGTTTTGGGATTCTTTTAATTTATAATATTTTACCCTTTACTAAAATATCAAAATAGGTGTGTTTGGGATGTATCTGCCTTAGGCATACGGAACACAACATCTAGATTTATTTATTAGCTGCTATAATACAAGTCTACCAAAAGCTGAAAATTCACAGTTACAACCACGGTGTAAATGTAAGACCATTGTCAGCACCATACAGCCGCTCCACACACAGCTGACAGAAGCTTTGGGGGAAATTTACTAAAGGAAATTTGTAAAAAAATAGGTGTATTTGTATCCAGAAATACACTTATTTTTGACATTTACTATCCCGAAAATATTTCAATTCGTATTCGTATTGATAGCACATTAATAGGACTACGAATTGCCGTATTTTCGGGATAGTAAATGTCAAAAATGAGTGTATTTCTGGATACAAATACATCTATTTTTTTACAAATTTCCTTTAGTAAATTTCCCCCTTTATGACTTCTGATAGCTTAATTGACAAAATGATCTGTTGTTTCCAAAGAATCATCTACACACATTAAGAACACTTTTGGAAAGCAATGTATTTATTATTATTATCAATTAACACTTTCTTATATAGCGCAGCAAATCATATTGAGCTTTATCATTGACAACAATGATGATACAAACTGGGTAGTTACAGTCAGACATAGAGGTAGGAAGGCCCTGCTCGCAAGTTTACAAACTATAGAAATGATCAGTTTGTTATATGGTGCATATTCAATTGCGCATTGTAATTGGAAACAATAACCAGGGCAGGATTAACAATGGGTCAGATGGAACTGCAGCTCCAGGCCCGCCCAAAAAATAGGTCCAAACCGTCTGTGCTTTTGCTGTATATAGTAAAATATTTTTCCTGGTACAACATCCTGCCACAGGCCGCCCTACTCTTTGACCCGCAGCACTGCAGAGTAAGCACTGCCACAGTCACAACCTGTATACCTTTAACTGGAAGGATGGATTTACTCTTCCAAACTTTAGATCATTGCTAGGATATGGTCCCTACTGCTCCACACATGGGCTCTGATGTTGCTGGGTAACTAGCATCTCCATTAGAGGGGTTTATGTTCCATGAGATGATCTACCTCCAGATATCAGGTTTTGTGTTACAGTGTAATGTGCACAGACTCCCACATGTTGTCCACGTGGTGCCCTAAGGTTACCGGCAGAGTGGTAAATCTCTGCCTGACGGATTGCATGACTTAAGTGTTCAACTCTGTAATGGTAGTGGTTTTATTTTTTTTGTTGTGCTTTTGTTAATATTGTTGCTATAGGAAGTGATATGGCTTGCAGTCCAAGCTGGACGACATTTAAGGGGTAATTCAGACATGATCGCATGCCCGCAAATCTGCAGTGTCTAGCGATCAGATAAATGCTGCACTGCTGTGTACGCCTTTATAGGAGTCTCACTATCTAATTATTTTTTCCACTGGGCACCAGTCATTGCAGCCTCAGAGTAGCCAGAGATTTACATGGCCGTGATGAATACAAGCTTATCCAGCCTGGAGCTGATGTCACACACCCTCCCCTAAAACGCTTCTGGCACATCTGTCTTTTTTCTTGGCACTCCCACTTCAAGGCCGGTACCACCCCCAGACACCTACTTCCTATGAATCACCTTGTGAATGGCTTGCAGATAGAAAAAGTAGGAGCACTTCATCTCTGAAAGGTGTTGTACACTTGCATTGTGGCACATACGCATGTATACTACATAGATAAGCATCCACTGTGCGAAATTGCAGTTCTGCTATCTGAATCAGCCCCCTAGTTTGATGCCTTTTTGTTCATGGTTCTGGTGGTATAAATCAAAAGGCAGTGAGAAGACCATTCTGTAATCTCTGCCTGATCTGCTGTACAGTGTTGTGATGTTGCTCTATTTACAAATGTTCTAAGGCACAGGTTCTCAAACTCGGTCCTCAGGACCCCACACAGTGCATGTTGTGCAGGTCTCCTCACAGAATTGCAAGTGAAGTAATTAGCTCCACCTGTGGATCTTTTAAAATGTTTCAGTGAGTAATGAGTGCACCTGTGCACCTGCATGGTGACCTGGAAACTGTGGGGGTTATTCTGATTCACTCGGAAAGGCACAATCACTCTCTAATGGACAAAACCATATGCAATGCAGGTGGGGCTGATGTAACATGTGCAGAGAGAGTTAGATTTTTAGACTATATTGCAGTCTAAAAATAAAGCAGCCAGTATTTACCCTGCACAGAAACAATAAAACACCCAAATCTAAATCTCAATCCTTGCACAATTGGCCCCACACTTGTACACAAGAGAAGAGCTTTAGAGCAGCAGGTACTTGTTTCCTAGCACGGCCACAATCTTGTGGATCGTGTACCTTTAAGTTAAGGTACACGATCCACACGATGGACCCGATTTCCTTTGAAATCAGGTCCATTTTGCCGACAAAGGCACAATATCGGGGGCATCGCGTCGGTCGGGACCATTAACATTGGTCCCGACGCGATGCCCCCGATTTTTCCATAGGCTTCAATGTTAAAAAATATTTTAACATTGAAATCGTGTCGGGAAAGGTAAAATATCGGGGGCATCGCGTCGGTCGGGACCATTAACATTGGTCCCGACGCGATGCCCCCGATTTTTCCATAGGCTTCAATGTTAAAATATTTTTTAACATTGAAATTGTGAAAAAATGTGAAAAATGTGAAATGGGCCAATATGACCCATTTCACATTCCCCGTCGTCACCCCACGATAGACGCCAACCCGAAGCGTGGCGAGCGCAGCGAGCCCGCGAGGGGCGTCGGTGCGCGTCCTCCGACCTTTTCATTCCCCTACTATCCACGTCGGCGTGGAGTTGAGAATAGAATAGTGTGGCGAGCGCAGCGAGCCACCGAGCCCGAAGCATGGCGAGCGCAGCGAGCCCCGCGAGGGGACGCGTATAACTTCGCGTATAACTAACGCGTATAACCTCGCGGGGCTCGCTGCGCTCGCCACGCTTCGGGCTCGGTGGCTCGCTGTGCTCGCCACACTATTCTATTCTCAACTCCACGCCGACGTGGATAGTAGGGGAATGAAAAGGTCGGAGGACGCGCACCGCCGCCCCTCGCGGGCTCGCTGCGCTCGCCACGCTTCGGGTTGGTGTCTATCGTGGGGTGGGGTTTACGCCATTAAATTTGGGGGGGTAGGGAATATTTTACATTGAATCCAATGTAAAATCGGGTCCCAGGGACCCGATTTACATTTCATTCAATCAAAAAATCGGGTCGGTCGCGTCGATCGCATCGCATGCGACCAAATCGCATGCGATGCGATCGACGCGATTTTTCCGACACGACCACCCCGATGTAAATCGGTGTGGCCGTGCTAGGAAACAAGTACCGAGCAGCATTTACATAAAATCTATATGTGTGTGCGTGTCTGTATCTATCTATCTATCTATCTATATATCTATCTATTTATCTATCTATCATATATATCATCAATGTGGCAACACTCACGGTCTAATATACCAACAAACAAAAAACTGGAATTGCTTTTTTATTTTAATAAAACCAAAACATAAAAGTACATTCGTGTTAGTTGGGTATATTAGACCGTGAGTGCTGTCACATTGTTACTATTTATTGCCATTGTTGGAAGGCCTATCTATCTATCTATCTATCTATCTATCTATCTGATACATACAGATCAGCAGCCAGAATACCCACAGGGTTCATGTAAGTATACTTAACTTCCCCCTAACTCTAGCTCTCCCTTCCCTGTACCCTAGGGATGCAGTTAAAATCCCGGCGGTCGGGATCCCGGCGTTCAGAATCCCGACGCCGGAATCCCGACCGCCGAAATCCCGACACATTCTCCCTCCTGGGGTGTCCACGACACCCCTGGAGGGAGAATAAATTAGTGTGCCGAGCGTAGCGAGGCACCGGGCCCGCTGCGTGGCGAGCGCAGTGAGCCAGCAAGGGGGGGCGATCCACGTCCCCCCTTGTCGGGATTTTGGCTGTCGGGATTCCGGCGTCTGGATTCTGAACGCCGGGATCCCGACCGCCGGGATTCAATACTGAATCCGTACCCTAACCCTAGCCCTTCCCCCCTCCCCTGCAATCTAACTCTAAGGGCCAGATGTATCAAGCTTCACAAAGGGATAAAATGGAGAGTGATAAACAGCCAGCCAGCCAATCAGCTGCTACCTGTCATATTACAGGCTGGGTTTGAAAAATATCAGGTAGGAGCTGGTTGTTTATCATTCTCCATTTTATCACTTTGTGAAGCTTGATACATCTGGCCCTAAGTCCCCCACTAATGCGTAAACATAACCCACCCCCATCCTTTCCCGGCCTGATGGTAGTTCTTATGGACATACTTACCTTTGGCATCATGGCAGTTGGGATTCCTGTGCTGGTATCCTAAAGAGAACTACTATGTAAGGATTTAAACTGGTTACAGCACTGCAATGCTGGACATACTGTACTGTACCCCCTGCGGGGGCAGACAATAGGCCCTTCAGAAATGTCAGGTCCAGGCCCTGGAGTACTTCAATCTATCACTCATGACAACACAAACTGGGTAGTTACAGACAGTCAAACAGATAGGAATGGTCCTGCTCGCAAGCTCCACTCTATAAGTAAATAGGTATTGATACACAGTGATATTTGTTATCTATTGCATAATGGTCCACCAGATTGCACAATAGTGTCAGTTCAGACATACTGTATTATTGATTCCGATCCAGAATATGTCTTAATAGAAAATCCTATATTTTCTTACTGAGGCAGACTAGAGATATTTAATTGCAGAATGCTTTCTGTATAACGTGAATGAAAGGTTTTTGATCGGAATAAAAGGTATTGTTTGATGAAGCTTAAAAATGTACAGCAGATGCATAGGAAGCAAGTCGATGTTTTAACATTAATGCGTTTATACTCCATACCTCTCAGATAGAGATCTCTGCAGAACACACTGTTGGTTCAGAATCCTATCTTCAGGCACTAATACATTATTCATCTTCTACAATGACATATTTTAGAGGTGAAACAGCACAGAATAAAAAATGTGTATATATATATATGTCGCATCTCCTTTGTGTTTGCATGGTTACTTGCTAGAATATGTCTCTTAAATGGGGCAGGCGGCCTCTGTTCAATTGATTCTTTGTTCGGAAATGAATTCTATATATGTAACGAGCAAAGAACAAGGTTCGGTACTTTTGTATTGTCGCTGGTAGATATTACAAAAGCCCACTAATTCCTTGCTGTTCAATTACACCAATTAAAGTGCACTACATAGCAGTACACCTTTACAACTGAGCCATAAGCGGTCCATCGATGTAGATGAAGAAAGCGGTACAGCTTTTATGAAGCATGCAAGGATGAAATGTATTGGAATACAGCCATTATTCTTTATAATGAGTCATCAACTGCATATTTAGAAGACTGTTTAAGCCCCCATGGAGCTATTTATTATAGCAGAAGAAACTAAAGTTCAGCTGTGTTGACATTTAAATGGGTCGGTCTTTTCTATACCAAAGCCCTCATGGCAGTGACATTTCCATAAATAAAATGTGAATGATTGGCACTTTCTATTATTAAAAAAGAGCCCTTTAAAACATGTTTAAATGTCTTCTTTTTTCAGCAAACAAATGGGTCCAATCCTCAGACTCTTCAGTATTTGTATGATAAATGATATTTGTGTATGGATTGAAGATCGTTTTTTGTTTGACCTTGAAAATCCATTTTCAGGCGGCATTGGCAGTCACTCCTTTACATCTGTTCTCAAATGGGAAAGCAATATCTTATTTAGTCATTGGTGCTAAAATGCTTGGTCTTAACTACTGAATGGTAGCAATGTAATAATAATAGCAATATATAATTTGCAGCTATTGTATGCCTATTGACTGCGTGGACTTTTTTTTATGTGCTTTTTTTCTGTCTTACACTTTTCTGGTTTATGTACTTTTATAGTTTTGTTCAATTTAAAAAAAAAAAACTTGGTCTTTAAAGTCCCTTCTTGAGATTGAGATAGTATGAATTCAAGAGGATTTTGCTGCTCATGATCCATTTTCCAGGGCCATGTTTTATTGGGGCTGATGCAACTACAGATCTGTCAGGATAGCGCTGTGCATCAGGGGGGCCTACATATCTGCCAACCTTGTCACAAGTATAAATCAATTTTCTAAGATATGCACAACTGCCATTGTTACATCTCTGGTGCCCTTTACCTGGAAGAGATAAGGAGTCATTAGAGCGGCTGAAGAATAGAGCAGCACTGTACATTATGTTATCTCCAGCTTGCAGTGTGGGAAGCTTAAGCTTCAGGTAATCTGCAGGTGTATGTAACAGCACAAGAATCCAGCACATGCCACTTACTACAAGAGTCTGATCCTCAGTCAGTTGGAGACCTGCAATCAGAGCATAGGTACCGATTCTGTGGGTGCTTGAGGGCCCGAGCACCCACGGAAATTGATGATCACCCACCCGCTCAGCAGCGGCCCACTCGCCCGTGTCACACTGCACTCCCCCTCCCTCGTCGCTGGCACAGATACTGTCGGGCACATTATCTGCCAAGGGCAGTAGCGCACTAAGAGGTATTTTCCTCAGCACATGCCCTATACCTAACTACGCTACCTATTCCAGTGAACCCCCACCCGCTACTTACTACTGGCACGCATCAGCGGTGATACTTATATTAATTTCTGTCTAGCGCAGTAGCATACTCAGAGGTTCCCTCTGTAATTTTTTCCTCCAAACCCCATCACACTATCAATTTTAGTGTACCCTCTATTTTGCCACCTTTAACGGGGACCTATTAGCGCTTAACACCACAGGTGACTGTCTGTTTAAAATTCCAGCAATCACATCCTGTCGACTCTGACAGCATCTGTCGACACCAGGATCATTACCACCTCTCCTTATATATTTTTCTTTTCCTAACTAACTTCCTTCTGTCGGATTTTCTTCCTAGTATCGCTCATCCTCCACCTCTGCACTGCATTACATGTGGAGGACAGCAGCATACGAACCGACACCACTCTTAAACCCTCCTCAGGGCTCTTTTTCATTTCAGGGGTCACTCACCCAGATTCAATCCCTAAAAAACCTCCCTGTTCGGGAGCCTTTTCGCCATACAGGGGTAATCAGGGATATCACAGGGCAGCAGTACCCCCCTTTTCTGGCTCGATAGCTAGGAATCCCCTCTATGTGCATATAGGCCCGCTCACCCGCCATACCCTAAAGGCCCACCCTAACAGTACGGTGTGGCAGCCAGTCAGTGGTGTTGAAAGCACTTCTGAGGAAGGGAGACCTCCTCAGAAAATTATGCATTAATTCCACCCTGACGGAGAGGTATACAAAGCTGGGCAGCAGCCGCCGGGCACTGAGGGCCCGCTGAGCCGCCTGTATTTTCCCTGAGGATCCCAGGGGGAGGTGCTCCCCCACAATACCCACAAAAGCACACTTAGGTGGCAGCTTGACCATTGGACGAGGGACCTGCCTAACGGTAAGGGAGACCTTTCCTGTTAAGACCAGGCCCCACAACCTTTCTTGCTCGGGTATATAAAGTCGGTTTGGGAACGCCTCACCCTAACCCCTGGGACCTACAGATCTTCTCTTATCTTCTAATCCTGGCACTTTGACAGGTGACAACCTAAAAGTATAACATATTATGTCATTTCCTTTGCTGATGTGGTGTCCCCATGATGGAGTAAGAGGTTAACCAGCACACAGTAATTAAGATAATATGGTGGATACCAGGTATTGACACCCCCTTACAGTGTGTATATTACTGCTGTATATTCTGACTGCTCTGCTGGTTTGAAGATTGAATTTTTAGTAGATTTTTATGCCTGCCGTGGCAGCAACAGGACCACGATGTGTAAAGAAGTTCTGATACCTTAAAGATAACTATTGAATGTTCCAAACACTGAGACCTGAATACTGCAATGTGTATAAATTGACCCTCTGTGGCAGTTATGTGTTGCATGTTCTAAATACTGATACCTGAATATTGTAGTGTGTAAGAATTGGCCATCCGTGGCAGCAATTTAGGTAAAGGAACATTTCCTGTGTGTAAATGTGACGGGTGCATTTCCACCCATCCAGACTTTACTGCATCAGCAATTTTGTTGCAATAACTTAACTACGTATGCAGAATGTCATAACACAGGAGTTAAACTGTGTATTGTTACTAATAGCGGTATCAGACTGTGTTGCACTGTAATACCCTGTTGCATAAATGTTTGTTTATACGTATACATGTCCTTGTCTTGTCTACATGTTGGTCTAGTATATTTTAAGAGTTTTCATTAAAAGCTATATTTTAATATCAGCAACATTCTCACGAATAGGATTCAGAGACAGCCCCGCTCATGGGTGCTCCAGCTCTGCTCTCCTAAATACTTTGTTATCTAGCATTTTCAGCCAGACACTTTTTCCCTTTCTGGGAATCACACTGGCAAGTGGTCTGTGTGGTTGACTCAATACCTACATATGTGATACTATCATTACTGTTTAAATCTTAACAATCCAAGAGTGCCCCAACAAAGAGAGAGTCTTTTTCTCTTCTTTTTCTAGCAACTACAGATCTGTCAGGATAGCGCTGTGCATCAGGGGGGCCTACATATCTGCCAACCTTGTCACAAGTATAAATCAATTTTCTAAGATATACACAACTGCCATTGTTACATCTCTGGTGCCCTTTACCTGGAAGAGATAAGGAGTCATTAGAGCGGCTGAAGAATAGAGCAGCACTGTACATTATGTTATCTCCAGCTTGCAGTGTGGGAAGCTTAAGCTTCAGGTAATCTGCAGGTGTATGTAACAGCACAAGAATCCAGCACATGCCACTTACTACAAGAGTCTGATCCTCAGTCAGTTGGAGACCTGCAATCAGAGCATAGGTACCGATTCTGTGGGTGCTTGAGGGCCCGAGCACCCACGGAAATTGATGATCACCCACCCGCTCAGCAGCGGCCCACTCGCCCGTGTCACACTGCACTCCCCCTCCCTCGTCGCTGGCACAGATACTGTGGGGGCATTTATGTACCTGCACTGTGGGGGCATTTATGTATTTGGGACTGTTGCCATAATTTGTATATTGGAGACAACTGTGCTGCGTAATATAAATCAGTATTATTTTGTGGCCACGCCCCTTTCCCATGAATCCACTCCCCTATATTTTTGGCTTGAGCACCCACCAGCAAAAACATAAATCGGCACCTATGAATCAGAGAACAGTGTGCCAGACAGTGATATCATATACAACCTGAAGTTTGGTACAGCCACATGTTCAGGTGTGTACACACAGTGCGCAATCAATATTGACTCGATATCGACGGCCACCCAGGACCCGGAGGGGTTTCGTCATTGGCTGGCAGGAATGGAGGGTCAGCACGGGGGGGGGCATGCTGCATTGAACAGCATGGCCCTTTTTCTGTCTTAGTAGACATAGATTATGCTGCACGGCCTATTTCTACTTTTGATCCGGACGCTGCAAGGCCCTGTAACGAGATCGGATTGGGATCGGATGCGGGCGCACATGTTGAAATTTGCACTCAATTGCTTCAGTGGAAATCTTACCGTGTGTACACACCATTACTCTGATGTTTGCCCCCTCACGCTCAAAATGCAGGACACATTAAATACTGCCCATTAGTATTTATTCTACCCTTCATAGCTACATAGCCAATTACCACACAGGACACAGCAACCAGCAAAACTATAATGGCAATAAGCAGCCTGACTTTTTATGGCATTATAAAGGCACCAAGCCCACCTTTATAACACAAAGAGATTTGGCTATGACACAGAATGCCAGCCATGCTAAGGTTAATGATAGTAGCACTGTCACATATACAGAACATATCAAGCAGGAACCTATACACATTCTCATCTATTATTATACTGAACACAGAACCTCTGTGACTCATCATAAACCAGAATACATCACCCAATGTCACCCATCATAACAAAACAGATGGTAAGCAGCACCCATTCTCATCAACTAGAATACAGTCAGGGCTGGCAGAACGAGGTGAGTCACCTGTGAGTTACTATGTTTCAGAGGCGTCAAACCTGTCCCACAGATCAATAATTTACATTTTTTTTTTTGTTAAAATATATTTTCTAGGTGCCTGAGTGAATATGTGAAAGCCTACTCCATCATTATATTCCCGAAGTTCATTACCTTGAGATTAGAGGTCAATACTTGTTGAATACCCACTGACTCCACTTCTTTCCCTCTTCCATTGGACCACAGAGCTTAAGTTACTGAACTATATGGAGACTTAGAGCAAATAAATTATGATCACTGTCTCCTTTAAGTGTGTCAGCCTCTTTCCCTAGTTGTACCAGTCTCAATCCATTTCCCTAGGTGTGCCAGTCTCATTCCCAATCCCTGTTTATGCCTGCCTTTCTCCCCTTTTCCTAGTTGTACCAGACTCATTCCCCTTTCCCTAGATCTGACAGTCTCACTTCCATTCCGTGTTTATTCCTGCCTTTCTACCCTTTCCATAGTTGTGCAGGTCTCACTCCCCTTTCCCTAGGTGTGCCAGTCTCACTCCCATTCCGTGTTCATGCCTGCCTTTCTCCCCTTTGCCTAGTTGTACGAGTCTAACTCCCCTTTGCCTAGTTGTACCAGTCATACTCCCCTTTCGCTAGTTGTGCCAGTCTCACTCCCCATTCCCTAGGTGTGCCAGTCTCACTCCCATTCCGTGTTCATGCCTGCCTTTCTCCCCTTTGCCTAGTTGTACCAGTCTCACTCCCCTTTGCCTAGTTGTACCAGTCATACTACCCTTTCCCTAGTTGTGCCAGTCTCACTCCCCATTCCCTAGCTGTGCCAGTCTCAATTCCATTCCCTGTGCATGCCTGCCTCTCTCCCTCTTACCTAGTTGTACCAGTTTCACTCCCATCTCCCTGTGGGCCAGATGCACTAAGCTTCAAAAGTGATAAAATTGAGAGTGATAAACAGACAGCCAATCAGCTCCAACCAGACATTTTTTCAAACACAGTCTTTGACATGGCAGGTAGGAGCTGATTGGCTGGCTGTTTATCACTCTCCATTTTATCACTTTTGAAGCTTAGTGTATCTGGCCCTGTGTGAGCAAGTCATTTTCATTCATTCATTTACAGAAAGAAAAAGCCATGAGAGAATGAGAACCAGGTTAGGGACACTGGGGCTTATTCACTAAAAAGATAAATTGATTGATACATTTTAGCACATACATCATTGATACACTGAAGTTCATTCTTAGATTATGTGAAGCATATACAATACTTCCAGCAGCAATCTTTATTTGTAACCATTGGCTTACTGGGAAAAAAATGATGACAGTGGGAAGAGATCGAACAAGATCCCTAAGGCTTAGTGTTGCAATACGTAGGACAATAATGGTTTCAGTGAGTCCAGTGGTTTTTTTATCTGATGGTACCTAATAATACTGGCTCCTTTTTTTATATATATATATATATATATATAATCTATAGGGTTGACTGGCACTCTCTTCATTGAGGTATATGCCACGGTGCCTTCCTCGAATGGGTATACAAACAGTAGAGTTAGATTGAGGGACCTGGGGGGACCCCCAAAGAAACAGGCGGCACTCGATCAGCTGGATGGGTAGAATCCAAATTTTATGTGCAAAGTTTTCAAAAGAATACAAGCATGTCTGCCAACGTTTCAAAGCCGGTGCGGCTTTATCATCAGGGCTTGTGTAGCATGAAAAGTGCGTGTAGTGCTGTGAAAAAGACACACAAAAAAACACGTCACTCCGGGTCTGATGTGAAATAACAAAAGATTTACTGTGTAATGTCTACGCCGTTTCGGGCTGGGCCCGTCTTCAGGACATTTGCAGTAACACATACATAAGTGCAATATATACCTTACCGGCTGATCAGGCGGGGACGCAACCTGGCCGCCCCTCTCATTCCCCTTCCCATTCGAGTGACTGTGATAATCGCTGGAGGCATTCATAGGGCAGTATTCAATTACGCTGATGTGTCCTATTTTCGTGCTTCCTTGCGAATTTTTTGACTGTAAAAGTCATTCCCCCTATTTAACATTCAAAATTCGCAGACGGCGAACAGAGAATGACAGCCAATTCGCCTTCTGTTAATCGCCGCAATTCGCAATTTGGTGTAAAAAAATCTTTTTAGGTGAAGGGGCATGCTATTTTTATTTATTTTATTTTGTGCAGCATGCACATGAATATATATATTTAATTATTTTTTTTTGCACATAACAGCCAGCAGGGGGCCGAGAGCCGAGAGCCGCTCATTACATACAGTATGTGCTGGTGTTCATCCTTGCTGGCGGGTCGCCAGAACGTACACGCTGGCGACCCGCCAGCAGCCTCGCCAGCGAGGAGACTGAGACGCGCGTGCGTGCTGGCGCGACGGAAACCCTGTCCGTCTCCGCCTCAGGGAGACGGACAGGGTTAGGGGGGGTTAGGGGGGGTTAGGGGGGGTGCGGGCAGGCGGCGGGGACCCCGGGTTACCGCCGGCAAGCCGGCGGGGACCCGGGGGAACGAATGGAAGCGCCGTCGGAAGGGGACGCGCGCGCCGCTCGTGCGCGCGCGTCCCCTTCTCACCATCGCCATGGCGCTGGCGGGGGATGGCGGCTGGCGACGCCAGCGCCATCCCCTGCAAAGATGGGAAAAGACCCATCTGTATTTATATATTCACTGCTCTCGCTCATTACATATGCACGAGTGGGAGCAGTGCCTCTTCCCCCCCCCCCCCACACACATTCCGGTTCCATCTCCCTGCCTGTCGCCGTCCCCCGGCTCGGTTAATACACAGGATTCGCTGCACATGCCAAAAATCGCCATTGAATACTGCCCATACAGTTAATACACAACAATGGTGGACAATGATGCGCTGTATAAAAATGTAATCTTAAAAAAAAAGGGGGAGGGACAGAGCAGGAGAATACCTAATGGGGTAAATTTACTAAGATAGGAATTAGACTTCTACTATCTTCTAGAGCAGTGTTTTTCAACCACTGTGCCGTGGCACACTAGTGTGCCTTGAGCTATTCTCAAGTGTGCCTCCAGATCTAGAGATGCCCAAACCAGTTTACAGCCACAACCAGTTGAACTGTTATTTACTGGTCTCTTTTTTTATGTAAAGGGCCAGTGGGGCAGATGTATCAACCAGCGTTAAGTGCAAAAATGCACTTAACGCTGGTTAACTGGGGGGGATTACATCTATCCCTAATGTATTACTAGCGCACCTAACGTGTGCTAGTGACAGCCCGCCGAGTTACGCTCAGCGGGGCTGTCCCTGCAATCCCCCCCAGGGATTAACGGCCGGGGCGATGTATTAACAGCCTTCAAGGCGTTAATTCGCCCGGGCCGCTTCGCCAGCTCAGGGCTAGCGTTGTCCTATCCCCCACTGTGGGGACAATGCTAGCCCTGCTTCTGGCTCGGGCTGCGCTGGAGATCTCGCGTTTTTTGCGAGATCTCGCGCATGCCCAGTAAGCCGGGCAGGGGGGGCGACGGCGAGTGCGCATGTGCGGGGCGGCGAGGGAGCCGATAAGGAGAGCCGTTAACGCTGGGGATAACGGCTCTCCTTATCGGCAAGGGGGATGTTAATACATCTCCCCAGTTACGAGTGCCCGCTTCTCCTCGTTATGCAGGAGAAGCAGGACGTTAGGTCAGAAGCGCAAAAGGGGGGGTTAGTACATCTGCCCAGATGTATTTTATTTTTGTTACCTGTGGGGACCAGTGTTATTGTTTTTTATATGGGGGCCAATAGGTTTGGTGTTTTTTTCCTGTGAGGGCCAATGTGTTTTGCCCTGTGGGGATCTCATGGTGTGCCTTGGCAATTTTAAAATGTTATTTATTGTGCCACAAGGTAAAAAGGTTGAAAATCACTGTTCTAGAGGGTGCTGTTGTTCACTCCTCCTAGTGGTGGTGTTTCTCCACTGGTAATTTGCTCATATAAGCAAAAAAGAAAAATAAGTAATATTAATGAGGCAAAAGTTCAACACAAATATCCAGTGTAGATCCACAGGTCCTCTTTCTTACTGACCTGTATAACAGGCCCTATATGCCTGTAAAGGTATCTTTGTGGGAACCCCAATCACATCACACTATATACAGGTATGTAACTTCAGGGGCCCCTCATCCCATTAGATGTATGCTCACCTTCAAATGGTGCCCTATGTGCATCAAAGGTATCTTTTGCATCCCCACGTCTCAGTGGACAAGTGTCAATCCAAGCTCAGCCACAGGAGGTAAAAGCAAAAGGTCTTTATTCCAAACAGTTTCATCCAGCATACAAAACAGTTAAAAGGTTTCTTGAAACCATAAAAAAGAAAGGCAGGCCATGCAGTAAGAAAGAGGACCTGTGGATCTACACTGGATGCTTGTGTTGAACTTTTGCCTCATTAATATAACTTATTTTTCTTTTTTGCTTATATGAGCAAATTACCAGTGGAGAAACACCATCACTAGGAGGAGTGAACAACACACCTCTGTTAAAGAGACAGCGCATCATTGTCCACCATTGTTGTGTATTGTGTGTATTGAAAGTGGGAGTGGTATCACAAGGTGGTACACAGTGCCGCAGTCAGGTTGGCGCGGTTATACCTTTATTAAAAATCGTTGTTCTGCCCATATAGTGGCTATGCACATACGCAAATGCGCAGATCCGCACAATCGGTTCTCTGAGCGAATACTCCAGGGACCGATTGATTATGAATCAGGCCCAATGGGTGAATAGCAGTGAGTTTTAACCCAGACAATAATCAGCAATAAAAACAAGGAACAAATACAAATTATGGTTACTATGGAAACCATGCCAGAGAATTTAACTAACCTGCATTGGTTTTACACTGGCCAGCTGAATGCAATGTGTAAAAAAAAAAAAAAAGTAAGTTAAATAAGAACAATTGCGATGTGGTGGATAAATAAAAGAATATTATAATAAAGAAATTTCGGTAAAGGGCTTTCTAGTTACTTTTGCTAATGTTCAATCTAAATTTGTTATGCCTACCAAAAATTTCTGTAGATACCTCCAGTTAAGACACTGGCTGCAGAATGTCTGTAAGCCACCACACAAGTTGTCGCCGATGCCGAAATATATATTTCACAAACTTACTAGAACAGACTCTAGACTTCTTGGTGGTATCATTTATTGGTTGAATCTCAAAAGCCCTCTAGATTTGGTTCCCAGACTAAATGGAAATTAGATTTAGATTGTACATTTACAGAAAAGCAAAGGCAAGTCGTATTTCATAAGTGCTTCCTTGTATCCAAATGCCAACACCACTTCAAACAATTTTATAAGCTTATCCGTTGGCAATACCTAACCCTGGCTCTTTTACACTCTATGTGGCCACCTTCATCTAATGCCTGCTTGGGACAATGTGGCAGCGTGGGAACGTTGTTCCACAATTTTTGGACTTGTCCTAAGATAGCAGGCCTCTGGGACCATTTATTTACTCTAATTTCTAAAATTCTGGACACTAGAGTCTCTCCCCATCCAAAAATAGCCATTTCATTTATTCCCAGAGAACATACAACAACCAGGACATACTCTGCATTATTTTAGCCTCCATCAAACTATTCTTAGCCAAAAATTGGCGCATTGATCCCCATGACTTTAGCTATAGAGGAGGATGTTCAAACACATTACGAGTTTGAAACTGCTGGCACAGCACACGCATCCCTATACAACAGTCGCTTAACAAAATGGGCTGCCTGGAGAGCTTACAGAGCATTTAACACCATGTGAGTCCCTTCAGTTCACCTGGCACATTATAAGACCATTATTATTATTATTATTATTATTATTATTATTATCCTTTCTTTATATGGCGCCACAAGGGTTCCGCAGTGCCCAGTTACAGCGTAAACATAATCAAACAGGAAAAAACAGTAACTTACAGTTGAAGACAATACAGGACAAATACAGGGTAAATGATTATAGGAACATCAGCCAATTACTGCAACATAAGTATCCAGGTGGCAGCAAACAGCATGCTTTGGTGCAGTCGAAGCCTGCTGAAGTAAGAAATGATAAGCACATGAAGTAAGAGGTCCCTGCTCGTGAGAGCTTACATTCTAAAGAGGAGAGGCAGACAGACAGGGGTGACACCGGAGGGGTAGACAGGGCGAGGAACAGAAAGTTAGGAGGACAGTTTGCTGGGTTTGGTGAAGAAGTGGGTCTTAAGAGCCCGTTTGAAGTTCTGTATAGAAGTGGAGAGTCTGAGGGGGAGAGGTAGAGAATTCCAGAGTAAGGGAGCAGCATGAAAATATAATATTCGAATATACCCACACCTACTGACTTTATGGCTTAGATTGTAGATTATTACTATGGCTTTGAGTTCTACTCACTGACGATATATAGATAAATTGCATTCACTCTAGTTATCTCGCTGTATTCAAGTGCTGCTCTTCGTATACAATTGTTATAAGTAATAATATGACTATGTTAAATTGTATAACTACATTCGTGTTTATATGTGTAACCGTTGTCCTCTCCCCTCTTTTTCTTCTGTATCCCTCCCCCATAATATTCACAAAACTTTAATAAAAATTTAATCTTAAAAAAATAAGGGGGGAAGGGGACAGAGCAGGTGAATACCTAAGGGAGAAATTTACTAAGATAGGAATTAGACTTCACATGTGATGTTGCTATGGCCAACCAATCAGATCCTGTCTACTATCTTCAAGAGGGTGCTAAGTAATTAAGAAGTAGATTTTGATTGGTTGCCCATAGCAACATCACATGTGAACTCTAATTCCGATCTTAGCAAGTTTCCCCCATAGTGTAGTACAGTATGTCCCAATGATTGTACGTCTATAAAGCACCCCAGTGATGTGTCTATTGTTGGAGTCTTATAGGTAAGTGCTGGTGCCCTTTCACTTCTTCTTTAAAAAGATATATGATGGTGTACCACACTCATATATGTGACAAGTGCTAAATGTTCATAAACGTACAGTATCTTTAAAGGGATTGTACCCCAACTCACAGTGGAGCATAGCCCTGCCTCACCATTGGCAGTCACAGTTTCCCAGTGCGCTAGTTGATCTGTCCATGATCCTACAGACATGACGTTGACTTATCTCTCATATACATTACTGAGCCTAAATCCCAAAAGTCAGCAACAAAGTAGACAATACAGTATGTCCAGGTAATGAGGAGAAGGTAAGGAATTTATAGGACCACTGCCAATAATTTTTAAAGGCCATTCTTCCTTTATCAAACAAGATTCTAAATTATACCAGGAAGGGCTCACCAGTGCCTGTGCTTCACATCTGTACTTCATTTGTCTACATTATACAGTACTGTCCTCACTGCCCGATGCTGCAGAATTTCAGAGAAGGACAAAAAACTGTAATTAGGTTACTGAATGTACAGCTCAAATGCTCTTTTTGGATTTTACATACAGTACCTACAATTGCACAGAAAAGGGCATGAATTTGAGGCCAACAATGTAGATCAATTTTGCTAGTTGAACTTCTGCAAGATAAAACACTCCTGGGTATCTATCTGACAAAACCAGAACAGAGAAAGAGGCAAAAGGGGTAATTCCATTATCCCCTTACTTCTATTATTAATTCCAGACATAAATATGGATAAACTAGAAAGTATGTAAAGACAAAAAGTGTTTGGCCTACAGTATTGGTAGATTGGCCTCTCCACCATGGGCAATTCTTTTTGCAAATCTAGAGATGTCGTTGTTGACAGTTTCCAAACACCGGTAAATGGTTGTGGACATTACAAGTAACACAGAATGCTTGGCAGAAAATTAGGTGATCTTTAATAAACAAAGCAGCGCTGGGTCAGAATTATTTATGTTGGACAAATGACCCCAAATGTTAGCCCAGTATTATTCATAATCATAACAGCATTCCCATTTTGTATGGTTCAAAACTATTTCACACAAGTTATAAATTGGAAGAAATTAAATGAAAACCTCAGAGCTAGAGAAAATCATTTTACACTGTACAGGCTTTTAAGGATAAAAAGTGCTTTGACTGCAAGTTCCACAGAGCATTAAATGTATGATATACTTAGTACAGTGTCAATAACGTTGAACTCACTAAACTGTTTTTCTACTTGGACTTCAGAGTCCAAACTAAGATTAAAATGTAAAAATAAGCTACAAAAATGTATGGCATCTACCAATTCAAACATGTTTAAGTTTATATTGTAAAATGTTGTAGTATCTCAGAACATTTTTATACAAATAGTAAATGTTATTGCGTTCTAGTTCAAACTTCAAACTTTCAAACTACTTCGAAGCAATTTTAAGTTCCCTTGTATTAGGGTATTCACCTCCCTATTCTGCGTCTTCTCCTTTATATGTACGTTTAGGAATAATGCAGATATCCCATACGATGTTTGTAATCCAATGGAACCAGGAGAATTGTGGATGTCAGTGGGTGGTGGGGTATCACAAAGTGGATGGATAAATGCTCAATCAGAGAGCTCAACGCGTTTCCCCGGATGTTCACTGTCCGGCTTCCTCAGGAGCAAGTAGTAGGGCTAGACACAGAAGCAATATTGATGGCTTTCAATTAACTGATTTAAACTTGCGGGGGAGGAGAGGTGCCCCCCTTGGGAGCAGGAGCGCAGCAGCAGATTACTCCATTGCCTTCCAGAGTTACGCCTCTGCCTCTACTCTTGGTTGTGCAGTAAACAAAGCAAAAAGAGAATTGGTTGCGTGATTATCAGGCCTGTTGGGCTAAAACTCATACATTCACAAAAGTGCCTGAGATCTGTGACACCACAATGAGTAAACGTAACAAAATATAAATAAAAAAGTTTGAGACTTATCTGAAGTGCAGCGTAGTTCAAGCATGATAAATGAGAATCATGAGGTTTTCCATGCAGAAAAACCGTCAGTGATAGACCAGCAGAGTAGGCTGGCTAAGATGATTAAGACAGATACCCAAGGAACAAAATAATTAGTTTTTTATTCTGGCTGCCAGACGAGTAAAACCTATGATAATGAAAAAATAAATTGAGTATCAGCAGCCATCTGTACTTTCTGAGAATTTTTAGAAACTCATCTACTTAGGATGGATACGTTTTGTGGCAATGAAATGTCATTCAGAATAGAAAGCTAACAGAATACAAAGCGAACCAAGGTTTATATTATATTGGATGAAAATATTTGACATCATACATACTATTGTACATAAGAAATCATTTACCTTTGAACTCTTCACTTCCTCTTATAATCTACTTTGAAAGTATAAAATCATCTTTTCAAACCGATCAGCAAATCATTTCGGGTGACCCCATCAATACATTATATAACAATATAGCTTGACTTCCTTGGAGGTCATAAGCAGATGTACTTGTTTTATATCTGTGGCTGTAGCTGTGATAAATATAAAGAGAATGGATCTATATAGCAGGATGCCAGTACGCCCCTGAAGTTACCTATACTGTATTATCTCAGTCAGTGCTATACTTTAACAGTCCAAATATTACACAGTAGTTTAGTCTGAGGGTTTTTACATATTTTGCTTCAAAAAATTATATTTTTACTGTTTTAAATTATAAATAGCCTCTAGGTATTTTAAACAGTAGGTAAAGGAAAATGTACACTGATTTAATTCAGAAATGCCCCATAGTACTTTGGGTCTGATTGAGGTTTGTTATCAAAGCAAACAAGCACACAAAGGGGTAAAACCATAATGCAGGCTGGGCAGATTTAAATTTGGGTGGGGTGTGTTGAAACTGAAAAAGTTTTTGCCAATGGCAAAAAAACAGGCGCCTACTGGGGTGGTGTGCCAAGCAGCTCCCACTGGGGAAGGTCAGTTCCCCCAAAGATATAAAAAAACAACAAAGAATGGTGGCGTTCTAAAAAGTTGTTAGTGGTAATAATAATAATGAATATAATAATGTATTAATACTGTATAAGGTACTTGTGTATTTTGGCGGTGCCCATCGCATCGCATACCATAAGGCATACGATGCGATGCGACGCGATATCGCGCGATTCTGTACAATGTCATACAATTTTAAAATTGTATGACATTGTACATGGCATACAATGCCATACAATGCGATGTGACGCGATTAAACATTGTATAAGCACCCTAATGGGTGCTTACAATGTGAAATGCACCCCCACGCCCCCCCCCCCCCCACTATAAACGTGAACCCGCGAGGGGCGGCGGTACGCGTCCTCCGACCTTTTCATACCCCCACTATCCACGTCGGCGTGGAGTTGAGAATAGAAAGTGTGGCGAGCGCAGCGAGCCACCGAGCCCGAAGCGTGGCGAGCGGACGCGGATACCTGTGAAGCCCGCGAGGGGACTCCGATACCTGTGAAGGTATCCGCGTCCCCTCGCGGGGCTTGCTGCGCTCTCGGTGCCCCTGGATTGGTTGGGCTGGGTGGCTCTAGTGTGGCACACCTTTACAATCTATCAACAGTTACCACTGTTTTTTTCTCACTAACACTATTTGTTAATATTTTAATTACATTTCATTATATTTTAAACTTTCTGCATATACTGTAGCTTTGGCTTTCTATCACTAATACTTCTTAATCCTTTAGTAGTTTTCCCGGTGTGCTGCTCTGGGCTTTCTTGTTTATACTGTTTTTTTGGGGGGTGCCTCACCCTGTACCTAGATATATCTCTAGGGACCTCTAATATACAATGAAGCCTTGATGACAGCTTTGGGGCTTACTGCATACATTTGCGCAAATATATATAAGCAATATCTTTGAATTCTAATATCATGCAGTCATGTCATGTGACTGGTTACTAATACCATTCAGTGAGCTTAGGGAAACAATGTATTTTTTTACACACCTACAGTACAGTACAGATTTATCTGTCTAATCTATCTGGTGGGAACAAAAGTCTGGCAATGTATTGGAGCATATGAGACTCACCATTTGCTCCCAAATGCTGGAAAAAAACAATAGATAAATTGGTGTTTAAAGTCATTTGATGTATAAAATAAAACTAGTGATAAGCACGTCCAGATTTCTGCAATCAGTGCGCTTCCGTACATCTGGATCCGAGCTGCGATCTGAGCACTTTTCTTTCTTTAGTAAATGTCATATTGGCAAGCTTATGTTTCTCCTCAAATGATTTACATTTATTTTTAATGTTACTGAACTTTGGCATTTTGGATTTTACATATGTTCTGTGATGACATTGGGCATCGGCCTTGGCAGACGACGTTGATGGCATTTCATGTTCTATGTCATGACTAATGGCAGCAGCTTCAGCACTAGGAGGAAGTGGTTCTTGCTCTTTAACTATTTTATCATCCAAATTTTTACTCTCCATTATCTTTCTGGAGTTATAATAATATGCGGCACAGGAGAGTGTACCCCTAAACCACACGCACACGGCAAAGCTTGAAAAAATAATAAGGATTAAAATAATACTTTTATTTGGGCTATTTGTTATATGCAGCACAGGAAAGTGTACCAAACACACGGTAAAGCCTGAAAATATTATACAGATTAAATAACTGGCAGTACCACTGGACTGTCACTGGAGTTATACAGCTTTTGGCTGTACCACTGGACTTAACAGCAGTACCACTGGACTTAATAGAAGTACCACTGGACTTAACAGCAGTACTGGACTTAACGGGAGTACCACTGGACTGACACTGAACTTATATGGCTGTTGGCTGTACCACTGGACTTAACGGCAGTACCACTGGACTTAACGGCAGTACTGGATTTATCGGCAGTACCAATGGACTTAACGGAAATACCACTGTACTGTCACTGGACTTATACAGCTGTCGGCTGTACAACAGGACTTAACAGCAGTACTGTTCATTATGTATTTCACCCCCTGACAAAAAAAATGAAAGTGTTTTGAAACCTTGGCATCAAGGTGCCTCTGGCTCAGTTTATTTCTGAGTGCCTCCGACCATCAAAGTGTATAATATATATACTGTATATATATAATGGAGAGGAAACCGTCACTCAGGACTTGGAGATGGAAGCAAGAAGGTTTTAACTTGCTCTGCTACCCTCAATAAGAGGGACACATCCTTCTTGTATGCAGCTGAAGAAATAAAGCGGCATTCAGAGAGTGCTTTACTACCTGACGACGGAGCCGCCGAGCTCTGAAATGCTGTTTATGCTGTACATGGATTAAAATTTAATCCAAGGTTTTCACCACTCTGAGTGCCGCCTTATTTCTTCAGCTATAAATATATATATATATATATATATATATATATATATATATATAGGGGTAGAGACCAGAGACCAGAAATTAGATCCAGGAAAAGCAGACAGCACCCGAGGAGGGGCCACAAAAAGAGGCACTCAAAGGGGAGGGAAGAAGGGAAGCAGGAGGATTCAACTTATCAAGTCACCAGTTGACCAGTGCTGAGTCATCATTGCTCTCAAAAGGCCTTAGTTTTGTGCCCACATGTAAATTTGATAGTTTTAATTGGTCAGTAGACCATTACAAAATGGGCAGGAAACTGAGGCTTAATGAGTATTTTTCAAAGGATAAAGACAGGGATAGAATCAATAGTGTACCTATGAATCAAGAAGTGGTGAAGTTTAAAACTCCCAGTACCTTTGATCCCATGTCAAATAATCCTAACATCAAAGCATTTTTGAGGCTGGTCAATGAGGATGTAATAACTTGTGCTGATAAGATACCATTTGACAAAAGCAGAGAGGGAGGCTTTGAAGACATTAAGGTCTGACTACAGCATTGTTATAAGGAAGGCAGATAAAGGAGGGGCTGTGGTCCTCCAAGATTTGGTGAATTATGACAAGTAGATCCGTAGGCAGCTTAGTGACAGTGTCACATATGAGAAGCTGTCGTATAATCCTATGTTAAGGGTTAAAAAAGAAGTTTACAGTTTAATCTCAATGGCCTTGGGCAGTGGATGGATTGACGAAGTGCTGGCAGGCTTTTTGTCTGTAGAGCACCCAGTCTGTCCGATCCTCTATACGATGCCCAAGGTCCATAAGTCTTGTATTGAACCACCGGGTAGGCCGATAATTTCGGCCCGGGACTCGGTGCTGCAACCGTTGGCACGCCTAGTGGATTTCTATCTGCAGGATTGTGTTAGCAGGATAGACAGCTACGTACGTGACACCGGTCACTTTCTGGAGGGTCTGAAGGCCCTGGGAGAGATACCAGATGATTGTTTTTTGGCAACTATGGACGTCAGCTCCCTCTACACCATCATCCCACACGGTGTGGAGGCGGTTAGAAAATGCCTGTGCAAAGGTCCATATTCAGGACCACCTATTGAATTTGTCCTATCATTATTAAAAATTGTACTAGAAAAAAAACATTTCATGTATGACAAGGATTACTTTTTTCAGTTGTCCGGGACGGCCATGGGCTCGAACCTGGCACCGGGGTACGCAAATATTTACATGGATGAATATGAGCGGAACCACATTGTGCCAGTGTTCGGGTCCCATATCCGTTATTACCGGAGATTCATTGACAATATTTTTATTGTTTGGCAAAGCAGTGAGCAGTCATTTTTGACAATGGTTGAGAGCCTGAACTCCCTGAACACCCCGGTGAAATTTACAGCTATGATGGATTGTCAGCAAATGAGTTTCCTGGATGTATTGATATTCAAAAAGGATAGGAAACTTGCCCATACACTGTTTAGAAAAATGACTGACAGGAATACGTTGCTGTCAGCAATGAGTCACCACCCTGATGCCCTCAAGAACAGTCTGCCAGTCTCGCAGTTTATGCGAGTGCTGCGCAATAATTCTGAGGATGACTTGGCAGCTGTTCAGATAGAGGAGACTAAACAGAGATTTCGTGAACGGGGCTATGGCATGAATTCAATCAACAAGAGCCTCACCAGGGCACAGTCTCTGTTTCACAAAGAGACAGTAAGGGAGAAGCAGAAAAAAACTGACAGGCTGCTCTTCAGTGTCAAATGTGACACAAGACTGCGTTCGGTACAACATGCAGTAAAGAAAAAATGGGAAATTGTAAAAACTGACCCAGACCTCAGTAAGGCCCGAAATGGACCACCCTTGATGGGTATAAGGAGAGGGTCGAATTTAAAAGATCTGCTTGACCGAACGAATGCCAATTCAGATGATCTCAAGGAAGCCGGTAATAAGACCTGGCTGGCATGTAAAAATGGATGCTATCGGTGCCTTGGGTGCACGACGTGCCGGTCATTGATGGTGGGTAGCTCCTTCCCGCATCCCCAAACGGGAAGAAGGGTCTACCTAAGGCATAAGCTACACTGCCAACTTGACTTTGTGGTATATATCCTTCAGTGTCCATGCAGCCTGGTTTATGTCGGAAAGACCAAAAGGACCTTTCGTGAGAGAATGACGCAGCATCGTTCTTATATACGCTTGGCGTACGAAAGGGGGAATACTGACAAGCCAGTGGCTGCACACTTCGTACAGAAGGGACATCAGATGTCAATGTTGAATTATATGATTATTGACTGGGTCCCGCCGCTACGCCGGGGTGGTGACAGGGACTTGCTCCTACTGAAGAGAGAGTGTCGTTGGATACATGATCTGGACACTGTGGCCCCAAAAGGGCTTAATGAGTACAATCACCTTGGAATCTTTCTGCAATAAGATCTTTATTCAAAAAAGGATTTTCTGGAATTTATATGGTTTTTCACAATTTTTTGGTTTTTCATTATTGTTTTTGGTTTTTCATGATTTTTTTCTTGGTCTTTTTCTACCTTGATCGATATATTTGCTCAGAGTGTATTGCAGGGTTGATAATATTAGGATTTGGAGGCCCACTTAGTATTTGTGTATTGGTTTATGGGAGACGATGTTGTGTCTTTATGTATATCGATACACCATCAATTGCTATATGTTATATGTGTGTGAGTTATAAGTATGTAATGTTTTGATGTTTTTTAATGAATAAGGTGGCATGTGCTAAATGTTAAAAAGGGACTCAGATTACATAGGTGAATAGATTTACAGTAATTCTAATGTATACTTTGCAAGTTGGTGTGAGCTGAACCTATACAGAGCTGTAATGCAGGAATAAGACTTGGATTGAATTAAATATGGCCGTGTGTTCCACCTGTGTTAATGGGTGGAACGCAGGTCAGCTGATGCAAGGCGGAAGCTCCTGGTCCTGGATGACACGCAGGACAGAGCTACTTCCGCCGCAGTGGAACGCACACCGAAATGGCGCTGCTGGATCGCGGCTAGAGCATGTAGCATGGCGGTTATGACAAGTTGATGCCGATTAAGTAAGTTATTCCAAGCATTGCCGGCTGTATGTTAGTATGTTTACATTAATCTGCATTAAGTTTAAAGGGTTATCTCTCCGATTGGTAGTGTACTGGTGGGCGGGACTGATGTCCCTTTAAATATTGGTACATGCTGGTAGGGATTTACCTGTGTGTCTTTGAACGAGGCGGTCATGATTAAGGCCACGTTCTGTGGCCGAAACGTCGACCTGACTATGTGCCTGTAAGAAAAATTGGTACTTGTGTATTATAGCGGCGCCCCCGATGTGCATTGCGCAATGTTTTTATCGAGTCGCATCGCATGGCATGCGATGCGACACGATTTTTGCCCCCTATGCGATGAAAGATCGTATAAGCACCATAAAGGGTGCTTTTAAGCACCCTAATGGGTGCTTCCAATGTGAAATGCACCCCCACGCCACCCCCCACTATAAACGTGAACCCGAAGCGTGGCGAGCGCAGCGAGCCCGCGAGGGGCGGCGGTACGCGTCCGCCGACCTTTTCATACCCCCACTATCCACGTCGGTGTGGAGTTGAGAATAGAAAGTGTGGCGAGCGCAGCGAGCCACTGAGCCCGAAGCGTGGCGAGTGCAGCGAGCCCCGCGAGGGGACGCGGATACCTTCACAGGTATCGGAGTCCCCTCGCGGGCTTCACAGGTATCGGCGTCCCCTCGCGGGGCTCGCTGAGCTCGCCACGCTTCGGGCTCGGTGGCTCGCTGCGCTCGCCACACTTTCTATTCTCAACTCCACGCCGACGTGGATAGTGGGGGTATGAAAAGGTCGGAGGACGCGTACCGCCGCCCCTCGCGGGCTCGCTGCGCTCGCCACACTTCGGGTTCACGTTTATAGTGGGGGGGTGGCGTGGGGGTGCATCTCACATTGTAAGCACCCATTAGGGTGCTTATACAATGTTTAATCGCATCGCATTGTATGGCATTGTATGCCATGTTCAATGTCATACAATTTTAAAATTGTATGACATTGTACAGTATCGCGCGATATCGCGTTGCATCGCATACCATCGTATGCCTTATGGTATGCGATGAGATGGGCGCCGCCAAAATACACAAGTACCGAAAAAAAATTTGCCGTATGGATTAAAAACCCTTACTGGAAAGATTGAAGCCCTGGTGAGTGCCATTATTTTCAATTGGACTATGTTTGTGACCCTGAAAAGGTATCACTGATGTGCAACCCCAGGCGGATGTATCTGTAATTGAGTGTGCCAGCCCCATCCTGGATATATATATATGTCCTTGAAAATGGGTCTCTACCCGAAACGCCGTCGGATAAATAAAGGCTTTTACTTGCATTAAATAAGTCTGAAGAGTGCCGCCCTCATCTCCACGCTATATATATACAGAGGCAGAACTCTGGGAGGCAATGGAATCATCTGCCGCCGGGCTCCTGCTCCCAAGGGGGCAGCTCTCCTCCCCATCAAGTTTGAATCAGTTAATTGAAAGCAGTTGATATTGCTAATGTGGCTGACTCCTCCTTCTAACATCATTTTTGCAAGTATCACACCCTGTATTAGATCCCATGACCTTACTGGAGACAGACACCTTACTGATTGAGCTACTTGGGGGGGGCACCAATACTTATCTTGCCTCCGGGCAACTTGGATGAACTTACGCCACTGTATATATATATCTGTGAACAAGCAGGTATATCCCTAACACTGAACTGTTTGGATACCATGTGAGCCATGTTCGGGAAAATACTGGTGTATGCCTTCCTGTACCTTTAACATTTCAGTGACTGGCAGTGACTCCATTGCTTTGACACATGTATTTGGTGTATCTTGTGTGACCTGAGCAAGGAATGGTTTTGCCCATCCTACTGTGCAATAAAATGCTGACAAGTTGTAACTCAGTCATCTCTGACCTTCTGCTACATAATGTACAGCTGTAATCAATAATGTCAAGTCCTATTTTAAGGAAGGCAATTTCCAGACCTTTCAGATTATCAGATATTAGCCTCTCCATAGACAAAAGGAGTGTTTAGTCAGCTCACAGGAATAAGTAATTATCTACAACCTTGACTAGTCATTGATTGATATTCTAAGTATTATAGACAAATACGGGCATATTTTTGATTGACATTCAATAGAACACAATAGTGTAATACAGGAGGACAGAATAGCCAGTGACAGGGGTCGGCTTTTTGTACAGTATTTATACTTTATTGAACGGTAAATTAATTTAAGTCTCACATCACTTAAAATCCTTGTGTTATCAATCTAAATTAAGATATGGAATTTGGGGACAATTGCACTACAACAACCCAAAACAATATATGTAATTGTGGAGTAAACTCTCACCCATGAATAAACTTGTTATTATTAGAATTAAATATTAAATAATAACACATAACCAGAAACAACTGTTTCTGGCAGTAAATACCAATTTACAAATATAATATTTAGGGTGAAATTTACTAAGATGTGAAATTCACTTCACAGGTCATGTTGCTATGGGCAACCAATCAGAATCTACTTCTTATTTATTTATCACCCTCTTCAAGAAAGTAGACAGGATGTGATTGGCTGCCCATAGAAACATGACCTGTGAAGTGTATTTCACATCTTAGTAAATTTCACCCTTAACAGTCAACTGAGGTATTTTTCAGTCAAGTTCAAATAATAGACCAGGGGTCCTTAAACTATTTCGCTCTAGGACCCCATCAGATAATAAAAATAATGACAGGACACCAGCAAGTTACTGCAGAAGGTCATCATATGTGCAGTCAGCAGATAGCACATACATGGCAGCATTGTGGAGGCACAAAATGATGGGAGGAGTCTAAAATAACAGACAATTCAACAGATTTGTCAGACTCCTTGAATCACTGACTGAGGTTAAAAAAGTCATCAGCCTGATGGTCAGCAACATGGAGTCGCGACCCCATGCAGAGAAGGTCAGGACCCACTGTTTGAGAACCGCAGTAATAGACCATACTAAGCACCACTTTATATTTAATCACTGACATCTTCAAATAATTTATTCTCAAACAAGGGGTGGGGAGGAGGGGAACAATTTGTATCTATAGCACATACTGTAGTCAAAGCAATATGCTCTGCCACCAACCTGGTTTTTCCATAGCTTTCCCAAAAGATCTGGGACTTCAGTTATAAAATCAAAGGCAGATTCATCAATGGCAATAATTTTACACTGACGTTTGAACCCTTCGATTGATTCTTGCTTCAGTTAGTCACTCCCCTACAGCTATAGTATTACCTTCACCAATATACCCACCCATCAGTGCAGGGACTCTCACTTTCTAGCATGTTCAGGCACAGTCTACTAGTCAGTGTCCCATCATTGAATAGTAGACCTCAATTGACCACTGGTGGACACTGGTTAACCCCTTGAGTGCCAACACCTCTGTGAGAGATGCGCAAAATATCTGCTTAAAATGCCAGCATCCCTCACATTTATTATATAAAAACAAATAAAAAATCTGGAATAAAAAAAAGATTATGGGCCAGATGCACTAAGCTTCACAAGTGATAAAATGGAGATTGATAAAAAAAACAGCCAATCAGCTCCTATCTGCCATGTCACAGACTGTGTTTGAAAAATGTCAGGCAGGAGCTTATTGGCTGGTTGTTTATCACTGTACATTTTATCACGTTTGAAGCGTAGTGCCTCTGGCCCTCTATTTGCTATATAAGGTAAACATTAAAGGTCATTGTGATGAATAAAAATGTTTGCGTGCCTATTTTGACAATTAACCTATTTTGACACTTTAAAGGGTTAATTTAAAAAGATGAAAAAAAAACACTGATTAGAAATTACATACAGTACCTATAATCTGCATTGTATAGGCACTTTATAAATTGAAATCTCCCTGAAGAGAATAACTCAGTGTAAAAGACAATAACAAGTGCTAGATTGGTGAACCACACAAACACACAGGACATACGAGTGAAATAAGAGAGCACACAGATGACAAGCTAAGAGCCTGCTAAAAGGGGCAAAGGTCCTTTAACTAAGGCCTCTGCAACAACTCCCTAATTGGAGAAAGCTGTAGCAGCAAAGGACACAAGCTATACTACAGAGAAACGCTGGACACACTATTTAGCAAGATATAAATCAGGGTTGCCGACTTTTAAAAGCTCCTCTCCGGGAGAAGCCCGGAGAGGAGACTTTCAGCAGGAGTTCAGGGGTGGGGCTTAAATGTGACATCATTAAGCCCCACCCCCATGAAGGAAAGTTACTCAATTTGCTGATCTCCGTGGAGGGGGCAGGGCTAAATGACGCGATTATGACACTATATGCCCCGCCCTCCTCCCCGGAGATCTGCAGATAAGCTAATTTAAACACCGCGGTCAGGGAATGGGAAGCCGCAATCAGGGGGCTATGGTCCCCCAGAATCTGGGAGGGTTGCCCACCTTTCCGGGGGGCCAGGAGGGTGACCCGATTTTCGGGACCCTCCCGGCCATTCCGGGAGGGTAGGCAACCCTGATATAAATGGACTGCATAAATAGGTACTGTTTTGGGGGGATTGTGGTAACTTTTAATGACATGGGGACGGTAATTATATAATGATGTATTTGGGATTTTTATGTAATATGCAGAGCCGGCCCTTGGCATAGTCACATGTCCAGGACATTGGGCATGCCCGGCAGTGCAGAATTTCCCATTAGGCGCGTGAGGCACATGCCTAGGGGCGGCACTTGGATGCATGTGATAGTACTGTCAGCCTGAAATGTACCAGTAACTGCAAAATCTTTCCACTGTACTGCACCAGGTTCCATCTTGAATAGAGTGTAAATGGATAGGACATGCATATACTGCCCCTGTAAGTTGTCCTACTTAGTAAATATGTATACATAATAAAAATAAAAAAATGTGGCTTTTTTATTATTCTATTAAATTACCAATCATCAAATGAGGGCTTGTAACTAATCAATAAAAATAGTACAATTAGGCAGGGGGGCGGCCATTTTTTTTGTGCCTCACCCCTAAATCCGCCCCTGATTTGGTTCATGTATGCAAAGCCTAGGGCCAGTTCAGCTTGACAGGCAGTGGTGGGTTTGCAGGGCACCTGTGCCTTCTCTCCTGGGCAGCTTGCGATGTCTGTTGCTTTATGGGGGTTAGAAAATGGTGGGATCATGGCTCTGACTAGTATTGTAAGATGTGGTGATGGGTATCACCCCCGTGGGTTTGGTGGACCCAGTTAGGACCGTGGTGAGCAGTGGAGAATAGTGAATGGTCCTGCAGAGAATGGTACAGTATGCTGATAGCAGACTTAACGATAGGGCAGTATCTGGGGATGACAGCGTGTAGCTGAATCTGGGAGATGCCAGAATAATAGAAATAATATCTAATGGACAGAATCCAAGGATAACGGACACTACTTTAATGAACTCAGGCAGCATCTGGTGAGTGACTGGGAGGCGGACAGCATCTGGAAACCAGCTGGAAAGCCAGACAGGAGCAGGATTCCTGATGCGGCTTGGAGGCCTAGCAGTGACAGGTAGCGCAGGTACTGCTTAAAAGCTGAGCAGCGGCAGATGATAGACACACTGGCAGCACACGCTAACCAGGTAACTTGAAAGGCAGGAGTTACCGGAAACCGGCGTCTTGATGCAACACTGCTGAAAGAAATATCTGGTGTTGAATACAGGATATATTTCCCTCCTGTATTGCAAGGATTAGCTGACAGTAAGGAGGGTAATCCAAAATCCATGGCACGGATACAGAAGATCTCAGGCAGAACTAACAGATGTGAGACCACAGTCAGCAATGCTCAGAACTACACTGACTGATTGGCAGCGTGGATGCAGTTTGAACTTAGCAGAGACTGGAGATCACAAGTCAGGTAAACTGGAATAAACAGATCCGTCACAAGGGGTCTATTTCTTCAATGTTGGAGAAATGGTTGCTGTGATTTTAATTAGGGATGTGCAAAAAAACCACCATCAATCGTACAAAACCCAAAATATGGATATAAAATCTGAAATTCAGATTCAAAATTAAAATTCCGAAGATTTGAATTGGGATTCAGTTCAGTTCAGATTTCTTCAGAGAATCCAGACTGGATTTAGCTTTGGTTCAGTTCGGATCCAAAAAGTTTGGGTAAATTCAGATTTCTTGAAAACCAAACCGCACTTCTGTTGTATTAATTCAATGTACATACTGTACGTTGTTTATACAATTTGAATGCTGTTCATTATAATTTGGAAAAGAAGCCTAATTAGTTATTAAGCATAGGTGCTATTGTTGTAATACCAGGGTTGGTTTGATCAAGAGAGTTTGTGGGGTAAATTTACTAAAACTTCTAGAAATGAAAAGATGTTTTGTTGCCATAGCAACCAATCAGATTATGTATATAATTTTGCAGGGTGCATGCTCTGGTGCCAAATAGTGCTTTAATGTTGTAATGTAAAACATGCCAGCAATTGGCTTTCCAAGCACAACACACAGTTATTTAAATATAAAAAGTACATAAAAATAATATTTCACATAAAATGAGCATCGCATATCAGATGGTGTATCCAGTGGCGGAACTTTTGGGTGGTGAGCTAAGGTGCAAAAATAAAATTCGGACCCCTCTTCCCATTCCTCCACACCATCCCGAGTTCTAGATATTCAACATACTGGTTGACGGGGAGAGGCAGAGGGTGGCAGAGAGAGGCAGGGGAGGCCATAAAGTGTGACAGTAAAAACTGGGTGACAGGAAGAGGATGCCAGGGGCAGCAGTGGGCCCCTTAGTGCTCAGGGGCCACGGTGCACAGCACCTGCTGCACCAATGTTAGCTCCGCCTCCTGGTGTATCTTCATGTTCCCTGGCATACACAGGCAGTTGGTAGGAGGTAAGTACATTTAAAGCAATACTGATTTCATCACTATGCTTAGTAAATTACCATATATTCTATTTCACTTAAATAAAAAGCTGTTTTTTTGTTTTGATAAAATAATCCTTTCAGGTCTTTTGAAGAGAGTGTGCATTTCTGGGGAGACAATTTTTCGCACCGTGATATTGCAGATATCATGTCTCAGTGGTAGAACTTTCCTTTCTACAGACAGAAGAGCCAGAAGAAACACTCTCACTACAAGAACTAAAGAGAAGCAGCAACAAAACACGCTGGGAAGCATAATACTATCATTGTGTCATCATTTCCCTGACAGTTCTTCTTCATTATAACACTGAAACACTGTGGTAAATTGCTTAAACTTTAACAATAAAAAAGATATTCGTCAGCTGAGACTTTCGAGCAAACAGATTTTTTTTTCTCATTCTAAAATTATATTGAGAATAAATTACATTCAAACCTCTTTGTTTTTTGTAAGAAAGTGTAGAGAAAAACCCTTGCCATACTTCACATGACAACATTAGACTAAAGCTATTGTTATTTATGCCCCTTTCACACCGCAAAAATAACCTGGGTCGGACCAGGGTTGTTGCACTGTGCAGTGTGAAAGGGTCTTTTGAAAAATCCTGGGTCTAGCAACCCGGAAATCCAACCTGGGATAAAAGAAGGGTTTTACCATGTCAGACCAGGGTTGCTTGGCGATGTGAATGGGTAACCGGGGTAGGGCGACCCAGGTCTCGTTCACACTATAGGAATGAAGCAGCATCAGCTCCAAGCACTGCCTCCTCCTCTGCCCCCTGATGATGCGCCACCACTCCGGCCACCCCCGATGATGTCAGCAACCTGGCTTATTGACGGGTCGCTGCAGGGAGATTCACCACGCAAATGTCAGGTCGTTCCCAGGACCTCTGTCCAAATCCCTGGTGCGACTTGGCATTTGCAATGTAAAAGGGGTGTTATTAACATACAACTCACATGTACATGTATCAAGGTTGGATACTCACCAACGATACTCACATGTATCGAGGTTGGAGTCTTGGAGTAAGGAAAATGGTCTAGTTCTTAATGTAAACAAGACCAAAGATATGATAGTTGACTTTAGGAAGTCTTCTAAAGCCCTAAGCTGCCCACTGGTCTTGAATAATAATCAAGTGGAGTCGGTAGACTCGTTTAAATTCTTGGGCATAATTATTTCCAAAGACCTCCTGTGGAGTGCCCACATAAACGCTGCAACAAAAAGGGCCCACCAGCGTATGTTTTTCCTAAGGAAGCTACGTCTGGCTGGTATGAGCAGAAGAACCTTGGTGAATTTTTATACTGGCGTTATCGAGAGTGTAATCACCTTCGGTATTGTTGTGTGGTTCGGCTCTTGTTCCGCAGCTGATCGTAAAGCCCTCCAGAGGGTGGTGTCAGTGGCAAGCAAAATAGTGGGGGTTGTTCTGCCAAGTATCCACCATGTATTCGAATCCAGTCTTCTTAAGAAGACAAACAGGATTTTGAGGGATTCTTCCCATCCCAGCAGCGACATGTTTTCCTTACTCCCCTCCAACAAGCGTTATCGTTCTGTCTTGTGCAAGTCTAAACGATACAGAGAGAGCTTCTTTCCAACAGCAATTCGTGTTTTAAATTCTTAGTCGGAATTTTTTTGGGTATAGATCTTATTTGCATGTTGTCCTACTTTTATTGTCTTTTCTTATCTTTTGTACTGTTCATAACTGAATTTCGTTTAATGTTCATGTATGTGAGCATTTTATGATAATAAAGACATTATATATTACATAGTGAATGACAGATTATGAGAGAGCTTTCCCATTTGCTTGAAGTAGTAATCATTTACACTGAAAAACCAGGTGATTTTGCCATGTAAATGATTGCCGCTTTAAAAAATGGAAAACTCTCCCAAAATCTCTCACTTTCTGATTCTTACATTTGGCCCCAGGCCTCTACAGTATGTAGTAAATATACAAACATCTTTTCTACAGAATTTTAGCTGGAGAATATACTTTTTTACTCCCTATTTTATAGGAAAAAAAAACTGCAGTGAAATCGGTATTTTCACAAAGTTTGTTTTTATCTCTTTTCTTAGCGATAAAAGAGGTTATTCAGACCTGATCTCAGTTGTGTGAACCAATCGAGCCAATCGATTAACAAATGACTGCACATCATACTTGCCTACTTTTGATTTGACCTCTCCGGGAGAAGCCCGGAGAGGCATCCCTTCAGGGGGGCGGGGGCAAGGCTGACATCACGGAAAAATTCAGTGATTCGTGGGCCGCGGCGAGGGTGCGAGGCTTAAACTACGTGAAATGCCGCGATCGCTTCATTTAAGCCCCGCCCCCTCACTACAGACCCGCGATTTGCGCTAATTAATCCTGCGGGCATGGGGGGAGCGGGGGCTGTGAACAAAAACCAGGAGACTTGCCCACCTTCCCGGGAGGCCGGGAGGCGGACCGATTTTTGGGAGGCTCCCGGCCATTCCGGGAGGGTAGGCAAGCCTGCTGCACATGCATATGAATCATAGCATACGCAAGGCCAAAATGCGTCAAAAATTAGCGATTGATTTTTGGCAATCCCCTTGACTGTCAGGATGCTGCATTTTAAGGGTGGTAACTAGCCCTCTTCTGGGAGTGTCAGAAAAAAAGCTGGTGGTTTAAGGGAGGGTCTGTGATGTCAACGCCATCGTCCTGTCCCTGTCGCAGAGTTCTGGAAGGGTCAGAGTTCCGTACACTTTGCACAGACTGGGAAAATCTCGTGATTGTGAGTGAGTTGCGAAAGGAATTGAAGATGATCTGCAATCAGCGTTCCATTCACAAGTCATTTGTAGATTTGCATGGGGCAGGATTTCACTGGGCCGCAGTAATCTGGTCTCTGCAGGGCTTTGCAATTTCCTACGAGCTATAAGGTCTGAATCAAGCCCAAAGCACATAGACATACATACATCTTTGGGTAGTACATAAGGGCCCTTACAAACTTTTGCTATGGGGCCTATAACTATCTAGTTAAGCCCCTGAACAGAAATATTTAACCAAAAATTAGTAGCAATTTGGTGAAACATCAACTAAATGAGAATACAACAAACATAAGGCCTGGCTCAGATATGTATGCAATCCCAATAGTATATGTAACAAGCTGATAGTGGAGGGACTGAGCATTCGCTAAACACTTTCTGGCCAGGTGCTATGATGCAGTACCCATTAGCCTCAACATGATTGACATGTTGCTGCATTTGGGGCACCACTGTTACCCAGAGTCTGTGCTGATGGTGAGACCATGCTGCATCCAGAGGCGGATTTACACCTCATGGGGCCCTAGGCAAGATACTGGTTTGGGGCCCTCCTTCCTTTAAACAATCCATAGCACTATAGTTTTGCTGCTGATCGCTGGCAGCATCAATAGATTACCTTTGCGTTTGCACAGTCTACCGATAAATGCTCAGCTGCGTGAACATCGGGACTGCGTAATAATCTGGACCAGGCTTTAGATCTTTTGGAAGTATGCTTAATACAGTACCTGTGTCACATTAAAGCAAACTGACTGCCCACATACAGATGGAGCTGCTCTCATTAGAGCGGCTCCTGGCAATTGTATCGCCATGCATCGTCCCCAGTCTGACAGAATGGTACTCGCATGCCCCATTCTGTCAGAAGCCCCTGCAGCCATCTCCTGCCACTGCCCGTGCCACCCACTCTCCCGCGCACGCTGCCCGCTCCCTGCCTGTCTCTCTTAAGCGGAGACAGGCAGGGAAGCACCCTGTCCCCGCTCTCTGCCGCCTTGCTGACAGGGAAACACGAGCGAGTGAGCTGATTGGGCATTCCCGTCAGCCAGCCCGCCATCCGCCAGTCTGAGCCAGCACATGGAATCTGGCAATCGGGAAGGCTGGCTGACGGCGGCTCCATCTGTACAGTGGGTGAAACCATTTTGTGTGTCCAAATTTTTTTATTCTATCAAAGGGACTTTGGGAGTGTGGGCAGGTCAATGTGATGTCATGCTGTCACGCGGTAGTTGCACAATGCTCTTCTGTGAATGTTTTGGATGGCCAGGATTTCTTTATGTGGCCCCTTGGGGACCTGCTGGGCCGTACGCAGGCGCCTAGGTTGTCTCGTGGAAATCTGCCTCTGGATGCAGCACTGCGATCACAGATGCTGGCAGGAGGAGTCTTTTCCCTACAGATGCCTCCTGCTGCCTTAGCGTTTCAGTTGTACAGTATTGTTACACTGCGCAATACTGAACATATCAGAATCAGTCCAAGAATAACAAACTGGAAAATAACCACAAAAGTAGTGGTAATAGGTACAGTAGAAATATTGAATGAGCAGATGGTCCACCATAAAGGCTTATGACGAGATGCCCTGTCCTGCCAATGCCATTCTTACCTGCCAATTGGCTAGCAAAAAACGCAGATCAACAGACATTGATGATATGTTATCCATTGAGGAATTGCCAAACTACTGTACAGCATGTTAAAAATCCAAGACTCGCTGATCCAAATAATTTTTGAGTCAGAATAAGTGAGACAAGGATTTCCAACAAGTTGGATTTACCAGATCCCCCAATGCAGAAATTGGCAGAATGGGGATGTGCCCTGTCTGATGTATGTGCACCATCAGGCCTAGTAAGGCAGTAGACTAAAAGGCTCTGCTAACACACCCTTAATCTTAAACGCTATGTGATTGATACCAGCCTTGCGGTGTAAGCACCTGTCTGCATTTTCTGTCCTTAGTAATTTTACAATTCTTTGGTTGCTGGATGTATTTTCAAATTAAGTTCCTGCTGTACTGTATGTTAACATTAAAATGTATTAAATATGGGGGGCGTGGCCGAGCAAGAAGCAGGACGCACTTTAGGAGAGGGTCACACAACAATCTGATTGCCTCCCATCCCACCCTGGAAGACGAGGTGGCTACCCTACGCGACAAAATGGCAGACATGCAGGACAGGTCTCGAAGGAACAACCTCAAATTAAGGGAGGGTTCCGGAAACTGTATCGAACAGCAGTTTGAATGATTTTGATATAGATCTTTTCAAGAAATTTGTACCATCGGCCTCCTCCTCAGACATTCTACTGGACCATATTCATAGGCTTCATAAAGCCAGAAACGCCCCTGATGGTGCCCCGAGAGACGTCTCGATGAGGGTGCACTTCTTCCATATCAAAGAGTCTCTACTTAAAGCTGCTAGACCTAGTCTAGATTCAGCAGATGCATTGGGTTCCCTTCAACCGTTTGATGACCTTTCAACCCTGATTATTTTTTATTTTTTTTTAGTTTTAAATACTTACATACATTTAGATATATTGACTTTTACAAAATGTCATATATCTCACATATAATTCATCATAACATTCCATCTTACATACAAAACACTTAACATTTAACATTCACAATTGTTAGTTGTGTTCCAGGTCTTAACACATAATTTTTTTTTTTATTATTATTATTTTATTATGTTTATTTTTACAGGGGTTTTGTGCTTCTTACTTCATTTGTTCTCACTATTATAACCCATTGGGTAGTACTCTTTCCGTTTCAACATGTAGTTCCCATGGTAACCATTTTTTTATTAATTTACTCTTATCATTCTGTAAGCATAATTTATTTTACTTATTATTAGATTCAGCATTGGTGCTTCATTTTGCTTCCATTTTTGAGCTATAGCTGTTTTAGTTGCGATAAAGATATGGTTTAAGACATATATCATGCTTGGTTTCACTCCTTTCATATATATGTGCATTAAAACCATCTGGGGGGTCAATCTTCCTGTTACACTTAGAATTAATTTCTCAATTTCATTCCATAATTCTTTCAGTTTGTTACATTTCCAAAAAACATGTATCAAGTCGCCCCTTTCCTCAATATATCTCCAGCATGTGTCTGGTTGTACAGGCCACAATTTATTGATTTTATCTGGAGTTAAGTATGCCCCATAAAACAGTCTCATAAATTTTTCAATATGTGAGATAGATTTTGTCATCCCATGCACTGAGTTAAACAAGTTATCCCACTCCACATCATCCAAGGGCATACCCAGTTCCTGCTCCCATTTAAATTGGGGTTTAATTTTCTCTTCTATATAATTATTTAACAGGAGTGAGTACCAGAATGTAATTCCTCCTTTTTTATTTCTACTATTGATTTTATTTATTATATTATTTGGAAGTATTTCTAGTACGTCCTCGGATGTTGTGAATCTCAACAACCAGCTTCTTATCTGGAGATATTTATAGAAATCTGCACTTGGAATCTCATGTTTTGACTGTATCTGCGTAAATGATAGTAATATGCTTCCTGCGTGTATATCTTTTAATGTACTTATACCTTTTCTTATCCATTCTTTTAGGTTTTGTTCCGGGATATATTTGGTTATTGTTCTTATTTCCATATGCAATAGTGGAGAGATAAATTTAGCTTGTGTATTTAACATGGAGTCCCACTTTCAAGGTAACTCTTACTGCTTTTGGTGTTGAAATGGGGAGAATTCTATTATTTGGTGGAATCCAGATCAATTCCTCTGTTTCAAACTGGTCCACTAGTCTATCTCCTAGTTTTACCCATGTTTTTTTTCTGTCTTTTTTTGCCCAGTCTGATACTTGATTATGTATACAGTCTTGTTGGTATAGTTCTAAGTCTGGCATTGCCACTCCTCCCCTTTTTTTCGGTCTCACTAGATATTTTTTCGATATTTTTGCTTTTTTGTTTTTCCATATATATCTGTTTAAGATTGCATTAAACTTGTCTATCCAATATTTAGGTAGTAGTCTTGGGATTGACCTGAACAAGTATAGAATTTTTGGTAGAAAGAACATTTTAAGAGCGGCTACTCTTCCAATCCAATTTACCTCGTAGTTTATCCAATCTTTGATGTTCTTTTTTAATAGCTCCAAAATTGGTGTATAGTTATATTCTATTAGGTTTTCATCCTTCTCTACTAAATTTATTCCTAGATATTTTATTGCATTACTTTTCCACTTAAATCTATATCTTTCCTTTAACTTTAATAATTCTTCTGGCCCTATATTCATCAGTAGCGCTTCTGTCTTCTTTTTGTTTAATTTATAGTATGATGCTCTTGAGTATTCTTCAATACTTCCCATTAACGCCTCTATCGATATCTCCGGTTCGGTACAGAACACTAGGACATCGTCCGCAAATAATAAAACATTATGTTGCATTTTATTCAGTACTGGACCCTTTATTAATTGCGATCTTCTTATGTTTTCTGCGAAAGGTTCTATGGAAAGCACAAAGATAATTGGCGAGAGTGGGCAGCCTTGTCGTGTCCCATTTGTGATGGGAAATCTATATGAAATACACCTATTGGCATATATGTGTGCTGTTGGGGTAGAATATAGAGCCAGAATTGCTTTAAGACACCTTCCTTCTATTCCATATTTCTTCAAGACCTCCTCCATATATCCCCAGTTGAGCCTATCAAAGGCCTTTTGCGCGTCAAGTGACACTACCATTAGAGGTAATTCATTTTTTTGAAAAATGTTCCATTATATTTATTGCTTTCCTGATATTTTACGTTCCTTACCTATTTCTTACAAATCCAGCCGGATCCCCATTTATTAGGTCTGGTAAATACTGATTTAGGCAACCCTGATTAAGAGACGCTCTCTACACCCCTTAACTTCGGCTTTTAGAAAGGCGAACATTCTATACCGATTGGGCTTTCCCACTAAGCTCCTCATATCTCGTGAGTATGGTTTGAAGCTTCTCACTAAATGGAACCTCTCGGGTGACACTTCGGTGACATCCCCGGAATGTCGACTTCAGCAGGACTGGTCGACATCAAAGTAAGAATTAGTTTTTGGACTACATTAGGTTCCCCAATTTTCTATATCGTTACAAGCTCCCCTGTTTCTCAATTAAACAGTCATCCTACATTTCTTTCATCCCAAGGAATTCAATATGAGACTAATGTGACCTGGAGCTCCCTGGACTTGCTCTATGTGAATAGTCTATTATTTAGATTTCTATATAATTTCGAGAGTGAGCGGCTACATGTTGGTATTCCTTTTACATATAGCTATATGTGCATAATTTATTTACAGTAGATTCCTTGGCCGGCTGCAGGGCGGATAGCCACTATCCCCCTTTAGTTCCATGAGTAAGGCGTCGCTAGTTTGGTGCCTTACTTCGACTCTCCTCAGAGTCGCTTGTTCTGTTATGTTTGTTTGTGTCTTGTCTTTGCTCCCCCCCCCCCAATACCTCTTATAAGTGTCTTCATAGATATGCATGCTTATTAAATATTCAGATTACTACCAGTTCCACTGTTCAGTTATGGTTAATATTGTCACTATGAATGTTAAGGGGTTGAATTCCCCTCAGAAAAGGAGATTGGCCTTAGCCTATTTTCTTAAATTGAAAGCGAATATTTTTGCAACACAGGAGACCCACTTTAAAAAAAACAGACCCACCGAGGTTCTCTGATAGCAGATTCCCAATCTGTTATTATGCAAATGAATTATGCAAATGAGTCATCTAAGAGGGCTGGAGTGGCTATACTCATCTCCGCTTATTGCCCTTTCACTGTCACCTCCCAATATGATGACCCCGAGGGAAGGTTAAAGGTACCTCATATTAGTTGGTAGGCTGGAGGATACAGAGTTCATGCTAGTTTCCTGTTATGCCCCCAACTCCAAACAGATACCCTTTTATAAGAAATTATGTACTGTTGTCCATAAACATTCTAAGGGCGCTATTATGCTCCTAGGTGACTTTAATATGGTACTAGACTCCAATATGGACAGATCTCGCTCCACAGTTCCCAGGTCAAATCCACCCCTGGACCATTCCCCCAGATTCAGAAATGTGTTAGGCGAATACGCCTATATAATGCCTGGCGGGCTAGACACCCGAATGTTAGGGATTATTCATTTTACTCCCATGTCCACAAATCCTACTCTAGGATAGATTTAGTACTAACTGATAAATGGACGTTAGCATTCCTGTCTAAGGTTGAGATACTTCCCATGTCTTGGTCTGACCATTCCCCCGTATTTATTGTTTGGGATTTAGATGCTCGCAGGGTTACCCCGGGCCCATGGAGACTAGAAAACCACATCCTGTTTCAGCCGGAGGCTCGTGAAGCCATTTGCTCCTCCCTGTCGTTATATGTCGACTCCAATCGCCCCGAGGAGACGACTGTCTTTAACCATTGGTGTTCCCTTAAGGCTGTGGTGCGGGGATCGGCTATCCAAACTGCGGCTAGAATTAAAAAAACTTGCCTTCATGCTTTTGCCCTAGCTGAACAGGATATTGAATACTGATGTTAAGCTTTTCACCAAGCTGATAGCTAATCGCCTTTCCCCACTCCTCCCCTCCCTTATAGCCGAGAACCAGGTTGGCTTTGTCCCAGGTAGGCAGGCCCCGGACAACACCCGCAGAGTCTTCAATATACTACAATACTGTGACCATAGAAGAGAACCACTATTGATCCTGTCATTGGATGCCGAAAAGGCATTTGACAGACTACATTGGGGATATTTAAAGATTGTGCTGTCCCGCTTTGGCTTTGCATGACATTTTTTAGATTAAATTTTTGCCTTATTCTCCGTTCCTTCAGCAAGGATCTTTGTGAACAGCTGTCTCTCCTTCGATATCACCAATGGAACCCGACAGGGTTGTCCTTTGTCCCCCCTTATTATCGCATTGGCTATTAGGCCTCTGGTTAAAGGGGTTAAGATCCACATAGGATCTGGGGTGTCCTAATATAGGTGGCATCACACATAATCAGTCTCTTCGCAGATGACATCCTTTTAACCTTACTGAAACCCACCACGTCACTCCCGATACTGCACACATTGCTAGAATTCTCAAATATTTCCTACTACAAACTAAATACATCTAAAATGGAGGCCCTCCCCTAGGGAAGATGTTCATCTTCTTAAGGAACAATACAGGTATGCATGGCAGTTCAAATCTATTAAGTACTTGGGGATTTACAGTATGTAGCTAGAGACATATTTGACTGTAACTTCAAACCGCTTTTGAGTTCTTTTGGGAAACTAATAGATGACTGGTTACTGCATGAAATTTCTTGGTTGGGCCGCATCGCAGCTTCCAAAATGATACTGCTGCCAAAACTCATGTATCTCTTCCAACCTATACCCAGAACCCTGAACCCTGCCTAAACCTCTTAGCACTAGCTTTAATAAATTATTTTCTAGATATATCTGGAAAGGTGCTAGGCCTTTTTTGCATCGTTCAACACGGTGTTGTATTGTGAGATGTGCATTGTTAAGTGTGCTGTTTACCTTAATAAAAACTGAATATTTAAAAAAAAGTATCAAATCTGTTTATTTAAAATGCGGTAACATTGGCCCTTATTTTGATTCGTGCGGTACGGCCCGCGTGCGGCCGTACCGCCGATGTTTTTCCTCTGCACATGCGCAGAGGTCATTCTGCGCATGTGCAGCCCCCTTCGCCGCAGACGTATTTCGTCCGCCGCAAAGGGGGCGTATAGGGGCGTGAGAGGCATCATGCCCTCATTTCCCTATGTGTACGCCCCGCGTTTCATGGGCGTTCCCATGCAAACGCGGGGCGTACGCATGCTAATGAGGGCATGACGCCACTCATGGGGGCGGAAAGCTGACGTCGGCGGATGTCAGCTTTCAGCCCCCATACAAGCTACCACACGGACGATTGTCCGTGTGGTCTCAGCTTGCGGGAGCTGCCGCGGCGTGCGGCCCTGCCTTCGATGGTCGTCGACCATCGAATGCAGGGGGCAGCTCCCACCATGGTGGAGGCGTACGCCTCCACCATTTTCGTGCGGATCGCCAGCCGTCCGTGTACGGACGGCCGTGGCGATCCGTAGTGTGGGCGGGGATACGTCTGGTGCGGTCGGAGCCGCATATGCGGCTCGACCGCACCAACCAGAATAAGGGCCATTGTACTGTATCATTATGATGTCTAGTGAGACAAGGTGGGAACATATAGCAATGTAGGAATATTGATTTATGATCTGTGCAATGGTAAGAATGTCACAAGCATCCTATGTCTGTACTTACTAGTATTAGGTCATACAGGCGAGCACGTTAACATCATTTCAGCTCGCTACCCCCAGGGTACTGTTTACACATAACACCCACACCAGTAGCCGCCAGTAGTAGCGCTGCTTACACGTAATGCCCACGCCAGTTGCTGACACTAGTAGCACTGCGTACACGTAACGCCAGTTGCCGACAGTAGTATTACTGCTTACACGTAACACCCATACTAGTTGCCGACAGAAGTAACGCTGCTTAAACCTAACACCAACGTGAGTTGCCAACAGTAGTGCTGCATACATGTTACTCCCACGGTCGTTACCGACAGTATTTTGGTCTCCCCCTTCCTTACATCAGTCATGTGTAGCTCCGCCCCTTTGTCATGTTTATCCCCGCCGCTCCTGCATGTTTAGCTTCACCCCTTCCGCATTTCGCCCAGCCCCTGTGGGCCCTTTTAGGCCCACCTCCTTCAGTCCGTGTAGCTCCGCCCCACCGGCCACCGCTGATTTGTTCACAGGGGCAGCCAAAGGTGATTTTCATTCCCCCGGGTCTGTTGCCTGACATGCTGGGAGTCCAGGACACAGGAGCAGCAGAAGCCAGCGGTTCCAGGTACAGACTGGAGTAGGGAGGCGGGTGGGTCCAGGTAGCAGATTCAGGTGAATATCACTCATGTCTCTTGTCACACACACACGCTGAACAATGTGGACAAGTGACATTGACCTGATTGAGCTGCATGTCTGAAAGGTATCGGCGGTTGTTGACGTTGCACAGGGGCATGCATCTTTAATGATTTTAGGCATACAAACTAGAAGACATTGGCATCAATATCGCTCAGGAGCCCCATTCTGAACGATATTGATGTCAATATCTTCTAGTGTGTATGGGCCTAAATTCAGGCAAGATCTGAAAATGTAACAAGGTCAGCAATTGTAGCAGCCTATTTTCTAATATATCTGGCATTACAAAGTATGGACCTAAATGGGCATACCAAAGGGCCCACAGTTTTCATTATGGTAGATGTGTTGGGTCATCAATGTATCAGTAGCATTTGATGATGAAAGATTAAACCATTTTTTTTCTCACGCCCGAGACTTGGTTGGAACCAGAAGCCATGGGCGTAGGTGTTGACTCAATAGTGGACTGTGGGAACTTGGAAGCCTGAATCAGAATATGTTAATTGGAAGGATTGTCCAAGAGCATGACCAGAATGCAGGAAGCAGGTAATGGCAGTGGTGTGGAAGCCAGAGAAGACTGGAGCTGACAGGCAGGGATTGCTGCAGCGTCAGGTGACCTCTGGAGAGAAACTTTAGAGGTAAGAATATACAACTTATTACCTGGATCGTGACAGCCTGTAAGTGATCCAGAAGTTATAATGGGGTTCCTGAACAGAGTAAAATTGAATTTGGTTATTGCTATATCCTATTGCTTCTTTCTTATTAAAAAAAAGGTGTATTTCGAACAAGGATTAATTTAATAAATTACAGGTAACTTTTCAGTTTCTGATTGAGGGCAGGATATACTAAAGAAAAAATGCAGTAAAACCCCATAACCCCATGGAAGCCTATGGACTCCGCTCAGCAGTGCTGTTGTGTGAGGAATCCAATACTGCTCCCTCCCAGCATGCTCTGTGGCAGCCAGCATCTCTGTGCATGTGCCGAGGGACTTCCAATACTAGCCAATACTACTGAAGATGCAGAAGATCCAATCCATTCCAATGGGCATCTCTGTGCAGGAATGCAATCCGTTGATTTTGGAGAGATTTCCATTTGGCTTAGTACAAGTTAAAGGTAAGTCCTTGGATATTGCTGATAATTCTGCAGTCGGTTTGTGTAGAAGTTAATGTAGAGATGCTTAGCAGTTTGTCAAAGTAAAGGTGCCCATACACGTTACAATTATTGTATACAATATTGTATACAATATCGCATCTCATCCGATCTCGGTTTTGCGATGACATCAGATGAGATGAGATCTAGTACAAAAAGTATGTGCAGCACGTACTTTTTGTACTAGATCTCATCTCATCTGATGTCATCGCAAAACCGAGATCGGATGAGATGCGATATTGTATACAATATTGTATACAATAATTGTAACGTGTATGGGCACCTTTAGTCAGCCTCTTTGGGCGCACTCAGTAGTTTGTCAACCCACCAGCTGCTAACTGACTTCTTTCAGACTGTGCTAGAAAAATGTTAGAAGCAGATTGGTTGGTGCATTGTGGGAGAATTGTCAAAACATGGAGAGAGATAACATACTAACCACTCAGCTTCTAACAGCATCAAAAATCTAGACCATGATAAATATGTCCCAAGATTTGATACATTTCCTCCATGTTTTCTTAAGTAGAGTAGGTCTGCAGAGACTGCCACGGTAGATTAGTCAGGGAACATAGAAAAGGAGGTAATGCATTCTCTCATCCACATTGAGAAAACTGATGAAAAGTATTTATTCTATTATATTTCCAGCCAGCTTTGAAACTTAAAACCATCAACATGTATGTGCGGGAAGGCTTCACAAAGAAAAAAATGTTTTGTCGGGATACAGTCATCAGTGATGTCGACATTCATAATATTGACACCAGAAAGTAAACATTCATGATGTTGACCTATGGCAAATCTATAAAAACTTAAAAAGCGATAGATAAGAGAGGTGGAGATAAACTACCAACCAATCAGCTCCTAAATGCCAATTTTCAAACTGCCTGCTAAATGACAGTAAAGCTGGCCATAAACTACTGCCATCCGGGACCTTTCTGGACGGCAGGGTCACATGCGATACATAGCATGTGGTCCTTTCTCATGTGATGGATCACAACCCCTGTTATCCAACATCGGAAGGAGGGTCTAAGGTCGGAGGTCAGACCTGCATGCCGGTCCGGCCTTCAACTCAGGTCCGATGCGCCTCAGACCAGAAGGGACATCACACACACCTGATTTGGGCCGAATTATCTTCTCGTTCCCTCAGGAACCTGTGAAATCAGCCCAAATCGTTGTAGTGTATGGGGGCTTTAGAAGCTGATTGGTTTCTCTCTCTCCACTTTATCTCTCTCCAAGCTTTGATAACTCTCCCATGGTGTCTCTGTAACAATTAACAGCTTCAGGGCTTTTAGGTCTACCTGAAACTGTACATAGATATTGAATAGCAATTTAAATTTCCTACTTATTCAACGTATTGAAGACTTTCTAAAATAATCAGGAGTCATGTCTTTAAAAAAAACATGCCAATTGTGACACAGCAAACTCAAATGAAACTTGTAAAAGTCTTAACAAGGGAGCCTGTGAATTATGTGAAATTCTGAGTTTCCAATTTAGTACTATTGATTTATAAGGTCTTTTCAATTACTGAATTCTTCTTGGTGGAACTGTGCAGAGCACCGCTACGTGAGGATCATACTGTATTGAATCCAGGTACTTATAAAGGAGTAGTTTGTGTCTCTGCTTAAGATTGATGAAGCCACAAATAATGAGGATTTTCTAGGAATCATTTATAAAAGGGGAATCTAAAAATCATTAACACAAGAATGAGTTGTGTATAAAAAAAAAGTAACTGAAGAAAATAGGAAGTGCGATAGTTATTGTGAACATACTGTAATATATGAACCTATTTGAATTCTGAAGAAAAGCAATTTGGATTCTTATTAAATTTCCTGCATTTTTATTGTGTGTTCATGCTTGGCTGACTCCAATGGGAGCTGTGGATCATAACTAAAAACAATTTCAGTTACTCTAACTTGTTTTTGTTATTAAGCTGGATGGTGTTTTTATGCATTATACAGGGTATTTTGTTTTCTATCTATGTTATAAAAGTTTTGTAAGGGGATGTAATTATGGTACTTTGTCAGTGACCAGGGCTAAACCTGGGTAAAATTCCAACTCTTCTTCACATGTCAATTTCTTTATAGCAAGTGCCCTGAACAGAGTATACAAAGTATTCATTTCTATTTACTTACATTTTACGCTATGAACGAATGGCTTAATAATGTTATTTTAGAAATCACTTTTACTCTCAAAAAAAAATTTTTAACAATAGTTCGGGATAGGTTTTACTTTCACTGTGGGTAAAGTTTACTAAGCTTTGGTGTTTGCCAAGATTGTGTGATTGTAGTGGTGGTTTAGTGATTTGGCAGATGGAGCGAAATCTAATCACTTGTATCTCTACCTTCCATAACAGAGCATACTGTATGTACATTACAATAGAACGGAAAAATGTAGTGTAAAAAGGGCAGTACTTATAAAAATGTGAGAATCTTTAGTTATTCACTCACATTTGTACATTAACCCTTTGAGTGCCAACATCTCTTTGAGAGATGTGCAAAATATCTGCTAAAAATGCCAGCGTTACTCACATTTGTTATATAAATTCAAATAAAAAATGTTGTGGTAAAAAATATTATATTTACTATATACTGTAAGGTAAACATTACAGGCCATGAGGATAAATAAAAATGTTTGCTTGTTAATTTTCACACCAATTTTGACAAATTCACTTGAAACTCAAATGGTTAAAATATAAACACATAACTTAGAGAGAGGAGTGTACTACTGCTCTGTTTCCTCTCCAGTGCCGAATTTCCCATTAGGCACGTGAGGCACGTGCCTAGGGGCGGCACATGTTTGGGGGCGGCACTTGGATGCATGTGATAGTACTGTCAGCCTGAAATGTACCAGTAACTGCAAAATATCCACTGCACTGTACCATATTCCATCTTGAATAGAGTGTAAATGAATAGGACATGCCGATACTGCATGTCTGATATTAAATTGGCAATCATTAAATGAGGGCTTGTAACTAATCAATAAAAATAATACAATTGGGCAGGGGAGACGGCCATTAATGTGCCTAGGGGCGCCCTCACCCCTAAATCCACCCCTGTTCCTCTCCATTGTGTGGCACTGCAGGTCTGCTATCAGGAGGGACTGGTAGGACACCATACTTTGCCCCAGACACTTCAACTGGGAGAAAGGGGCCCCCATCCTATGGCTGCGCAGGGGCAAACACAGGATTTTCAGAAGGGGGTTTCCAAAGGGGCGGAGCAAAGCACGGAGATGGACACTTAGGTGACCCAGTATATGTCGGGTCAGTTCAAGTATTATAGATAGACCAAATGTATATAAATAATAATAATAAAAAATTGGGGCCCCTACCGATCCTCCAGTGGTAGGGGTAGCTTTGATTTCCCTCAGGTTGTAGGTGGTATTATATCAACCGCTCAGCATGTAGGGCCTGGATCAGTAATTTCCACTAATTACCCCTTTACTGCACAGATGGTGGGAGATGAGGTGGGAGAAGGGGGCATTGGGCTGAATGAAGGGGCCCTGATACATAACTTCCAGGGTGGTAGAGGATGTTTAATATGCAGAGGAGGGGTGTATAATGGAGTGGGCTTATTATTCATAATTTTCTGGTGGGGGGACAGCTTGCTTGACTGCAGATATCTCCAGTTCCCGGAAATAGATTTCTTAGATTTTAATGGAATTAAAAACTAGAGAATCCCACCTACCAAATGGTACTGGGGACTAGGGGATCAGAGTTCAGGAGGCAGAGCAATCTGCCAACGCGGATATAAAACTACATACCAGGTGTGTGGAGCTGGAGCAGTAACCAGCTGCTGGAAGGCTGATATCTCTGGTTTTGGCCACAGTAGAGACAAGTTACTAGTGTCCATCAAAGGGGGAGAGTCCCAGCTTTTGGAATAAACCCCCAGAAAAACTAAAAAAGTCTAAGTCAGACAGAACCTGAAATATCTGACTGGGAAGAGCAATTAACAGGCTTGGATGGGGACCACTGCTTTGAAGTCAGATATCTCCGGTTCCCAAGAGCCGATTTAAAAAAATTATGGTACTTGTGTAGTTTTACGGCGCCAGCATGGCGCCGTGCTACTTCCGGGTGTACGCTCGCCACGAAATATGTCCAAAAAAGTAACTTAACTCCATGCCAACATGGATAGTTCATACCTCCACTATCCATGTTGGCATGGAGTTGATTTTAAATAGCGTGGCGAGCATTGCGAGCCACCGAGCCCGCAGCGTGGGCGAGCGAAGCGAGCCCCTCAAGGGGACTCAGAGGCACGGCGCCATGCTGGCATCGTGAAACTACACAAGTACCAAAATGATTGTACCCATGCAAAGAGGGGACCCTCAGCTTTCAGCCTAGGGTCCTTAGACTACTGGGGGGGGGGTTCTGGGTACTCAGAAATCCCCCCTGCGTGCTCCACTGCTGCCTACCTGTCACCATCACTGCTTCTACTGCTAGTGCATGAAACAGGTCCAGCCTTCCCTTTCCTGCACTTTCCCTTGGCCCTTGGCCCAGCCCTCCATAACCTGTGCCCCAAGATTCAAAATTAACTGTACTGTGCCAAATCAAGCCTTCCCCGTCATGTGCCCTCATTAAGGTTCAGCCTTCCCTGCCCTGCCTGAGCCATCCCTGTACTCCCAATAAATACAGCCCTTCCTGTCCTGCATGTCCCCTTGGATTAGCCATCTCTGCCTTGTGCCCCAAGAATCCAGCCCTACCTGCGCTGTGCCCCCCAATAAGGCCCATCCTTCAATGCCCTATGTCAACCCTCACTAGCCATCCCTGTGCCAATAGGTCCACCTCTTTCTGCCATGCACTTTTATCTGGCCTAGACATCCAGTCAGCAGCTTTGCTTGCTAACATTAACAGTTTTGTAGCTTTAAATATCCCAATTGCAATGGCACTTGTGTATAAACATGAAATAGACCCTATGTCAGAGTGTGAAGGAGCCCCTCCCCAATGCTTATAGAGGCAGGGCCGGGTTAAGGGCAGGGGGGGTTCAGGGGGTCAGTACCCCTGGGCCCCCCTCTATCTAGGGCCCCCTGTGGTCAGCATGTATTTTTTAAAGAAATTATAAAAAAAATTAGCTAAAGGTTTTGTGCATGGGAGTGGGGTAGTTCTGCAGCTTCACCTATCTGCTAATGTGACAATGATTAATGGTGCTGAGCATCACGAGCCAAGGCACAAGTGTGCAGTGCATTACTTGGAGTTGACCCATGAGACATTGCACAAGTGGTCAGAGTCTGAGAAGCTTGTGCTGAGCTCTAATTGATGGAGCGCATCACATGCTTCTCAGGCCCATGGAAGATAGTATCAGCAGTGGAGTCATCATGGGAGGGTTTTTAATCAGAGGCAGCGCTCAACCTGTGAGGTCTCCTACAGAGGGACAAACACGTGTGTGTGTGTGTGTGTGTGTGTGTGTGTGTGTGTGTGTGTGTGTGTGTGTATATATATATATATATACCTGGTGTAACAGGCGGCACTCCACCAGGTAGATTGGGACAACCGTCCAGGGGAAGGCACCGCCAAAGAAGATTATAATTGTTGAAATCAGAGTGCCGGGAACCTTGCTATTACTATATATATATATATATATATATATATATATATATATATATATATATATATATAGTATATGTATATTAATCCCCCATCCTGAAGTTACCCATTGACCAAGTTTGTACTTGTATTTTGACAGTGTAATGTTCTCCCATGCAGTTACGGCCAGTAATGACAAGTGCAAGGGGGCCCATCTGTCTAAAGTAACCCCGGGCCCCCCGAAGACTTAATCCATCCCTGTCTAGAGGGACAGGGAGTGTGCTCCATCTCTGGTTGCTCTGCTTAGCAGAGCAGTGGTGAATATACATGTCTACTGTTGAATACATATGTCTACTATTGTAAAGTGCAACGGAATCTGCTGCGCTATATAAGAAACTGTAAATAAATAAAATAAATAAATATATGCGGTGCGCATGCGCGCAGTGTCTATTCAGGCATGGCCAGCCATGCAATGGTTCCGATCGTCAAGATGAAAATGTTGTGAGCTATGATATGATGCCAGCATCCTAATCCTTTTTTGTTGGACAAGCCTGCTAACCTCCATCTACCTAGTGAGATGGGCAGAATGCAGAGATAAATACAGCAAATCTGCAGTCGCTGTAGAGGGAGAGGGACTTAGTGACATGATTCTACACTAATTGTGCCATTTTAGCTTGGTCCTGCCGCAATTGACACCCACCTGTTTCTCCTCTCCGTGCATGCCCCGGAGAGGAACAAATCAAGGTACTGTAGGTTAGTATGGACTTACTAAGTAATATTTTATTTATTTATTTATTTATTTTATTGTTGGACTCATTTGGTGTTTGGAGCAAATCCAGCTAATATGTGTACTGGTGTGTACACACGGCAGATCCTGCTGTGAGATGCGAGTCCCGACGCGATCAGATCGCATCGGGACTCGCATCTCACGGCATGCCAGAGGGGCACAATTTAGACGAATCGGCAGTGCATCGGGCAGTGCATCGGGCAGTGCATCGGGCTCGCAAGCCCTAAAAAAGCACGAATCGGCAGTGCATCGGGCTCGCAAGCCCTAAAAAAGCATGCGATTTGCATGTGATATGGCTTCCGATGTTCCCAATATCGGGAACATCGGAATCCAAATCTTACCGTCTGTACACACCATAAATTGTAGCTGGATTTTGAGATGCAAGGGTTTGTTTATTTCTTTACATACAGAGACAACAACACCAAAAATACTCAGCAGCTTCGTTTCCCGCTGTGATTTAGAGCAAAGACAGATGCTCCCTGCAGCTTAACATGGGTTTGCTTAGGTGCAAAATTGCCCCTTCTAGCTGGATTGAACTCATAACTTGATACTTATGCTCACTACATTCTACCCGATTGTACAGCCTTACAGAATGTTAGTGATTTATAATAAAATCCTAATTTAAAAAAGTCTCCAGGTGACTTTTTTCATTCCCCTAAACTCTAATTTCATGTGGAATAATTTACATAAATCTGCATTGAATATTTTCCACTTGCAGTATTACTTTCTCTGAGAAAAAAAATAGCCTTTAATTGTTCCTCTAGGGGCTCAGCTTCTTTATTACTTGGATCACATCTAAAGTATTGTAACAGGAAGGATGCACTGCGGAGACCTTTTTTTTTCTCCTTAGCTTCCAGTTATCAGACATGACTTTTATCTTAGAGTTTTTGAAATTATTTACAATTTACATATTCATTAAAATAAATGTATCTAGATGCCTATTTTCTTTGGGACATGAACCAAAATACATGTAACACAGTACTCAAGGTGGTTGAAAAAAGACGTCAGTTCAATGGGTTCAATGTGAATAGCTATAGTGGGTGAATGGGGTTCCATTGCAGACTTAGTGGGCCTGGACCTAGTTGTTGACTAGCAAGGAATGACTGAATAGGGTTGCATTATTTTTCATCGAGTGGTGTGTGTAAATGTTATGGTATAATATGAACTTGGGGCACTGTTGCTATGTTGTTTGAGGTGAGGGGATCATCTCATTGGTCATTCCATCAATAGGCAACTTTAATTTGTTGCGCATTGGATAGAAATCTATTGTCTATTTCATTGTTAGCCAGTTGTAGCCTATGGCCTACATACTGTACACTCAGATGGTGAGGGGTTCCCCAGAACCCTTTCCATCAATACCCACTGTGCATGTGTGGCCGGCGGGATCACACATGTACAGGAACCCCAGGCTACAAGGCATACATGGTCTGCTGACCACACATTTGCAATGGCCAATGCTGTGGAAGGTTATGAAGGGGAGGCTCCAGAGGAGGGTCTGCAGCACAGTTCAAAATTCAAATAGGGAAGGCACAGAGACTGCCACCAACTGCTATTCCAAACTGACTTTTTTTCTCCTTAGTTTTCAGTTATCAGATATGACTGACCGTTCCGCCCACTGCTGCTATCGGCTTTGCCAGCAGCAGGCTGGCAAAGCCCTATCTCCACAGCAGAGACAGCGCTGTCCCTGCTGCTGGCTGTGGGCTGCGCTGGAGATCTCACATGAATAGCGAGATCCCAGACATGCCCAGTCCAGCTGGAGAGGATTTTTCAAAATGCGCAGGCCTGAGGGATGCCGATAAGCAGAGCCGTTAACGCTGGGCATAATGGCTCTTCTTATCGGTGCGTGGGGAGTTAATACATTTGGTGGTACTTGTGTAGTTTCACGCCACCACCTTACACTATGCTGTAAGCGTAGGCCAACGGCAGCCTAGCATAGTCAGTGCAGTGTCCCCGTGGTAGCCCTGCATAGTCAGCCTAGTGTCACCGTCAGGCAGCAAAGTCCCTTTACTGTCCCCACAAGCTGCAGCTCTCTCCCCGGCATCCCTGGCAAGACTAGTGAGCACCTCTCACACAGTGCCGGTAACCCCAAGATCCCCTGCGCTGGCGGATTCCGGAGGAGAGGCGATCATGCTCACACCAGCGCAGAGGCGTTCCATCTGCCTGAGATGCACAAGCGTCTCATACGCAAGTGCGTCTCAGTAATTTGTGCGGCAGGGTATTGCAACCCTGCCCGTGTCCATTTCAGGGAGACGGTCAGGGTTAGGGGTTCGGTAGTGCATGCGTCTCGTGCACAAAGAGGGGGGTGCAGTGACAAGTGCGTCTCATGCACAATAAAGGACGCATTTGCCAGTGCACCGCGACGGAATGCAGAATACACGTCAAGTAATGCGCGTCCCCTTGTGGGGCTCACTGTGCACATGCTTTGGGCTAGTTTTCCACTGCGCTCGCCACACTTCGGGCTCGGTGGCTCGCCACACTTTATAAAGTCAACTCCCTGCCGACCTGGATAGTGGGGGTATGAGCAGGTCGGGAGGACACGTACCGCGTCCCCTCGCCACGCTTCGGGCTGACGTGGATAGTGGGTGTGTTTCAGGAACACATTCACACCTGTCATTTCAGGCAGGTTAAAAATGGTCAATGGTTCCCACACAATGTAATAAGCGCTGACACTATGCTGACTGACTACGCTAACTGCATAACGCTGACTGACTACGCTAACTGCGTAAGCTCTGGTTAAGTTAAACGTACACACAGTCGCAGACACATGCTGACTACACGCTGTCTATGCTGCCTACGCTGGCTGCAGGAACACGCTGACTACGCTAACTGCAGGAACACAACGCTGATGCTGACAGGGACGCTGGCTATGCTGATTATGCTGGCTGCGGGAACACGATGCTGATGCTGACAGGGACACTATGCTGACTACGTGGCGCTGTGAAACTACACAAGTACTCATTCGGCCGCTACGGGTGCTTGCTTCTCCTGCATAACGAGACCTGACCTGATATTTAAATAACGAAAAGGGCTATTTAATACATCTGCACCGCTGTTCCCAAAATAAGTAAGTTCTTTCAGTACTAGGATGCCACCATGACGTAGGTACAGTATAAGGGAGTCAATGTAGATACTAGGTGAACATACAAGGAATGGACTGAGGTGGAGAACAGAAATAATAATTCAGAGGCTGTAAGCAAACAAACAAATAAAGGTAAGGAGGCAGGCAAGCTGAAACCTAGACCCAGAAACAAGAAGGTATCAGGATTGGCCCATGACTGAGCAAGGACTAAAGACAGACTGAAATATCCAAAGGCAGGAACAAGATGATAGATTGGAAAGCAGAGGCTGGCAGAGTTTCCACAGCAGCAGGGAAGATCACTTCATGCAAGGCAGAAGCTATAATCGTCAGGAAAGCTAAGCGCTATGGCTATTGATATTCCATGAATACATGGACATAGAGCCTAAAACAAAAAAATCAACACAGTTTCAAGATGTTGGCATTAGTAATCAGTTGAAGCACTCTATTTTGCTAATAGATGAAAATAATTTTGATTTGTGATCTAGCACTTCATTTTAATGCTCTTGAAGCCTTCAGTGTTCATTAAATTAAAACAGTATCATTCATTTTCATGTAAATCAATGAAAATATAAGTGTTTGATCACATACTACAAGTCGAGTATCCCTTGACGAAATGCTCGGGACCACGAGAATTTTGGATAAGGGATATTCACGTTTTTTGGAATAATTTTTTAAAATACTTACCTGGTCTCCTGGTGGTGCCCCGATGGTCCCACGACAACCACAGTGTCCACAGAGGCCTTCAGGATCCTCTTCAGCAGTCCCAGAAGTGCATTGCGCAAGTGCGCGGGCACGCCGGTGACATCAGCGGCACGCCCGCACACTCATGCAATGCACTCCTGGAACCACTGAAGACACTGAAGAAGATCCTGAAGGCCTCTGTGGACATTGGGCGACTTGGTAAGTATGAAAAAAGGGGTGCAGGGGGGGGAACAAAAACAACATATTCTTAAAAAAAGAATATTGGAATTTTGGAATATTTCGGATAACAGATCTACGGGGTACTAAAAAATATATATATATTTTTTTCAAATTATGAGATCTCACCTCAAAATTAAAGTTTCTAAATACAAGCTCCTTTTTAAAAAGGATATGATCTGAATATATTTTTCCAGATTTGAATTTGAGTTAATGGAATCACCATATCTTTCTTAACGGAATCACATTACAGGCGTGTCCTCATACAAGCAGCTTCCACACGCCAAATGACACAAGACACTTGGGGGTAAATGTAATAGAGGGTGAGTCCTAGAAAAGTGTATTTTGTGCTAAACTTGTACTTTGTTAGGACTCACACTTACAGTATAATAGTGTGCCGGAAAAGTCACTCGCATGTTTTTTTGCCATTCACAATACAAGGGCCAAACTCGCAACCAGACTTTTTCCCATTTACAACATAGAACTTGCCAATGCAGTGCCAGATTGAGGTCTAAATGGGCCTGGAGCTGAAAATTATCAATGGCCTATTATTGCCAATAATAGGGGTTGTGGCCGCACCTGATAATGGGGGAGGCGTGACCAGTGTTCTGTTTGGGTGGTCTGCTCACGTCTCTCCTCTCCTGGCTACTACAGCTTCTAATCTAAATGGACCATCACAAAATTACATTTTGTAATGATCCGTTTACATTAGACACTGTAGTAGCCAGGACAGGGGAGCCGGGACCACAGAGGTACAGCTGTACTGCTAAAGCGGCTATTGGAAGGGGGGAGGGTTAACTTTGCTGTGGGGGGGGTGAGGGGGGTTAACTCTGGGGGAGGGGGGCGCAAAAATTGTAGTTACGTCACTGCTAAAGGGAGCTTTCTATAGGCTCTCAGCATTCCCATGTGCTGGAAGCAATAGATTGCACCGACTTTGGGAGCACCACAATTGAGGAGCTATGTCTAGGTTAATAGGCATAACTGCTCCTCCCTCTATGTGCTAGTGGTCTGCATCTGTGACACTAACCCGTGTATTCTCATTGCGGGTGTAGGTTATGCCATGATGTCTAAATCCTGCATCTTTCAGTCCTGTGGGAGTGGTTTTAAGAGGGACACATGCCAGAGGACTGGATTCTTGGTATGTTGCGTTTGCTGTACTCAAACCATGTACTGCAACTTCAAATTGCTTTATAGTGTAAATACTACTGTTCCTTTAATTTAATTTAACCTTTAACCATATGTGCTATAATAGGTGTTATTGTGCTAATTGTTGTTTGGAAAGGTTTACATTTTTTTATGTTTTCCTGCCTCTAAAAACACAGGGTGAGTCAGTTTATGGGTGTCAAATTTGTCTCATGGCCTCTCTGTCCAGATCACAAGGCCCTTCATAGCACTAGTACATCACACACATCGCCACCCGCAGCAGACCTTTGGTATGCTGCAGAGCAAGTTTCCGGTGTTTGGACTGGTTGGCTGGCATCCTGCTTTAATATAGCTGTCAGTAGGTTATATAATCTAAACTGCATGTTCCATAGCATTGCCCTTGGCCAAGGGTGTGATGTCCTTTGGGACACTGCAGCAGATGTGGAGCAACCTGAACCAATTCCATTAGAGGAAGTGGCAAATACAGAGGGTGTAAATGAAATTTGCCAGAGAATCATACACCGGTATTTCTCACAGTGTTTGTTGACTTAATACATATATACTGTAGCGCCGTATGTCTTTAAGTTAATCCTTAGAAATAATGCATACAAAATATATTTACATTATAGAGGGAGATTTCAAAGAACCTTTGGATGTACTGGGATAAGTGTTATAGGGCCAGATTCTCTAAGCTTAAAAAGTGATAAAATGGAGAGTGATAAACAGCCAGCCAATCAGCTCCTGCCTGACATTTTTCAAACACAGTCTGTGACATGGCAGGTAGGAGCTGATTGGCTGGCTGCTTATCACTCTCCATTTTATCACTTTTGAAGCTTAGAGAATCTGGCCCATAGTCACGGAAAATTCACCAACCAAACAACATACAGTGCACCAAGCTTCAAAAAGTGATAAAGAGGAAAGTAATAAACAACCAGCCACTAACTGTCATTTTTCAGACCCAGCCTGTAACATTACATTTAGGAGCTAGTTGGCTGGTTGTTTATCACTCTCCGCTTTATCAGTATTTGAAGCTTGGTGCATCTGGCCCATGTATAATATTTATATATCCACTTTTCCAGGTTAAAAATATGTTTAAATAATATTAGTTTAGAAATGTTAAACTAAACAAACAAAAAACCTTTATTAGTGTGTTAAAGTGTATAAGAGGAAGACATAACAGAATATGTCATTTAAACTTTCTATGACTAACCCTAGTTTAAAAAAACATGCCATACATATTACAGAAAACATGACAAAATATATTAAAAAACAAAAGTAATAAACATATATCATATTTATTAAAGATGACAAGCAATGCTAGAAACAAAAGGGCATACAGATTACATATGTCAATCCATGACACTTACTTCAAAAATATAACTTAATAATAGTTTTTTTAGGTCCAGAGCTTCCTCAGCAGTGTCAGAACTCCCGGAGGCAATGTATCATCTGCCGCTGGGCACCAGCCTTAAAGGGGGCACTGGTTTCCTGATGTTCTGCTCATTTGTAGTGGTACCCTGATTGTAGGCAGCGACGCGGCGAGCCTCCACACACACACACCCTCTATCCTATCCTTGTCAGCTGGTTTGCTGCTGCTGTACTCACTGTGAGTTGGGCGGGAGACTCGCAGCCAGTGTAGGAAAGGTGCCACACAGCATACGAGCTCCGGGCAGCCCAGCCCCTTGCTACTAGTGTCACCGGCTGGGTGTCAGCCAGCCTGAAGTCACTGGCAGCTGTTGAGGGCCCCCAGGGAGAAGCATCCCCACTGCGCCTTCCCCCAGCAGGCAACTAATTTGCGCAGCCTGCCCCCGGATCCCTCCACTACCCTATGGAGGGCTTCTGCCACTGCCAGCGGAGGAAGGCCCAGGTTGCAGCCCCTTCACAGGCCCTGCACAGGCCGCTCTAAGTTCCAGCTCAGCCGGGCCTGCAGCCCAAATCGAAGCCTGCACAGTGAGCAGGACTGTTCGAGACCCTGGAGGCCAAACCTAGACATGAAGCGCCATCAGGAGAAGCGTGGGAAGTAGCAGCTCAGCGAATCCGAAGACATGGAGGTAGAAGGAGAAGGTACCTGTCACCCCCTCATCCCTCCCCATCACCTCACACCCAGACGGCCCCTGCTTTGTGTGCATGGTCCAGAAGGGATAAGCACCGTGGGGCCCTGTGCAGGTCAGTGCAGCCGTCTGCCTCCCACTCTAGCCCTGAGTGCCTGTATCCAGGCTGTTGCAGGCTTGTGCCCACCACTCTCTCTTTTCTCTTTCGCTGCCTGACCCCCTTCTCTCTCTGCCTGACACCCCCCCCTCTTTCTCTGCCTGACACACCTGTCACCCCATCCCTCTCTCTGCCTGACTTCCCCTCTCACCCCCTCTCACTCTGTACCTGAACTCTCTCTCTATTACCCCTCTCTCTCCTATCCCTTAAATATTTCCACCCCATTCTCTCTATCCCTGACACCCTCTTGACACTCTCTCGCTCTCCCCTCTCTTTCTTTACTTGACTCTCTATCCCTGACACATCTCGCTCTCCCCTCTCATTTCCTCACTCTGCCCCCCCCCCTCTCTTTCTGACATTTCTTTCTCTCTGACACCCTTCTTTCTCCATGATTCCCTCTCTCTCTCTTTCTCTTCCTCACTCCCCCTATCTCTAGCTATCTATCAATGGGGGGCACCAAATTTGTTCTTGCCTTCGGGCGACATGGATGAACATAAGCCACTGTTCCTCATCCTATACCCTGTCCTAACTAAGTTACCATGAGTATGCAGGCTATGCCTTGGGGGAGGAGTGGGTGAGGCAGACACTGAGGATGTTGGCAGACTGCTTACTCTGGTTACTGATGCTGTCTCCAAAGTATCAATTTGCCCATCTAACTCCCTATTCACAATATATAAGCTTCAATGAGGGCCTTAATTGCTTGAGTGAACATAACCAGCTGCATACAGCATCTACACTTTGGGCCATTCGTATCCTAGTGGCCTGAGCTACTCTGGCGGCATTGGAAATTTCACAGAGTTGACAGCTCCTGCCATCCATTTGTTCTGGTTTTTTTTTTCATTACTGTGTTTTTTTGACACTGTCAAGTGGCATAACCAACACCTCCAAAGATGGCGCACACTGATGGGCCTGTACAGCCTGTGGTGGTGTCCTCAGCTACCACTTGTGGTATGCAAAGCAGGTCCTGGAGCGCCGGCTTATTCAATTCAGGACTTTTGAGCCAATCAGATCTCGCGTACCGGCAACCAATCAGAGCAGCTGCCGGTACACAAGCTCTGATTGGCACACCAGTCGGTGCTGCATTTTAATTTTCCACCGACATCCTGAGTTGAAGAAGCCTGCGTTCCGGAACCTTAAGGCTGCAGCTCAGCTGAAAAGGAGATGGGGGAGCAGGAGCTCGGTTACGGTAAGTCAAGTGAGGAGGGGGGCCCAGGGCCCAGATTCCTGATGGCAGCCCTGTATATCATTGGTTAATAATTGTAGGAAGTAAGCAATATTCATTTCTGCTAATTTTGGCACACATAACATGGTTTAAAGATTATGTAATTCACTAAGCAATATTTATAATATCATGTTATGAGCCGCCACTGCAGCTCATTGAGGTAGCAGGTCCTGGCATTTGCTAGGCAATCAAGATGCCAAGTATCATCAGCCACGAGGGTTGCTGGTCCCGGTGGTTGCCGGGCAATGATGACTCCAGTTGGTCGCTCTGTTTCCTGGTCATAGCTGTTGCCTAGCAGCCAGGACACCTTTATGTATGTGCACAGCACACCAGCTGTAATGTATTCTGTAATCATCAGTCATGATGTATATTCTGATACCTGTTCAGTTTCTCACCTTTTGTTTCACATTGTTTTCTGAGTTTCTCCCAGCATTAATTTATAATCCTTGCAGACTGTAGCTTCCAACTGTATGCTCTCTATATGTGAGACTGTGTGCTGTTGCTGATTGTGCACCTGTGAGAACTTCCAATTCATGCAGTAATCACAGACTAGTTGCTCAAAGCACTGCTTGTTCCCAGGAAATAAACGGAGCTTCTCTTCCTGTTCAAACAACTTGCAGGGAATCATCTACTCACAGGCCCTTATTCTGGTTCACTTACAAAGGCAAATTCCTTCTCAAATGGACAAAACCATGTGCACTGCAGGGGGGGCATACTTGTCTACCTGACCCTCTCCATGCGGGAGAAAATGCTCTGTTCCTGGATTTCCCTGGTAATGTATGATTGCCAGCATCTGTGGTGAAACACCTTTACCTAGCTCCCACAGATGATGGCAATCATACATTACCAGGGAAGTCCAGGAACAGAGCATTTTCTCCCGCATGGAGAGGGTCAGGTAGGCAAGTATGAGGGGGGTCAGAGGTAGCATGTGCAGAGATTTAGATTTGGGTGAGTTATTTTGTTTCTGTGCAGGGAAAATACTGACTGCAATATAGATCTCACTTTGTAGTAAAACCTGCGCTGTGATAGATTCAGCATATATAGAAGGATGGGTACTTGTTTCCTAGCATGGCGCCACCGATTATAATTGTATCCATCGGGTCCGAAAAATCGGGCAGATCGCATCGCATGCGACCAAATTGCATGCGATGCGACTGACCCGATTTTTACATTGGAACCAATGTTAAATGGTCCCTAACCTTCACCACTGGCACTGCTCAGTCATCCAGCTAATCCTGTGCTATCTGATTTGTCCGTGCTGCTCTGCAATTCAGCTTATCCCTTGCTACCTGCACTACTGGTTCTGCTCCGCAACCTGTGCTATCTGTACTACTGGTGCTGCTCTGTAATCCAGCTATCTTGTGCTATCTGTACTGCTAGTACTGCTCCGCATTCCAGCTACTACTTCTGGTGCTGCTCTGCAAACCAGTATTCCTATGTTACCTTTCTTATTGGTCCTACTCTGCATACCAGCAAACCTGTGCTGTCTGTACTACTGGTCCTGTTCTGCGTACCAACACACATTGAAGAATTGGCAACACACCGCATACAGCTTCAACCACCTGACTCCCAACACACTTCCAGGTCATCTCCACATAATACTGATCCCTGCCATTGGTCCCTGCTCCTGATAAAAGACAACCAGCCCTGCTAGTGATTACTATTGGAAAAATGCGGTAAAACCTGCATGATGACCCAAAACCCATTTCTCAAATGTTGCTATTTAGGGCACACTAATCTCAAGTGCCCCATGTTTATCACGTTTTGCACCAAAAATGTTTTTTGATGCATCTGAAGAAACACAAACGTGCACAAAGCTGAGAACATAAAGACATCAAACGGCTCAAAAGTTACACATTTGCTACAGTCAGTGTCGACAAACAGTATGGCCAGTATTCAATTCTCGCGTTCACTATGTGCAGCGAATCCTGTTTAGGATTCGCTGCACATTCGCCGGCATCCAGAGGGTTGGAGGATTTGCAGCCAGCCCTCCCTCTCCCCCTAATCAATGCGTCAGGGTCTTGTTGCCCCTGATGGGGAATTTTAACACACACACACCTCGGCGAATGCCCTATGGAGTTGGGAGGATTGCGGAAGGCAGGGAGATGGAAGCCTCCCTGCCTGCACCGGACGCTGCACATAGCAGCCGGGGAAGAAGGTGGGCTGGCAGGGACACAGGCAGCAGAAGCTGCCGCCCCGATGAGACTAGGCAGGCGGGGAGGTGGAGGGTGCTCGTGCATATGTAATGAGCGGGACCCAGCGCAGTGAATATTAATGAGTGGCTCCCCACCCCCCCCCCTTATGATGTCATGTAAAAATATATATATACAGTATATACAGTATTCATGTGCTGCAAGTACATGAATCCAAATAGCAAGACCTTTCACATAATAGAATTAATGATTTTTTGACACCAAAAAAAAAAGAAAGAAAACCTTTATTTTAAAAGATCACATTCCAGTTCACCTTAAAAAGATGTCGAATGCAAAAACAGTGAATCTCGGCGAAAATCATGGTGAAAGCAGTTCTCCATTCTAGCATTGAATACACTCTCGGCGAATTAGAGTCAAAACCTCATTAAAATACACCAGCGAATTGCAGCAAGCATGAAACTGGCCGGCATTCAGTGATCGTTGAACATTGATCGTTGAACAGTGATCTTTGAATAGGGTGAATCAGATTTTCAGTGAAAAGATTTGCAGCAGAGCCTGAAAACAGCCCGAATCGCCGAAAAAGCGGCAAATCAGCGACATTGAATACTGACCTATGTGTGTATGTGTATAATGATTTTTTTTGTACAATTACTGGGTACTTTCATATTTCTTAAGATGCTAAGCTAATGGTACTCAGGTTTTCTTACCCTACAACCATAGAGTGTGGGTTCACACAACATAACACCCAAGGGATTTTGCTATCAAAATGATTGAACTCATTGTTCTAGAACCCATCAATCATGGTCACAGATAGATTCATTACCCCTGTGACACTAAGGGGTTTTGCAATGTCAGGAGGTCTTTTCTTAGCCATGAGCTGTCAATGAATTTCGCATTGCCATTGTGATTAGAAAGAAATGGACTTGTCTAGAACTGCTGAGCTCAGAAGACCTTTGCACGTAAAACGTCACCATTCATTCAGTCATGTCTGGTCATTTTTCCAGTAAATCAGCTACAGGCTTGAAAATGTAACCCAAAAGCTGACTCAATTTTAACCCTGGGATCACACATAAATAAGATACAGTGGAGTGTAACCTTAATTTCTAATATACTATATTTCAGACATAAAAACTTTGAAGATTCATCTGTCAATCATAAGTCCCAGGACAATAAGCTAAGGCATGCTGGAACCTGTAGTTCAACACTGACTAGAAAATAGATGGACTTGCATAAAAATGCTGTCTAGAAAAGCTTTACTGTAAGAATATGTTAAGAGATATTTATTTCACTCTGAAACAATTGCAGGTTTGAAAATATATTTAAGATCAATATCTATTCTACTTCCAGAATCACAAAATATAAGATACTGTATTGTATATGGTAAGTAAATTGAATGTTCAACTATAAATCATTCAAGTGTGGCAGATCTTTATACATGAAAGTAATGTGGAAGATCCAGTCCAGGTTTTAGAGCAGCAGCAGAAAGAAAACTGATGTGATCAAGGTTGGGCTGATTAGTAGCACCTGTGGCTTCCTAATAAAAGTGTTTCCAGGATAGAGGGTCATTGATCTTGATGGTGAAATAGCTTCCCAAGTGATAGGCCGAAGTGTGGGCTACAGTAGGGACCTCTGGAGGATTCTGAAGAGTTTGTATTATGCTGTGACACCTCTATGCTGCAATGCTGTAACCTTCCTAGCTTATGCTGATTACATGGTAAGCTGTTACCTGATACAAAATAAAGACCAAAGGGGCCTACACCCACAGCGACAATGCTGAGCATTCTGAGTGATGCTAGATTGCTCATAACACTCAGCAGGATTGTTCAGCACACAGCGATGTGTCAGCGATGCCAGTGTTATCCGCTGAGAAGGAGATATAGAGAAGCTTCTGATGAATACTATATAACCAGCCTTACAATCTCTATATTTAAGTTCAGATTATCCGAATTCCGGGTCATGTGACCACATTGAGTCAGTGAAACAGAGATAGACTGATTATACAACAGATGTGTACAAATGAAACCTGATAACTGCATAAAATGTTTGTTGTTATAGTTAAGCATGACATTCAGGAATGCCACACTTTATATTTATTGATTTATATATATTGTTATGATGGTTTTACGAAAAAATGTGAGTATTAGCACATGTGAATCTTCTTCGTAATTACTTGAGTGGTACAGTATATTGAGCTGCCTTTTACCCAACCTCACACTTGCTCCTGGGGAAGCCAGAGTGCACATGATCCGAGGAAACACATTGAGCTATTTATATCACTATTACTGAGAATTTTGATACCAACTAGGATGTATATGGGACTACCATTCGATCTACAATAATACTCCTGAAATTCTAGAGCACAATGGGAAGGACTGGCCTTGCAAACATGCACCTTTTTGGGGTACCTAGCCATATCCCTAATTTTTTCCAGACCGATATGTGGATTGCCATCAGGAATGTTAAGCTCTTGACATTATAGAGCATCACGGGAGGACTGGAGACTCAAATTTATCATATGGGACAACAGCTACATCCCTAATTTCTCCTAACCCCATCACTGTGGATCATTATTGAGAATGGTAATATAACAACTGTACTTTATTATGCCTAGTTGGGAAAGACCTTGATCTTCTAAAAAGTGTATATATTAGTGTGATATTATTAGAGTAGCAAAGCACAATTACCACGTTTTATAATATATGTATTTATTTTAATTTATATGTATGTTACTGTTTAAATTGATTTTCTATCTATATATCTATCTATCTATCTATCTATCTATCTATCTATATGGGATCTGGGCAGAGCCGAATTTCCCATTAGGCACGTGAGGCACCGGCCTAGGGGCTGCACATGTTTGGGGGCGGCACTTGGATGCCTGTGATAGTACTGTCAGCCCAAAATGTGCCAATAACTGCAAAATATCCACTGTACTTTACTATATTCCATCTTAAATAGAGTGTAAATGGATAGGACATGCAGATACTGCCCCTATAAACTGTCCTACTTAGTAAACATTATTGTTGTGCCTAGGGGCGCCCTCATCCCTAAATCCGCCCCTGGATCTGGGTCTGTCAAGAACACCCAAGCTGCAGGCTTGGGTGTTCTCAGATCCTGATGCTAGGAGCAGTTTGGATTTCAAGGAATCCAAACCGTTCATCTCTAGTATAAACATACGTTCTGATGTATGTAATATTTGTACAGGCTGGTTCCTCCAGTGATCATCGGCAGTGTGTGCATCAGGCACCATACGGCACCCGGGACTATGCATAAGGCATCACACTTCTTCTAAGTCAGCCCCCAGACTCCAACAAAATCATCCAATGGTAGTCTAAGAACAGGCTTAGATGAAGTGTATTGCCTTATGCTAAACATGGCTCCTGATGCACAGTGCTTTGCCAGTCCATATTCAATGTGGGGTGGGGTTGCGGCGAGCGGCTGACGGTGACCTATACGGCGAGCAGCGCCATTAGCCCACCTTCAGTATTCAATGCTCTCCCCTCACTCGCCATTTCCACCTTGCCTGCTTACTGAGGCGGAAACGGCAAGTGCGGCCATCAAAGCTGCGAAGCTTGCCGCTATATGCACGTGACTCATCCAGTATAGTTTCTAAATATACTGGCAGTTACAGATGGAGCCCCTCTCATCTTTTTTCAGCTCTCGCCAGAACGTCCCCGCTGGCACAAGCCGGCGGAGAGGGACTCCATCAGAGTGTGTCCCAGTCTCTCGGTGGCTTCAGGGAGATGGGCAGGGTTGGGCGGGGGGGGGGGTCGAGCGACGATTGGGACCGTCAGTGGCGGCAGAAGAGGAAGCGGGGAGCTCCGTTGCCACAGGGTGCGCGAGCGTCTCGTGCGTGCGCACTCCCTGGTGGGGGCTGGCGGCTGCCAGGGGCTACATCTGTACAGTGATATTCTTGTTATTACTTGTTACAAATCCTAAATGGTTAGGAGGTGATTGGCTGGGGCACTAATTTACATTTGGAATGAGTTATAACAAGAATATTACTTGTTAAATGTTCCCCATATTTTCCACATCAGTTATACAGAGACATGTGCCTCTTCTAAGCCCTAGATCCTTTCCCGTGTGCCAGCTCTAAGGGATGCCCCATCTTACCTTTCCTGAACAATGTCTCTCAGAAGTCTGGGCTTGCACCTGGAGAGCTGTGTGTGGAGGAGTGTGGAATAGAAGGATGGAGCAGGTGGGGACCCCTATTCTCTGCTTTCCTGTGCATGTGCCTGCCACCCAAGACAGTGACAGAGCCGCAGGACTTCTGTCACCATGTGCAGTGCTGCAAGTGCTTTCAATACAGTGCCTTATTAACCAATGGGCTGCTTAGGCTGCAGACTAGGGTACCACGAAAGGAAGGGGGATAGGGGGCTCAAATGTATTCCATGCTTGTTAGCTATCACCCATCCTGATGTACTGTGGGCTGTAAAGCTCTTAATGTGACTGCCAGGTAGATGTACCAATGTAACTATTGATTAAATCATTACATGCCAGTTGTATAACCTTCCTTACATGCACATGGGCAGTATGACTAGTGAGTCCCTGAGCGTGTGTTTGGCAGCCTTACAACATGTGTATTAGCCTTGGGCACCTGGAACCTTTAATCAGGCCCTGTCTCAATAACATAAGCCTGTCTCCGTTACCCCCATGCGCAGGGTTGCCTACCCTCCCGGAATGGCCGGGAGGGTCCCGGAAATCGGGTCCCCCTCCCGGCCCCCCGGAAAGGGGGGCAACCCTCCCGCATTAACCCCAATCCCCCGCGATCTGTCCCTCGGCGGGGGGGTCAGTGAGTAAAATGACGCGATCGCGTCATTTTAACCCCACCGTGCAATGCCTGAAATACCGGCATTGCACGGCGGGGGGCGTGGATAAAATGACGCGATCACTGTAGGCACGCCCCCCAACAGGAAAGCCAGTCTGTGGCTCCGCCCCCAATCTCCCTCTTTTTAGCTCCCGGCGATAGCCCCGCCCCCCTGTATAACAGAGCTGGCTGCCCTCTCCCGGAAGGCAGCCAGCAAAAGTCGGCAAGTATGCCCATGCGGCTAGCTGGGTTTGGCAATTATTGAATTGTACTTAAAGAAAAAGGTATTTAAAGTTATGCCATTGCTGGAGGCAGACAGGCAACCAGCAAACCCTAGGTGGCACTGGTTGCCTAATTGTGTATCCATCCTTGCAGATGGCCCGGTTCTGACACACAATACTCTTATTTTATGTGTGAATGAACACTTGCCACCAGTAGCATCCTTTTAGCAATCATTGAGAAGTGTCTGAGATATATCTGACACAGAATTGTTAAAAGTGTAACTTTTTGTGCATGCTCAGCTTACAAAAAAAATAACTATATATCCCCACATTTGGACTTGCATGCATCTCAGAATCAGGCCCCAAGTGTCTGATGCATATTGTACAATAGTTCATCATCTTATACTCTGTTGTCTATGTAGATGACCTATATATGTACTGTATTGTAGAAATGTTTGCACAGTATTCATTGCTACCTTTAATAGTTTCCATGTGTAACAGTGGCATCTTGTGGATTCTGTTAGTATTACATGTCAACATATTTTTACATTTCCAAAAGATCTAACATTTGAACTTTGTTCTAAAGCAATAAGAGTCTTTTAATAAAAAAAATAGTTTTTGCTTTGTAACATCATCTAGTATGAAATTATGCATTTATCAACCTATAGCAATCTTTCCTGTATCCAGGAAAAATCCAGGTGGCATAATCTTGCTTCTTCTGATTATAAGAATATGGCTGAATAATGCTCTGTATAATTATTTAAACTGGACAAAATATTCATTGCTATATGAGGCCTGATTCACAGATATACTGTACATCAATGCTGTCACAACCACTGTGTACACAGAATTTGTATTAAGACATCCACCGGAGGAATCTCTGATCCGCAGTTTGGGTATGAAGACAAAAACATTGGACAAGCAATGGTTGTTTGTTGACCCTATGGTCACACAGTATGAATTGTGATGCCCGATCAGTTGTAACTGGGATCACAGTCGAAAGCAGTAACATGCCCCAAAACGGTCCAACGTACCTGTGTTTCATGGGCCACTCCCTCATTACTTCCAACAACTATTATCCGCAACCACTGTCACCAGACACAGTGTGCCTTATAAGCATACATAGCAGCACGTAATCCCCCCACTGCATACCTCCCAACATGACCCATTCCAGGAGGGACACAATGCTGTTTCTGGACTTCCTTCTAAATGTATGATTGCCATCACCTGTTTTAAACAGGTTAATTGATAACAAAGGTGTTTCACCACAGGTGATGGTAATCTTAAATTAAAAGGAAAGTCCAGGAATAGAGCATTCTGTCCCTCCTGGAGAGGGTCATGTTGGGAGGTATGTCTCCACTGTACATAGACTTAATGTGCAATTGCTATGACTCCATGGAAACATATCTTACAATAGAAAACAAGTCCGATGTCATTGTCAATATAGTCTGACATGATGAAATGTTAGGCTACTGCACAGCAGTTTAACAAGTGTGGTATACCTTCTTTACCAACAAGACTCCATACCTCCCAACATGACCCTCTCCAGTAGGGACAGAATGCTCTGCTCCTGCACTTTTCTCTTAATGTATGATTGCCATCACCTGTGGTGGAACACCTTTCTTATTAGTTAACCTGTTCAAAAACAGGTGATAGCAATCATACATTAAGAGGACGGGAAGTCCTGGAGCAGAGCATTGTGTCCCTCCTGGCATGGGTCATGTTGGGAGGTATGCACTGTGTACAAGATTGATGGTGCATCCTTCTCTGTATTAGGCCTGAAGGTGACTGTAATCCAGTACAAGCGATCATGGGAGCATTCAGGCATATTCAATATGTGACAGATAAAATAAATATTTGATACACAGTGTAAAGGGTACAGATTGTGATACACTAGGAGTGCATAAGGTGTCACACACATACAGTTGTAGTGCGTGCATAATGTGTCATACGTGGGGTATAAGGCATCATAAACACAGAGGGGCTGGATAGCTGTCTATAGGGGTGCACACTATGAAGGTGGCTGGAGACTGGCTACAGTGGTATACACTAGAGCAGGCCTGGCCAACCTGCGGCAATCCAGCTGTTGTGAAACTACAAGTCCCAGCATGCATTGCCACAGTTTTGCTATTATGGAATGCTAAAACTGTGGAAAAGCATGCTGGGACTTGTAGTTTCCCAACATCTGGAGAGCCACAGGCCTGCACTAGAGGGTTGCTGGAGGTCATTTACAGATGTACACACCAAGGGGAGGGGGGGGGGGATGGCTACAGAGAAGCATCTTATGAAGAGTCTGGAAGCTGGCTACAGGGTGAATAGTTAAAGGCTGGCTAGTAATAACATGGTGGTGAGTGGGAGTGTAAACTGCAGGCTGGGGTTGGGGAACTGGAGGCTGGCTACAGTAGTGACCCCAACACTCGCCCTGCCATCAGCATAACCTATAATTAATCCACATGGTAATTGTACCCCTAATGTGAGGGGGGCACCCAGGTATGCGCACAGGAGGCCCAATGCTCACCCATATATATATTACAGTAATTAGGAAGCATTGAGCACAGCTATATGTTTGGGGTGTGGAGAGGGATGATAATCTGTCTACCAGGCTGTCCATGATACATTTATATTACAGCTTCTAAAATGAAGGTGAAGTTGCCCTTAAAAAACTATCAGCTTCTGTCTATCATTTTCTAGGATGTAATTGTGACATGATCTATAGGCAGCATCTGATTTGTTGTTATTTGCAACATTTCCTCTCATTTCTAGAAGCTTTAGTAAATTTATCCCTACATGTTCGATATGATCTTGGGTCGCCCATTAGGTTGTCACCACTAGGTCGACTTGACTTTAGGTCGACAGGGTCATTAGGTCGACATGGAGATGGTTAACAGTTAAAAGCTCAACAGGTTTTTTTACTGTTTTTTTCTAGCCGACATGTGCTGACAGGCAGTATTTCATGCCCTACCATCGCAGAGGGCGTGGTAGGAGAATAAAATAGTGTGCCAAGCTTAGCGAGGCACCGTGCCTGAAGCATGACATGCGCAGCAAGCCATGCGAGGGGACGACGTACGTTTTGCTGTCCATGTCGATATGACATGTGCCGACAGACGGTATCTCATGCCCTACCATCCACTAGGGCATGGTGGGAGAATACAATAGTGTGCCCAAAGCATGGCGATGGGACGCAGTGCTATGGTTTAGTGTTTATGTTGACTGTGTCGACATTTGGGTAAATAAAAAACCATGTCGACTTTTTCACTGTCGACCTTACCCATGTCAACCTAATGACCCTGTCGGCCTTACCCATGTCGACCTTAAACCATATCGACCTAATGTTTGTCGATCTACTTGCTGGTGACCTAATGATCCCTACGTGTTTGAAACAGTTATGACTAACCATTATGGGTACTCTGACTAGATTCTATTGTTACTTGGCTGCTACGTGTTATATATAACTGGTATTATTGCCAGCTATATAGATAACTGATAATAATAATGTATCTTTTTGTTCTTGTGGCTATTTAATGCCTATCCTGCATTGTTGGAGCTGCAGCTAGTTCAGATACTAAGGGGGTGATGTATTCCGCATGATTCGCCATTACTGCAATAGCGGCACACACTACGGACTGTTCTCTACTGGTAGGGACAGATTTATTCCCAAAGCATCCACGTAAGAGATTAAGATTCCCTCTTGACCCCTGGGTGAGGTGAAGAGCAGCAAATGGTCAGTATGGATTAGTCTGACCACCTCACCAAGGATGGTTCAAAGTGGAACATCCTACCAGTAAGTGCGGCTCACATACACAAAATCGACATCTTTCTGCTAGAGTTTATGGTTTGAAAATCTAAAAAAACAAGCCATAGACATACTACCCTTTTGAGATGAGATTGGAAAAATAAGGGAAGATGGCTACAGGACACAAAGACAAACAGATTGTGAACTGCAAACCAGATACAACGTTCAGAGCAGCATTTGGTGTGTAGACTTATGCCATGTCTGTTTTCTGGCAGGCTTGCCTCAGTGAGGAAAGCCCTTCTGAAAATCAAGTGCTGGATAGGGATGGCTCCTTTTCCTAGGACCTAGAAGTGAGATGGTCCCTGTCCATAAGGAGGTCATTGCAGGGGCGGAACTACTGCTGGTACAGCCGATGCAGTGCAATGGGCCCATGCAGTTAATGGGGCCCGCTGCCGCCATCAGGGAAATCCAGGCCACTCAGATGCTTACCGTGGTGACAGCAGCTCCGTCCCTGCCTCTGCCTGGCCAGTGGCTCCTGGGTTCAGTGAGTGGGAGCTGGGGACCGTGCGCTGATACGCAGTTGAGGCCCGGCGCCGGCTTGAATGTACTGGCAGCAGCAGAGCCTCCGCCACAAAGCAGGAGACTGTGTGCCAAGGCACAGGAGAAGTTCGGCTCAGTATACTGTACAATGTGATTGTGCAGGCTGCAACAGAGCCGGCACCAGAGAGCGGGAGACCATGCCTCTGGCACAGTAGATGAGCAGGAGCTGGGGACTGTGTGCAGGGAACAGAAGAAGTCCCCAGAGCCAGACTGGCCATCTGGCACGTCTGACAAATGCCAGAGGGGCCGATGGCCAGGGCTGATTCGGTGGCCCAGTCCGTCGCTGCCCAGCGGTGTCAAAGCCGGCTCACCCCGCTGTCAGTGCTGGGTGAGCCGGCTATGCTGCAGACAGACCAGCGCTGGATCCTGGATTGGTAAGTATATTGGTGTAAAAGTGATGTGTGTGACATAAAGTTATACTTTTCTGTGTGTGTGTTTTATTATTTATTTTATTTATTTACAGTTTCTTATATAGCGCAGCAGATTCCGTTGCGCTTTACAATAGTGTTTTCTATTAACATTTTTACAGGTGGACTACAATTCCCAGCGGGCACAGTAATGCCCCGCATGCGGGGACTTGTGGTTCTCCAAGTCCCAGCATGTGGGGGAGTTCTGCTGGCACTTGTAGTTCTCCTGCATAAAGCAATGTTAGGTATGTGAGAATTAACCCTATCAGGCCGGCGTCCACTGGCCATGGATGCCGGGTGACAGCCTCAGGCTTCAGCCCTGGACTGGTGAAGCCTGGGGGGGGAGAGAACCCCTTTATTGGGGGGTCCCCACTCCTCCAGGTACCCCATCCAAGGCTGACCAGCCACAGTGCTCATGTTTCGGCTGGGGGACCTTATATAAAAAGTGTCCCCCGGTGCTCGTTTCAAAATACGGGGGACCCCCAGATTTTTTTGTACCCCGTATTTTTGGAACCAGGTCCGACTTAATGAGCCCGGGGCCAGTTATGCTCAGGAGGGGGGACCCCACGCCATTTAAAAAATAAAAAAACACTTTAACACATTTTTTAACACATGACCAGGGTTCTGGCCAATTCGCATATCAGAACCTGGGCTAAATGTTTGGCAATTTGTAGACACATTTTCCCGAATTGGCATCTCATTAAATCTGCGAATTGTATACTTTTCAATGGGAAAACATCTGGATGCGAGTTCCGGCGCAACTAAAAATCGCACTTTCAGAAAGTGCAATTTCTAGGCAAAAAAGTTTTTCGCATCTCATTAAATATGCGAATTCGGGAAAAAGTGCGATTTCGTCTGTTTTTGGTGAAAAAAAAATCATTAAAAAAAAAATCACATTTTTGCATCTCATTAAATGTCACCCCATGTTCCAACATGCATTGCCACATTTTTCCTATAGGAGAAATGAAAAACTGTCAGGGCATGCTGGGACATGTAGATCCACAACTGGAGGGCCGCAGGTTAAAGATCCATGCTGTAGATGGAAGACGTGGCTGCTCTGCAGACAGGGCTATGTGGCATAAAGCTGATTTACATATATAAATTCTGTCCCTGCTGAAAGGTTCTGAACCCCTTTCTACAAATAAGATGTTCTACAGGCAGTAATCCCTGCATCTTATTTAGGATGCCCCTATGGTTTTACAAATACTGTAATATTTAGAACACACTGGAGTTAATGTGCCCCCTATTGGCTGCATGCATACATACAGATGACTGGCAGCGGGGATGCTGGCGATCAGAATACCAACGCTGACATCCCCATCGGAATCCCAACAGGGTTCTAGTAAGCAGACTTGCCTTCCCCCCTGGCCTAACCCGCCTTCATACTTCTGTTCGGCATCCTCATTGATGTCTGTATTCTGGCACTGGCATCCTTAGTAATATCAGCGTTACTGGCTTCTGGCGGTAGGTCGGATGTCGGTGTCGGTATTGCCTTTTAGTGTATAATATATTTTTCATATAGGATCTCTGGTTTCTCTTCTCCTTCAGGCTTTATGTGAATGCGCTCTCCAAACACCGTATGACAGTCTAAAACTGGGAATGGTCTCGGTCCTCGCAACACTGTCTGGGAGCATCTGCATAAAACAATACTTCCATGCAATCCCAGGTACAGTCTGTGCCGGAATGCAAAATCTTCACTCAGCAGTTTTGCAATGATTCAGTGTGGTTACAGTATATGGGCCCTTGACTAGTGGCGTAACTATAGAGGGTGCAGGGGGTGCAGCTGCTATGGGGCCCGGTGGCTTGGGGAGACCGAAGCCCAGCAGCCATCCCCCTGCACCCTCTTGAAATGTATGTATTAACTAGTGTGCCCCCACTCTGGTGATATCCCCTTTCCAGCTTCCATATATGTTAGCGGAAGATCCCCTCCCCCTCGCCCCACGCGCCGTCACCTGTGCGATGCCTCCGAGTCCAGAACAGAAACTGAAAGCAAGCTAAGTTAACACCCCCCTCCCTGGTGCGGCTGATCTCCGAAACCCTGGGCGGTGGGACGGTGCTAGGGAACTGGCACTGGAGGCTCCTCTGTCCGTCTTGCCGGCTCCGCCTCCAGTACAATGACAGCGAGACCCAGCAGTGGCTCCCTCCTCCCCAGGCACTGACCGCAAGAGCTTGGTGGCCCCCCACCCCTGGGAATGATCGTAAGACCTCCATGGGGAGCTTGGTGGCTCCCCCGGCACTGGTCCCAGCAAGCCCAGGCACTGATCCCCAGACCCAGTGTGTGTGTGTGGGGGGGGGGGGTGACTGGCTCCCTCCTCCCCAGCCCTAGCACGGATCAAGGAGGACTGCCATGCAGCAGCAGCTGGAGCTGAGGAACTGGATTGGGCAAGCCAGAGAAGCATTCCCCAGGTCAGTACTACCATCCACTGTCCCAAGCCCAGTGCACTCATGTCCTTGACCCCAGCCCAGTGCACCCCCCATCTGACCAACCATCCCCAGGCAAGTGCCCCCATCTAACCAACCATCCCCTGTCCCCAGCCCAGTGTCCCATCTAACCACCCATCCCCTGCCCTCAGCTCAGTGCCCTCCATCTAACCAACCATCCCCAGCCCAGCACCCCCCCTTTTAACCAACCATCCCACCCCCCTTCCCAGTGCCCCCCCCCCCCTTCCCAGTGTCTTGTCACCCTGCCACCCCCCCCCCCTACTCAGATTACTGCCCACATCCCACTGCCCACCACCCAACCCTCAGTCGGTACAGTCACAGCCCCCCCCCCACATAACCTTAATCATCACAGTCATGTCACCTTAACCAGTATCCAGTCTGTCTGATCCAGTTGTCTACTCTGTCTCACCCCTCCCCATCTACTAATCTGACCCCCCCCAAACCCCCCCTCATTCCGGCGGAATGCTGGGGGGCCCTTTCAAAATTTTGCTATGGGGCCCAGACAGGTCTAGTTACGCCTCTGACAGTAGCCCACACATTGGAAGGGGGAAATGGATGGTTAAAAGCAAAACTCATCATGGGGATGGTAATGAGCAGGATGGTGAACCACGATGCTGTGGTGACTGGTCCCTTTTGTGGTGGCAACTAATAGATGTAGTCGGCCCCCATTAGTGTTGCCACTGTTTCAGCACCATGGTACCAGCATAATTCACCTATGGTACTCATTTTGAATGGTAGAGAACATTGTCTTCAAAAGTGTGGTCGCCCACTGAGCTAGACCTGGCCACCACCGGCCTCCTTTCTCCTGGCTGGTCGCAGCACACATGTCATAGATTGACAACCCATACTCGCAGCAATTGCTTTCATGCTGTGATATGCCGGACAAATGTCTCTAATGCCCCTTTCCCACTGCAGGCTTTACACGGTAAAATGCCGTTTTTTTAGCCTTTTTAAACGGCTAGAGCTGCAGTGGGAAAGCTCCAGGTTGCTTTACACGGGTAACAAATACCGGTTTTTGTTACCCGTGTAAAAAGCAGTGTTTTTAACGTGTAAGAGCCGTTTTTTCGGCAGTGGGAAAGGGGTAGCCCTTTACACGTTAAAAAAAAAAACGGCATGGGGCCCCCCCCCCACTGCCGTAACCAGCACCAGGCTGAAGGAGCCGGGGCTGGTATTAAAAAAACCAGGAAACCCGACAAATAGGGGTTCCCTGATTTTTTACAACCAGCCCCAGGCTCCAGGTCCGGGGCTGGTTCCCAAAATACGGGGGACAAAATGACTAGGGGTCCCCCGTATTTTAAGAACCAACCCCAGGCACAACCAGCCAGCAGGGTAATGCCACAGCCGGGGGACACTTATGATATAAGTTCCCGCGGCCAAAGCATTAACCCTACCGACCAGTCAGCCTGGCCAGGGGCCCTGGGGGAGTGGGGACCCCCCCAATAAAGGGGTCCCCCCCCTCCAGGACTTACCTGACCAGGCTGAAGCCTGGTGCTGTCCTCGATGCCCCTGGGCGGTGGGCATCGAGCTGATGGTATGGTGTAAAAAATAGAATAAAAACCATTGTCTTTTACTGGTGAACTATGAGTCCCAGCAAGCCTCCCCCGCAAGCTGGGACTTGGAGAACCACAAGTCCCAGCCTGCGGGGCATTAAAGGGCCCGCTGGGTCTTGTAGTTCCACAGTAAAAGAAAGAGTTAAATAAACACACTGACACACGTGAAAAATAAAAGTTTAATACATACATAACACATACATACTGATACTTACCTATCTTCTTCCCGTAGGTAGCCCTGGTCCTGATGTCCTGGTCCGTGTCGGCGTCTGTATCCATGTCGGCGTCCCTGTCGGCGACGGCGTCGGCGGTCCGGAGTCCGAAGAAATCCATTTGGGAAGCTGTGGAAGGAAACCATACTCACCTGTCCCAGCGCGACGTAGTCCAGGTAAGGTCTTTGCAAAAAAAACAAACCGAGAACGCGAAACCAGACCGGACAGGGAGACGCACGGTGTTTGTTTACATCGTGCGGCTCCGCCTCCCGAATGCCGCTATTGGCCGCTAGGCCGCAAGGCGGCCAATAGCGGCATTCGGGGGCGGAGCCGCACGATGTAAACACACCGTGCGGCTCTCTGCCTGTTCGCTTGGTTCGGGTGTCGGTTTGTTTTTTTTGCAAAGACCTTACCTGGACTACGTCGCGCTGGGACAGGTGAGTATGGTTTCCTTCCACAGCTTCCCAAATGGATTTCTTCGGACTCCGGACCGCCGACGCCGTCGCCGACAGGGACGCCGACATGGATACAGACGCCGACACGGACCAGGACATCAGGACCAGGGCTACCTACGGGAAGAAGATAGGTAAGTATCAGTATGTATGTGTTATGTATGTATTAAACTTTTATTTTTCACGTGTGTCAGTGTGTTTATTTAACTCTTTCTTTTACTGTGGAACTACAAGACCCAGCGGGCCCTTTAATGCCCCGCAGGCTGGGACTTGTGGTTCTCCAAGTCCCAGCTTGCGGGGGAGGCTTGCTGGGACTCATAGTTCACCAGTAAAAGACACTGGTTTTTATTCTATTTTTTACACCATACCATCAGCTCGATGCCCACCGCCCAGGGGCATCGAGGACAGCACCAGGCTTCAGCCTGGTCAGGTAAGTCCTGGAGGGGGGGGACCCCTTTATTGGGGGGGTCCCCACTCCCCCAGGGCCCCTGGCCAGGCTGACTGGTCGGTAGGGTTAATGCTTTGGCCGCGGGAACTTATATCATAAGTGTCCCCCGGCTGTGGCATTACCCTGCTGGCTGGTTGTGCCTGGGGCTGGTTCTTAAAATACGGGGGACCCCTAGTCATTTTGTCCCCCGTATTTTGGGAACCAGCCCCGGACCTGGAGCCTGGGGCTGGTTGTAAAAAATCAGGGAACCCCTATTTGTCGGGTTTCCTGATTTTTTATTACCAGCCCCGGCTCTTTCAGCCTGGTGCTGGTTACGGCAGTGGGGGGGGCCCCACGCCGTTTTTTTTTTTTTAAATTCTCCCCCCCCCCCCCTATCTTTACACTGCTTAAACGGGTTTTTAAACGGGTAAGTGTGAATGTGACCTAAACAGCTTTTAAACGGTAATTTACCGTTTAAAAGCTGCAGTGGGAAAGAGTCTTTATGGCTCTTACCCGTTTAAAGACCCGTTTAAAAAAAACGGGTCATTACCCGTGTAGGCAGTGGGAAAGCAGCATAAAAGGGTTTGTCCCTGGGGGTAAACTCCGGCACATCAGACTTGCCCCCTTGTTTTTAAATAAGCTGCAGAAAAGTGGTAGTGTCCTTGATATAGTTGTCATTTTTGAAAATGAGTCTTTCCAACAAAACAGCAACCGGATTAATACAGGATTTTCCAGTTGCTCCAGTCTTCTTCATAGTGCTGAAAGTGCGCAAGAGGTTAGATAAGCCTCTTGGAAGGCCTATAATTTCTACAAGAAATTCCCTCTATCAAGCAACAGGGTCCGGACTCTTTACTTGTGAAAGCAAAGAATCTGGAGTCTGGACCACGTTATAAGTGAGGGCAGACATCCCCTTCCTGCCAGTAACAAAGATGACGCTGCCCAATTCAGAGCTGATACCTGTGCTAGCCTATATTATTACTATAAATGCTGCAGCCCGGACGACCATGTGATCGCGGACATCCTGATCACGTGATGCATTGTAAAAGCCTCTGCATGGAGGATCATACAATAGACCAACTTCAGCAACAAGTCATCAACAACCATGTGCTTATCAGTCTATGGGGAGGTGACAGAGAAAGGAAACTGCTGCAGCTGGAATTGCGATGGATGTTTGAATTAAAGACCATACACTCAGGGAGGTTGAATGAAAAAATTACATAGAGCATTTTCTAAGCACTGTACCCAGTGGGTGTGCCTACATGAGGTATTACAATCTCATTATAGTGTCATACACCTAAGTAATGAGGTAGGTTTTTATATTTTTATATTTTTTTATTATTTACATTTAGTATAGCAAATAAGATTAATGGTGAATGTAACAATATGCCATCATTTTCCCCCTCACACAATAGTCCATAATGGTTAATGCAGACCCCACAGGGGGTATGCAATTTTTGTTTACCAACAACTACTTAATATCCCATTCATAAATATTACTTTGTCCGTACAAATGACTTCCCGCCCCTATATGCTGGTTGTTCACAAATGGACATTTGTTTGTTTACTTTTTATAGTCTAAGTTTACACAGCTGACTTTTAGCTGCTACCAATCATGTGGTGCTGTAATATTTTTGTTGTCATTTCAGCAAGCCATATTGCCAAGGTAACACACGGCAACAAAGACAGCATCGCGGCAGGGCGCACTGAACCAGATGTGAGAGTAACGGAAGATGGAAGCCCGCACTGCAGCCGAGTACTGCAGTAATGGTTGAGGGTCAGTCACTTCTTCTCTCAACCTTTATTAGAGTCTTACCCCCCAATATATATTTCTGTATCTAGTTCGTGAACTCTGATAAGAAAAGTCACCAATAAACAAATAAAAGGAGGAAGTCCTTTTGGATGAAACGTGTCGGTGGACCCATTGTGGAAGTTGTGGGTGCACAGTGATCTATGACAAGTTTCACACCCTAAGAAAAACTAGTGTTTTATATAAGTAATTCCATATGTTACTGCTGAATTTTAATTTAATATCATGTAAATATTTTTAAAGTGTTTAATTTAACTGAGGGGGAAATTTACAAAGATGCAAAATCTATTTCAGAAGGGATATTGCTATGGGCAACCAATCAGATACTATCTATTATCTTCAAAAGGGTGTTAAATCAATAAGAATAAGAAATAGATTCTGGTTGGTTGCCAATAGCAACATCCCATGTGAAATAGAACTCCCATCTTAGGTTGGGATCATTTGATTCTGGTAGAAAAGGTGCTCCCCAACCTTCTTTTTTTTTTTGTATTTTTGCTAGTTGTAATCCTAATTAGGCAAAGGACCAGACCGGGGATTTGGCAGCCATTGTTTGTAAATCTGTAAATCTGTTTTAAGGTATACATAATTTATACCATAAAAGTCAGTATGAAAAACTCTTACCTGCAGCTAGTTTACCCATCAAGTGACCAATTCAATCATTTGCATATAAACAACACACAAAGTAGATGGATAATAACCAGAGCTAGAATAGATGTTAATACACTTGTGCAACTTGAGTTTTAGTAAATCCTATATCCTAAGTGTAAACTAAATCACATACAGTACGAGAAGCATAAAAAGTTCAGCCAATAAGTTCCTGAAATTCATATTTATTTGACCATACATAAAAAGTTGACACATGTAAAATGTCCCCATCTAAATAGTCAAAAATTCCCCAAATCTTCTTTAAAATGTCTTTAAAAAAACAACTAATCTCCCCGTATTTCCAAGTGTGAAAAAACAGGTTATTTATACCATCAAGCGCAATATTGGTATTTCTTATTATACTATATTCTTATTTTCTTATAATAAATAGATAGAGAGAGAGAGAATGAAAGAATAACTGGAGCACTCAACAGATTGCTATTGCAAACAAAAAGTAACTGAGGGTTATTTACAAAGAATATGAATAAGTCTCATATTCATTCATATTCAGCAATGCCTACAACTGTCATCGGGTGTTTTTTTTTTTTAACATATGCAGAATTTTTTTTTTCAAATTTACTAAGCTGTTGTTTTTTTTTATTATTATTATTATTATTTTCCAATGGCTGTGTTGTTGAATGGATTCATATTTTGCCATGCATATTCGTATTTTTGTTATTGTAAGTATTTTTGTATTTATGTCTGGCAGTGATGTTAGTGAGGTGGGGTGGAGGAGATGGAGGAGTAGACTTCTCTGTTGAGGAAGTTGCCGTTCAGGGGTCTGAGACCAGAGGCAAGAAACGCAGCATGGTGAAATTCTCCCATGCGGAGAGTTACGCCCTGGTGACTGTTTTATTGAGACACCCCTGGCAGCTCTTCAGCCCTGAGTCGGAGAAGGTGTCTGTGAGCAGGAAATCCACTTTGTGGCAGAAGGCGGTTACTGCTGTGAATCCGGAAGGCAGTGTTCGCCGGTCACTTGATAATTGTAAGAATCGCTGTTACGATATCAAGCGGCTGGTGAAGAAGAAAATATCTGAGGAGGCAAAACAGCAGCGCCACAATGGTGAGACTGCCCCTTCCACCATCAAGTTCACAGACTATTAGCAGATGATGCTTGAGCTGATTCCACCAGAAGTGATCCAGCCCTCTGGCATCATTGACACTGACACGGTGTGCTGATGAGTAGTAATGTTCATGTGACTGTGAATACCCATAATGTATGTTTTTAGATACTTTCATTTGTTGATACGGATTCGGTATGAAATCCCGACGGTGAAAATCGCGGGGCTCGCTGCACTCGCCATGCTTCGGGCTCAGTGGCTCGCTACGCTCGCCACACTATATAAAATCAACTCCACGCCGACGTGGATAGTGGGGGTATGAAAAGGTCGGAGGACGCATACCGACGCCCCTCGCTGGCTCGCTGCGCTCACCACGCTTCGGGTTGGCGTTGATAGTGGCAGTGGCGTGGGGGTGCATTTAACATTGTAAGCACCTATTAAGGTGCTTATAAAATTAAAGATTGTATATACAATTTAAAATCTCATCTCATTGCATTGTATGCCATTGTATGCCATATACAATGGTATACAATTTTAAATGAAATACAATGCCATACGACTGAATATCGTGGGCGCCGTGATAATACACAAGTACCGATTTTTTTTTATAAATTATTTTTATTTTTGACATACTTTATCAATTCAAAATGCCGGCATATAAGCTAGTACGACAGGAAAGGCTGTGCCTCACCTGCCTCACCCCACCACACGCCACTGTTCAGATCACACAATCTTGGAAACACCAGCACCCTCCAACACACCAACAGCTTCTCGATCGTATCTGGTTTGTAGCCAAAATGGAGTATATTACAAGTCTCCAAAACAACATGGTGGACAAGTTCATTGCAGTATGGTCTCCATGGTATGGAACTCAGGGTGTGACCATTCCTGGTCTATCTTGACCATTTGTTCCCTGTTCCTATTATCTAACCCAGCTAAATTTCTCAGCAATAACCATTTCTCTTATTCATACAGCACAAATTTTTATTTTATAACATTATCATTGGAGTGTATTCAATGCTCTGACTGCAAGCTATAATGGCGAGCAGTGCCGATAGCTCACCGTCAGAGTATTCAACTGCCTCCCCTTCACTCACCGTTTCCACCTTTCTGGTTCTTTTCAGCCCATTTTGTGCCCATTTAAATGGCGGGCTCGCCATAAAAAGCACCGCTGCATTTGCGGTGAACCGCACCATTTAAGGGGATCCTCTGGCAGGAGCATGCTCCTGTGGCCAGCAACCATTGCAGCGCTGGTTGCGGGAGCGTACTCCAGCGACAGATGGCCAGTACGCACAGGGATATGGTCACTCAGCGACCATATCCCCGGCAATTCACCCCGTGTGTATGGGGCTTAAGCCAATATTGTTCAGCGATCATATTTTTCCCGTGTGTACGGAGCTTTACTATTGTCTGGACTGATAACATGTCCTGTCTCACCACTGCACTATCTCCGCAATCCTGAAACATACATTTCCATACAACATACAAGTCACTATCAAAGTCCAAATACAGCATTGATTTCTAGAACATTACTTTTGGTATCGTCTAACACATCTGATCCTTGTTAATTTTTACATTGTCAAATTAATGCCATGTGTGATACCGAAAGTGTATAATTATGTATGTATAGAACCTACAGTTATTCATACAGCATTGAATTGCCTTCTAGATTGTGGCATTTATCATATACTTATATCCCTAATTAGCAGGAATTTGGATTCTACAGGATTATATTAGTCCCAATGGGACTTTATTTTATTGCATTTAATACTGTTGCATTACTATTAAATAATCTGATATATATATCACTGGCATTATAATTGGCTGAGAATGCTTTCTATTCCAAGGTCAAGTCTACATCAAAAGATTACTCTTTATTGCTGAAGGATGCAAAATCAAAGGTTAATACAAGCGGTGCAGAAAGGTTGCTTACGAAACGACTCTCCATCGCTGGTGTATAATAAGTTGATAAATCATCTAATAAACTCTTAAGTGGAAACATCCACTTCTACAGGAGCACAGCAATTGAAGTGAAACTCACATGAAACTTTATTTTTATGCTTTACTTTTGTCTAAAAAAAACACTTTCTTACCCTTGTTCTGAGGCCGTTTTGTTTAAACATTAGCACTGATCATATTCCAACGCCAATATTAATATTTTTTTTTTATTACTTTATTTATATTTTTATTGAATGTGATCAGGGGCTGAACTATGGTGTGTGTGGAGATAATATCCCCACTCAGTAGCGCTGCCACACTCAATAAATGGATACCCAGTCTTTTATGGGAAAAGTACAAATTTCTTTACTTAGGTGTCAGACCATAATACATTTTAAAAATTACACATTACATATACATAGTATTACACTCAAAAAGGACATACAAGACATACAACATAAAACACATAAGGCATGGGCTGGCTATGAGGCTTGTATCTGCATATACACTGTATATATATGAGGCAATAACATTTGTTTGTTTGAGCAAATAGTTACCAGTCCTCCTTGCAATCAGCAGCTCGTGCTGTACTGGGTGCGGGTCACCAAGTCCTATATCCGAGCCTATGGATGCTGTTGAAATAGCTCACTCCCTGTTGGGGGAGATCGGCTCCAGGTGCTTGTAACTCCCACAATGTCCAGATCCCCACTGGAATATTTGTAATCCAAAGATGTACTCAGACTGGTTGACTGGTTGTCTATGCGGCTAGAGCGGGCTCCAATACGCATTTCTCCGCCTCTCTTACTCGGCGGCTTCCTCAGCTGGATGCCCTGTCTCTTCTGATGCCGGTTTTTATTTGATATGCGTTTGCGGGCTTCCGCGACTTCCGCATTTTGCGGGTCACGCCTCACTCTGGATATCCCACATTTGGCGGCCATCTTCTTCCGCACCTTGCGGCTCAAGCCTCGCTTTCACCCACCAGTGAGTGTACAGCGGCGGCCATCTTTATTACTCAAAGCTGTTTGCTGTTTTTACATGTAGCGGCGGCCATCTTTTTGGTTATTTGTCAATGTGACATCGGCAAAGTTAAATCTAGGGGGTAGGTGTGTACTTGCGCTGCTGACAATTTATTTGATAAATTTAACACTCTAATTTGCCAGACAATTGTGCTGAGAAATGAATGAAGGACACACTGCTTAAATAATACAAAATTTATATGTAAAAAGATAAAAAAGCTTACAATACACAATACATAAATAATTACATATATAGAAATAAGCAAAAATAAGAAAATAAAAATATATGCAGGTAACAATAGGATTAATATCAATATAATGGGCTTGTTGGAGTAAATACCATATAATATGGTTTTGAGAATAGGACTGGACGTATAGTTTGGAAGCTCCGCTTTTTAAATATATTTCAAGTACGTTTATAGCAGCAATTGTAAAGGTCCAAAAAGTTTATTGTATGGTGATGAGTTAGTGGATTAGTATCCAGATAGAGTTATTGTTAGTAGTATGAGTAGTTGAAACGCTGGATGTATGGACGAATTTAGCATGTAAATTTACATGCATCCAGAAATAAATAGCCAGGTAATGCTGGTAATTGCGATGGTATAGTAATACAGAGCGGGGCTCTGGTTGTATCTCACCCCTTATGGACAAGTTGTCAGCTGGTTGCTCCTGATCGAGGGGGCGGCTGGAGTAGGTATCGTGCGGGGCGCTTCAATGCGCCGTCAGCCAGCGCTCACTCCTCCGGCAGCAGGAGCGTCCAAGTAGTGCAGACGCTGTGGGTGATGTTGGGGTGAGAGCCCTGCAGGAAGAACGGGGTAAACGAGAGCTGGAAGTGCACAGCGGTCTCGTATGCGGCAGCCTGTAGCCCAGATGCGTCCGTGGTCTGGTGACGTCAACGCGTTTCGTCTCCTGAATCAAATGGAGACTTTCTCAAGACGAAAGTCTCCATTTGATTCAGGAGACGAAACGCGTTGACGTCACCAGACCACGGACGCATCTGGGCTACAGGCTGCCGCATACGAGACCGCTGTGCACTTCCAGCTCTCGTTTACCCCGTTCTTCCTGCAGGGCTCTCACCCCAACATCACCCACAGCGTCTGCACTACTTGGACGCTCCTGCTGCCGGAGGAGTGAGCGCTGGCTGACGGCGCATTGAAGCGCCCCGCACGATACCTACTCCAGCCGCCCCCTCGATCAGGAGCAACCAGCTGACAACTTGTCCATAAGGGGTGAGATACAACCAGAGCCCCGCTCTGTATTACTATACCATCGCAATTACCAGCATTACCTGGCTATTTATTTCTGGATGCATGTAAATTTACATGCTAAATTCGTCCATACATCCAGCGTTTCAACTACTCATACTACTAACAATAACTCTATCTGGATACTAATCCACTAACTCATCACCATACAATAAACTTTTTGGACCTTTACAATTGCTGCTATAAACGTACTTGAAATATATTTAAAAAGCGGAGCTTCCAAACTATACGTCCAGTCCTATTCTCAAAACCATATTATATGGTATTTACTCCAACAAGCCCATTATATTGATATTAATCCTATTGTTACCTGCATATATTTTTATTTTCTTATTTTTGCTTATTTCTATATATGTAATTATTTATGTATTGTGTATTGTAAGCTTTTTTATCTTTTTACATATAAATTTTGTATTATTTAAGCAGTGTGTCCTTCATTCATTTCTCAGCACAATTGTCTGGCAAATTAGAGTGTTAAATTTATCAAATAAATTGTCAGCAGCGCAAGTACACACCTACCCCCTAGATTTAACTTTGCTACTTTCTATTGTGGGTTGAGGCAATCCCACAGGTGCTGTATGCAGCAGCAGACAATTGAGTAATTAAGCACCATAGCGTGACTATATTAACTCCCTATAAAGCGCCGGGGACCTTGCTAAACTGGGATCTGGCTGTTTAGCCATTCTCAGCAAGTAAGGAATCCTAATGTGACATCGGCGGCCATCTTTTTGGTTGGATGTCAATATGACAGCGGTCGCTTCCCTGGGGATTCTCGGCGGCCATTTTTATATATAAATATAAATAGATATATCTCGGTGTTTCTTAGTCCATCCCCATTTAAACGGTCACCATTTTGTTGGTTATAATTCCATTATGGCTTTTCGTATCAATGGACCATCACTGGGTATTTGCATTTATGCCTCATTATAAAGAAGTCCCGAAAACACAGTCTTTATACATGTATATGCAGATTTTATTTTTGTTTTATTATATTGTACAATATTATGCCTCTTTCTTTATATACATTTAGTAGTCATGCCCATTGTCACGCCCATAATAGGTTGCCGCTTAGCCCATAGATTTGCTCATTTATTGCCTCATATATCATGCCACCATGCCAGCCTCATGACCAGATATCATATCATAAAAAATAATAATGATAATTTTCAATTACTATATTTATTTCATAAAAAGGCCTATCATTAATTAAGAGACACCTATAACAATAATATTAATAATAAAAAATATATATAATAAAAAATATATATAATTAGTATATATATATAGAAAGAATCCATATATATATACACATACAAAATATACATCAAAATAAATTAAATAATAATAATGAACATAGTAATGATAATCCTAATACTAATAATCATGGTCTATACACTCAATTGATAAAATTAATTAATAATATCTTTATAATAGCAAAAGTCCCTTTTGGGTTTAGGGGGATCTCTTCGGGGGCTACATAAGGAAAGGGGGGGGGGAAGGGGGAGAGAGAGAGAGAAAAACAAGAGAGATGATGAGGGAAGGAAGGGACGGAAGGGAAAAGGGTATTTTCCGTTCTCAAGAAAGGGTCGGCATCTTATGGGACAATGCAACAGGTTCCCTAATATTCATATTATCATGTTCCAAGATGGGGGTCAGGTGGGGTCCGTTATCCATGATCACATTCTTCTGACCTCCATATTGGGACACACACATTTCTAGATTTCTACATTATATGAACCTATCTTCATCAAAAAAGAGGTAGGGATACAAGGGGAGATAGATTATATGGACCTATCTTCATCAAAAAGAGGTAGGGATACAGAGGGGAGATGGAGCAAAATCCCTTCACAATAGCATTTTTATATATATATATATACACGTGGGGATCAGATAGGGTATATTTCTCATAGTTTTATTTCGCTATCTTCCATAACAGAAGGTCTGTGTAGTCACGAATCTATATACCATTCATTTCTATTGTGTCGTTCAGGCATTGTGGGGTCAATGTCCTTAGAAAAAATATCCAATATGCCTCCTTACGGCACAGTTGGCTATATCTGTCTCCCCCTCTTGCCGTATGTTTAATTTGTTCGATCCCTATCATGGTCACATTTTTCATATCCCCTTTTTGGCAGATTGCCATATGTTTGTAAAGGCTATTTGTCCTTGACATACCAATTATGTTCCTCCTATGCTCCATAAATCTTATATGCAGATTCCTAATTGTTCGTCCTACGTATTGAAGCCCGCATCCGCAGGTCAATACGTATATTATATAATCTGTCTTACAGTTAATGAAACTTTTTATTGGGAACATTTCATTCGTTACTTGGGATTTGAAGTTCAGATTTTTTCTTTCTAAGTTCTTACAGGACAGGCATTTTTCATTTCCACATACATGATATCCATCCGGCTTCTCAGGTAGCCATGATGGTTTTAGGGATTTTTTATTTTTATCCTTATACATACTTGGGGCTAATTTTGTTTTCAGATTTTTTGATTTTCTAAAAACTACAGTGTTGTTAATATTTATTTCTGGTTTGATATGTTCATCTAATTCGAAAAGATGCATATTTTTCTTAACGATCTTCTTGATTTTATTGGCCTGTGTATTAAATTGAGTTACAAAGAATGCTCCTCCTTCTCTGTTTTTCTTCTTATTTTGTTGTTTTTGTGGATTTGGTTTAAGTAAAACTTCCCTATGCATCCCTTCTACTGCTGCTAGGGATTCCTTTAGTAATTCATCCAGATAGCCCTGTTCTGCAAAAGCGTCATATAAGTTTTTACTTGGAGTTTCAAAGGCAGTGTGTGATGAACAATTTCTCTTTACCCTCATGAATTGGCTTTTTGGGATGTTCCTCTTCCACTTATCATAGTGGTTACTATTGTAATTCAAATAGCGATTTTGGTCTACGTCTTTCACAAAAGTTTCTGTTGTGATGACTCCCTCTATGACAGTGAGAGCAATATCCAGAAAATTTACCTTCTCCTTGTGATGAGTGCTTGTGAATTTGAGACCAAACGAATTAGTGTTTAAATTATCCGTGAATTTCGTGACTGATTCCAAATCCCCATCCCAAATTAAAATAAAGTCGTCTATATACCTACCATAGAGGACCAGGTTCGCCCCGTATCCGCCCCCCCAAATGTATCGCTCCTCAAAGCGACCCATAAATAGGTTGGCGAAACTCAGGGCGAACCTGGTCCCCATGGCCGTCCCCCGTGACTGTAAATAAAATTGTGAATCAAAAATAAAATAATTGTGCGTTAAAATAAACTCAATAGCCTGTAAAATAAATGTGCGAAGTTGTGGTGTCACGTCCATATCCATTAACAAATAGTGTTCAACCGCTGTTATTCCCAAACTGTGATCTATATTTGAATAAAGTGATTCTACATCACACGTGATAAAATAATAACCCTCTTTCCACACCACATCATTAATTTTACTTAAAAAGTGTGTTGTGTCTTTAATATATGAGTCCAATTCCATAACATATTTCTGAAGGTGACTGTCAACGAAAAATGATAAATTATTGGTCATTGACCCCACCCCGGCAATAATTGGTCTACCGGGGGGGTCTATTAGAGTTTTATGTATTTTCGGCAGAAAATAATACGTGGGTGTGACCGGGTGCGTAATAAACAAAAAAGTGCTGGTTTCTCTGGATATTGCTCCCACTGCCATACCCTCATCCAACATATGTTTATATTCTTCCTGAAATCTCACAGTTGGATTTCCAGGCAGTTTTCCATAGTAATCCTCATTATTCAGCTGTCTGTAAGCCTCTTTTAGATAATCCACTGTCTCCATGAGAACAACCCCCCCCCCCCCTTGTCTGCCTGTTTAATGGTCAGATTAGGGTCATCACACATTGCCTTTATTGCCTCTCTTTCTTGTTTTGTCAGATTATCCCTCATCTTATCCTTATCTGTTTTAGTGCATAGCTCCCTAAATTCCTCCAATGTATTTTTATAGAAGCTCTCTATAAAGGGGCCTCTATATTGCAGGGGATAAAATTCTGATTTTTTCTTGAACCTCATCCTTTTAGTGCCCTCATTGAGACTAAAGATTTGAACCCCCTCGTCCTCCTGTATATCATTTTCCTCTGAAAGGGATTCAAGGATTTTAATCATTTCATCATCCTCCTGATTCAGAGTTACAGAAAAATCCTCATTGGTTATAAATTTCTGTTTTTTAAGGGAAAAAAATCTCTTTTGGCTGAGGGTTCTGACAAACCTATTTAGGTTGATAAAAAGTTCAAATAAGTTGGGTTTATTCGCAGGTGCAACATTTAACCCTTTCTGTAATACACTTATTTCCTCCTCTGTTAACACTTTTTTTGATAAATTAAAAATGCCTTTTCCTTTCACTGTCTTTTCCCTCTTCCGTTTACTTCCTCCTCGTTTTCCCCTTGGTCGTACTCTCTTGCTCTTTTTGATGTTCCCTTTTGACCCTCTGTTCTGTATGGGGCATAATTGGACCTCGGTGTTCCCCCTAAAAAAAACAGGTTCTCCTCTTCTATATGGGGTATTACTTGCTCCCTTATATCTCCTAACTCCTCCTCTGTCCCCATCAAAAATCCTTACTGCTCCCCTAAAATTACTGTATTTCTCCTGACTTGTTGGGGTCTCACATTCTGAAAGGGGTTCATATCTATTTCTTGTTACAATGGGATATCTTTCTCTATCCTCTCCCCTACCTCTCTGTTGAAATTTTTGGCCATTGAATCTTTTATTCCTTTGTTCCTGATAATCACCATGAGGTCTCCTCTCATATTCATTTCTAGGGGGTATCTCGTGTCCCATCCCTTCCCTTTTGGTCTATTGTAAGAATGTACAGTACCCTGTTCATAATCAATCTTATCCCTATCCATCTTGCTATTTTTCCTATGTATCAAAGAATTCTCAAAATCCTCCACATTTTTATTAACCAGTTGATCTCTTTTTGAGAATTCTGGATCTCCAGTATGTTTTTTAAGGAGTTCCTGGACGGACTTAATCTCCTTTTGGATCTCTTGTACTTTTTTCTCTCTGTATTTGATGAGTAACTTCATCACATTTTTTGAGCAATTGTCTAACAGAGTATCCCATTCCTCTGTGAACCCTTTATCGTCCTTAAATGTGGAGGTTTTTAGAATTCTGAGGCCTCTTGGTATCAAATTTAGGTCTAAGTATTTTTGTAATGAGATATGGTCCCACCAGTGCCTTGTCTCGTCTGTGCATAAGTTCTCTAATTTATTAAACAGACCATAGACGACTTAATTTTACGTAGGTATATAGACGACTTAATTTTAATTTGGGATGGGGATTTGGAATCAGTCACGAAATTCACGGATAATTTAAACACTAATTCGTTTGGTCTCAAATTCACAAGCACTCATCACAAGGAGAAGGTAAATTTTCTGGATATTGCTCTCACTGTCATAGAGGGAGTCATCACAACAGAAACTTTTGTGAAAGACGTAGACCAAAATCGCTATTTGAATTACAATAGTAACCACTATGATTAGTGGAAGAGGAACATCCCAAAAAGCCAATTCATGAGGGTAAAGAGAAATTGTTCATCACACACTGCCTTTGAAACTCCAAGTAAAAACTTATATGACGCTTTTGCAGAACAGGGCTATCCGGATGAATTACTAAAGGAATCCCTAGCAGCAGTAGAAGGGATGGATAGGGAAGTTTTACTTAAACCAAATCCACAAAAACAACAAAATAAGAAGAAAAACAGAGAAGGAGGAGCATTCTTTGTAACTCAATTTAATACACAGGCCAATAAAATCAAGAAGATCGTTAAGAAAAATATGCATCTTTTAGAATTAGATGAACATATCAAACCAGAAATAAATATTAACAACACTGTAGTTTTTAGAAAATCAAAAAATCTGAAAACAAAATTAGCCCCAAGTATGTATAAGGATAAAAATAAAAAATCCCTAAAACCATCATGGCTACCTGAGAAGCCGGATGGATATCATGTATGTGGAAATGAAAAATGCCTGTCCTGTAAGAACTTAGAAAGAAAAAATCTGAACTTCAAATCCCAAGTAACGAATGAAATGTTCCCAATAAAAAGTTTCATTAACTGTAAGACAGATTATATAATATACGTATTGACCTGCGGATGCGGGCTTCAATACGTAGGACGAACAATTAGGAATCGGCATATAAGATTTATGGAGCATAGGAGGAACATAATTGGTATGTCAAGGACAAATAGCCTTTACAAACATATGGCAATCTGCCAAAAAGGGGATATGAAAAATGTGACCATGATAGGGATCGAACAAATTAAACATACGGCAAGAGGGGGAGACAGATATAGCCAACTGTGCCGTAAGGAGGCATATTGGATATTTTGTCTAAGGACATGGACCCCACAAGGCCTGAACGACACAATAGAAATGAATGGTATATAGATTCGTGACTACACAGACCTTCTGTTACGGAAGATAGCGAAATAAAACTATGAGAAATATACCCTATCTGATCCCCAAGTGTATATATATATATATATATATATATATATATATATATATATATATATATAATGCTATTGTGAAGGGATTTTGCTCCATCTCCCCTCTGTATCCCTACCTCTTTTTGATGAAGATAGGTCCATATAATCTATCTCCCCTTGTATCCCTACCTCTTTTTTGATGAAGATAGGTTCATATAATGTAGAAATCTAGAAATGTGTGTGTCCCAATATGGAGGTCAGAAGAATGTGATCATGGATAACGGACCCCACCTGACCCCCATCTTGGAACATGATAATATGAATATTAGGGAACCTGTTGCATTGTCCCATAAGATGCCGACCCTTTCTTGAGAACGGAAAATACCCTTTTCCCTTCCGTCCCTTCCTTCCCTCATCATCTCTCTTGTTTTTCTCTCTCTCTCTCCCCCTTCCCCCCCCCCTTTCCTTATGTAGCCCCCGAAGAGATCCCCCTAAACCCAAAAGGGACTATTGCTATTATAAAGATATTATTAATTAATTTTATCAATTGAGTGTATAGGCCATGATTATTAGTATTAGGATTATCATTACTATGTTCATTATTATTATTTAATTTATTTTTATGTATATTTTGTATGTGTATATATATATATATATATATATATATATGGATTCTTTCTATATATATACTAATTATATATATTTTTTATTATATATATTTTTTATTATTAATATTATTGTTATAGGTGTCTCTTAATTAATGATAGGCCTTTTTATGAAATAAATATAGTAATTGAAAATTATCATTATTATTTTTATGATATCATATCTGGTCATGAGGCTGGCATGGTGGCATGATATATGAGGCAATAAATGAGCAAATCTATGGGCTAAGCGGCAACCTATTATGGGCGTGACAATGGGCAAGACTACTAAATGTATATAAAGAAAGAGGCATATATTGTACAATATAATAAAACAAAAATAAAATCTGCATATACATGTATAAAGACTGTGTTTTCGGGACTTCTTAATAATGAGGCATAAATGCAAATACCCAGTGATGGTCCATTGATACGAAAAGCCATAATGGAATTATAACCAACAAAATGGTGACCGTTCTAATGGGGATGGACTAAGAAACACGGAGATATATCTATTTATATTTATATATAAAAATGGCCGCCGAGAATCTCCAGGGAAGCGACCGCTGTCATATTGACATCCAACCAAAAAGATGGCCGCCGATGTCACATTGACAAATAACCAAAAAGATGGCCGCCGCTACATGTAAAAACAGCAAACAGCTTCGAGTAATAAAGATGGCCGCCGCTGTACACTCACTGGTGGGTGAAAGCGAGGCTTGAGCCGCAAGGTGCGGAAGAAGATGGCCGCCAAATGTGGGATATCCAGAGTGAGGCGTGACCCGCAAAATGCGGAAGTCGCGGAAGCCCGCGAACGCATATCAAATAAAAACCCGCATCAGAAGAGACAGGGCATCCAGCTGAGGAAGCCGCCGAGTAAGAGAGGCGGAGAAACGCGTATTGGAGCCCGCTCTAGCCGCATAGACAACCAGTCAACCAGTCTGAGTACATCTTTGGATTACAAATATCCCAGTGGGGATCTGGACATTGTGGGAGTTACAAGCACCTGGAGCCGATCTCCCCCAACAGGGAGTGAGCTATTTCAACAGCATCCATAGGCTCGGATATAGCACGAGCTGCTGATTGCAAGGAGGACTGGTAACTATTTGCTCAAATAAACAAATGTTATTGCCTCATATATATACAGTGTATATGCAGATACAAGCCTCATAGCCAGCCCATGCCTTATGTGTTTTATGTTGTATGTCTTGTATGTCCTTTTTGAGTGTAATACTATGTATATGTAATGTGTAATTTTTAAAATGTATTATGGTCTGACACCTAAGTAAAGAAATTTGTACTTTTCCCATAAAAGACTGGGTATCCATTTATTGAGTGTGGCAGCGCTACTGAGTGGGGATATTATCTCCACACACACCATAGTTCTGCTTCTTCCACAGAGATTCACAATCTCTCTGTAAAGGTGGCAGCAGCCATACTCAAAGTATATATTGAATAAAGGTGGGTCAGATCCCCCAGTAAAGTCAGCCAGCGCTACTGAGTGATTTTTTTCACTCTCCCCCTCCCCCTTTGGTTAATTGATCAGGGGCTGGCTGGCAACTTTTAGCCTGGGGGGCAAGTCCAAAGCACTGGCCCATAAGTAACAGCACATCATAAAAATGGAGGTTTTTTGTTAAAAATATATGTATTAGTAAAAAAAAAATAATAATAACACCACAGGCTACTCCCCCTGTATAATAACAGGACACCACAGGCTGCTCCCCCTGTATAATAACAGGACACCACAGACTGCTGCCCTGTAAAATAACAGGACACCACAGACTGCTGCCCTGTATAATAACAGGACACCACAGACTGCTACCCTGTATAATAACAGGACACCACAGACTGCTGCCCTGTATAATAACAGGACACCACATACTGCTCCCTGGATAATATCAGGACACCGCAGGCTGATACCCGCACAAGGATCAGGGGAAGCCGGGCACTGGCACACACAAACTCACAGTAGCCGGCGGAGGGCTTTTGTACACACCACCCCACCTCCCCTGCCATGCTTACAGCAGGCTGTGGACGCTTCCGGAAGCTCTTACTGTCATTGCTGGTCAGCTCCGCCTCCTTGAGTAGCTGAAGGAGGCGGAGCTGCTCACCTATGGCAGTGAGAGTGGCCGCAGCTGCCACACGGACAGTCTCCTGCAGCCAGCCTAATATATGATGCAGGGGGATTAGTGACACTACCCCCTGGCCTAGCACATTATTGTAATGTGGCTCCAGGTTAACTGAAATCTTGCGCAAGCGCAGAAGCTCCAATTGTGGCAGCTGAGGGTTTGTATGTATCAGCCTGGCTTGGTAGGAGAATGGCCACTGAGAGGAGTGCGGGACACGGCACACTGAAAATTTGCCTGGCTTCCCGGCATCCCAATCCGCCCCTTCCACAGGCTGCTCACCTGCATACAAAAAAAATAAGAGGACACCACTGGCTGCTCTCCTGCATAAATGAAGAACAGGACACCACAGGCTTCTCCCTTGCATAAATAAAAAGGACAGCACGGGCTGCTTCCATGCATAAATAAAGAACTGGACACCTCAGGCTGCTCTCCTGCATAAAGAACACGGCACCACAGGTTGCACACTTGCGTAAAAAAAACGGACACCACAGGCTGCTCTCCCTGTATAATAATAATGCCATGACACCACAGGTCACTCTCCCTGTATAATAAAATTAATGCCATGACACCACAGGCTGCTCCCCCTGTACAATAATAATTATGACACCACAGGCTGCTCCCGCTGTATAATAATAATGCAATGACACCACAGGCTGCTCCCGCTGTATAACATAAAAGTAATGCCATGACACCACTGGCTGCTCCCTCTGTATAATAATAATGCAATGACACCACAGGCTGCTCCCGCTGTATAATAATAATGCAATGATACCACAGGCTGCTCCCGCTGTATACAGCGGTGTAGCTAGGTGCCATGGTGCCCGGAGCAAGGGCATGTTTCGCGCCCCCCCCCACCACCACCACCAATCTCCCAAACCCCATGATCCATGATTATTCCCCATGACTTGATCTTTACATAAAAAACTAAAATCCACCTTGATGAGAGACAGCCAGCAGCAGTCAGCCTCCTCCTCCAGGCTACAGCCAGCGCTTGATACGATATTATGATTGATTTACCAGCGTGGCTTAAGGTGTTAAGAATTAGTAGTTACGCCCAATGTCTAATGCTGTGTACACACGGGGGCGATAGGGGATGAAATCGCTGGGAATATGGTCGCTGAGCGACCATATTGCCAGTGATTGGAGTGTGCACCAGCGATAAATCGCTGGGTGCGCGCTCCCGTTTTCAGCCCCTGAATGGTCGCTGGTCGGAGGAACATGCTCCTCTGACCAGTGACATCCCCTGCCTCTTCTCCTGGCAGTGTTTTAATTTTCATCTGCGATCTCTGGTCGCAGATGAAAACGGGACACTGAGCAATATATTGCCAGCGATCATATTGCCCCGTGTGTACGCACCTTTAAGGGCAAAATGTCCCTGCCCCTTTAGCAGCATCCTGCTAAAACTGCCATTCATGCTGTAAATGCACTAATAGATGCCATGCAGCCAGCATCCCGACTGATGAGTATATGGGGAGTAGCAGTGGTCGGCCAGGGATGGGGGGGGGGGGGGGGGTAGGTTTAGGCACTAGTGGAGGAACTAGAGTTAGGAGGTGGGTTAGGTTGCAGAAGGGCAAGTTTGGCAATTAGAACAGGGGTCTAGGATTTTGCAGGCTGGAGGGTTAGGTTTAAGCAGAGGGGGACAGGGTTAGGCACTGGTTGAAAGGGTTAGGCTGTCCTGATGGGATTTTCCGTATTGGGATGCTGGGGTTGGTGTTTTGACCACCGGCATCCCCACCAATGGGATATCATATGTAACCCCTTCTACGTGGTTGTGGCTACAGACGAGAAATTCCACCCTTGAAGTCTCATTCATGCACGGGATAGGGATTGCTGGTTAGGGATGGCTGTGAAGGGGGATGGATCAGGTGGTGTTTGGGGAAGCTCATTCAGCCCCAGGTCCATGGCCTGCTTGCATCATTTGTGGTCCCAATGGAGGGAGCCGCAAGGAGGCGGGTAAGGTGTGGGATGAATTGTGGGACTATGCTGGGTGGCGGGGGCATAAACAGAAATATTGGGGCCTGGTACACTAATACCTGTAGAGCCCCCCAACCTTGAAATACAGACATTTATATATATATATATATATATATATATATATACAGAGAGAGAGAGAGAAGACAGTTTAACAGTTTGGCACAGCCACATCAACGGGTACTTCGGCAGGTATACACACACACATTATATATATATATATATATATATATATATATATATATATACACACACACATACATACACAGAAATTATATACACACACACACACATGCATACGGGATGCAGTTAAAATCCCGGCGGTCGGGATCCCGGCGTTCAGAATCCCGACGCCGGAATCCCGACCGCCGAAATGCCGACACATTCTCCCTCCTGGGGTGTCCACGACACCCCTGGAGGGAGAATAAATTAGTGTGCCGAGCGTAGCGAGGCACCGGGCCCGCTGCGTGGCGAGCGCAGCGAGCCCGCAAGGGTGGGCGATCCACGTCCCCCCCTTGTCGGCATTTCGGCTGTCGGGATTCCGGCGTCGGGATTCTGAACGCCGGGATCCCGACCGCCGGGATTCAATACTGAATCCATGCATACAGTATGTACATATAGAGCCCCCCAACCTTAAAATACAGATATACATTTATAGTATATCGAGAGAAACAAGACAGTCCATATAAAAGGGTACTTTGGTCGTTATACACATATTATACACACACACACACATATATACACACACACACATGCATACAGTTTGCACATATATGACTTCAAAATTGACACAGTCACAATGGGTGCCAGGACCCAGGAGGGACTCACCTAAGCCAGGGTGTATAAGTTGTCTAGAGTGGCTGCATGTGGAAATCCCCCCATGTCCATTGCAAACTTGTTATCCAGCGCTTGGGGGAGGCTGTCAGCCACCTAAAGGATAGGCTCGTGGCTGCTGTTCCGTGCCCCCCAGTGTCAGCAGCACCGAGCAACAGCAGGAAGGGGCCGCGCAGTCAGATGGGGGGGGGGGAGGGTGGGCGGGGCGCGATCGCGGGATTCGGGAACATGCGGAGGACGGAGGGCGGGAGGTGATCAATGACAGGAATATGCCTGGGGTGGGGCGGATTGGAGGGTGAGGACGGAGAGGAAGATAGTGGGCGGATGATGTGTGCGGGGTGAATCGCTCGGGCTGCACGGGGCGGGGGAATCCAGACAGAGAGTACAGCACACCGCGCTGGCAACTTGCGGAGGGAGGGCGGCGCCCTGTGCCCCTCCTGCGCCCGGAGCGTACGCTCCAGTGGCTCCGCCCTCCCTACGCCTCTGGCTGTATAATATAACAATAGTAATGCCATGACACAAATTATTATACAGGGGGAGCAGCCTGTGGCGTCATTGCATTATTATTATACAGAGGGAGCAGCCTGTGGTATCATGGCATAATGCCATGACACCACAGGCTGCTCCCCCTGTACAATATAAAAGTAATGCCATGACACCACAGGCTGCTCCCCCTGTATAATATAATAGTAATGCCATGACACAAATTATTATACAGGGGGAGCAGCCTGTGGTGTCATTGCATTATTATTATTATTATACATGAAACAGCAGATATATTGTTTTTTTAATTTGTGTTTAATGCTAACTTACTGTATTTTATCCCTCCTGTCCTGCTGCTGCTGCGGCTCCAGGAATTTAAATTCCGCTCTCTGCGGCCTGTCCTGCTGCGGCTGCGGCCCCCCCGACTCGTCCTGCGGCCTGCTTTCCTTTCTCTTTGCAGACGCGTGGGTGGGAGGCGTCATCGTCATGACGTCCCCACCCAGCGTCTGCCGCCCGGGGATAAGAGGGAACAGACGGCCGGGCCCTCCTCCACGTAGCCGTGGAGGCCGGCGGCCATGTTCCTGTGGCCGCAGACATCTTTTAAAAGACCACAGGAACATGGCCGCCGGCAGTGCAAATAAAACGGTAAGGCGGCCTCGGACACGGCCACGGCCTGCAGCACACCTGGCAGAGCGGCCTGGGGGGCAGATGGCACCCTGCCCCCCGGCCCAGCCCGCCCCTGAATGTGATATAAGAAAATACAAAACAGTAAACAAATCAAACATTCGTTATTGTTGTTTTTTTAAGGAGAAAGGGGGGAGGAGGGTACAAAACAAACAAAGAAAGGGAAAGGGAGGGACGGGAACGGTAACAATACAATAGTATAGTATTAGCAAAGTATATAAATAGTAGAAATACATCATTATAACCGTTCCAGCTTCCCACTGTCACAACTCCATGCACAGTAGGCACACTTAAGGGGCATGATTTGTAACATCTGTCATTAGTGTGTGCTGTCCCTTGCAGATTTATAGCGAAACGGTCATTGGGTCACCAGCAAGTTGTTAGACAGTCATTAGGTCGACACCATTAGGTTGACATGCATTTAGGACATGTGTCTAGGTCGACATGCAGGAAGGTCGACATGAGTCTAGGTCTACATGGGTTAGGTTGACAGGGTCATTAGGTCGACAATGGTTAGGTTGAAAGTAAAAAGGTCGACATGGGGTTTTTCAATGTTTAAAGAGCCGACATGTGCCGACAGGCGGTTTTTCATGCCCTACCATCCACTAGGCTCGTGGTGGGAGAATAAAATAGTGTGCCAAGCGTAGCGAGGCACCAATCCCAAAGCATCATGAACGCAGCGTGGTGCACTTTAACCTTTTTTCGTGTCGACATTTGGATAAAAAATAGTGAAAAACCCCATGTCGACCTTATGACTGTCAGCCTAATCCATGTCGACCTAATGACCCTGTCGAGCTTATGACCCTGTCAACCTAACCTATGTTGACCTAGATTCATGTCGACCTAGACACACGTTGACCTAAATGCATATAGACCTAATGGTGTCGACCGAATGACTGTCTAACAACTTGCTGGTGACCAACTGATTCACACCCGATTTATATAGAGCATTACTGATGATCCATCAACTTATATTCTACCCAAGATAGCCATGTCTTTGTTGTGGACGATAGTGGGAGTGAATTAAAAGGTATGCCAGCTGTTTCAAAGTGTGATCGAACAGCCTTTTCTATGTCAGTTAAACAGGGTATATTAACAGTTCTCCAGTTACGAAACAGAAGGCGTTTAGTGGAAAATAATATATGACCAATTACGTATTTATCAGAAGGTGAGGCTGTGTCTGAAAGTACATGACATAATGCAATTTTTGGTTGTGGAGCAATAACTCTTTCTAAGATAGTAGAGATAAGTTGAAATACCGACTTCTATAAATCGATTAAGAGAGGACATGCCCAGAATACATGATAAATTGATCTCACCCCACCACAGTTGCACCAACATAAATTTGGGTTTGTGGGGCTTATTTTGTGTAATAAAGCATGTCATATATAAATGGATAAGTTTAAAATGTTGTTGGAGATGAGATATGCACTTAGACATTTTGACACCCATCTGGAATACTGATTGCCATTCCTCCTCCTATGTCGATTTCCCATTTGACCTTAGAAGAAAATTTTGTGAAATGTGGAGGTGTAATTAGGAATGTATACCACCTAGATATTGCACCTTTACTATTTGTCTTTTGAAGTAGTTCCCATGTCACTGTAGGTAATGGCGTTAGAGTGTGAGAGGATGGGGAGACACTCCGCAGCCAGTGTCTCACTTATTTGAAGAATTCTTTCCAGGATATAGAATATTTGGTACTTGTGTATTATCACGGCACCCATCGCATCGCATACCACTAATTAAGGTATGCGATGGTATGCGATGGACCCGATTTGAGGCTTTTCCCGGGAAGAGTGTACAATTTTAATATTGCATCGCGACGCGATTTCAATGTTGAATGCCCAGGCAGACCCGATTTTTTATTGTATCCCCACCCTGATGGGTAATAAGTATGTTAAATGTCCCCCCCATTGTTAACGCCACCCCACATCAACACCAACCCGAAGCGTGGCGAGCACAGCGGTACGCATCCTCCGACCTTTTCATACCCCCACTATCCACGTCGGCGTGGAGTTGATTTTATATAGTGTGGCGAGCGCAGCGAGCCACTGAGCCCGAAGCGTGGCGAGCGGACGCGCATTACTTCACAAGTATTACGCGTCCGCTCGCCACGCTTCGGGCTCGGTGGCTCGCTGCGCTTGCCACACAATATAAAATCAACTCCACGCCGACGTGGATAGTAGGGTATGAAAAGGTCGGAGGAAGCGTACCGCTGCGCTCGCCACGCTTCGGGTTGGCGTTGGTAGTGGGGTGGCGTTAACAATGGGGGGGCATTTAACATTGTCAGTACCCATCAGGGTGGGTGTACAATGTGAAATCGGGTCTGGGTGCGTGTACAATTTAAAATCGGGTATAATCGCGTCTCATCGCATCGCATGCGATGCGACGCATTTTTTTGGTTGAACAATGGCATTCGATGGAAACGGGGGCGCCGTGATAATACACAAGTACCGAATATTTTGTCTGAATTTGGGAGAAGAATTGTAATGTACCTGATCCTGATATGTCCTTCAATGTAATAATGTTATTAGATATCCACGAGTTTAGGGACAAATCAGGGATCAAATGTGCTAATCCACTCAATGATAATTCTAAAGTAGATTGCGAAACTTCCGGCACTCGTGACATCAAAATACACCATGTCTTATGTACCGCTTGGACCACTGTAGAGGCATGGGTTAAATGTCTTCCTTCTGACGGAGGCAACCATAAAAAGTCTATAAGAGGAAATTGGGATACAAGACCCCTTTCCACTATAACCCAAGGTCTGGGTTTATCAGTTATCAACCAAGCCCAGAGAGAGGAAAGAATAACCATTGTCCTTTGTGCCAGTTTTGTTTTTTTCCCATTGTTTAGGGCAGCTATTCGGCCCATCCAAGTTACATGTTGCATCATCCATTCTTGTGTCAATTTTGAAAGTTTAGTGAACAATGGGAGGTACAGTAGTTACAAGAGAGAATGTCTTGGGCTTTTGCTGGAATGTGTATACCAAGGTATTTAATGTTGTTGCCCTGCCAGGCATATGGGTATATAGATTGAAATTGTTCTAGTAAGGCAGATGGAAAATTAATTGGCAGTGCCTCCGGTTCAGAGCAGTTTATTTATAGAAGGATATGGAGGAATAGTCCTGTAGAAATCCGGTAAACAGATGCCCGGTAAACAGATGCATGGATTTGTGAGGGTAAATAAAACATTGTCTGCAAAAATTTTTTTATATGAGTGGCCCAACAGGGAGGGGCCTGTTATTAAAGGCGTGGCTCTGATGGTTTCAGCCAATGGCTCAATTGCCAAGGCAAACACCAGAGGGGATAGGGAGCAACACTGGCGCTTGCCATTAGAAATAACAAAGAGGATTGAAAGTATTCCGTTGATAAGACTCTAGCTGAAGGGTTTGCATATAGAGTAGTAATTGAGGATAGGGCCCTACCGTTAATACCAAACTTAGTCAATACTGCTTGTAAATATCCCCAATGCAATCTGTCAAATACTTCTTCGCATCTAATGAGAGTAATAGTAGCAGTTCAAGGGGTACTTATGTATTTGCAGGATGCCCAATTAGCATACGTATGTAGGCGTAGTGAAATCGCATTGCATCGCAAGGTACGTTTCTTGCCGTGCGATGTGTGCAATGCGATTTCACGCCCCCCTGTCAGTCACAACTCCAGAGGCGCCAAGATAGAAGCTGCACGTGACGCGTAGCAGTGAGCAGATCCAGAGCAGCGTGTCCCTACTGTTTGGTAAGTAGTTTTAATGTAATTTTTTTTGCTTTGCAGGTGGTTGGATTCGGAGCAGGGGGGGGGGGGTGAACATGTGAGGGGGGGTTCTTCATGTTCAGGGGTGATGATGTGCAAGGGAGGGTTGCTGTGCAGGGGAGGGGGTGATCATGTGCAGGGGGGGTGAACATGTGGGGGGAGGGGGGTGATTATGCCCGGGGGGGGGGGGGGGGGGGGGTAGGGGAATCATGTGCAGGGGTGGGGGGTAATGATGTGCAGGGGGGGGGTTATGATGTGCAGTGGGGGGTGTAATGATGCATGGCGAGTAGCCTGTCATTTCCAGTTGTTATGCAGGGTGGCTAGCCCGTTGTGTCATGTTATTACTATTATACAGGTGTAGCAGACTGCGGTGTCATGTTGTTATTATTGTAATGGCAGAGCAGACTGCGATGTCAAAGTAATGGCAGTGCAGATTGCTGTGTCATGTTATTGTTATTGTACTGGCGGAGCAGACTCTGGTGTCATGTTGTTATTATTCTACTGGCGGAGCAGATTGCTGTGTCATGTTATTGTTATTGTACTGGCGGAGCAGACTCTGGTGTCATGTTGTTATTATTGTACTGGCGGAGCAGATTGCTGTGTCATGTTATTGTTATTGTACTGGCGGAGCAGACTCTGGTGTCATGTTGTTATTATTGTACAGATTGCTGTGTCATGTTATTGTACTGGTAGAGCAGACCGTGGTGTCATGTTATTACTAATGTTATGGCGGAGTAGACTGTGGTGTTATGTTGTTATTAATATAATGACGGAGCAGACTGCGGTGTCATGTTTTTATTAATTTAATGGCGGTGCAGATTGCTGTTTATTTATTATTTATGATATTGTACTGGTGGAGTAGCATGTGGTGCAATGTAATTAATATTGTACTAAATTATTATCAATATCGTACTAGCATATATTATTTTTTTTTCTTTCTTTTCTAGTTGGTGAAAGCAGTGAGCATTTTGTCATTTCATCATTCTGCTAAAGGTATTTTTTGTTGTTGGTTACAGTATATTAGACATTGATCGTCAGATTTACCTTTCCAGTGAGTATAACCTTCCAGTTTTTAAAAATGTTTTTTTTTTTTCAGAAATGCCAGGAGCAATGGGGCACAAATTTTGGTCTCGTTTTATTGAAATATATAAGAAAAACGACTGCCTCTGGAGGACCGATCACAGGAACTATCATAATAAGGCCAAAAGGAATCAGGCATACGAGAAATTGGTTAATTACAGTAGAGCCAGTGACAGTGCTGCAGACTCTAAGTGGGTTCGGAAGAAGATCGCAAATATGCGAACAGTGGTGGTGAAGGAGAACAATCAAGTCCGGGAATCTCAACGTTCAGGAGCCGGGACTGATGACCTTTACAAGCCGAAATTGAGGTACTACGAGCGAATGAAATTTATCGTTGATCAAGCACCAAGGAGAAGATCAGAGGGTACTCCTTTGGATGAAGACCTTCTGGAAATTGATTCACTAGAAAATCCGGAGAGTGTAAGTTTTTGATATGACATGTTCTGTATGTAAGAAACTGTCAAATTAAATAATATAAACTTTTTTTTTCTAGGAAGCTACCCCTGAGCCCAATGGGCGGATTCGGGGGGGGGCGGCACCCGGGCATGTGCACAAACACACACACACACACACACAACCCCCCCCCCCCCCCCCGGTCATTTATGACACAATTATTTTTTTTTTAATATCTTGCTGCCGCCGGGAAGAAATCTTTGACAGCCGGGCAGAGAGCTGTGAGCTGCCCAGCTGTATTCTGAGTCAGAGGCTGAGCACTTTGATTCCGATTTGCCTTGTTGTGATAGTCCCTTCCCCAGAGGCAGTTGTTTTCCTCATATATTTTGATAAACTTTTTTTTTTTTAGGTCTCGTTTTAAGTAAAAAAATTAAGTTTAAAATATGTGTGGTTTCTTTTATTTGGATGTTGACTGTTGTTGTAATTTGAAATGTATATAATTCTGAAAATTATTCCCTCAGGTGCTGGATGCCCTGCTGTCAGTCGGGATTCCGACGGTCAGTACTCAGACGTCGGAATCCCGACTGTTAAACTGCCCGACAGCCAGGATCCCAACTTACAGGGGCCCTTCCAATCATTTTATCACAGGTCTATGGTTAATTGATATTTATGGTGATAGGTAAGTTTAGGGAATTAAATACAGTATTATTAATATTGTCTATGCTATACATGTAGGCCAACACAGACATATTGGACCTAAAATAGCCCCTGAGGATCATGTGACTGAATAAAAATGTAACAATGAGTCAACAACAAAACTAATGAAAATTCTCAACAGATCAACATTAACATTAGACAAAACTTCAAATGACCCCAGAAGGTTACATACTGTATGGCATTTTGATACACTGCATTTTGGATTACATTCCAATAAAAAAGCACTTTACTCGGCCCTGATGCCAGCAAAAAATTCCACAGAAAATAAGGAGAACATTAAATAAAACACTTTGGTTAAAGGAACTTAATGAAATTGGAATAAATATAAAACGCTATTGTGTATTATGTTGTCATCCGAATTGTAGTACAATATATAGACATAAATACAAAGTATTTCCGTTTTGTTAAGAGCCAGTATACAGAGCTTACATGCTAGGAAAATAATGTTCCTCTGCCTTCTGTCTTCCTTAAAGTGATCATTAACATGTTGCTTTTCTGTTTTGCGAAAGTCAAAGAGCAAACATTTGCAGTAATTACAAATATGCAAAAATGGCAAACGCATCTTATTCTGAACATTATGATAATCTCATTTTAACGGAGGCCAACATGTTCTCACATAACTGGAACCTTCTGATGGATTGCAGGTGGACATTCTTTAAGATGACATGTCCATCTACTTCCATCTGTCTGATTGCCCAAGAATGCCAAAGGCATTGCCAAGCTACTACAGCAGAACATTATCATTTTTTCAGGAAAGATTGCATTATAAACAGTGACAATGAAATGTGGGAGAATGCAGAGAGGATGAACCTGAAAATCTGTCCCTGTCATTAATCAACCGAGTGGAATTTGGCAGAAAGAGGAGGACAGGAAGAGTGAAGCTATTGTGTTACACAGCAAATTAATCAGTCTTTTAGAAGAGGCAGATTTAAGGCGTTGCACCATGTGTGCATCTAACAGCGGAACATAATGATGGCAACTCTGGAAATGTCATCAATTTGGGATTCACATTATCAACATACAGAGTCTTGGAAAACAAGTATTGCATTTAGTTAAAATGTCACTGATATCATTCCCAAGCCATTTCTGAAATTAAACAGATTACCCTTCAAACACCATACTGTATGTATTCAGCTCTGCCATAATATATGCTGGAGAAGAGTATAGGTCTAATACTAAAATCTTAGCTACGCAATTTGCGCTTAGGAGCAATACACATGTGGGGCAAGTTTTTATAAAATTCCACCTAACCTAGAAAAATTGCATATGACAAGATAACGCTTACTGTCAATTGAACTTACCAGCTTTCAGTTTTATTTTTTATTTTTGATAAGCACAACTAAAATTCCATAAAACAAAACAGATATACATTTAATAAATTATATCAATTACGTACAACAAAGATTCTATATGGAAACAAAAAAAAAATCTTTATAAAAATACCTGGTTAAACAAAATTGTCAAATGTTTCAATAGTTTAATATGTGCAAAAGTCTTCAGTCTTCAGTCTTCAGTAAGTTCTTGTCCATCTTTAAATGGCAAGTGAACTGTACACTGCACTCGGTGCATACTGGGAAATATGGAAATATTGTCTGTAGATCATTTTTTTTATAAGTAGACTGTGCCCATGAAGAACTTATTAAGAGGGTTAGGAATTCCCCAAATAAACAAGTCTTCTGGCGTTGCTACATTACAGTATGTGTATATACCCGTAGTATTCTGTATCGCACTGTGCGGAGCAGCAGATGTTGCAGGAAGAAGAGGTTGATATATTGTTCTTAGTCACGTTGTTGATCACATGGGGAGCAGCTCTGGGGGGCTTTCTCCATAGCAGTACTTGGCGACTGGATTCCTATATGTGTTCTCATGTTGGACACTCTAATGGGGAGGGGGGGGCAAGGAAAGAAAAAACAGCTTAGTCTATGAAAGTTTGGTATGTAGTGGATGCCATATTAAAATGCTAAATCCATTTGTTAACTAGAGCAAGTTGGGCTATTGCCACCAAATAAACACATTATCTTACATTTAACTGGGGACAGTTTTCACTAATTGTAGACATTTGGCAAGAAATCTATGAACAGCATCTCTCATGTCAGGGCGTGGAGGGCTTTCATTAAGTAACCATCTGTGAGCTTACAACCCTGGACAACTACTGCCATAGGTTCAAGCTTCTGGAGCATCAGTAATCAGCATCACATTCCTACGATTGCATGGTGACTTAAAGGGACATCACCATCACACTTGGGTATACATAACTTTTATAATCTATTATGTGCGGTCAAGACTGTCATTGAAAAATAATATAAAGTGCAATAAACTTGGAACGTAAGGATCAAGAACAAATCTTCAGAGCCAGATTAAAGGCTTTAATTAGGGAGGCTAATTCCGGCCCCTGAGTCCAAAGCCAGCTGTCTAACCAGTCCTGTTGAGCTCTCTGTTGTGGCAGGCTCAACCATTCCACGCTACTGCTGGGATTTGCAGAGCAGTCAGCACTGCCCGGCAGAAACATAAAGCCACGCATGCGCAGCTCAGTCACGCAACCCTGGGACTCCAATCCCAGGATCCAAGTCCCAGGATCCTGTCATTCTCCATTCCAGGATTGGCCACCCTAGGTTTAATCAAATGAATGTACTTGTAAAAAAAAAGTTATGTTTGTTTAATACCACCTAAACTAAAAAGAAAAGGAGAGTTATAGTATAATATAACAAAATAAATTGATACACAACATTTCACTGACACTTTGGACCTTATTCAGACCTGTTAGCAAGGCTGCAATTTTTGCAGATGGACAAAACCATGCTTCACTGCAGGTGGGGCAGATGTAACATGTGCAGAGAGAGTGAGATTTGGGTGAGTTATTTTGTTTCTGTGCAGGGTAAATATTTGCTGCTTTATTCTTACACTGCAATATAGATTTCAGTTTGAACACACCTCACCCAAATCTAACTCTCTCTACATGTTACATTTGCCCCATCTGCAGTGCAGCATGGTTTGTCCACTTGCAAAAATTGCAGATTTGCTAACAGGACAGGACAGCAAGAGAATAGGAAGCAGAAGTGTGTCAAGCAGAGGGGATAAGGAAGCTGTGTCAATGGCCTCAACGTTATGCTTATTGGTTGTTTCCCTGGGAGGTAGAGATGGAGACGTAAAGAGGCAGAAGGTAAAAGACACCAGGTGATGGTCAGAGAGGGGGAGGGGGGAGTTGGAGAAGTCAGAAAAGGCATAACGGTGAGTGAAGACTAGATCAATTGAGTTCCCACTTACATGGGAGGGTGAGGAGGTCCACTGGGAGAGATCAAGGGCCTTATTTTGGTTCACTCTTTCTGACAAAATCCTTCTTAGATGGACAAAACCATGTGCACTGCAGGGGGGGCAGATGTAAAATGTGCAGAGAGAATTAGATTTGGGTGAGTTATTTTGTTTCTGTGAAGGGAAAATACTGGCTGCTTTATTTTTACACTGCAATATAGATCTCACTTTGAAGTAAAACCCCACCCAAATCTAATTCTCTCTGCACAAGTTACATCTGCCCCACCTGCAGTGCACATGGTTTTGCCCATCTAAGAAGGATTTTGTCAGAAAGAGTGAACTAAAATAAGGCCCCAAGTGATGATGTGAGGTTAAGGAGTTTAGAGGTCGATGATTCTGTGGGGATACCCATTGGATGTTGAACTCACCAAAGATAACATTTATATATAAACCTGATGTATATAGACTAATATAAAGCCTATATACACATTGTGGGAGGCTGGAGCTCAACATACACTTACTATTTTTATACTGCAGACTAAACAATGCAAATAGGAGACTATTCGCATTGTTAAGTAAGTGCATGACTAAGCATTTGCGGAACAAGAAATAGAAGGTTTTGTTTTTAGTATTACACAAACAAAGCCTTCTATTACTTTGCTTGTACAGTGTATTACCGCAGTGCTGTTCCTTCAAACTTAAATGCTGAAAAGCTGGGAAAAAAGGTAGAAAATAAAATAAACAAATCAATATTGCCTTATAATACATGGAACAAGATCAGAATTGTTGCTACATAGAAGCATATATATTGCTTTATGATACAATATATTGTGACGTTAAGTAGTAATTCATATACACTTACATTACATGCAAAGCCAGCCAGCCTGTGCAAACATCATGCAGATAGAACAAAGGGTGGGGGCAAAATGAGCTGAGGACAGCAGGGACAGTGATGGTGCTTGGGGCCAGGGGCAGCATAACCAGAAATAGAGAGTGCAGTGGGTGGGTGGAGGACAGAAAGGTGGTGAAACGACGGCGCAGGGCAGCTTTGGCTGAGAGGAGGGGCAGAGCGGTGGGGGGGGGGGGGTGCAGCAGTAACACACAGGGACAAGGCAGCAGAGGGAAGGGCAGAGCGGTGGGGGTGGCTGCAGCCGCAAGGCAGCAGCCTTAAGTGACTCAACATAGTCTGGGTCACTTCATTAACATAATTGATCTTTCCCAGTGGATGATCCCAATCACATGGGGAACAGGGGCAAAATTGTTTCTCTGCCACTCTATCAATGGGACACCTCTGATTGGCTGGTTGAAGAGAAGGGGGCAGAGAGCACTGGTGAGGCAGGTAATCTTCTCTGATCCTCTCCTAAGCAGTTAGATGAAGCCTGTTCTTCCAGTAACATTATCTTAGTATTATTTAGGACTGGCAATGTTAAGGCATGGGTTATGTCAGTTAAGGCATAAAGTAAACTCAACATGAATAAACTGATAAGGATGAGGGAACCTTTTCAAAATGGAACACCAAAGTGATAACTTACTAATAAGATTTAAAACCATTGCCCAAGTCACCACAATACAGTTGTTATATACAAAACAATGCCAACCCACATTCAGGCAGTCTCCACACTTTCCCCTGCAATTCAGGAGTACATGACATGCATATCTTGGGATCAATCTTAGAATGGAAAAGCATAACTATCCCATATAACTTAAACAAATAGTACCATTATATTATAAGTGAGAATGAGGAACCATTTATTATAAGTGTGTTCTTAGGACTTAAAATTTAGAAATCCATTTTTCTATAAAACAATCCTCCTTAGTAAATACTCTTGGTGTAAAAAAGTGACCACTGTTTACAAAACATATATGTAACTTAAGCTGAACTCCTTACCTGTGATGATGTCCGACATTTGGCCAAACACAACTCAAAGTGGTCTTCTACGGCCATAAATAAGTTCTGAAAGCCCATTGCTGCTCGTTTTAAAAAACGCTCCAGTACATGTTGCTGTGCAAAGCAAGAGATCAATTAATACAAAGGTTAAGGTAATCAGCCACCTTAGTGTTTTATATTTAAGGAAAGATCCAAGTAGCCATGAGCTTATTAATGTGAACTTCCACGTTACTGTACATTAACCTGCATATTTCATGAGATTTACATCAATTAGACACTGCATTACACAAATGTCTCCCATTAACTCTGTAGGGGTATATTCAATGCCAAGGGGCAAGCTATGATGGCGAACAGTGCCGATAGCTTGCGGTCAGTATTCAACTAACCCCCCTACACTCGCCATTTTCACCTCACTGGTTCTTTTCAGCAAGCTGGAAACGGTGAGGCTCCCCACTATATGCAGCAGGGAATCCTCACCATCCTCCCCGGAACATAGACTACAGCGAGCGGCCGGCGAGGGGGTTGGACGACAAAGATGGCTTGTTTTCGGCGATCCTCGCCAAAAACAAGACATCCTCGCTGCACAAACCCCCTCGCTGGTGGCATTGAATATCGCCCTGTAGTGTTTCACCCATGTGATAGTGATAATAGAGTAGAGAAATTATCCTGCACCCCAACATAGCAGAAAATAAGTTAGAGGGCCAGTGTAGAAGGCTGTTAGTAGCTACAGTATTAATGCCAGTAAAACAGTGTAAAATGGTTTATTTCTGGTATTTTCAAGATAACAGAAAACTTATAACTGAAGTTAGAAAAAAAAACACAACAACAAAAAAAATATTTTCTACATTATTTAACTCATTTTACAAAGTTTTAGGGACAATTGAAAAATAAAGTCTTCCTTGGCCTGATAGGACTATCTCTTAATACATTATTATTAATTGGGAGAAAGCAAAGTACAGATACTGTAAATGCTCTGCACAGTGTTGCCTTAAAATAAGACATTTTCCTCACATTTCACACCCTCACCTACTCCTGGGGTGCAACCTAAAATTTGCATTAGCTCCCTTTGCAACTTCGCTCATGGCTAAATGAGTCTAGCTAAATGAATGTTTAACAAGGGTCTTGCTCATGCTGGGCCACCAAACCATACGGATCACATAAAAGATAAGAACTCTGATAAATGTATTTACTATCATTAAAAAAACACATATAGCTAAAGACAGATTGAGAACAAACCTTGTTAGGCTGTAGGCAACAAGACACACAATACTCGTAAACACTGCAGCATCCATTGGATAAGCAGCTCTGACAGTTGTACTGCCTTGTAATGGCCACATTAATGTTGCAGCAGCCATTTGCAAGAAGTTCTTTACGCTCACAGACATATCCTGTAAAATGGGGGGGGGGGGGGATTAGAAAATACATACAGGCACCAATGAGAATGTCCGCATTACCTTCTTTAGGCTATACAAATAAGCATATTTTCAAGAACATTTTAGGAGATACCATTTCTACAAAAAAATATAGATATTTCACGTTCATGCTGCAGGCACACTTCCAATAAATTCAAGCAAGAAGTATTTATTTTAACTCGCCATGCATTAAATATAGATCACATTATGGCATGTAGTGCTACTAGTCTGGTAACTATGTTTAATTTCTTGTGTGTCTTATAGTGGGTGCACACAGTGAGAAATACACTATGGGGGAAATTTAATAGGGTGAGAGATTCAGAAAGTGAAAGAATCGGTAAGAAATCTCCAGCTTTACAATGCACAACCAGTCTGACTTTGCAGTGTAAATAATTGCCGTTTTAAAAAAAAACTGGAGATTCTTACCAAATCTCGCACTTTCTGAATCTCTCATCCAGATTCGATTTCAATTTCCTGCCTGAGGATCAGGAACACTGGGCCTTATTCTGGTCTGTGCGGCCGGAGCCGAATATGCGGCCAGGACCGTGCGTCCTAAACCCCGCCTTCCGTATGGATCGCTCACTCCGTCCGAATGCGGTAAGCCGCTGACCGCACGGAGCACGAGTGGATTTCTCATGTATACACCTCTTCCATCTCTGGGAACCTCCCCCATCATTCGATGGTCGCATACCATCGAATGCAGGACCGAGTGGTCAGGCAGCTCCCGCGAGCTCAGACCACTCTGGCATTTCTCCATGCAAAAGCAGGGATCTGGGCAGGCAGCTGACATCTGGCAATGTCATATGTCCGCCCCCTACAAGTGCGTCACGGCCGCATTACCATACATACGCCCAGCGTTTTCATGGGAACGCCCATGAAACGCGGGGCGTATGCATATGTTAATGAGGCCAAACAGCCCTTCACGCCCTTCTCCTCCCCCTGTTCGTAGTGTAAACAATTCATGCGGAATTTGGACGTATGTCCCTTTCACACATGCGAAGATATGCCTCTGCACATGCGCAAACACAAAACATCGGCGGAACGAACGCACGCGGACATATCCGCACCAACCAGAATAAGGGCCACTGTGAGATCGAATAGCAAATTGAATAGTGCAAATTGAATGCACATCAAATAGTAAATCGAATAGTAAAGAGTGAAAATCAAAAAAGGGAATCGAACCATGTGTACCCACTATTACTACAGTTTTTAACTGCCTTGTATGTATCATCATGCTCATCCAATTTTTGGAAATGTATGATACTTTGTATAATGTATTTCAAACACATCTATGCAAATTAATGGTACTTGTTTCCTAGCACGGCGCCCAGATTTTCTAGGGTGCGGGACGGGTTTTCCGACAGTCGGGATCCCGACAGTCGTTTACCCGACGTCGGGATCCCGACTGTCAAAACGCCGACAGCCGGGTGCCCGACGGCCACCCGCTATTTTCCCTAATGGGGGTCCACGACCCCATAGAGGGAGAATAGAATAGGTGGCTCGCGAGCCACCGTGCCTGCAGCATGGCGAGCGCAGCGAGCCCGCAGGGGGCTTTTTTGCGCTCGCCATGCTGTCTGACTCCGGGCAGTCGGGATCCCGACGTCGGGATAATGAATGTAGGGATCCCGACTGTCGGAGTCCTTTACCACACCCGATTTTCAACGTACGGCACCGTATTGGAAATCGCATCGCATAGGCGATTATAGTGGCATGTGATGGGATTTTTTCATGAATTTTTTTTTCCCTCATTGCACACCACTATATTGCATCGCATTGCATCGCATGTCCCGCAAAATCGCATGCAATTTTATAGGGTGTGCGATGCCATGACATTAGGTATACAATAATATGATTGTATGTCCCAAAAATAGATTTAACGCACCCCCCCACACACACTATCCACGCCACCCCGAAGCGTGAACGCATCCTCCAACTTTTTCATTACCCCACTATCCACGTCGGCGTGGAGTTGATTTAATATAGTGTGGCGAGCGGACAAGGATTACTTTACATGTATTCCGCGTCCGCTCGCCACGCTTCGGGCTCGCAGCGCTCGCCACACTATATTAAATCAACTCCACGCCGACGTGAATAGTGGGGGAATGAAAAAGTCAGAGGACGCGTTCCACCGCCGCTCACCAAGCTTCGGGGTGGCGTGGATAGTGTGTGGGGGGGGGGGGGTGCTTTAAACCTATTTTTTAGGACATACAATCAAATTATTGTATACCTAATGTCATGGCATCACACACCCTATGAAATCATATGCGATCACTGATAGAGCAGTGAATAAATTACATAGGAAAATCGCATCGCATCGCACATCGCATGGCTCTAAAATGGCCCATGCGATTTCACTATGCAGAATAGCCCAGGCAAATAGCTTAGTGGGCGCCGTTCTAGGAAACAAGTAACAAATTTATTTTAACATTCATAAATACACTTCTATAATGACTACGGACTCGAAAAGCTCTCTCCAATAAAAAAACATCAGTTTAAGAAATTAGCAAAACAAGAAGTCTATACATACACATGGTGAGATTTCACTTTCTATTTGACCCCTATTCGATCTAGGTCTTAATCTGGGTCTGAATTGGTTACAGCGTTCACATTTGATTTTGACTATGTAGTACAGATCTGTACTATATGGTCTTGCCTACCACAACTATTTTTCTATTTGATTTACACTACATGGGAGCACGCATTGGGATCGAATCTGCATCGAATGTAGAAAACCCATTCGATGCCCATTTGATTTTCTATTCAATTTCAATACGATTTTGCTTCTATAAGCAAAATCAAATACAAAAATAGTGCATATCTCACAGTGTGTACCCTCTATTATTTATTTTATTATTCTTAAAAGCTAACTAGAAGGAATCATGTTAAAAACACCTTATTTTCCAAAAATTATGCAAGTTACAAGTCACTTGCACAGTGTATTTACAAAAGTGTTAACGTCAATATTTAACTTTTACAGTATCGGCACAATTAACAATGACTATATGAAGATATATTGTGTTACCTAGATCATCTGTAATAAGGTGTTTTCCCTGCACTGAGTTGCGACACCGGTTACTGATCCTACTGCTGTTCCCAAGATTGAACTGAATTCTCCATTGAATATTTCTATCTTGATCGTTTGTCTGAAGGAGTGTTCTGTCTCTCACTGTTCTCTCTTCCTGGGGAAGGCCGAAAACAATTTATAAAGAAGAGAATTATGGTCAATCACCAAAACTGAGGGGGTATACATTACATACTGTACAGCAAAATAACAAAACAATCTAATGAACTCCAATGTCTGAGACTTCTTTGGTGGAGCCAAACAAAATTTATTAGTTAACTTAAGCAAGCACCAGCCAGTATCTGTGGACATTTGCCTGCACTTTTGATGGGTGGTCAAATAGTGATATTGAACCTTAATTGCCAATCAATAGAATCAATCATAATTACTATAGCAAATACAATGTATATATCACACTACTGTGATGAAGGTAATTATTCCCTTTTAATGAAAATGTTACTTGTGTCAAGTGCAAGGTCTTTAGTTATACTGTCATTCGTTGTTGCAGTGTGAGCAACAATCTTTAAATGGACAAAATCATGTGCACTGCAAGGTGGGCAGATGTAACATGTGCAGAGAGATTTAGATTTAGAGTTATTTTGTTTCTGCGCAGGGTAAATACTGTCTGCTTTATTTTTACACTGCAATATAGATCTCACTTTGAAGTAAAACACCCCCAAATCTAATTCTATCTGCACATCTTATATCTGCCCCACCTTCAGTAAACATGGTTTTGTCCATTTGAGAAGGAATTTGCCTTTGCAAGTGAACAAGAATATCCCCCCCCCCCATGATGTGATTCCTTTTCTCGAATCGCTCGGCGTCATGTACACATTCGATTTAGACTATATAGTACAGATCTGTACTATTTACAGTAGTCTTGCCTGCACAGTCTATTTTTCAATTTGATTTTGATGCCACGTGGCCGCGCTTTGGGATCGAATGCAGCTGAAAACCATTTGATTCCGATTCAGTTTCAATTTGAATTAGATTTTTACTATATACGCAAAATCAGATAGAAAGATAGACATAATCCAACAGTGTGTACAGGGCTTTAATAAATCTGAACTAAACTGGCAACACCTAAATAGACTTAAAGGGCAGTACGCACCTGCTTGAAGGTACTGGTGAGAAAATATATCAGAGAGAGGCCAAAAACCACACCGAGCACCCATCTCTTACGTAGGATCTTCCTCCACACCATAGATAACAATTGGACCATTCCAAACCTACATTAATATAAGACAGTAGAGAAAAGTCTGATTGCAATTACTATACTTGGGACGTATATAGATTTATCTTTCACTGGTATATATTGTGAGCGTCAAGTATTGTTTATCAGCAAGTAATGGATTGCGCTTTTCACTGTAAGTGATGTGTAAAATCTCTCTATACTGAAAACGGGAAGTGCTTTTAAGTAGACCAGTGGTTCTCAAACTCAGTCCTCACCCCACACAGTTCACATTTTCCAGGTCACCTCACAGGTGCACTCATTACTCATTGACAGGTGGAGCTAATTACTTCACTTGATTCTGTGAGGAGACCGGCAAAACATGCACTGTGTGGGGTCCTGAGGACCGAGTTTGAGAACCTGTGAAGTAGACAGACAATCTTTAGATTGTAAAGCTGTGTACACACGGTACAATTTGACAATCAATTTTGACTATGTGTGTGTGTGTCCTGCAGTGACTAGGGATGACTCTGCCATAATATGATGGTAGTGATTTTAGCATTCAATGGCAGTATTCCGACATAGATGGTTTTCTCATATTTGCATTAGGTCCCATCCGTGGCTGGTCACACTTCAAGAGATCTTCACATGTGCAAACTGTGTAGAGCAGTACAGTATATGTGACCTCCTGTAATTTGTAGAGCAGTAAATGTAGCGTGTGCGGTACCACCTGTGTAATGTGCAGAGCATTGTATGCAGTATGCGTGACCTCCTATAAAGGGAGTGCAGGCGGCCAAGATGGCGGCCGGGGAGGCATAGGGGGGTGGGGCAGTGGCGAACAGAGGTCCGAACGGCTGGAAGCTAGGGGTGCAGGCAGGTATGCCTGACCCCCTTTTCACACCTGGCGCTCCGGCCAGCCAGTCAGGGGGTGCGGGGAGAGGGGGTTAAATTGCAGAGCCGGCGGGGGAGGCCGCATTCCAAAGGGAGACACAGCAGGGGGGGAGGGTTCGGCCCTGGGCAGAGGGGCCCCAGGGACGGGAAGAAGTGGTGCGCAAGTTATCAGGACAGGAGGAGCCAGCTGAGGTTCGCAGATTCACCCTTGGTCGGGCCGCACGCCAGGCTCTAGCCAGGGCCACCAAGAGAAATCCTGGGGCCCCCACGGATGGAGCTCCCCGCACACTCTGTTGACCCTTGTTACGCCACCGCTTCCAAGGTGGATAAAGGGACAAAAATGTACACCTTAATGCCCATTACACATGTCACACACCCATTACATATTATACCACATGTCATAATCCTCATTACACATTATGCCACACCATAGTGGCCAGCACACATTATACCAAACACTGTAATACCTATTACATATTTTACCACATGCCATAATGCCCATTACACATTATTCCACACACCGTAATGCTCATTGCATATTATGCCACACACTGTAATGTCTATTACATATAATACCACACATATTATGCCACATACTGTAAATTCCACTTACCTAAATGCTAATTTCTATGGTCTTCATGCTTGATGTTAGGGGTTAACATGCTCTACTAGGGGACAACATGCTCGTTGCCATGGGTTTACATGCTTGCCTGGAGTTACATTCTCTACCAGGGGTTAACATGCTCTCTGCCATGGGATTAACCTGCTCTGCCAGGGGTTACATGCTTGCCTGGAGTTACATTCTCTACCAGGGGTTAACATGCTCTTTGCCATGGGATTAACCTGCTCTGCCAGGGGTTACATGCTCTGCCCAGAGTTACATGCTCTGCCAGGGGTTAACATTTTCTGCCAGGGGTTAACATGCTCTTTGCCATGGGATACATGCTCTGCCATGGGTTACAAGCTCTACCCAGAGTTACATGCTCTTTGCCATGGGATTAACCTGCTCTGCCAGGAGTAAACTCCCAAATCACGTGGCGGGCTCTCAGCAGGCCCTGGAGTCGGAGAGCGGAAGAACCTCTGTGATGCTGCTGCCCCCATGCCGGCCCACGTCCGCACTTCCAATGCCGTCGCTGAAAAGTTGACTGCGGTGCACTCAGACCCAGCGCACTCACCACCAAATAAAAAAAAAATTGTGTTGTGTGCCTGACAGGCCTGCCGCCTGGGCAAGCTGTACCTGCCCCCCCCCCAACTCTCGGCACCCCTGGCTCTAGCTGTCGATGGTGGGCCGGCCGGCTGTGCGCCAGGTAGGGGGTGATCGTCAGGGGCTGGCTCACAGGGGGGGGGGGGGGGGAGTAGGTGTAGCCGAGGAACTACAGCGAAGGCAGGTGGGACGCCCCCACATCATAAATCAATGAAGGTCATTGACAGGTTGCTTGCCTTGCCCTCCGTTCTCTGTCCCTACCCTGCAATATGTAATTATATGTAATTAGGAATCTAAATAAACTGTTGCCAATGATTCAGTGTAGGCAGTGTGTGACCTCCTGTGTAATATATGTAGAGCAGTATATGCAGTGTATGTGTGACCTCCTGTGTAGAGCAGTATATGCAGTGTGTGTGACTTCCTGTGTAATGTGTACAGCAGTATATGCAGTGTGTAATGTATTGCAGTGTGAGTATTTACATACAGAACATAGACAATTTAAGTGAATGAGGGAGCAGTAGCAGAAAGTACCTGGCCGCAGCGCCTCCTTTCGGCGGAGGGATCCGAGAGTTGGCTGAGGAAGATGTTGTTTAATCGTAGTCCCCCGGGAGTTTCTGATTCCTGCCCGGTGACGCGTGTTACCGCCAGGGATCAGTGCCCGTGCCGGGTATAAGTGTCAGCACGGGTCTCCCTGCAGCCGCCATATGACATGTAGTGTAGTGTATCATGTATTATTATGCCCCGGAACTCATCCCTCTGAGGTCGCACTTCCTGAACAGATGCTGTTCCTATAGTGACGGGGTCGGAGTCGCCGGTCTGTGCTGCGCCCTGCCTGCTCATTCTCATACAGAATCCTCTCAGTCTCCTCTGCAGCCACAAGGAAACCATTACTGAGATGGGGTGAGAGATGAGGAGGGAACAGCACTGAGTTGGGGTGAGAGATGAGGAGGGGACAGCACTGATATGCGGTGAGAGATGAGGAGGGGACTTTACTGAGATGGGGAGGTGAGGTGGGGTGAGACATAAGGAAGGGACATCACTGAGATGGGGTGAGAGATGAGGAGGGGACATCACTGAGATGGGGTCAGAGCTGAGGATGGGATAGTACTGACATGGGGTGAGAGCTAGACAGGTGACAATGTTTAAATGGGGTGAGAGATGAGGATGTGACAGTACTAAGATGGTTATGGAGTGATAGATAAGGAGGGGACAGTGCTGGGATAGGGTGAGAGCTGAGGATGGGACATTACTGACTTGGGTTGAGAGCTAGGTAGGTGACAATGCTGAGATGGGGTAAGAAATGAGGGGACAAGGCAGATGGGGGTGAGAAATGAGGAGCGGACAGCACACACTTGGGGGTGAGAGATGAGACGGGGACTTTACTGAGATGGGGAGAGAGGTGGGGTGAGTCATAAGGAAGGGACAACACTGAGATGGGGTGAGAGATGAGGAGGGGACAGCACTGAGATGGGGTGAGACATGAGGAGAGGGACAGAACTGAGATGGGGGTGAGAGCTAGAGAAGTGACAATGTTGTACTGGGGTGAGAAGAGGATGGGTCAGAATTCAGTTGGGGTGAGAGATGAGGATGGGACAGTACTGAGATGGAGTGAGTGATGAGGAGGGGGCAGTGCTGGGATGGGGTGAGAGCTGAGGATGGGGCAGTATTGGCACGGGGTGAGAGCTACCAATGTGAACATGCTGAGATTGGGTAAGAGATGAGAAGGGACAGCAGTGAAATGGGGTGAGATATGAGGAGGTAACAGTACAGAGATGAGGATGGGGACAGCACTGAGATGGGGAGAGAATTGAGGATGGGATAATACTGACATTGGTTGAGAGCTAGAGAGGTGACAAAGTTGAAATGGGGTGAGAAATGAGGATGGGACATACTGAGATGGAGTAAGAGATCAGGAGGTGACAGCACTGAGAAGGGGTGAGAGATGAGGGGACAGTACTGAGATGGAGTGAGAGATGAGAAGGGGACAGTACTGGAATGGGACAGTATTGACATGGGGTGAGAGCTAGTGAGGTGACAATGTTGAGATTGGGTGAGAGATGAGGAGGAACAGCATTGAATGGGGTGAGTGATGAGGAGCGACAGCACTGAATGCGGCGAGTGATGAGGAGCGACAGCACTGAAATGGGGTGAGAGATGAGGAGGGGACAGTACTGAGATGGAGTGAGAGATAAGGAGGGGACTGCATAGAGGTGAGGATGTGAACAGGAATGGTTAATGAATAAATGTGATCGGGTGACGGCTGTTTTAAGGTGACAGCTTGGGAGGGGACAGATCAGAGATTGGGAGGGACAGAGCTGAGATGGGGTGACAGCAGAGATGCAGACAGTAATTAGATAAGGTGACAGCTGGGGAGGGGACAGGGCAGTGAAAGGGTGACAGCTGCGGAGTGAACAGAGCAGAAATGGGGAGACAGTTTGGGTGGGGACAGGGTAAAAATGGGGAAACAGCTAGGGAGGGGACAGGGTAGAAATGGGGTGGCAGCTGGGGAGGAGACAGGGCAGATATATGGTGACAGCTGGGGAGGGGACAGGGCAGATATGGGGTAACAGCTGGGGAGGGGACAGTGCTGAGATGGACTGATAGCTAGGAAGAGGGGTGGGAGGAGATGATGTGACGGCTGGGGAGGGGACAGAGCTGAAATAAGGTGACAGCTGGGAGGGACAGGGCTGAGAAGGTGTAACTGCTGGGGAGGGGACAGTACTGAGATAGGATGCCAGCTGAAGATGTGACAGGGCTGAGAAAACAGAGCTGTGATGGGTTGACAGCTACGGAGAGGACATGGCTGGGATGGGATGACAACTGTGGCGGGCACAAGGCTGAGATGGGATTGACAGCTACGGAGGGGACAGGGCTGAGATGGGCTGCCAGCTGCAGACAATGCTGGAAGAGGTGACAGCATTGACATGCAGAGATGGGGTGACAGCTGCGGATAGGACAGATCTGAGATTGGGTGACAGCTTTGTAGGGGACAGTGCTGAGATGGGGTGACATTTGGGGAGGGGACAGTGCTGAGATGGGCAGTAAAGTGAAAGTTGTTACCCTTCAGATTTTATTATTATTGTTTTAGCCCAATCATAGGTGTCTAATACCCCTTTCACACTTGCAAAAATATCCCGGGTTTTTGCACATGAAAGCGCATCAACCCGGGATTTAGCTCAGTGTGAAAGGGTCTTGAAAGAATATCCCAGGATGAACATCCTGGGATTTCTACCCAGGTCCTGACCTGGGTAGATTCCGGAATTGACACAGGACTTTAAAAAAGCTGCTGATTGGAGCTTTCTTGGGCTCACAAATGCTGATGTCATCTTTCAGAGCCCTAGAGTGCATTTCTAATGACATGCATATGTATTTGCAGGGATTTCCCAGGATCAGTGTGAATGGGGCTGTCCCGGGTCGATCCCAGGTCTGAGTGCAGTGTGAAAGGGTACATTCCCTGGTAGAGTCCCGGGAAGCATCCGGGAACACATTCCCGGGTATGACCCGGCTCTGCGAGTGTGAAAGGGGTATAAATAATGTTATGTTCTTAATGGTATCACCATGTTACTGTTTAGCTTGAGAGAAAAGATTTATCTTTGTTGCATTTTCTTGTTGTGTTCCCTACTATACAGTATGTCCAGTTGGGTTTAAGCAATGTTGAAGAGGCTCCGGTATAGTCTCTGAACTCTAAATCTGCGAAGTCATGCGAAGACCACTCGTGTTCAAGGCCTTCCAGCAAACTTATAGCAGCCTGCTCACCTCATCCATAGACAGTAGCCTTTAAATGTATTGTTTCAAGGTCCTGAGGACAATGCAGAGAAGACACAGCAGCCTAACAGACAACCCTCCTCCAGAGAGGTAAATTGAAAAGTTACTTGCAATCATCCATTTGTTTTGTTTTTTTCTTCTAAATATATGAAGTATTACTCAAATTTGTTTCAAAGTTTTGGTTTTAACTATATAGTTAATAAATTGGCAATTGCCCCTCTCTTGCTAAAGACATTCCAGAGGTTTACTGTTTTATATCCAGGGAAAAAAACGTATTCTGGTCCACACGCAACACTGCAAAATTTGCAGCACTGCGTGTGGATTAAACGCCTGCAGCAGTGCCGCCCCCCTCGCGTCCTTAAACCTCCCCCCAAGGCTGCGAATGGAAGATTTGTATAATCATCCATTCGCAGCCTTGGGTGCGGGGGGGGGAATTATTCGATGCTCAGTGACCATCGAATGATTTCTCCAGCGCTCGCAGATCAGAGATACCTCTATGGTGTCTCTGATCGCGAGCACCCAGTAGGGGAAGCAGGCGAGCAGCTGACATCCGCTGACTATCATCCCGCATGAAATCAAAATGGCTTGGGCGTTTCAGTTCCATCAGCCAGTCTGCACAATAGGCTTACATAGGTAGTTGTTTAGCGACCGATGTGCCTCCAATGACTCCATCTTCGTTACTCCATTTCATCAGAGGTCAGAGATTTCCTGACCTCTTCCTAGAACCCGTGGCAGCCGGCTTGCACAATGGGTCACACAGTCAACTTCAATGTAAGCAGTAGAAATAACTACTCTGTCCACATCTGAATCCTGCCACGTGTGTAGAAACCTTTACTATCACCATGTGTTGTATTGACATAGAGAAGAGAAATCGATAGTATGTGCATGAAAATATAAGACAAGCATACGTGTCGGAAAGAGTTTGTAAATACAATTCATAACGTGTCCAGTTCTCCACAGTCAAATAATCAACTGCGGAGAATATATTAAATATTGATGCGTTCTAGACTCCCAGAGGTACCCTGATTATAATCAAGTCCTCAAGCTAATAATTATCAACTCACGTTTTATAATTGATGACTATGAGATAATTCAATAAACCTGCTGAACTCAATAAATGTGATGAGACAGTTGTATTTATCAGCCTGATTCAATGATGTTATATGGTAAACTGCTGGAATATGCAGTATTAGACTGCCAGTCGCCTCAGGAAATGAGGCCTTTAGAAATTGTATATGTGTACACATTAATGATTTTACACTGCAGTAATTATAATGGCAGATATTATTAAATCCATTGGAATCCAGTCAAGGGAATGCGGTCACCAACCAATTATTTATATAGTGCCCAAATATTAAGCAGCACTGTTTATACACGACATGGACCATTACAGCGTTTTCCTAGAAAACCGAAAAAGCCTCAAAAAGATGCCCTGCTCTATCGTGTGCGTGACTAGAAGGACTGTTTAACGCAAAAGGAGTCTAGATTTACGTGGACACATCTGTGTGTATATGTATATATAATATGTACTGTAAATATGCTCCGGCACTCTGTGGTCCCCTTGGACTAACTTGCTCCGGTGCCTTCATGTAGGACAAAGTTGTCCATTGATAAACAGCTGCGGTATAGCAAGCGTCACTCAGAGACTTGTTGCAGCAGACTTTAAACTGGAAAAACGTGCTTTAATGCAGTACTATACCACTACAGTCATGAACGCTAGTGCCTCCCATCTGAATGTCCTTGAGATCATATTGACAGTATGTATAAAATCCTTACATGCTATACAGCATAGTTCTACAGGTCAGCTGTAACATGATACAGATAAACCACTCTCAAAGTGAGTTAACATTTTTGGGTATATTCAATGCCATACAGGTGCCTATTTCTGGCCATCATAGCCCGCCCTCAATTTCAACCCACTCCACACGCCAATTCCACCACTCTGTTTCTAAAAAGCGAGGTAGAAACAGCGAGTGCGGCCGTCAAAACGGCGAGGCTTGCGGCTATATGCAGCGGGCTTGCTGCATCAGCGGCGAACCTTGCCGTTCGTGGGAATCCAGCAAGGATTTCCCCAGAACATCGTGCTTTTATGGACCGTTCTCTGGCGCCCTGCCCCAGGCTCACTCTGTGACTGTGTATGACTCCGCTCAGCGTTCTACTCACAGTTTGACAGTTCTGGGCTATTATATAAGAGATGTGAGCGATGCTGGCATTTTAGCGGATATTACACACAGAGATGGTGGCACTCAAAGGGTTAATGTATTTAATGAAAAGCCACTTGTTTAAATGTGGACATGTCTTTCGATGTACTGTTACACTGCTGAGCACCTATTCCTCTAATTATTTTTACTTAGGAGTCGAAGCCAGAACTTGAGCTCCGATACCAATATAGATGATGGTGTGTTTAATGGATTAAAACAAGAAACTCCTTCGTCTCAGCATCTGTTCTCCAGTTTAGCCGGTCTCCAGCCTGGTCCCATCACAGTGCAGTCTGGTTTAGTTCTGGGCTCCAAAGCAGGAGGAGGCGATGTGTTTATACAAATGCCTGCACCACTTAGGGAGGAAGCAGGTGGCCGCTCAGACACTAGCACTTTTACCCATCATCATCATCACCATCATCCTCATCACAGGCAGCAGCCACAGCCACCAGCACACCATCAGCAGCATCACTTTCAGCACTCACATTCCCGAGCATCACTGCTACATGCAGCTACTACAGACAGCAATAGGGAGGAGAACAATGAGGAACCAGGCACCCCAGCTCCAGCCCTTTCTGAACTTAAAGCTGTCGTCTCGTGGTTACAGAAGGGGCTACCATTCATTCTTATTCTACTGGCTAAAGTCTGCTTTCAGCATAAACTTGGTAAGTGTACAACAGTCTACTGATGCAAACGCAGGGCCTGATTCTGGGCTGCAGATAAATGTGAGCTCAATTCTGGGCCAACACTGCAAACTGAATGCTAATGCGATTATCAGCCCGTATTCTGATCAGTACGAATCTATACAATCACATCGCCCCTTCCCTTTGTCCACCGCAGCTGTCAGCATTATCATCAGCACATATACTGTATATACTATATATGTATGCTTGGTTCAGGAGAGCCATATGAACTACTGTAGGTGCCTGTTGTGCATACACACAACTTGCCTTGTAACTTTGACTGCATTCCCCATGGTGTGCACACAAAATGGTTTTCTTGCATGTGTATGTAATGCAGATGACCATTTGCCACGCAGTAATGCCCATTCAGCCATTGCAGAGAAACAACTGAGATCAACTCAGAAATTTGCAACGATGCATCTGCAGCCCAGGTTACATGCCCAGCTTGCTGCAATTCATTAGGTGCAGCCATTTTGGAACTTTCCTGCGAATCAGAAACAGGCCCTCTGCCGATTTCATGTTTTGTTTATTGTACACAATGATATCTTAGAATTTAAAGAAGAAAATGACATTACTATCTCTAATATCTATATTATATCTATTTCTGTATTATATCTATAATATTTTACAGTGTGGTAGTGGGAGCTTTCAGCAGTAGGTCACAAATCTCAATCTCAGAATGACGTTGGCCTTAATCACAAGCAAACACAACTGCAATGACTATTCTTAAGAGGCTAGACCAGGGCTGGGCAACACCGGCCCTCCAGATGTTTGATGAACTACACATCCCAGCATGCCTTGCATCAGTTTCAGCATGGCCACATAGCAAAACTAATGCAAAGCATCCTGGGATGTGTAGTTCATTAACATCTGGAGGGCCGGTGTTGCCCAGCCCTGGGCTAGACTGTACTTAGCAATTCCACTTAATGCCTAGGTGCATAAAAATGAGCATGTGTGCACAAAATATTGATAAAAATGTCCATAATTACAAACAGGTGTGCAAATTATCCACCAGGTGGCAGTACATACATATACGTAAACATACTCCTTACTAGTCATTCTGAGACCCCATTCAAAAAAACCTAATAAGCAATGAATTTAATTAAAATAGCTTCTAAAATATTTTCAATATTGTGATGGGATTGAGTGAAACCTGAAAAAAATAATATATCACACTATCGATAATCACTCTCCACTGACTAGAGTATGTTCTAGTTCAGTTAAGCTTGCGCAGCATATACATTGTAAGCTAATGCAGTTGTGCTTTCTAGGCTATGGAACTGTTAACAATTAGCCAGTGAAGCTGCTGCCCATTAATTAAATTAGATTTAATTGGAGCTATCGCAACTCATTCGCAATTGTGTACACCAGTGATTCCCAAACTGTGCACCTCAGGTTGGTGGTCCAGAACCAATTCAAATTATTTATGGTCAATGAAATAGGCAAAATTAGTGCTTGTGGATTCCAATTAAGAATATGTGAGTAATCAGAAGTGAATCATGTTTCTCACCACATAACTGGACCTAAAGAAAACATTTAAATCACAACTTACTTAATATTTTTTCCTGAAGTTAGTAACCAACTTTTGGCCTAGGGGTGCCGTGAAAAATATTCTGATACTTAAGAGTGACGTGATTCAAAATGTTTGGGAACCACTGGTATACACATTTGCAGCCTAAAGGCAAAAACGAGGAACATGGAACTTAAGGGTAACCCTATGGCCGACCGCAGATGTCATGTTTTTGTATGTAGATGATTGCATCTGACAGAAGGTGCACGCCCTGAAAACGGCCATGACATACCTGCACTTTTGCAACCATTCCCAGGCCACTCCTCCAAACAATTACTTTCTGATATCCTCATTGCGTGCTGGATCACAGTAACGCCTTCTCGCATGTGCAGTGCGATCGCGGCACCTGCGCACTTTGACAATAATTGCTCACTTGCATGAACTTGTATTTTTTAGTGCCGTTTGTTTCTATTGTTTTAATAAAGAAAGGATAACAAGCATAACCCTAAAAGCAATTGCAGTAGCACAGCACATCTATAATAGGCAAGGGTAACAAGGAATAAATTCCAGGTTGGTTAATGAACCAAGGGGTTATTCTGGTTCACTCGCAAAGGCAAATTCACTCTCTAATGGACAAAACTATATGCACTGCAGGTGGGGCTGATGTAACATGTGCAGAGAGAATACGATTTGGGTGCGGTTTGTACTTCAAACTGATATCTATATTGCAGTGTAACAATAAAGCAGCCAGTATTTACCCTGCACAGAAACAATATAACACCCATATCTAATGCTGGCCACACATCAGACCAACTTTCCTCCAACCATCCAACTAGTTGGTTGGATGGAATACAAATCTGGTACTGGATAGGAGCAAATGTAATTTGTAATTAAGTAATTTGTTTCCCAAATCCGAAAATGGAGAACAACTGTCACTCAGACAATAGGCCTTATTCTAGTTCACTCTTTCTGACAAAATCTTTCTTAGATGGACAAAACCATGTGCACTGCAGGGGGCAGATGTAATATGTGCAGAGAGAATTAGATCTGGGTGAGTTATTTTGTTTCTGTGCAGGGTAAATACTGACTGCTTTATTTTTACACTGCAATATAGATCTCACTTTGAAGTAAAATCCCACTCAAATCTAACTCTCTCTGCACAAGTAACATCTACCCCACCTGCAGTGCACATGGTTTTGTCCATCTAAGAAGGATTTTGTCAGAAAGTGAACTAGAATAAGTCCCAATGTTCTGTAGTTGGACCTATTTGATTTAAACTACTTTACCTGAATGTTTTGTCCATTCTCCTGAGTTTGTGAGCAAATTGCTTATTGCCATTTGCCCCTATACAGTACCAGATTTTCAATCCAACCAACCAACTAGTTGGAAAGTTGGTCTGATATCTGGCCAGCATAACTCTCTCTGCCCATTTTACATCAGCCCCACCTGCAGTGCATATGTTTTCGTCCATTAAAGAGTGAATTTGCCTTTCCAAGTGAACCAGAACAACCCACTAGTACAAATGTGCATTGAACAAGGAGAAAGCAGCATCAGTTGTGCTTAGGCAAAGTTAAGTGTGTAAGTAAATTGGTAACCATAAAAAGGAGAAAAGAGATTATACTAGGAAGAGGAAACAAAAGTGTAAGTGGAGAGTAGAGGAACATATAAGAGATGGGTATGTTTTTAATTACAAACCAATTCTTTTCTATCGTCAGATAGCTGTGGAACACAGATATTTGAATCTCTTGCTGGTGAATACAGACTTCTTGCGTTTCCCAAAATATCATGCTTAATGATATACCCCCTCTTTCTATGTTTGTGTAATACAATTACTTTGTATTGATTGTGAGTTTCAAGTGGTAGGCATTTTTATTTGAAATCATCCTACTGATCAACTAACACTTGTAATAATGTTTCCCCGCAGGCATAGCTGTGTGCATCGGAATGGCCAGTACTTTTGCATATGCTAATTCCTCTGTCAAACACCAGGTGTCTCTAAAGGTAAGGAAATATGCTTTGAAAGCACGGTTCTCAGACAAGCTGGGTAGGTCTGGAAACTTATTATAATGAGAATCTAAGTAAATAAAAAGACCAGCTTTATCGAAACACTAGTCTGGCCAAAATTGCAATATATTTTATTGCTAGATACTGTAGATACCAAACAACAGTGTTTAGTTTAACCACTGTATTATTGTGTATGCATATTGAAGGATATTGGTAAACAATACCATCAGTGACAAACCTTGTTGATGATATAGTCTACATTGACCATGCAGCGCAGACACCTGGAGAGGGGTCGATAACGATAAAGGGAAGTGCACATCCTTGACGATATTGAGCATACACACTAATGCACAGAGGGGTCAGAATGAGCGATATCATTTAAAAACTAGTGTGTGTGTATGGAGTGTTAGAATCTTACTATGAGATGCAGTTGTTCTTACAATTAAGCTAGGTACCTACTTGTACAATCTTAATTCATATGTGATTTGGTTACATTTACGACTTTGGGGGGGGGGGGGTTAATTAATCGGACATCCCTATTCAATGCGGCCATTTTCGGCCAGCCTTTCCGCTGATAGAGATTCAACTTTGTTTAAAGTCGAATCTGCATCTTCGGAAATTAGTCAAAAATGGCCATGTTTTCTACAAAAAAAGTGAGTAATCGCCAATCCACATGTTTTCCATCCGTGCCGATTTTTCCGACAGTCAAAAAATCATCACTTGAATTAAATGTAGATTCGACCAAAAAGTGCCTATTTTTCGACTGTTGGAACCCTCGGCAAAGCTTGATGAGCCCCCTGACAGTCCAGATAGACATGCAGATTCCTGCATACACCATATTACAATCTACCGTTCAATCTGTGATTCTGTATTGGAAAGGGACAGAAGTATTAGAACACTTGGTTGCACCATTGCATCTGGTGACTATTAGGATGTCTATAACACCTGCTCTTCAGGTGCGATCAGTTTTCTTCTGATAAAACATGATGGTATGGGCATATATTCTCTTAGGGTAAATAGGTGTGTACCCAGCTTTACACTGAAGATTAAAAGTTGTGATGAATATGCAGATTCTTCTCTAAACCGCCTTGGGGAAAGATACTATTGGAAGAGCATCAGCAGAAATAATGAACAAAAATAAGTAGTCCATTCTGCTTTAGCCTGGGGAATGGCCTTGCATTTTGCATGTAACATGTTTAGAAGACACCTGTTGTATTTTGCTTTTCTGTAAAACTATTGGGTAGATACTTACTAATAACTGATCATTGTAGTGATTGTTTGCAAAACAAAATATGTTTATTTTTATTTACTCTTTAGGAGAAGCGTTCTGTGTTTACTGTATTTTGGATTGTGGTGTTCCTGATTGGAAACACCATTTATCTACTATATAGCTTCCGCTCCCAGCAGCTGTATTACAGGTGAGTATTGTCTGAGGTATAGAATTATAGTGTCCATGCATGTACAGTATATGTCATTGTTTCCAAATATATCTATTTCTCATGTGAATAGCGTAAAGTCACTTGAGTGTATATAGGACACACGTAGATGTTATGATAAGCGAATTAAGTTAGCATCATTATTATCCATTATTTGAATGATGTCACAGGGTTTCTGCAGTGCTATCAGTAGTGGATCGCATATGTACACAACTATTACAGTCAAATGTAGCACTTTAAATATTCAGATCATTGGGGCAGATGTATTAAGCCTTAACAAGAGATAAACGCAATGATGATAGCGGGCCAGATTCTCTAAGCTTCAAAATTGATAAAATGGAGAGTGATAAACAGCCAGCCAATCAGCTCCTACCTGCCATGTCACAGACTGTGTTTGAAAAATGTCAGACAGGAGCTGATTGGCTGGCTGTTTATCACTCTCCATTTTATCACTTTTGAAGCTTAGAGAATCTGGCCCAAAGAGAGATAAACGTCCAGCCAATCACCTGCTTACTGCCAAGTTACAGGCGGTGTTTGAAAGAACTCAGTTAGCAGGTGATTGGCTGGATGTTTATCTCTCTTTATCACCCTTGCATTTATCTCTTGTTAATGCTTAATACATCTGCCCCATTATGCTATACAAATAACATTAGTGTGCAGAAATCAGAGGGAATAGGGTCCTGCCTTATGCAAACTTCAGTTATATATTTAGCATATTTAATATTCTATAACATACTATATTTTGAACATATACAGGCATATTTCTCCAACATTTCATGCATAAATCTGCAGTCTGTGAAAATTATCACACACTAATAAGTACAGTTCCATAGTAGGTTGATTTGTTTATGTATTACTGTACATTTACAGCTGCTAATTTAATTAGCTGCTACTGTACAGTAAACATAAACAGTACATTACTGTACTGTTTATGTTTACTGTACAGTAGCAGCTAATTAAATTGATACTATCATGTAAAAGATGTCTTATTAATTGAATGTAAAACAAAATGAAGACCTTTGTGGAGGATCTATCAAACCTTGAAAGGTGAGAATGGAAAGAGATAAAGTACAAACCAATCAGCTCCTGTTATTTTCAGAACACAGCCTATAAAATGACAGTAGCTGATTATTTGGTACTTTATCTTTAAGGCTTGATACTTATCTATTGGGGGCTATTTGCAGAAAGCAAATCTCTCTCTCTCTCTGCACATTTGTCTCACCTGCAGTGCAGCATGGTTTTGTCCATTTGCTAATAAAGCAGCTTTGTGATCAGGTCATACCTATCACTTGCCTGTGTTGTAGTTCCAGCAAAGACCTCACCCAGTAAGAACAGGCATAGTGCATGGGTGGAGGTTATCTTCTCCAAAACGGCTGATGATATGATGGACCTTAAGGGTAGTAGCAAACCACAAGCATTATAAATTGCAAACCCCCCCCCCCCCCCCCCCTTGACTGATTTGCTGCTTACTGAAAAGCTTAAAGCAAGTACAGTGCCGGCAACTCATTCTCTCCTTATGATGCTTTATAGTCTATACAGCTGGCGTGGTGGATGGCAACCTGTCCCACACATCTGCAGAGTACGCCTCTCATCGGATATAACCAAGCTATCCAGTTTACATGGACTGTGTGGTTAAGTCAGTTGAAGGTTTGCTTACTGTGCCCTCCTCCTTAAAATTGGGTGATTTATGGAAGGAATCGCACATTGAGGGTTACTTTTGATTTTTGAGGACTCTGTAACACGGCATATGCTAGATGATTTCATACAGATGATTTGTCCTGTTCCAGACATCAGGATAGTGTTAAGTAAGCAGAGTTTGTCAATATGCAGTTTAAGGTACTTGTGTGGTTTCACGGCGCCATCATGGCACCGTGCGTCAGTGTCCAGCTGCGGGGCTGAAAGCTCCATGCCAACGTGTATAGTTCGTACCCCCGCTATCCACGTTGGCATGGAGTTGATTTTAGATAGCGTAGCGAGCCACCGAGCCCGCAGCGTGGGCTAGTGCAGCGCGGGCGAGCCCTGCAAGGGGACACAGACACACGGCGCCATGCTGGTGCCGTGAAAGTACACAAGTACCCAGTTTTATATAGAAACAGCAGTTACTTTTATTTTTCCATAGAAGAATTACCTGTGTTACCTGGCTCAAACAGGAAGAATTTCAGGATTGATTAGGGCCACCACTATTTCTATTCTGAATGCCACAGCTCTTAAGGTGCCCATACACGTCCCAATGTGGGCATGCATTCTGAGCTTAAATAGCACGCATCGCATTGCATGCCTTGTGCATGCGTTGTGCATGCAAAGCGATGCGATGAAAAGCAAGTACAAAAAGTATGTGCAGCACATACTTTTTGTACTGTGCGATGAGATGCCGCGGGAGTGCGCACCTCAAAGCACAGATCGCACCGCCCGCATCGGGACGTGTATGGGCACGTTTAAGACTATAGAACATTTATTCTTAAATCTGTTTCGGTATAGGCTGGTGCTAATGAAGATCCAATTTAGCCTTGGCTTGCAGAGGTCACAGCAATTATTAGAATACTTGCAGGCAGAGGGTTCTGGGTCTGAATTGCCAACATAATGTATTGCAGAAAATATGCATAAAGCGTCAGTGTCTGGGGGATGCAACATGGGATGCCATTTCCGATTCCTCCTTTGGTGTGAGATACAGGATCTACAACCTGAATGTAACCAGAAGTTACAAATGTATATTATCTACACCTTGCAGAACACATTGGGGCCAGATTTTTCTCTTCAAAAGGTCTCAGATCACCAAACCCTCAGACTCAAGCCCAGGGAGGTGGTTGTAAAGTCAAAAAGAGTCTTGTGTATTTTCTTTTTCAGATGAAGTTTTATTTGGCCCTGAGCTGGATAAGGTGATTAGCCAATCAATAGGTGAATAGATTTCTTACATGCTAGTAAAGTTGGCAAAAGCACGGTGGCCTTATTTTGTTGGTAAAGGAAGAATTGGGGAAACAAGATACTGTATCGATTTTTATCTAGTTCTAGCGGTCACCTTAGAGGAAAACTGTCTTGGTCTGCCAAGAAGATGACATAAAAGCCCTCAGATAAGCAGCCTGTATAACGGGCTGGTATTTGCCATGGATGTGATTGATTGAATTCCAGTAGAACACAAGGTGAACAATTTCCACTCTAATCTTTTTGGTTCAGATCAGCACTCAGACAGGTACAAAATGTAACAGTTCATATATGTCATCAGTGCATTGAACCGGATGAGTGTGTTACAAAATGGTGATGTTTATGATGTCGACACCTGAATGTTGACTTCCAGTCGGTGTGTCACTATGTGATTTTTCATTGCTGAGAATAAGTATCCCTAAGCCTACAGCTAACCTCTAAAAACCGTTTATAGAAATACTGCTGTCAACATTCTTTTATAAGCATTCATGATATCAACAACATTGTCATGTTGACATTCTAACATTGTTTACATGTTGATTGTATACTGTATCCATGGTTCTCAAGGATGTTTACTTGAATGTCACATTTTGTGAAGGTCAATAATGTATACTCTAGTGTTCATTCTAGCACCCGCTATGTTCCCATGAAATTGGTGGTACTGAACTGCATATTTGGGAATACAGTATACATTATTGACCTTCACTGAACTGCATATTTGGGAATACAGTATAGTGTTCATTCTAGCACCCGCTATCTTTGACCCTCTTCCCTGCCTGGGGTGTCGCTGTCTGCTTTGTTGTTTCTAGTATAGGTCTGGTTTGCATATCAGTGCTGATATACAGACCACACAGTGCTAGAAGCACTACAGCAGACAGCGACACCCCAGACAGGGAAGAGGGTCAAAGATAGCGGGTGCTAGAATGAACACTATACTGTATTCCCAAATATGCAGTTCAGTGAAGGTCAATAATGTATACTGTATTCCCAAATATGCAGTTCAGTACCAACAATTTCAGTTTTGACTTTTCCCTTTATACAAGAAAAAGATTTTATAACTGTGCTATTTGAGGAAGAAATTTACCACATTGATATTTAACAATGTATTAATAAACAATCAAATAAAGTTAAAATATAATAATAATCATCATGTGCATGATTGATGTATACATACAATAAAATAACACTAAAATGGAATGCAATTGATGCAAGCTCTGATAAATAAGATCTCCACTTTTATAAAGGGCAAGTTTTGGAATAATGCACCCCACTTTATCCTTTTTGTGTGTGGAACCTGTTCCCTTTGGACTCTACGGATGTTGTTAATTGGGGAAAGGGGGGAAAAAGTCACTGTCACTCACATATCTGGGATGGCTGTCACCGCTGCAAACTGCACTTGAGGTGGTCCCCGTGTAGTTTTTGTGCTGTCCTCTGATCTCTTTTGGATGCCCCCAATTGATGGTATGTCCACTTTTGAGTTCCAGGTCAGGGTTTGTTACCAAATGGGTTTGTAATCCTCAGTCCACAATGGAAGGAAGGAGTGGGGGTGCTGTAGCCTAATGCCTTTTTGCTGGGGGGCTCCCAGCTTTTTCACCTTTGAAAAAGCTGGGAGCCCCCCAGCGAAACGCGTTAGTCTACAGCATGCCTTGCCACAGTGGTGGTGTTAGGGCATTCTAAAACGGTTGCAGGTATCACCTTTTCTTATTTATGTTTGCATGTACTTCACTATGGGGGTTATTCAAACCTGATTCCAAAAATTAGCACTTAAATCGCAAGCCAGATGCTGTTTGTCTGACAGGAAGCAGCAGTTTGGGGGTGGCAACCTGCCATTATCTGGAAGTGTCAGGGAAAATGCAGGCATACCCAGACAGTTTTCACGTAGGATGTGGGACGTCCGCTCCAGCCTCAATGCCTGTTTCTATGGCACAGGCAGAGTAGGGAAAATTGTTAGATAGTGAGTGAGTTGCGAATGTATTTGCAGCTAGCCCCCAAACAGCGTGATTTTTGCAAGCCATCCGTAGCCTTGCACAGGGCGGGTTTTCACTCTGGCGGGGAAGCGGCTATCTGATTGCAGGGTTCTGCAGTTCCGCACAGCAGCGATCAGATCGGAATAATGTGATTACACATTTGTCCAATAAATAACTTATAAGACGCAATAAAAGGTTCATGGATGATCTTTGCTTCAGTCTCCTTTTTATACGAATGCAATCAGCACTTTAGCTGTCATTCACTAATGGGTTTATTATAGGCTTTTATATTGTAGCAGGAAATAATTTTATTTGGCACAAGAAGGTGGTTAGTCACATTTTATAAGATATGAAGTCTACAAAAACAAATCAACACAGTAGTATAGAATCTGAGGACAGAAAGTAGTTCTAAGAGTCTAAGGTTTATGTTGCCGTCAAAGGGTTCAGTCCAATTATAAGTGAAGGCGCGAGTTGCCATTACCACAGCATTTCAATGCATTCTGTCCTCCCCCGTGCTTGATTTCTGCCTGAATTCACACAAAACTCCTTGCAGGCCTATGGGGAAGCGAGCACGTTTGTGTCAGTTCAGATTAAAATGTAAAATGCAACTAGCGGGTGTGAGAAAGTTACACACAATTGGATTAAACTCATTCTCTTTATAAATTCTAATTAATAATAATTAATAGAAATTTTACTTTTGTTTGCTTTTCCTTTAATTTTATTGGCCCTTTTTTTATTACTTTTTCACTTTTATGTTTTAGGTTATCATTTAGTCCAGTGTGGTGTGTGAGTATTTTTACGTTTTAATTTCTATTTGTTTGCTTATGATTTTGTTTTGCTTTTGCATTACTTTTCTTCAATATTTAATATATTTACTTGTTTTGAGAACTTACCAAGAGCATATCACCGGGAGGACGGGTAGAGTATGGCAAGGGAATGTAACAGGAGGAAAGATGAGCTCTGAGTCAAAGATCAGCAGAGGAAGATTAAGAACATGCCTGTCGTCCTGCAGTTGGACACATTGTTCAATGCTCAGTGAAGGTCGCTTCTGTACCGTTTCTAGGATGTAATTGGGACAGAGAGACATGGCGCTCGCAGTGGGAGCTTGCATGGTGATCACTCTTTGTCTGTATTGGATTTCTAAAACTAAACTGTAAATGAAAAATGAAAATGGCTCACCAGAAAACAAGGTCTAGAGTAGCACATGCAAAGCACTGTGCGTTTATAGACTATAGTGCTTATTATCATCAACGTCTAAATTAGCTATATACTTATAACAACCCAATGCTCAACATTGCTATCAGAATAGCTCTACATGTACACGTTTTTGCATGAATAATGAAATGTCTTGCATAGTTCTTAAGCCATTTCTCTACTAGGGGTGGTAATAAAGTTCTCATTATAAATACTAAAGTGCCGCACCTCACACTGTGTAGACATGTCTTGTATTTTATTTCTTTATTTGTAGAAAAAAAGGGATTAATAGAAAAACAATCAATAACTATAAGTATAATAAAGTACATTACATCTACTGTACATATGAAAGCTGCACTTTACACTAAATAAAATGTGGTGGTAAAGACCACCCTTCCTTTCTACCTTTGATACAGAACCAGCAAATCAAATCAGTTTCCCAATTTAAAATGGAAGTTCAGCTGTAAGGTATAGATTACAGTTTATGGGGGGTATGCAATCTGCCACCGCTATTTCCGACGGGGGAAATCAATGCTGTCTTTAGCGACAGCATTGAAGTGGGATTACGGCAGAACGGGCCCAACTTTAGAAGCTGTCAGGCCCGTTCTGCCGATAACAGCTGTGGATTGACGCGATCCTGGCCGCAGATCGCCAATCCACAGCCGTTTTCGCAGCCATGCCCCCTTTGCGCTGATCGGCAGACGGGACGTTCAATCCCGCCTGTCATTTTGCAGTCGATCAGACCGGAAAACGGGCCAGGATCACGGCTGTCGGGAGGGATCAACAGCCGTAATCCTGGATTGCATACCCCTCTATGAGTGGTTCTCTCTTTTAAAAGAGGTAATTTAGGTTTAAAATTAATAATCGTTCATTTTAAATCTATATGTGATTTACTGGAATTATTGTATTCCTACGTGGGCCACATACACTTGGAAGGGACATGTACTGTATATGGGTATAGATCATATTTTGTATACATACAGGTTATATGTATCATTTGCATTAGATACATTCTATTTTTTAAGTACTGTACACACAGTGCAGTCTATTTTTCCATTCGATTTGGTTGCCATGCATTGGGATTGAATCGAATGCATTTGATTTTCTTTTGCTTCAATTTCAATTCGATTGTGCTTATACAGTTTAAGCAAGAGCATATAGAAAAATAGACTGAATCGAAGCGTGTGTACACCCTATTAGATTCTTAAACTGTTTTGTAACATTTTTCTCTTGAAAAAAGGGCTGTAAAACTTACTTGACAGTTGTATTTACCGGGACAAGGGTAAGATTGGCCTCTATTAAGGTGTTGAATATGCATTATGTTCTGCATCGCAGACAAACAATCACACTGACATAGGCAATTTGTTTAGTTGTCTCCTCAGTGCTTCTGATCCCCTTAGTTTAATATCAGAGCCGTGAAACAGATGAAGGATAATTTCATTGTCTCTTCTGACAGGTTATTGTGCCATATAGTGTGCAATATACCTGAGACTAAATCTTGTCAAATAGGGTAGTTTAATCTTTACAACAATGCTGATTACAGGTATAGAAGTAATGGGCAATTTGCAGAGGCAGCAAATCCCTGGAGGCCAGCACTTCAGCATTCCAATTCTCTAATTGGCTTATTTGTGGATGATGTCAGGGACAGTAAACCAAGGCATTTAGGGACATGTAACTTCTGTTTTCTTTATGTGTCTGTCTTAACTACACTCTTCTCTTTGACGGTTAATTTATCGCAAAGTTTAGTCCCATTTGCAGTGTAAAAGTCTTCCCCGATTGTCGCATTTCATTATGTTAACTTGTTGTTTTTTTATCGATTCCACAGTCTCATCTTTCTGAAACCAAACTTAGACAGCATGGATTTCTTTGAGCTCATGTGGATCGTGGGGATCTCGGACTTTGTCCTGAAATACATCACAGTGTCACTGAAGTGTCTTATTCTCGCTCTTCCTAGAATTGTGATAGCTGTTAAATCCAAGGTACATATAAGCATGTGCTCATAACTGTGTGGTTTCCTGCACACCACAGTGACCTAACTTCCTTACTTGTCAGTGGCATCTAATAATATGTTGTTCTATCAGTTACACGGCAATGCATGCAATTTATTATTTATATTGATTGACAGTGTGTTATATTTACATGTGCATGTTGTTTATTGTCTATACGGCACTTTGGCACCGAAGGTTATTGCTCTCTAGCCAGTGTTAGTATAGCTGAATAGACATTCAGATTTTCTAGGTAACAAGACATCTGAATGATGAGAGATGTTGTCGGTATATTGCACAGATACATTCACCCTATCACTGCCCGGTTGGTGATTGTGTTAATTTGCTGCTAACCTAATTTAGTGTAAGAGAGAGCGGGAATAGTTTTTTAAATTCTCCTCAGAGGTGGGGGATCCCAGATGTTGGTCTATCTTTTCAGTTGGATGCCTTGGATAGAATATACCAGGGTATTATTAAGTAATAATCAAGCACACGTGACAGGTTGTTTTTAATTATGGTACTTGTTTCCTAGCACGGCCACAATCTTATGGATCGTGTACCTTTAAGTTAAGGTACACGATCCATAAGATGGACCCGATTTCCTTTGAAATCAGGTCCATTTTGCCGGCTAGGACACAATATCGGGGGCATCGCGTCGGTCGGGACCATTAACATTGGTCCCGACGCGATGCCCCCGATATTTCCATAGGTTTCAATGTTAAAAAATATTTTAACATTGAAATCGTGTCGGGAAAGGTAAAATATCGGGGGCATCGCGTCGGTCGGGACCATTAACATTGGTCCCGACGCGATGCCCCCGATTTTTCCATACGCTTCAATGTTAAAATATTTTTTAACATTGAAATCGTGAAAAAATGTGAAAAATGTGAAATGGGCCAATATGACCCATTTCACATTATAGATGTCCCCGTCGTCACCCCACGATAGACGCCAACCCGAAGCGTGGCGAGCGCAGGCGGTGCGCGTCCTCCGACCTTTTCATTCCCCTACTATCCACGTCGGCGTGGAGTTGAGAATAGAATAGTGTGGCGAGCGCAGCGAGCCACCGAGCCCGAAGCGTGGCGAGCGGACGCGTATACCTGTGAAGTTATACGCGTCCCCTCGCGGGGCTCGCTGCGCTCGCCACACTATTCTATTCTCAACTCCACGCCGACGTGGATAGTAGGGGAATGAAAAGGTCGGAGGACGCGCACCGCCGCCCCTCGCGGGCTCGCTGCGCTCGCCACGCTTCGGGTTGGCGTCTATCGTGGGGTTGGGTGTACGCCGTTAAATTTGGGGGGGTTGGGAATATTTTACATTGAATCCAATGTAAAATAGGGTCCCAGGGACCCGATTTACATTTCATTCAATGAAAAAATCGGGTCCAAAATCGGTCGATCGCATGCGATGCGATCGACCCGATTTTTCCGACACGACCACCCCGATGTAAATCGGTGTGGCCGTGCTAGGAAACAAGTACCTTAATTATAAATAAAAAAAACATTGTTTTGGGTTAGTGTAATCCTTTAATAGTATCAATTCATTCAGAAAAGGGGTAAGCAGTTATTGTAACTCATGTCATGAAGAAAACATTGAAAAATGATTTTAAATATTTTGATATTGGTTTGGTGTGGCATCAACTGTTTTTAAATGTCTTAGGCCAGTATTCAATGAGAAAAATTTGCCTTGTTTTATGGCGAGTTTGTGCTGTTTTCGCGTTGGATGGAGCATTTTGCTCTCCAAAAGTGAACCACCCTATTCAATGTGATATTTTCGCCGTCGTTTTAAGTGATTTTCGCCGTGTCTCTCCGTGTACCAATTCTCCATCTTTTCATGGAGAACTGGAATGTGAACTTTTAAACTAAAAGGTTTTTTTTTTTAAATTTTGGTGCCAAAAAATCAGGATTTTTTTTCTGTGAAGGGGCATGTTATTTTTAATCATGTGCTTATAGCACATGAATATATATTTAATAAAAAAAAAAAAAAAAGCAGCCAGCAGGGGGCCGGAGCTCTCGAGCCGCTCATTAGATATTCATATATTCACTGCATCCGATCATTACATATGCACGATCGAGTGCAGTGAATACTGGGTCCCCCGCTGGCTATAGTGGGGGGCAGCTTGTGCTGCCTGGGTCCCGGGGAGCCCACCTCCCCTCCACATATGTTCTGGGGCATCCAGGGAGACTTTAATCTCCCTGGCTGCCACCGTCCCCCGGCTCCCTGCCAGCTCCCTGCCGCGGGCGCTCGTCCGCTGCAGGGGTTAAGACTCGCCGCGAGTGGCGGCGAGTCTTAACCACATTGAATAGTGGGAGCAGGAGTGGCAGCGAGCCCTCCGGAACAGGGCGAGTGCATGGCGAGAGAAAAAATCTCTCGCCATGCACGGGGGAATTTTTCTCATTGAATACTGCCCTTAGACTAAGGGAGGGTACACACTATGGCGACAACAGCACAAAGAGATATCCTGCATATTGGACAGTGTTTTATGCTAGATTTTTCATTCCCACAGGTTGCATGTGGTATCTTCTGTTTGTTTGTGTGGCATATAGGCCAGGTACGGTACACATTTTTATTTGTGTACCCACCAAGACATGACCATAGTATTTGTTGGAATGAAAGTATTCCAATATACACAGTGTAGACAATAGTGATTGATCACCCTCTCACAAGTGAAATGATGTGCTCCTGCAGCAGAGAGGTGTTTGTGAAGGTATACAATGGGTAATGGGGCACTAAGTGGATCATTTTCTAAATGAATAGCTTGCCGGAAGATGTTAACCATGTTCGGCTTGATCGGAGGTAGAAGAGTTGCGGATGTTAGGAAGGTCCCTTAATCAACTGTGTCTTTTGTTATTAATGTGTGGAATAAGAACGGTCAATGCATTATGGCACCTTGCCTAAATGACCCCCTGAAACTGCAGCATAAGGACCAAAAAGTGCTAAATAGAGGTTACAAAAGAATTGGGGTTGTCCCAAGCATTCCATTTCACATGAGTTTCGACAAGAACACTTGCAGGGAGGTAGGTGGCAATGCTGCTGAGTTCTGAGTTTCCAGCTGTGACCTTGGTGGGCCAGTGGAGGGTGCTGGATACTTGAAACTAGGTGGCTTTAGGACGTGGAATGACATGCAGCAACTTGAAATAACTGTAGCACAAGGAGGCAGCAGGGACAGATTGTTGACTGTAAACCAGGGACAGGGGAGCGGAGTCTAACTCGCCGGTGGTCTTCACCAGGGAACCCTTCAAGGGGCTTTGGTCTACTGCGCCCAATGAGCAGGTTGCGGCCCCGTGCCCTTGTCCTCTGTGTACTGCTACCAATGAGCTGGAATGCTGGAGATACAGGATACTTGGGGCAAGGTATACTGGATGACTTGAGAATGAAGATATGATGGTGTATCAGTGTACTGGTGTCAGTCTGGGAACAAAGGAGGGTATTAGGCCTGTGAGCACTGGAGATGCGGCCTGGGAGCCGATAGTGATGCGGCCTGGGAGGCAATGGTGACTTGGCCTGTGAGCCGATGGAGATGCGGCTTAGGAGCCTATGGTGATACAGCTTAGGAGCCGATGATGATGCAGTTTACAGGCCGATGGTGATGCAGCTTAGGAGCTGAGGATGATGTGGCTTAGGAGCCGATGCTGATACCTGCTAGCAGACATCTGGGACACACATATACTAATTGGAAGCTCATGGTGGTAAACGGCAGAGTGTCTGGCAGGTGGAGATAACTAGGAGGTTTGCTAGTAGCAGCACAGGGCACAGGTAACACTGGGAGAAATAGCCTGGGAGCCTTGGACTGACTCTGGAGAGTATTACAGGGAACAGACAAGTTGTTCCAGGCGATTTGATAGTGCTGGGGGCCTGACTTATATCCCACACTAGTGCATATTATACAGGTCCATTAAATAATAAAAAAAAAAAACTATTTCATTGTATTACTGTTTTAAATTACTGGGTTGTCAGAGATTGCATGGAATTACTGGGAGGGGGCAGGCATTGTGTGGAATTACTGGGAGGGGGCAGGCGTGTGGAATTACTGGAGGGGGCAGGCATTGTGTAGAATTACTGGAGGGGCAGGCATTGTGTAGAATTACTGGAGGGGCAGGCATTGTGTAGAATTACTGGAGGGGCAGGCGTGTGGAATTACTGGAGGGGCAGGCATTGTGTAGAATTACTGGAGGGGCAGGCATTGTGTAGAATCACCCTGGGATATTGGACATCTGCACAAGCATAAAGGTTGCTCACAGTGTGCAGCTGAAGCCAGGGAAGCTGCGCCCAACATCACAATCACTGGCTTCAGCACAACCCTAGAATAATGACAACACACCTGTATTTTCCATCCCTTCGTCATCCCGATATGGGGCCTTATTCTAGTTCACTCTTTCTGACAAAATCCTTCTTAGATGGACAAAACCATGTGCGCTGCAGGGGGGCAGATGTAAATTGTGCAGAGAGAATTAGATTTGGGTGAGTTATTTTGTTTCTGTGCAGGGTAAATACTGGCTGCTTTATTTTTACACTGCAATATAGATCTCACTTCGAAGTAAAACCCCACCCAAATCTAATTCTCTCTGCACAAGTAACATCTGCCCCACCTGCAGTGCACATGGTTATGTCCATCTAAGAAGGATTTTGACAGAAACAGTGAACTAGAATAAGGCCCATGGTCACTGGAGCCGCAGCAGCATTGCGGCACATGCACACTGCAGCTCCAACACAGGCACAGTAAAATAAAACATTGGACAGCTGGGACCTCATTGATACAGCATCCGATTTTGAATCAGGCCCAAAGTTAAAATGTTTGCTGTAACCACAGAAAACATGTCAGCACCATACAAGCACATGCAAACAAGAATACACGTGTGCCGTACTTCACCAGCGTTCTCCTTGTTCAGTTTCTGTTATCAAATACAGTGAAGAATAGATGCAAAGATCCTCAAATGAATGAGCTTCATCATCATGAGCAATAACCCTCATAACAGGGCAATACAGTGTAACATGATGTGCATGGCTGAGATTTATTAGCACTATAGTGTGATCAAGCAGCGGAGCTGCTAACAATTATGTAAATGAATGCAAATATGTTCACAGAAAGGTACACTCATACAGATATTATTGTTATGAATATTAGCAGCTGCAGTATATAGTGTCATTATACATGTCTGGACAATTATCATTAATATATAATTCCATACAATATATCTGCACAACATAAGTGTATTCTTTGCATAAGAGCTTTCCTGGCAAAGCATTAAACATAAAACATAGGTTATGCTTCTGATGTAGTCATTTGAAAGTATATCATACAAAAACCCGGAATCAGTAATTGCAGAATAGGAGTTCCATTATCTCACCACATGGAATAATGAACACATGACTGCTGGTACCGCTGTGCTCTGTAAGGTGAATGTCAGTGTCACTGAAACCTGATCCAAGTCATTGACCCAGAGTAATGGGGAGTTCCATAACAGCCGTTCCAATCCAGGTAGAGTGTTGGCAGTTTGTATAGAATGTAATGGTGTGTGAATAGCAATCCGACATTAATAGTATTCCAGCATATTTTAGGTATCTCATATGATTCATAAATAGCTTCATCATTCACCTAAAGGCCCCTACACACTGGGCAACTGTGAGCTGAAAGTTTACACGTTTGAGCTGCTTTCAATTCGAAAGCCGCCCAGTGTGTACGGGGCAGTGATGAGCGGTGAAGGCTGATGCGCGATCCCGCATCATCACTGGCCCAGACACTCATCTGCAGGTATTACAGGCAGATGAGCGACGGGGTGGACGGCTTTCCATAACGCTATGGAAATTTACCCACTCCAGGGAAAATCGCTAAAACGGGAGAAAAACGCTCAGTGTTTATGCACTGAGCGTTTTTCAGACCATCGATTTCCCCCATCATCGGTCAGCATACACGCTGGGCAAAATCGCCTGGTGTGTATGGACATTGAGGGGCAGATTTATTAAGCTTGGAGAAGAGATAAACTGGAGATAAAGCGAAGAAAAGGTAAAAGGAGATAAAGCACCAGCCAATCAACTCCCAACTGTCTTTTTCAAACACAGCTGATTGGCTGGTGCTTTATCTCCTTTTACCTTTTCTCTGCTTTATCTCCAGTTTATCTCTTCTCCAAGCTTAATAAATCTGCCCCTGAGATACATAACTGACTCTTGATACTGCATTGTTGCCCATGCATTGTTGTTTTTTTTATTAGTTAGTATGCACTACTTACCACATATTACAGTTCAATGCCAGAGAGTGCAAAAAAGCCTAGCACCACCTTACATATTAATTAATACAGCATAACCACAGATACACTGCATGTAGAAAGCCTAGCACCGCCTTACATATTAATAAATACAGCATAACCACAGCTACGCTGCATGTAGAAAGCCTAGCACCGCCTTACATATTAATAAATACAGCATAACCACAGCTACGCTGCATGTAGACAGCCTAGCACCGCCTTACATATTAATAAATACAGCATAACCACAGCTACGCTGCATGTACAAAGCCTAGCACCGCCTTACATATTAATAAATACAGCATAACCACAGATACGCTGCATGTAGAAAGCCTAGCACCGCCTTACATATTAATAAATACAGCATAACCACAGCTACGCTGCATGTAGAAAGCCTAGCACCGCCTTACATATTAATAAATACAGCATAACCACAGCTACGCTGCATGCAGAAAGCCTAGCACCGCCTTACGTATTAATAAATACAGCATAACCACAGCTACGCTGCATGTAGAAAGCCTAGCACCGCCTTACATATTAATAAATACAACATAACCACAGCTACGCTGCATGTAGAAAGACTAGCACCGCCTTACATATTAATAAATACAGCATAACCACAGCTACGCTGCATGTAGAAAGACTAGCACCGCCTTACATATTAATAAATACAGCATAACCACAGCTACGCTGCATGTACAAAGCCTAGCACCGCCTTACATATTAATAAATACAGCATAACCACAGCTACGCTGCATGTACAAAGCCTAGCACCGCCTTACATATTAATAAATACAGCATAACCACAGCTACGCTGCATGTAGAAAGCCTAGCACCGCCTTACATATTAATAAATACAGCATAACCACAGCTACGCTGCATGTAGAAAGACTAGCACCGCCTTACATATTAATAAATACAGCATAACCACAGCTACGCTGCATGTAGAAAGCCTAGCACCGCCTTACATATTAATAAATACAGCATAACCACAGCTACGCTGCATGTAGAAAGCCTAGCACCGCCTTACATATTAATAAATACAGCATAACCACAGCTACGCTGCATGTAGAAAGACTAGCACCGCCTTACATATTAATAAATACAGCATAACCACAGCTACGCTGCATGTAGACAGCCTAGCACCGCCTTACATATTAATAAATACAGCATAACCACAGCTACGCTGCATGCAGAAAGCCTAGCACCGCCTTACGTATTAATAAATACAACATAACCACAGCTACGCTGCATGTAGAAAGCCTAGCACCGCCTTACGTATTAATAAATACAACATAACCACAGCTACGCTGCATGTAGAAAGCCTAGCACCGCCTTACATATTAATAAATACAACATAACCACAGCTACGCTGCATGTAGAAAGCCTAGCACCGCCTTACATATTAATAAATACAGCATAACCACAGCTACGCTGCATGTAGAAAATTAAGGTCAAATGAAACCTACTCATTAAAGTGGTCTATGTCCATTTATAGCAGTTACCTAGGAAAGGGCACGAATAAGGAACAAATGTATCGTTTGCAAACACAGTTATTAGTTTTTTCTGTCTATTTTATTCCACTTTGAGTTTAGTTTAGAATTAATAATTGAATATTTTACTCCTGCCTCCTTAACTGTATTCATTTTGTTTTGAAATAGAAATAGCCTTTGCCTTTGTAAGTAGGCCTGGCCCCTTTGAAGTTCACCGATGGTAAGTTTCGATTGGTTCACAATTCCCATCTTATCATTGGCAGACAAGTGCCACGGGCAGCTCAATTAACTTTTGGCACACAAGGAATACGGCCAGGCAGCTCTTCATTTGTTCCTGGCCCTGCTCCAACCTAAGCTCCCCCCTCCTTTCTCTCTTTCTTTAGCATCTTTTTGTTTTTGGTTAGAATTAATATGCTAAAGCTGAGCAGACAGGAGTGATCTCTCCTGAGATAAATTGCTTCATCGAAAAAGGTTGAGAGTCGCTCCACAACCCCCACCGCTATCTACCGTCAAATGGGAGCAGTCATTAATCCTTGTCATTTTGCTAGTGGATGATAGGAAGGAAAGGCACCCCAGATTTCCACCAAGGCTTTGTCTAACATGAAGGATTCATCTTTTTTAGATGAAATCAGCATCGGACAGAGCCACTATAATGGGAGGTTTTATTAACTCTGCACAGTGCACCACAGTGCAGATAGCTGAGATCCTGGCATTACGTAATGTAGCAACGTTTCATAGGCTGTTTTCTTTCATTCTCAATGTAGGAATTGTAACATTTTCTAAACAGGATTTCTGATTTTATAATTTAATCAATTGCATTTTTTCTCTTTTTTTTCATTTGATAGCGCAAACCACTATAATTGCAGTGCATACATCATAATAACACCTTGGAAGCATGGACACTGTTGATCACAACTGCTTCCTATAGCAGTGTGATGTGTCTGTGCACAAATAATGGTACTTGTTTCCTAGCACGGCGCCAGCGATTTTAATTGTATCCATCGGGTCCTACAAAATCGCGTTGATCGCATTGCATGCAACCAAATCGCATGCGATGCGATCGACGCAATTTTTACATTGGAACCAATGTAAAATGGTCCCTGAGACCCGATTTTTACATTGGCCCCAATGTTAAATGCCCCCCAGACCCCAATTTTCATTGCATCCCCACCCTGATGGGTCAAATGCCCCCCCATTGTTAACGCCACCCCCCGATGAACGCCAACCCGAAGCGTGGAGGGCGCAGCAAGCCCGCGAGGGGCGGCGGTACCCGTCCTCCGACCTTTTCATACCCCCACTATCCACGTCGGCGTGGAGTTGATTTTATATAGTGTGGCAAACGCGTCCTCAGGTAGGCGTCCTCCGACCTTTTCATACCCCCACTATCCACGTCGGCGTGGAGTTGATTCTATATAGTGTGGCGGGCGCGTCCTCCGGTACGCGTCCTCCGACCTTTTCATACCTCCACTATCCACGTCGGCGTGGAGTTGATTTTATATAGTGTGGCGACTGCAGCGAGCCACCGAGCCCGAAGCGTGGCGATCATTACTTCACAGGTATTAAGCGTCCCCGCGCGGGGATCGCCACGCTTCGGGCTCGGTGGCTCGCTGCGCTCGCCACACTATATAAAATCAACTCCACGCCGACGTGGATAGTGGGGGTATCAAAAGGTCGGAGGACGCGTACCGCCACCCCTCGCGGGCTCGCTGCGCTCGCCACGCTTCGGGTTGGCGTTCATCGTGGGGTAGCGTTAACAATGGGGAGCCATTTCACATACAAATTACCCATCAGGGTGGGTATACAATAAAAATCGGGTCTATTGGGCCATTTAACATTGTTCCCTATGTAAAATCGGGTCCATCGCATCGGTCGCATTGTATGCCATTATAATGCCATACAATGGACCTGATTTTACACAGGAATTTAACATTGAATACAATGCATTCAATGTTAAATCGCGTCGGGGAAAAGGCTAAAAATAGCCAAAAATCACGTCGGTCGCGTCCATCGCATACCTTAACTTAAATTATGCGATGACCCACGATGGGCGCCGTGCTAGGAAACAAGTACCCAAATAATCAATGTAAATAATCTTAAAAAATGATCGAGCTTGTGTTGAACACTTATGTTTCTGGATGGGACAAAAATGTAAAATGTAAGATGTCCATGTCAAAACGGTGATTATTGTACAAGTCCAGAAACTATTCTTGCTTAGTGGTAGATGTATGAAGCAGTGATAAGGGAGGAGAAATGATAACATACCTGGTACTTTATCACCAGCCAATCAGCTCCTGACCATCCCTTTTTAAACCCAACATGTAACTTAACAGTCAGGAGCTGATTGGCCAGTGATAAAGTACCAGGCACTTTATCACTTCTCCTCCATTATCACTGCTTCATACATCTACCACTTAGGGGGATATTCAATCTTCAGGTCACGGCAGGCGAGCTTGCTCGCCTGCCGTGACCCAGTCCCGTTCTCGGTCAGCTCGACCGAGAACACGCAGGCGGGATTCAATGTCCCGCCTGCAGCGGGGCGAGAAGGGGGCGTGGCCGCGAGTTGCGGCCGGGAAGTGACGAGCTGCAGCCGGCAGCTCGTCACTTCCCGGCTGTTCTCGGCAGAACGAGCCCGACAGCTAGAGATGTCGGGCTCGTTCTGGCAGGAAACCCTGTTCAATGCTGTCGGGGAAGACAGCATTGAATAGGGCCCGTCGAGCATCTCCCCCACGGGAGATGCTCGACGGAGATTGAATATCCCCCTTAGTATCTAGTTGCTATATGTTCCCGTTAGTTTTGATGCAGTATTGCATATTTCAATCTCTAACTACTGATATATACTAGAAGTTAAAGGGACAAATGCCACTTTTTGTTACATTCTGGGTTACATATATCCCTAATTATAGTTTAAGCATCTGATGAGTCCGCATTTCTACCTAGGAAACGTTTAAGGTGGTTAACAGAGGGCAGTTTTGCCCAGGGATCTTAATTTTTTTAATCATCCTTAAATGCCCGGTGAGAGGTTTGTGATTTGCTTTTCTACACACCCACCAACCATAGCTTTTGGACTGAACCAAGGCTATCTGTGGATATTAGGATGCATACTTACCATTGTGTAAGTTTGGTACGCCTGGAGTACTTCTGTGTAACAGTAGATGAAGGTGCCACACTGTAAACCTTACTACACATGAATTTCTTGTTTTCTATTTCTTATACATAATCCCCCTTGACCAGACTGATTAAGGAAAGACCGCTTGAACCGAAAGACCGTCTGACAATTGCAAATCCAAACTGGAGACATAATATTTCTTTATTTTGTGTTTATTTTGCACGGAATACTCACTAGTAGATCGCCAGTGGGACACACATCCTATTTTGCATTCACATAGTCCTTTTCATTGTTGTGCTGCTGTTTTGTTTTGTGTGAAACCAGTTTCAATTGACAACCTTATCTACAGCTGGTAACCCACATGCGGACACTGATGATCTTTTTAGCTGGCCGTGGGTTTGTGGGGCTCGATGCCCCAGCTCATTGGAACACAGAGGGTATTTTATAACCAGGAGGAAATGGCTCATTGAATTACTAAGCAGGCAATTTAGTAGCAAAATAATAGAGGTATATTCATTTTAGCCACACAAACACATCTGGTCGGCACTCGATCACAATACGAACTTATTGGGTGCCACTAGCAAAGAGCCCAGTACAGTCACAGATGCTGTTTGATGATTAAAGGTTGAGAGCTTCCAGGTTTCTGCATGGTGATTTTGGTGTCCCCTTAGCCAACGTTTTGATTAATAAGTAGTCTTCAACAGAGCTGCCAGCTGACTGTGTTTTGTTTTTGTAGCTATTGTTTCCACTGGTACATCTTCATTTGCACTGATGGAAAATGATGATGATCACTTAGTCATTTAAATAATGCGCTAGGTTTTCATTTGAAAATGACTTGCACAGTCATCTGTTTGCACTTCCCATGTCTGTTGCATGGTACTTGCTGGAAAAGTGGCATAAATCACATTGAAATGTCTAGATCTAATGTACTAAGTCACAATATCTTAGCCGGCCAGCCAGAATACATGGGTGTTTTTTGTATTTTCTGTAAAAGCTTTTCATGTTCGTTGGAGGGAAATAGGAATCACAAGTTATAGATAACGTAATGCTATTTATTCATGGTTATTTCTAATCTCCTGATTTTTATGAATTTGTAAAATACTGTCACAATCGTTTCTTAAATGTCATTACCCATTAAATGTCACTTTGCCTAAAAGGTAAAGGTATCTGAGATACATTCCATGATAGATATTGATGTATCTGTCACTGTATTTGCACTAGCTGTGTACAAGTTAATTACAGGGAAAGAATTACATATTTTTTGTTTAGTGAACTTTGCAAAGGAAAGCAGTTTTCTTTTGGCAATCCACAGTCTATTATCTGCAACATTACGTCCCGATTATTGCTCTACACTTGCTCCCCTGACTCACAGGCTGTGGTGAGATGTGACGTAGGTAGCCAGCCACCTGGGAATGACAATGGAGCAATTTGCGTGACTACATTTGCATATAGGCTGCATTGTTTTTCTGTGCCCTCTCCCAAGCTCTGGAAGTATAGAAAAAAATAATTTTATTCCAATGACTATATTTTTATTACTTTTTTTTTATAAGGCGCCACAAGTGGTTTGCAGCTCCGTACATAAGGCACACCAATACTGGGTACATAACATTACAGTAACTAAAAGCAAAGTACAGGTGACAATAGGCCACCCAATTCTCAGTACACAATACAGCTGAGATGTAGGGAAAAAAAGTAGTTGTCCACATACTGTATTACCAGGGGCAGGTTGTCTACATTATTTTCACAAGTATTAAAAACTGCAACAATGAAGTGCCTTTAAAAAGAACCTTTAAATATTGTGCCTACAAATTCTCAAGTGTGCAAAAGCACCAATTTGAAATGGTGACATCAGCTGTACTTCGTCTCTCTGTTGTAGGCAGCATCCAATAGCAGGCATGTACTTTAATTTACCTGCTATACACAACATAACATGGGAACAATAATAACCTAATACTATTTAACTTCATGTGCATTTATTGTGTATAGTGGAAAACAGCTTATATGTTATATAAAATCAGGCCTCAGGGAGCAGTACTTAGCAGTTGGTGCTCTAGTGTTAGTGACCATGGGATACGTTCATTTGGTCTACAGCAAGTTGGTCGACAATCGTTAGGTTGACAGCATTAGGTCAACATGGGTATAGGTCGACATGGCTTTAGATGGACAGGTCATTGGGTCGACACAAGCATTAGGTCGACATGGTCTAGGTCGACAGTCAATAGGTAGACATGGGGTTTTTGACAGTTTCTTGACCCGACATGTGTGTGGTGTGAGAATAAAATTGTGTGCCCGAAGCATGGCGAGCGCAATGAGCCATGCGGGTGGATGTGGTGCTACGTTTCGGTGTCCATGTCGACATGACATGTGCCGACAGGTGGCATTTCATGCTCTACCATCCACTAGGGTGTGGTCAGAGAATAAAATAGTGCGCTGAGCGTAGCGAGGCACCGTGCCCGAAGTATGGCAAGTGCAGCAGTGCACTTTAACCAGTGTCCATGTCGACTGTGTCGACATTCGGGTCAAAAAAACCATAGATAAACAATGTCAGGTGGTCAGTATAATAATGATGTTTGTACACAACTATTTTATATGTGCTGCGTACACATTTGTGGCATATTCTACTGTATATTTCCATAGATCCAGTTTACTCTCCTTTCTACATTACTGAACATTGTACTTTGTCCTATTACTTTCTAAAGAATTGAGCCAATTTTTGGAGACAAACCCGCCAACTCCCCTGCACCCCAGTAACTGCACTTAGTGCAAGAATTGGAATGAAATATTATGTAAACTAGTGTATGGTAGATTTGCATACAGTTTCCATAATGCAGCTCTTACAATTTATTGTACTGAACATCTGTGTTATACCTAAGCTTCGATACAGCAATGATAAATGACGCCAGGCTTCTCTATGTGCATAAGAGTTCTTACTTGTCAGTCAGGTCCATTCCCAGGTGCGCACAGCGACTGCTCATAACTTCTTAAAGCTCCATAAAACTGCACATAGTGAAAATGGTGAAAAAGTAATCTAGGTCAACAGGACAACCAGCTTCACGGAGTTGCTTTTAATGTTTTTCTCCTAAAATACAGCTAAATTGAACTCTTATTTAGGTCTTATATTAGTAATTAGAGTGAGGTAACATGACCGTTGTCTACGATTGTTTTGTAGTTTGTGTACATTGATCAAACTGTGCTCAGAAATGCACTTTGTCAAAAAGTGAAACGGATATGTGCAATATGTGTCTCATTCATAAGTATAGGGATGAAACCCTATCTCACAGCTGCCAGAACACTCCATCTGGGGTATATATAAAGTGCTCTGTGCCCTACCAGAAAACAAGGAACATCTTCCTAAATGTCCCCTTTCATTTAAAGTTTAGTTTGTGGCAAAATGCATTTACAGTATTTTCTTTGGTACTTGTGTAGTTTCATGGTGGCACGCTACGCTACGATGTCAGCGTACTGTCCCAACTGCAGCCCTGCGTAGTCAGCGTAGTGTCCCCGTCAGGCAGTATAGTCACGTACTGTCCCCGCGAGCTGCAGCTCTGTCCTCAGCGTCCCTGGTAAGCCTAGTGAGCGCCTCTCACACAGCGCCAGTAACCGCCAGATCCCCTGCACTGGGGGACGCTGGCAGAGAGGCGATCATACGGGCACCGGAGGAGTGTCTCATACGCTTGTGTGCCTCAGTAATTTTTGTGGTAGGGTACGGCAACCCTGCCCATGTCCGCTTCAGGGAGACTGCCAGGGTTAGGGGTTCGATAGCGCGTGCGTCTCATGCACAAAGGGGGGGTACGGGCTCAAGTGCGTCTCGTGCACAATAAAGGACACATTTGCCAGTGCTCCATGTTACATACTGGCAAATGCCTCCATTTCAAACCCCCACTATAAACGTCAACTCGAAGTGTGGCGAGGGGCGGCGGTACGCGTCCTCCCAACCTTTTCATACCCCCACTATCCACATCGGCGTGGATTTGATTTTATAAAGTGTGGCGAGCCACCGAGCCCGAAGCGTGGCGAGCGGAAGCGTAAAATGAGCCCGAAGCATGGCGAGGGGACGTGGAATACATGTCAAGTAATCCGCGTCCGCTCGCCACGCTTTGGGCTCGTTTTACGCATCCCCTCGTGGGGTTCGCTGCGCTCGCCAAGCTTCGGGCTCGGTGGCTTTCTACACTCACCACACTCTATAAAATCAACTCCACGCCGACATGGATAGTGGTGGGTATGAACAAGTCGGGAGGACCCGTACAACGTCCCCTCGCGGGGCGCACTGTGCGCTCCACGCTTCGGTCTGACGTAGATAGTGGGGGTGTTTCAGGAACACATTCACACCTGTCATGTCAGGCAGGTTAAATAAGGTCAATGGTAACGCTGACTGACAAAGCTAACTACGTAAGCTTCGGTTAGGCGCGAACGTACACACAGTCGCAGACACAAGCTGACTATACTAGCAGCTGGAACACTACGCTGATTCTAACAGGGACACTACGCTGACTACGTAAGTGCCGCCGTGAAATGACACCAGTACCTTTTCTTTATTGCAGTGCGTTAGTGAGACCTAGGTCTACACTTAGCAAGGACCCCCACTTAGCAGGACTACCCACTTAGCATTCCTTATTGGACGATGGGCTGCTGTGGATGCTGCTATTGTACCTTGGCCTGCACATCGACCCATAGACACAGGTGTAAAAGTAGCTGCTTGGTACTGCAATAGCATAGATGGGCTGGAACTTTACACTATATAAATGATCCTTAATGTATTTTTAAGTCTTCCCACTACAAGTATTTTCATAGATAATTCATATGGCTGCTCAGCAGAAAGAGCCACTAATGTGTCTTATTTATTGTTTGAATTATTAAAAAGTAAAGTAAACTTTGTTTTGACCATTTGCAGCTTTTTAGGTTTTTTTTCTGCACATTATGATGATAGCTAAAAGCTTTAATTGAAAGGGAGATATTATCCATTTTCCATCATACCACAACCCTGTGCTGGAATTGGTAAGGAAATTACACAATATGTAATGGTAACAATTTGTAAATTGCAAGATATTTCTTTATTGTTTTTGCTAACATTCTGTTAAATAGATGATTAAAGTTTTCCTTTGAATATATTTTTCTTCGGCTAAAAATAGGATTCATGACGAAAGTAGAAAATGTATTGATTTTTGCACAAAAAGATGCTGCTGTAGCAATAAGTCCAGTAGAGGGCGAGCATGAGTCAGATACTAGTATCTATAAGGAGCAAATTACCTAATGCTGCTGCTTTGTGATAGCAACCCAAGTGCTTAGTTGATTGGTGCATTGCAAATTTCAGCCCTTTCACTTTAGTCTTGGATATGATTGATGTGACTTGGGATTAGTCTACAACTGGCCACACAGTATCCCGACCCATTACACTTCCTAATGCATTTACATTTACTTCATCTTATTTCTTTAACTCTGCCCTCACATACCCTGCACTCTATCATATTCCCACCTGAGAGAACCCACTGCCAACTTGTAACTCTTATCCATGCATATTATTTTTTATGTTCTCAGCAATATATGTCATGCATGTGGCTACATGCTGTGCTGTTCTGCTTGGCAGACAGAGGCACGGGTCAGAATGGTATAAATGACCAGTTAGAGAACAGTTAGTGGTATTTAGACATCTGTGGGGTGGATTACATGCTCACTAAGGCTTCTATGCAGAACATTGAAAGGTTTCCCATACAGTACATCCATATGGCAACCACAGTAATACTGTAAATAGTTCTACAAGCCTGCATCATAAGATTCCCAGGGTTCAGCTACATAATACTTTCTGGCTTTAGCTTGGGTATATGGCAGGGTTGCCAACCCTCCTGGAATGGTCGGGAGGATCCCGAAAATCGGGTCCCCCTCCCGGCCCCCCGGAAAGGTGGGCAACCCTCCCGGATTCCGGCGGTCCCCTTCCTCCCTCATTTACCTGTTGGCAGAAGCTTGAAATTGCCGCCATTCGCGGCGTTTCGGTGGAATGGGGCGGGGCTAAATATGCAAAGCTGTCATATTTAGCTCCGCCCCCTCAACGGAGACCCGCATATTGCGGGATTTGCATCACTGGAGGCAGGGATTGATGATGTCTCTATAAGGCCCCGCCCCCAGAAGTGATGCTGACAGTCTCCTCTCCGGGGTTCTCCCGGAGAGGAAACTGTAAAAGTCAGCAACCCTGGTATATGGGTCACGTTCTAGCTGTTTCACTTATCTCAAACACTTGTTATATATTAATGGTGGAATGTACAAAAGTAAAAATACAGCTAAAACCCCCAAACTTCTGTTTTTTGGATTTTTGGGGCTCATTTATTAAACAACATGGTGCTCTGCACCATATAAAAAACTTGCAACTGACAGGGAAGAACAAATATATTTGGGTAGTATGGATGGTGTAATGGTTAGCATTACCGCCTCTCTGCACTGAGGTCATGGGTTCGATTCCCACCATGGCTCTGTGTAGAGTTTGTATATTCTCCCCATACTTGCGTGGGTTTCCTCTGAGTACTCCGGTTTCTTCCCACATTCCAAAAATATACTGGTAGGCTAATTGGCTCCCAACAAATTAACCCTAGAATGTCTGTGTGTGCGTGTACATGTGGTAGGGAATATAGACTGTAAGCTCCACTGGGGCAGGGACTGATGTGACTGTTCAAATACTCTCTGTAAAGCGCTACGGAATTTGTATGTGCTATATACTGTAAGAAACTGTTAATAAATATATCTTATATTAATAATCCATATTAATTTTAAATAGCTGGTTGGGTCTTAAAATATTAGTTGGAATTGCATTTAGAAATTGGTGAACATATAATAGTAAACAAATGAGTTATCATAATAATGATGATAAAACAATATCAAATTGCTACATGGTGTATCAGTACTTCATATAATAATTGTTAACGTGCCCATACACGTTACAATTATTGTATACAATATCGCATTGCATAGGTTTTGCAATGAAATGAGATGAGATCTAGTACAAAAAGTATGTGCAGCACATACTTATTGTACTAGATCTCATCTCATTGCATTGCAAAACCAATGCAATGCAATATTGTATACAGTACAATAATTGTAACGTGTATGGGCACCTTTATACTCCATGGAGATTAAAAAAAAAAGTCACAGTCAGCAACTGTTCATCTAAATTAGATCAGTGTCCACAAAATAGTGGTGGACAAAAACTGTTGGTGTAATGTTTAAAAACCGTCTTGTATATAGCCACTGACAGTGATTAATTACCTCCTCCTTGTTAGTGCTGGAGGGATCCTTTACGGCCGGAACAGAGTGGTGTTCAAAAATCCGCTGATAGGCTGTATATTCCAAGTCGAGTGCCGACTCCGTTTGTGGTCGCGCTGCGGTCAGGTGTTTCCTCTTGGCTGCACACCAGAAAGTTAATGCAGGACTCCATCCAAGTAAGGATGCAGGTTCAAAAGCAGTCCAAGCTGGCTGCTCCATGTACTCACTGCTGGGTGCTGCGTGACTGCAGCCCTTCGGGTGTAACGGGAGTCTCAGTTACATCATAGAGCATGTCTTTCTTGGTTTGATAAAGTGGCAGTAAGTGATGAGCAGATAATATGGGTCCAAAAAGTGCGGGCACTGACGCGTTTCGCTGCTGCATGGGAGCTTTTGCAAAGGTGTTTCACTTATCTCACTCAATTGTTAGATATTAAGGGAGGGATGTACTAAAGTGAAAATGCAGCCACAGCTCCTGTTTTGGGTTTTGGGGCTCATTTATCAAATAATATTTGCAACTATATAATAGCCACAAATATTATTTATCCCTGCAATGTAAGAAGGAGAGATTTCGGCAGGTATATCTGATACCTGCTGCAACCCCTCCATTCCGGCCGGCAGCCATATCCCCCATACAGTATGTTTCTATGGGGATGCAATGCTACCAGATGTGTCGCTATTGTTCTGGCAGGGTTCCCCAGGAACCCTCTGCTGTAAATAACTCTTGTACATGGCAGCTACAGTGATGGCGCAGAAGCCTAGATGCCACGTGGTGGGTAATTTCAGCTTTTGCTGGCATTTCCCTATAGAATCCTAAGGCCTTCCTTCTACAATGCCCAATCCGGATCTCCCACAGCTGCCACATCCCTCTTTCCATACATGGAGGGACTCCTAGGGCTGAAACCAGGAAGTCCACGGATGGCAAAGGACAGCTCTTATCAAGAGAGCCATCCTTTGTGTTACTAATTGCATATGTTAGTAAATCTGTATGCATTGTAGTGTTTTAATATACAGCAATTTGGTGCAAAATAATATGAACTAACACCTTAGCTGGTAGTGCGCAATATTTCCTATTATGTAAAAGTTTATTTTTGGAGACCAATATTTTCAGCCCACAAGCCATAGAATTACTTATCCCAAGGTCACCCTGCTGTTTCTTACCAATTAATGGTAGTAATATAGTAATTGGAGCTTAGCTCTACTTCTGCCCTCTTCATATTACAACATGTTGTTTTACACTTCATTGATCCATTTCTACCACCCATGAGATTGACGAGCAGTCACGCACAGATTGGGGATTCAGTGTATAGATTTGCTATTCACTGCCATTAAATTAAACTGAGCCTGTTCTTGTAAATTGCTAACTAGAAGGTGCTGTGATGCCTCCGCTTATTCTTGCTCCTTGGCGATTTAGAACTTCATTCTGAAGGTTAGAAGCGCTGCGACCGATTTCATCAAAGCCAGCACGAGCCAGGTGCTTCCAGTCAGCAACAAAGGTTTTAGCAGCAATAAGCCAAGTGAATGTAAATGTTCTAACATTATAATTTGGTTTATTTCACTCCTATGGAGTAAATAGTAAATGAAAACAATGCAAGTGAGGTGCTGTGAGCAGATGAAAATGTGACCTCGCTCGCAGCTCATTGGAGGGCTATGAGATCATGAGCATGCCAAAGCCCTGAGCAATGAGACTTATTCCTAGCAGCGGGACTGTAAAACACAAGGCATGCAGTATGATCTCACCTTCTTTTTCTCCCAGCCTCTAAACACAGGCATAAACACACACTCCTCCTCTCCCAGAGATCTCAGGGGATGCTAGGACTGAGAAGGCTGTAATCCATGGCTGAGTCGTTAATCAGTGTAGCACACTCTCTGGTCTTTTCATCTGCAGCACAGCAGTGTGTGCAGTACTCTACACAATGCCATAGCACATGGCCCTGCACTGGAGAGATTGAGGTGTCTTTGGTGCCAGTTTCCTAAGATGCTAATGAGCTGATGTCAGCATGTGTACCAAACGCACATGCTCGTCTGTAATTGGTGCCATCTTTACTTCACAAGCCAGTATCAGGACATATAGCCTGTAAACTCATTGAACAAAAAATCATATATCTCTGGAAAATGTATTTTAAAATGTTGTACCTTTTTAATATATTGTGTGGTTTTTAAATGCCTGCAGGCATTGTTATTCAAGCAATTGGGGATTTCAGATAAATCTTTATTCATTTGTTCTTTATTTATTTGTTTCACCCAATTCGGATGGATCGGGCCGTGAAATCGGCCCAAATCGCATGTGCAGACATCCCTTCCGACCCGATGCACGGTCCCGGTGTGATTTGGTAAATCTTATGTGCAGTCTGGAGACAGGCAGAGGCAGTGAATGCAGCTAGGGGACCAGAGAGCCTGGTATGTGAAGCACATAGAGGGTGGAGGGAGCCAGGTAGCATTAGGGGAAACCAGGCAGCGGGCACACATAGAAAAAAAACAACATACAAATGAATGGTCAGTCAGTGATTGGCTGAGAGAGCTCTCAGCCAATCACTGGGTGTCCAATAATTTGTATGGGTTTTTTTCTATGTCCCTGCACTGCCCGGGTTTCCCTACGCTCCCTGGCTCCCTCCCCTTCTACGTGTGCCTGCCACCAGGCTTCACGTACCCGGCTCTCTGGTCCCCTCGCTGCATTCCCTGCCCGACCTGTCTAACAAAGTAAAGCAGTAGCTTACCAGTGACCTTACAGATGTGTCCACATACATCTGTCCTCTACTGTATATGATACAAATCTCATTATACAGAACGAGTGAGCTCTTTGTGACACTGTAGTGCCAAGTGGCTTTTTTGCGAATGTATCCGTTAAATAGGGTCTTATTTGCAAAACAGAGCGAATAGAACGTACAAGCTGAATAAAATTATATGCAACATGTCTATATTCAGACTACTGCTGTCTCTGCATACAAATGCTATATTACAGTGTTTTCCAGGTTAACACTTAAATGTTCCATTTCTTATACTTTTGCAGTCTTTCACCCTTTTTGCAAAGATGACCACTATTTAAGTAGCCATGCATTTCACTGTTTAATATAGTAGCCAAATTTGACTAATTTTTCCTCTCATCTCACCGGGTTGCTCAGTGAGACGAGCAAAGAAATTCGTTGTCTGGTTTGCACAGTTTTAGAGACTTTTCATTCTAGGGGGTTCTCCCCATCTTTAGACCCACAGTAGTGGGTCACTTTGACTATGCTCCTTGTACACCTATTGCCACCAGAGGTGTAGGAGCACAGTTGCTGTCACCACCAGACTACTTCACCTGCAGATATATTCTACTGACCAGAGCTTCTGGGTAGCTGGCAAATCATCAACAGGCCTTGCCCCTTTGTGGGTGACTAGCAAAACACTGACCGGCCTTGCCCCTTTGTGGGTAGCAGGAACATCAGACAGGCCTTATTTAACCCTGTGTGTGAAGCAGGTATATCACTGATGGGCCTTACTAACCCCTGTGTGAAGCAGGTATATCACTGATGGGCCTTACTTAACCCTGTGTGAAGCAGGTATATCACTGATGGGCCTTAATTACCCCTGTGTGTGAAGCAGGAATATCACTGATGGGCCTTACTTACCCCTGTGTGAAGCAGGTATATCACTGATGGGCCTTACTAACCCCTGTGTGAAGCAGGAATATCACTGATGGGCCTTACTTACCCCTGTGTGTGAAGCAGGTATATCACTGATGGGCCTTACTTACCCCTGTATGTGAAGCAGGAATATCACTGATGGGCCTTACTTACCCCTGTGTGAAGCAGGTATATCACTGATGGGCCTTACTTACCCCTGTATGTGAAGCAGGAATATCACTGATGGGCCTTACTTACCCCTGTGTGAAGCAGGTATATCACTGATGGGCCTTACTTACCCCTGTATGTGAAGCAGGTATATCACTGATGGGCCTTACTTACCCCTGTGTGAAGCAGGTATATCACTGATGGGCCTTACTAACCCCTGTGTGAAGCAGAAATATCACTGATGGGCCTTACTTACCCATGTGTGTGAAGCAGGTATATCACTGATGGGCCTTACTAACCCCTGTGTGAAGCAGGAATATCACTGATGGGCCTTACTTACCCATGTGTGTGAAGCAGGTATATCACTGATGGGCCTTACTTATCCCTGTGTGAAGCAGGTATATCACTGATGGGCCTTACTTACCCCTGTGTGAAGCAGGAATATCACTGATGGGCCTTACTTATCCCTGTGTGAAGCAGGTATATCACTGATGGGCCTTAAGCTGGCCATACATCAGAAAGATCAATCTTAAGATCGATTGCGCTCATGATTGTGTCCAATTTCCCTTGAAATCCCCAGCAGTCCTTGGTGGTTTTTGGACACACAATTTACACACAATCCATCATACAATCAGTCATACATTCCATCTGCTGTATGATTGTGTACACAAGATGTGCATACAATCTATCATACAATCAGTCATGCAATCCATCTGCTGATTGATTGTATGATTGTGTACACAAGATGTGCACACAATCTGCATACAATCCATCTTACAATCAATTGAGATTGTATGATTGGGTACAATATCTTTCTAATGTATGGCCACCTTTACTTACCCCTGTGTGTGAAGCAGGTATATCACTGATGGGCCTTACTTACCCCTGTGTGTGAAGCAGGAATATCACTGATGGTCCTTATTTACCCCTGTGTGTGAAGCAGGAATATCACTGATGGGCCTTTATTTACCCCTGTGTGAAGCAGGTATACTGTATTCATGGGTCTTCAACCTGTGGCCCTCCAGATGTTGTGAAACTACATGTTCCAACATGCATTGCCACATTTTTTCCTATAAGAGCATGCCAAAAAACCTCAGGGCATGCTGGGACATGTAGTTCCACAACATCTGGAGGGCCACAGGTTGAAGACCTGTGGTATAACTGATGGGCCTTACTTACCCCTGTGTGTGAATCAGTTATATCACTGACGGGCCTTACCCCTTTGTAGTTAGCAGGCATATTGTTGACAGACCTTTCTTAGCCTTGTGTGGGTAGCAGGCAATTCATTGACAGATTTTACTCTTGTCACTGGCCTCCTAATTTGTCAATCTGTGACAGTTAATTTCGTAATCTGGAATTGTGGAGGCAGTGATCCAGAAGGCAGTGAGATTAGTGGTGGTAAATGCCCCTGTTTTATTCTTTATTTATAATTTATTTACAGTTTCTTATATAACGCAGCATATTCCGTTGCCCTTTACAGTTGGAAACAACAGTGATTAAACAAACTGGGTAGATACAAATCGACACGGAGGTAGGTGGGCCCTGCTAGCAAGCGTACAATCTTTGCATTGTTATACTAAGTATCCTGTTTAGTAATCTGTAGAGTTATTGCTCTGGACCTCGTAGTATTGAATTCTTTATTATTATATATTCTCAATAGATTCATAATACCACATGAAATACAGTAATCAAAGCCTCTGTGTTTGAGTCTTCTTTGTCTCTCTGGCATTAAGTGTTTACCTGTGTCTCTACAGGGCAAGTTTTACCTGTTGATTGAAGAGCTGAGCCAGCTGGTCCGTTCCCTGGTGCCCATCCAACTGTGGTATAAATATATAATAGGTGACGATCCTTCAAGCACCTATTTCCTAGGTGGCATCCTGATAATCCTGTACAGTCTCTGTAAGGTGAGCTGGAACGGTAACATCACATTTTGGAATATGATTGGCAAAAGTATTGTTATATTCCCTGTAACTTTCTAAAAATAACAGTCTTTGGGGGAAATTTACTAAGATGGGACATCTAGATCTATGTCCAGTTTGGTCATTCAAATATGTGGCCAGGTAGGATGAGTCAAGTGAAGCACAATAGTCAAGTTCTATGGGACACAACTAATGTAGCTAAATAATAGAGGCACACACTGTCAGATCATGGTCATGTTCATCATCCTTTTCTTCCATTCCAGATTAACATTTGATTGATCTTAGACAATGGGCATATTCAATCAGCTGCAATTAATTACTGTGGGCTAATTGATCTTCCAGGGCTATTCAGTTATAGCCTGTCACCAGGCTGCAGTAAACTCTGATTTCTGTTGGAGCCTCAGGGGCAAACGCAGGATTTTCAGAAGGGGATTTCCAGAGAGGGGCGGAGAAAAGCACGGAGATGGACACTTAGGTGACCCAGTATATGCCAGGTCCGTTAAAGTATTATAGATAGACCAAATGTATATAAATAATAATAATATATATATGTATATATACATAACAGCTGTGTAGACCCCTGGGCATAGCAATGTATTGGGGCCCCTACCTATCCTCCAGCGGTAGGGGTGGGGGGTGCTATGAGCGGAAGCTTTGATGTCCCGCGGGTGGTAGGGGGTATTATATCAACCGCTCAGCATGTAGGGCCTGGATCAGTAGTTTCCACTAATTACCCCTTTACTGCACAAATGGTGGGAGAAGGGGGCATTGGGCTGAATGAAGGGGCCTTGATACATAACTTCCAGGGTGGTAGAGGATGTTTAATATGCAGAGGAGGGGTGAATAGTGGAATGGGCTTATTATTCATAATTTACTGGTGGGAGGACAGCTTGTTTGACTGCAGATATCTCCAGTTCCCGGAACTAGATTTCTTAGCTTTTAATGGAATTAAAAATTAGAGAATCCCACTAGGGGATCACACTTCAGGAGGCAGAGCAATCTGCCAACGAGTATATAAAACTAGATACCAGGTGTGTGAAGCTGGAGCAGTAATCAGCTGCTGGAAGGCTGGTATCTCTGGTTCTGGGCAGAGTTGAGACAAGCTACTAGTGTCCATCAAAGGGGGAGAGTTCCAGCTTTTGGAACATACCCTCAGAAAAACTCTTAAGTCAGACAGAACCTGAAATATCTTACTGGGAATAGCAATTAACAGGCTTGGATGAGGACCACTGATTTGAAGTATCTCTGGTTCCCCAGGGCCGATTTTTAAAATTATTGTACCCATGGAAAGAGGGGACCCTCAGCTTTCAGTCTATTGCCCTCAGATTCCTGGGGGGGTTTTCTTGGTACTCAGAACCCAACCCCCCCCCCCCCCCCAGTGCGCCACTGAGCCTGAGTAGACTCTAGCATAAATTTGTGTTCTACAACCTCATAGTGGGTGCTTTAAAACTGTTAATCCAAAACTACAGGAAGTTATCCCAGGTTCTGTGGGTTGTCACAAAAATAATAGGGGCTGAAATTGAATAGCTACCACCCTTTGTTAAGCACAGTAAATTACTGCAGGTAATTGAATTAGGCCCTGACAGAATATACAACATTGATTTCAATTGTGGCTTGTATGAGTAATTATTGCTGGAATGAGGGCAAACCATAAATCTGTAAATAACATTTTCCTAATTTGCCCTATTGGGTCACTACCTAAGATTAATGTGCACTTTAGACTTCATTATAATTAATACAGTGATATTGATTTCGGAAATATAATAACCACAACCCACCGCCACCACCACCACCATCATCACCACCACAAAAAACACCAAAAAATCGAAGCCTGATTTGTGTGGGTGATACACAGAAATCTACAGGTGTTTGGAGACATCCTATTATCACCAATAAAACTCCGGTGTGGAAAACTCTTTCCCTATATTTTACTGATGTTCTTTTATTAGGCTATCCCATATTGATCATCCAATAAACAGCACAAGCTCTCCCAAAAATACATTGAAACCTGTGTGTTTTCGGCCGCCGCAGCCCTGGTTTTGCTGGTAAACTGGGCTGTTTTCAGTGATTTTGCTTCATCTACTTGGGGCAGGCGAAACAATATGCCCAATAAGCATCGGCAAGGCCGGCTTTTTGGGGCTAATTATAGAGTCCTGGCCGAGCCTTTTACCTGCAATCAGTGATAAAGGTTGATGGGATATCTGTGATTGAGGTTATAATAAGCCGACTCCAATAATGGAGCAAGACATTAGGGGGTATTCAATGGGTATTCAATTCTGTGCCGTTTTTTGGATAGTCGAAAAAACTGCACTTTTAGCTGATTTTATGGTCGAAAAAACGTGAATCCATGATCTCAAAAGTTAAACATGTTTAAAAAACATCTGAATCCCTGAACTCTGCTAATTGTACTTTAATTCTAATTGTACTTTAATTTTAATTGTAACTGTATTTTATTTTATGTTGATCATCTGTATTCTTTTTTTTTTTTTCTCTTCATCTTCAGATGTTCCTACATTAACTTTAGTTGATGCTATAATTATGTGTAATCAAACTACTTGCTAAAGTGTATAACTGTTTTTGTTCCTTTTTTCTTTCCTGTAAAATAAAAAATAAAAATAAAAATCTATTGTTTAAAAAAAAAAACATCTGAAAATGGTCGCAATTGTATTGTAAAGTCTGTGGGTGAAATGTAATAAGGTTTGATAATCAGAAAGTGAGAGATTTGGTAAGAAATCTCCAGTTTTTTTAAAGTGGCAATCATTGACACTGCAGAAACAGTTAGATTTTGCAGTGTCAATGATTGCCACTTTAAAAAAAAAACTGGAGATTTTTTACCAAATCTCTCACTTTCTGAATCCCTCACCCTATTACATTTCACCCCATGTTTTTCAGCTAGCAAGAAAAATATGGCCTGAATTGAATACCCCCCATAATCTGTAAATATGCATAGTACCTGAAACTTGAAACCAGAGAGTCAGTCACAGAAGTCATTCCACAGGCTCTTCCCTTAAAATTGCCCAATTCCTGTTAAAAATTGATCTACAGTATTTCTTTAAAATGGGAACTGTACTGAAATAAATGTAGAACAACTGGGATTTGTTATCCCTATTTAACCTCTAATATCTGGAAGTGACTGAGAGTAAGAGACAGGTTGTGGGTGGCACATTTTAGCCATTCTTCATTATTGGTGTTTCCCTAAGTATATTTAGGGGGGTATTGAATGTTAGGGGAATGGCTGTCGAGGAAGCTCGACAGCCGTGCCCCTGTCCCGTTCTCGGTCAGCTCGCCTGGAGCTCGGCAGTCGGGATTCAATGTCCCGGCCGCCGAGCGGCGAGAAGGGGGCGTGGCCGCGAGTTCATGACGGAAATAGACGAGCTCCGGCCAGGAGCTCGCCTATTTCCGGCTTTTCTCGGCAGAACGAGCCCGACAGCTTGTGATGTCGGGCTCGTTCTGCGGTGAAACCCTGTTCAATGCTGTCGGGGAAGACAGCATTGAATAGGGCCCCGCAGCCATCTCCCCCGTCGGGAGATGGCTGTGGGTGCACATTAATGATTGAATACCCCCCTAAATCTGAATGAGCGCCTATGTGAGGATACTACGGTAATTCCAATAATGACAGAATAGGCTCCAGCAGAGAAGCAGTTAATGTATTCCCTGGTGGTGGCTGCCATTGTATATCGCCCAGTAGGAGCAGACACATGCATTAAAAAGGATACTTAAGGAAAAGTCCTGGCAAGGTTTCAGTTTACACTCTCTTATACAGTAGATAGGGATTCCTTTGCTAATGCTATCTGGGCAGACAATTACTCAGCATAGAGCATCAGACCATGAAACAGTGTTATTGGATCTAGTAGGAGTTTATTTGTCCAGTAATACTACGGTGCCTCTTTCTAAATGGCCTGTATGTATACACACAAGTCTGTCTATCGAGAACAATGAAGCTGTTCATACTGTCATCAAAACATCTAAGCTTGTATTGTCCATAATTGTTTTGTGAACTAGTAAGTTTATAGGACACTTCTTTTTTATGACTAAATATTTATCATGAAATCAAGTTCCTGATTAGTTGTGAATCTGTATGACATATTATAGTGTTTGTGCATTCATTTCCTGAGCTTCTGCTTTGTCTTCTAGTCCTTTGACATCTGTGGTCGTATTGGAGGCTTAAGGAAAGCATTAAGAGTTCTCTGCTATCCACAGGTAATTGTTTTAAAATCCCAAGACATTCATTTCCATTAGCCACTTACTCCATACCCATTCCTTTTTATATTACCATGCCATACCTTAAAATAATTTAGCTTGCCAAGTCATAGCTACAGTATGCCTGCAAAATAAGAGGTCCATTTCTATATTAATGTACACAGAATGACATACCTGTACACTTTCTATGTCAAGCCATATGGGTATTAATGTGAAGCAAGCTGCTCTGCTCCTTCTTTTCGGCTGGAAAGGATTTTCTTTTCCATGGATCAGATCTCAGAAAATATTGTTTCTACCAGAATGTAGTTTGATTTTAGAACACCCCAGAGTGACAGACAGTGGCCAATTAAAGCCTCATCATTCCTGCATAGTGCCCAAGCCGTTCCTAATCCTCATACATTTTTATATCTGATTGCCCATTGAAATTCTTTGAATTCTCCCATATCCACTCTGAACAACTTGTGTGCTTATAGTTTTATTGGAAAGTGCGTACTGTTCTGTACCGATCAGTACTGTTCATGCATAGCATTTACAGTGATAATCACAGGCATCGCTCACACTACAGCAACACCCGTCACTCAAGCTCACTTTATCTTACCCATAATGCTCCACTATGTTTGGTGACAGTCTAGCACCCAGGCTACGGGTGTGGTATGAGCTGCCGACAGGCGGGATTCCAACGGTCATTAGGTGGGCAAGCAATACGAAGCCCCTTACTGGCTCACTGTGTTTGCCACACTCACCACAGGTTCTATTCTCCCTCTATGGGGCTTGTGGACCCCCAAAAGGGAGACTAGCCCATGTAAGTCGGGATCCAGACTGTCAAGCTGTTAACAGTCAGGACTCCAATGTCGGTTTACTGACCGTCGGGAAGACACCTGGCTCCCCGGGCTACAGCTTCAGAGATTGTATTTTCATCTGCCCCTGTAATGATGAGACCTAGCAATTTGTCTACACTTATAAGCAGCTCTCCACTTATTGCCAAACTACAGCTACAATTCTGAAAGTTTTAGTTGTGTATTATCTGTACACACCAAGCTACCTAAATAGTGGTGCTCCATCCTACCTAGTGCTATCCACTGGAGAATGAGGATGCAGAGGTACCACTGGAGAGCTGAATTGTCGGGTAGGGAGGGAGGAAGACACTACAGGTGCCCAGGCAATTGACTTTCGGGACACTACAGGCAAGATGGTGATTGGCTTGGGAGACACTGCAGATAACTGCAGCATGGAGGGTGAAACACACAGACAGGTCATAGTGCATTCTGTGGGATCCATTGATATTTTAAAAAGTGGATCATTGGGAGCTATTTATTGGTAAAATATGATGCGATCACTGTGCATGTACAGTCATGTTCTCATACATTGGTGGACTACCACTTCCAGAAAAACTCTGCTAGGGTTGGGAGGTTTTTTTGCTGAAAATGCAATACAAAGTGCCTGACGCACGACCAGGCTGTGCTGAGTAGTTTAATGTGCAATGCTTGTATATTCTTTGCGACTGAGTCTGTGGGTATGGTATTATGAGCATGTCCTCTATGAAAGCGACCTGGTGACGCTTTGGGACAACCACGAGTTGTAGTTCTAGAACACAAATGGGTGTGATGTCAATAAACAAGTGTGAGTGGCTGAATTCATGTGAAAATAGAGTTGGGGAAAATAATGAGTTAATCATCTGATACTAAACATCTGCTTTCTACAACCTTCATAAATCTCTCATAGCATGACCAGGTACTATCGGTTTCCCACTATCACATACTGTAATTGTGTCTGTGAATAATCTGTCATAAACACTCCTGGGGTGCTAGAAGCAATCTTTGCCCACAATGCTGTTTTGTACTTAAGTTGGAGAAATGCCATTCTTGTGACTAAACACCTGGGGCTGTATTCAATGCTCCCATTTCGCTTTTCTTTTCCAGTGAGGTTCACTTTTTTTTTTGGCGTGAAGGGCAGTCCTCTCTCCAAAAATGTACCTCGCCCTATTCAACACTCCTGGTATGCCAAAAATAAATAGAGAGCCTTGATCGCTGCTTAGTCATCGCCGTTGCTTTCTTATGGGAAATTTTGTGTACGTACTTATAAAATAAATGTTTTTTATTGTTTTTTTTGTGTCTACTTATCTATTTTTTTATTATTTGAAGGATCGATATTATTTTTTTCTTTAGAAGCACCACATTATTTTATTTAAAAAAAATGTTTATATATATTTTTCCACCCATGATGCCTTTTTTTTTTCACTGATTATTCTACCCATGATTCACCTCAGAGATTACCCATGATTCACCTCTTCTTCCTCACTCCTTCATTTGACCTATGAGGAGATATGCAGCTTTTCACACATCAGCTGCTTTGGAATAATTTATTTTAGGCTAATTTGCATTTTTCTGCATATCTCTGCAATATTTGAAAACTCCCTACAAATGGAGCCATTACATCCTCCTACAACGCATTGGTCAATGCTCGCCGTCAGGGGTGGCGAATAGCTGACACGCTGAATAGGGGTAGAAAAAATGGCGATCGGTAGAAAAAATAGAAAATGCACAGCGAACAAAAATGGAGAATGCTGTGCTGTGCTCGCCGGAGCATTGAATACACCCCCTCATTTAAGTCACGAGTACCGGCATTCTCCAACAAAATAGTAACAGAAGAACTCCGGGAGCTCCTTCCCGGCACTATTCATTGTGGGCTGAATTGAATCAACTCTAAAGATTCGGAGATGCAAATTTGGAGAAAGAACTACAGATCGAATTGCATTCAAGACTGACACATAGGCAGTGAGCTTGTAAAGTAGATTTTATTGTCAGGTTGTATGCAGTGATAGACACAGAGATTGTGTGTGTATGTAGCTGCTGTTGGCTAGTAGAAATATTATTATAGCTTCATTTTTGAAAGATTGACTTTGAGGTAGTATGAGGATATCCAAGATGAAATGGCAGAAAGACATGCAGTAACTCGAGCCAGCACAGATGGTGTAATATCTGGAGAGTATAGATAAATTTGGATGCCATCCACATACATGTGAAATTGAAACTTAAAGGAGCTTTTTACTTTTCCAAGAGAAGAATTATACTGTAAATAGAAGAGAGGTCTTCAAATCGAACATTCCCCCCCCCCCCTCCTCCTCCTCCAATACCCACTTTCCAGACCCTCAAGTGAGCTCCTGGAGGTCGTGACTTAGAAGTTCCACAGCTGCCCCATACATTAGGCGCTCGTAGACTTCATTCATTTTGTTATAGACAGACTCAGTGGCAACTTACCAGATCCCGGTTCTCCAGGCAGTTGCATAAAGCTGCCTAATGATGGAACCAACTGAAGTGAGTCCAGTAGTTTGTGTGAGATGAGTGTAAACAGGCCTTTAAAATATTGGAGCAGTATGGAAGATGAGAGATTGGCTAGTAAACTTGCCCATGCTTAAACACCCCATGCACATGGGGCGATGGAGCCCCATGCTGAGCAATGCACTTAAGCACAGATCGCTTAGCACACATTGCTGACATACGGATGGTGTGATGGTTAGCATTACTGTATCACAGCACTAAGGTCATAGGTTTGCTTCCCACCATGGCCCTAACTGTGCGGAGTTTGTATATACTCCCCGTACTTGCGTGGGTTTACTCCGGGTACTCTGGGTTTCTCCCACAATCCAAAAACATACTGGTAGGCTAACTGGATCCCAACAAAAATTAACCCTAGAATGTCTGTGTGTGCGTGTATATGTGGTAGGGAATATAGATCGTAAGCTCCACTGGGGCTGGGACTGTGACTGTTCAAATATTCTCTGTAAAGCGCTGAATATGTGTACGCTATATAAGGAACTGTTAATTAATAATAATAATATACAGTATGTCAAAAAAAGCAGCAGCTCGTAGTGCAAACAGCCCCTTCCTAATAAAAAGGCAGGTATTAAATGCGGCCGGCGAGGGGGTTAAACAGCAAGGACTGCAGAAAACCAGCGATCCTCGCTGTTTAACCCCCGCGCCGGCCGCTTGCTCTAGTCAACGTTCTGTGGAAATCCTCGCCGTCACAGCACAGCGAGAATTCCCCAAAACAGCGAGACCTGCGGCTAATGCAGCGAACCCGCTGTATTTAGCCACGAGTCTTGCTGCTTCTGGAGCCGCATACGCCAATTCCCCCCTTACTCAAAAAATGGAGCAAGGGGAAATTGACGTATGAGGGGGCTGCATTGAATACTGACAGGGTGAGTGGTGACAGCGAGCAGGAAGCTCTGCTCGCTGTCGCCGCTCGCCCACAGCATTGAATAACTGCCAATGATGTCCTTGCCTAAATAGTGCAATAACTAATAAAAGCAGACCCCACAAACAGAATCAATATTATTTTGTATTGCTGTAACAAATGTGCAGCTGTGTTCAATGAGTCTGTGTGAAGACCGGGGTACACAGCCACACCCACCTGCAATTGATTGATGGCTTGGTTGAGATGAACTCCGCCCTAAACACTATTTTGGCAGGCTCTGTGTACAGCTGCATTGTCTTCTTTTCACAGCTACTGGGGGACTGCTGCTAAACTCTCTGGAACAGATAAGCAGATTCCAGGATTATTACCTCTGTGTAAATAACCTAGTGTTTTGAATGGTTGCTGCATTCTATTTCATAAGCAACATATACTGTGCTATTCTCTTTTGAGGGACTTGTTGTTCATATTGTTTTATAAAGGCAAGTTATTTTCTGTGTTGATAGTAACTTTTAGGGACTAAAGCAGTGGAAAACATTTATTTTTCATAAGAGCAGATAGAGCTGTGGAATATGTGAGTGTTATATAAATAACTGGTAATAAATAAGGCTCCCACTTGAACCTTTTGAGCTTCAATATCACTTTGATGGTTGTTTATTTATTTTTTTTCAGAAATGGCTGCTCTCTCTCTCCCGTATGCTACCAATTCTTATATTTCATTCGGACCGGATAGTCCTACATTTCTTACCAATGTCCATATTAACCAGGACATTGTCCCAATATTTAAGCAGACTTCAGCTTCTGCTGAGATTTCACCCTGGTGCTACTGGATTTTGTTCATACTTTACAAATTTATCAGGACATACACATTTATGACGTGAGCGGATTATTGCACAAACAGGATTTTAGACATGTTTAACCTCCTGTACATGGCTAAAGCTGTTCTAACTGAGGGGGATATTCAATGTTCCGATCACGGCAGGCGAGCTTGCTCGCCTGCCGTGAGCCAGTCCCGTTCTCGGTCAGCTCGACCGAGAACACGCAGGCGGGATTCAATGTCCCGCCTGCAGCGGGTCGAGAAGGGGGCGTGGCCGCGAGTTGCGGCCGGGAAGTGACGAGATGCAGCCGGCATCTCGTCACTTCCCGGCTGTTCTCGGCAGAACGAGCCCGACAGCTAGAGATGTCGGACTCGTTCTGGGAGAAAACCCTGTTCAATGCTGTCGGGGAAGACAGCATTGAATAGGGCCCGTCGAGCATCTCCCCCACGGGAGATGCTCGACGGAGATTGAATATCCCCCTAAGCGTGACAAGCACCAAAATCTCAAACAATTGAATATTGTCCTGTCTGTTTAAACATGATTGGACAGGCAGAAACAATTGAATTGCTCCCAGTGAACCATTTGTCATCATTCTCCTGTGTCTCAGCTACAGTAGTGCTGACTTCACCTAAGTATATAATGATGCCTCTAAATAATGTACAGTGTGTTTAGTAATATTGTGACCTGTTAGTGGGGGTGGTGCTTTATGTTATGGAAAGGTTACTGCCTAATGACACTGTATTGATTTAACCTGCTAAGTTATAAGTCTATGTCTGTTGTCATGTTTATCGTCCTTCTCTGCAGAAGTATGGTGTCCGTGCCAGCAGCCAGCAATGCAGTGAAGCTGGGAATATATGCGCTATTTGCCAGACAGACTTCAAAGATCCTATCATTCTAATATGTCAGGTAAAATTTTAGAAGTTAAAGGTAGACTAAATGTAATGAACATTTATTTAATTATATATGTGTGTGTGAGTATGTGACAAGGAATCCTATACACTGGACACAGATGCAGTCTGAGTCTTTATTTGTAGCAGGTAACAGCATTCCAGTATGGTCACAGGGTTACAGTATAGCAGCATACAGGTGACCGCAGCACAGTTCACCAAACTCCTCACACCCTCCAATGGCCCTATCGTAGCCCACAACCCCAGCCTATCCCCTAGACTGCTATTCCACCATCAGGAGAAATTACCTCCTGCCCTGGACACAGATTTAACAGAAAGCCACAGGTGCTGCGAATCAGCCAAACCCTGATCACATCAACCTAGGAAACCTAGTGGGTCTCATTAGCACATGCAGCTCATAAAAAGTGGCATAGCGATTCCGCACCAAGGGTCACTAGTGGTCGTTGCAACAACATCGAGCGCTGCTACAAACTGTACGTCCCTACTAGTTACCAGCCGGCCAAAATGAGAGAACAACATAACAGTAAGGACAGCACCAATGTCTGTGTGCGCCTGAACAGAGAAACCTTGAATTGCTCCACCAGACGCCATCTAGTTGCCCCCCATAGAGGTGGGGATCAGAATCAGCCTTGTATTATATAGGATAAGTAACCTGTCAGTAAGCTTACACTATAAAATCATACCATACAAGACTTTCACATTTCGATTCTCATCTAGGTTAGCAGAGTTCAAACGTTATTGTATTACATCACATATTTGTTGTGCTGTGATAGGATCAGGCAGGTAGTGGATATAAATCCTATTTCTCTTTCAATGGTCCTGGTGACACAGCTTCACATTGGGATGTAGGAGGGTCCGCAGGAGCCAGGCACCTATCCTAAAGCTTTTGGAGGGTAGGCTCCTCCCCTACTGCATCCCAGATTCCTCAGTTCGTGTTAGGTGCCCACTGGAGTGGGTGCTATTCTAAAGGGCTGCCGGAGCAGCCGAAGGAGTAGAGCTAGTTAGGGTTTTTATTATTTTATTAACTTTTACACTAGCTAGGTAGGCACAGTGTGAGGATTCTCATTAGTGAATCTTCACACTGCTAGCGCAGCAGGAGCTGACAGAAGCGCGTCCTGTCAGCTCACTGTGCACATGGGAGACGCTGTCTGGCCTCCCTGTGCAGCGCTTACAGCTTCTTTTAAGAAGCTGCCTGGGCTCCGGAGCGCTCTGAAACCGGCTTCACGCTAGGTGGGGATCATGGGGGACAGGCGCTCCGTGATGGCGGCGGCCATTTTATGCGGAGCTTACACACTGAGCTCCTGATATGAGAGGACAGCAGTGTTGTTACAGGCATGTTCCGAGTGGTCCCCAGCTGAGGGGGAGATACTGGAACAAGGAGATCCTACAATGGGAGCGGCTGTCTGGGGGTAGTTGGCGCCAAAAGTCACAGACCCCGCAGCAGCAGGGACTTGATCCCTTCCCTCACTCTGTTTTGGCGCCATTCAGAACGCTTGCAGCGGAGCTGAGCTGGCTTACAGATCCTGACAGAGTGATTGGATTTCCTGGGCTTCGCTTTCCCCATTCTGAAGACTACAGAAAGCTAAGTGACTGAGTACACTGTATATAATGTATGTACATTTAATGTTGTGACCGTGTTATTGAGAACATCAGGTCTGAGCAACAGCCTGTGGTCTTGGGGGAGGGAGCCTTAAATGCATTGAGCGCTTGCAGTGGTTGTACACTGAGAATTGTCCCTGAGGGGGGCTTATGTATTTATATGCGCTGCTGTGAAACCCATGGGGAGTGAACTCCAGAGGGTAGTACATCGGAACTTGCATGGGCCAAGCCCTAGGCAGGTCTAAAAATGCCTTGGAGCATTACTGGACAGGCAGAGGGATGGCTGGTAACTTCCCTAGACCATTGCCATTCTCTCAGCAGTCCCCTAGCTCTGTGCCTCGGACCCAGACAGATCCTGATTTATTACTGGTCATGCAGGATACTGCTATGGGAATCAGCAGGTTTAAATTACTTGTTGCACAAGTTTTATGGTTATTCTGTGGGGACCCCTAAAAGGTCTTATTCAGGGCCATTTTTAGCTGCTGATGAGGTAGGAGAGTACACAGAGCAAACCAGGGTGATATTTCTGAAGAGTCCTCAGCCTCAGGGGTAGAGGATTTTATTACTGCTGTTAAACAGGCATTAAATTTGTCTGTGAAGGATAAACTCCTGCAAAGGTTGTTTTTTATGAGACAGCGTAAAGAATCTGATATCTCCCTGCTAAGGGGCCTGAAAAACCCCTGATAAAAGGCTTCAGATACTTAAAAGATTTCTAAGCCTGTACCCCATGCCTGAGGTGCATGCTGACCTCGGAAAAAAAGTCCCAGTGGTAGATGCTTCTGTGGCACGTGTATCAAGACCTCAGGTGGAGCCACTGTGCTACCAGTACAAGGGGTAGCAGCGTTTAAGGACCCCGCAGACTAAAAGCTGGAGGGTAGCCTCAAAGCATTATTTTAAGGGGTGGGATACACCCTACGCCCTCTGAGGATTTCAGCCTGGGTCTCCAAGGCCATGATCGTGTGGGCCAGAAATTTGTGCACTATTTTACACGCTGACCCTTGTGTGTTATTGCTTGCAGAGAAGCTTAAAAACGGCTTCAGAGCATGTATTGGAGTCTGAGAGGAAGCTCTCAAAATGGCTGCCAGAGTTTCCACAGTGTCTGTAAATGCCAGGAGAGTGATCTGGCTTAAGGCTTGGGAGGCAGATAATGTGTCTAAGAAAGCCTTAGAGACAATAGCTTTTAAAGGAAAGCTGTTACTTGCTTCTGAACTGAAAGAGATTATTAAGCAGGCCACAGGTGGCAAAAGTACTGTCCTGCCAGTCCCTGCAGCCAAGCAGACATCAAGGCTTTCTGCTTTCAGGCCAGCCTTGCGGCCCTCCCTTAGAGGAGGTGCGTCTTTCTGAGGACAGCCCTTCAGGGGAAAGGTCCTAAAGTCTAAATTTGGTTCCTTTCATAAGAAACCAAACACAAAGGAGAGGACAACCGTCTGCATGACTGCCAAGGGTTTTGCCCGGCGGTGGTCAAGATGGGGGGGGGACATCTGACACTGTTCAAAGACGCATGGGCATTGTTAGACCGGGATTCTTGGGTGTTAGAAATTATAACCCAGGGTTACAGAATTCCCTTCAAGGGTCTTCTTCCAAGAAGATTCATTCCCACGCCAATACCAAAAGGGGCTCGGCTCCGTACAGCTCCCTTGGGAGCGGCTCATTCTCTTTTAGAGAAGGGTGTGGTGATCCCGGTCCCCAGAGCGGAATGGAAAAAAGGCTTTTATCCCACTCTGTGTCGGGTGTCCAAACCAGAAGGGTCTTTCAGACCGATTCTCAATTTAAAGTCGTTAATTATCCATTTGTGGGTAGACCATTTCAAAATGGAGTCTCTACGGTCAGTGCTGTGTAGCCTGGACCAGGGAGAATTTTTGGCGTTCATGGATGTCCAGGACGCATACCTTCATGTTCCTGTTCACCCAGGACATCAGGTTCTATTGAGATAGGAGACCATGCACTTGCAATTCCAGGTGTTGCACTTCGGCCTGGCCTCAGCGTCAAGGGTATTCACCAAGATAATGTCTGTAATGGCGGCTGTGCTTCGACTGAGGGGAAACACTGTGATCCCATATTTGGACGACCTGCTGTTCAGAGCGGAGTCAGCAGACATGTTGAAGAGTCACTGGGCAAAAGCCATTGGGTTTTTGGCAGGCTCACGGCTGTTTTTTTTTTTTTTTAAACTTACAAAAGTCTCAGTTGGTGCCGTCACAGAGACTCCAATTCTTGGGGATTGGTCTGGATACCCAGTTGCATTGGGTGTTTCTACCAGAGGCATAGGCCAGGGATCTGGCTGCCTTGGTACAAGAGATCCTAGGGTCTCAGAGCACAGCAGTATGGAGGTGCCTCAAACTGCTGGGGAAGATGGTGGCGTCTTTCGAGACGTTACAGTTCGCCAGGTTCCACTCTAGAGTGTCCCAGTGGACAGGGAACACTCAGACCATGAGGTCAGAACAAATGGTGTTGTTTTCAGAAACTCGATCCTTCCTAAAATGGTGGATGGAGGTGGATTCCCTTCGGGGGAGTCGGTCCCTGCAGTCCTGGAGCTGGTTGGTAGTCAAAACTACCGACGCCAGTCTCAGAGGATGAGGGGCAGTAGTCATGGACCTGCGTCTGCAGGGCTTGTGCACTTTAGAGCAGAAAGACTGATACTTTACAGTCTGCCTTACTGATCAACATCTTGGAACTGAGGGCTGTGTGGAAGAGGTTTTCTCTGGTGGGAGAAAAGATTACAAGAGCTCCCTTTTAGGCATTCAGACCGACAACGTCACAGCTGTGGCATATCTGAATCACCAGGGAGGCACACACAGCAATCTGGCCATGTGGGAGGTGTCCCGAATCTTCTTGTGGGCGGAACAGAATGTTCTAGCATTATCAGCAATCTTCATACCAGGAGTGGAGTATATAGAGGCCGACTTCCTGAGCAGGGAGAAACTGATGGAAGGAAAATGGAGGCTGAATCCACAAGTATTCCACTAGATTACAATAAGGGGGAAACCCCGGAGAGGGACCTGAAGGCATACAGGTTCATCCATCAGGTACCCAGGTTGTATGACAGGATGTGGGATCCACTGGCAGAAGCAGTGGATGCCATGACTATCCCCTGGGAGGGGAATCTTCTTTATGATTTTCCGCCAGTTCCAATGCTGGCAAGAGAGTTGAAAACAATACAGGCCCAGACAATTCCAGTAATTTTAGTGGCCCCAGATTGGCCAGGGAGATCCTGGTACTCGAGGCTTCAGAGATTCTCTGTGGACTCGTGGCGTCTACCTCTGAGGTCAGACCTTCTAAAACAAGGACCGTTCAACCAGCTGGATTCAGCTCGATTAATTTTGACGGTCTGACTGTTGAAAACGCCATTTTGAGGAATATAGGATTCTCAGAGGCGGTGGTTAACACAATGAGGAAAGCCAGAAAGTCAGTGTCTTCTGTAAATTATTTTGGGGCCTGAAAGACCTATATTTGGTGGTGTGTAAGACAGAGGTCACACACATCGAGATTTAAAATGGCTTAATTGTTGGAGTTTTTTACAGGAGGGCCTTTCCTCTGGGTTAGGCCTTCAGTCACTCAGAGTACATATCTCGACCGTGTCAATTTTTCTTTCCAAAGAAGGATTGCGTTAGAACCAGAAGTACAGACCTTCCTGCAGGGGGTTTATCTATTGAAACCTCCCTACAACCAACCAGTAGCACCAGGGGAATTATCTCTGGCTCTGGAGTACCTTAAAGAGGCGCCTTTTGAGCCGTTAAGGTCGGTTGACCTTAGTTTCCTTTCAGGGAAGCTGGTATTTTTGTTGGCGGTGGCGTCAGCAGAAAAAAAAAAAATATCGGAGTTGATTGCTTTGTTCTACAAGTATTCCTCCCTTATATGTCATGATGATAGGGCTGCCTTTCGGACAGTACCCCTAGATTTTTACCAAAAGTAGTCTCTGCTTTTCTTCTAAATCAGGAGATTGTTCTGCCTGTGTTTCAACCCCCAGAGGGTTGTTAGGAAAAGGGACAAATTGAGGAATTTGGATGTTGTGCGCGTCTTGCGCGTTTATGTGGACAGAGTTAAGAGTGTCAGAAAGACTGATACTTTACTGGTTTTGTATGACATACACAAACTTAGTTGGCCTGCTTCTAAAAAAGCAGACCATTGCTAGGTGGTTGCGCTCTGTTATTGCGTTTGCATATACTAAAGTTGGTAGGCCTGTACCGGCCAGGATTAATGCGCATACCACCAGGTCGGTTGCCACCTCTTGGGCGGTTCGACATGGGGCAACAGCTGAGCAGGTTTGCAGCGCTGCCACTTGGTCATCTGTTCATAATTTTGCCAAATTCGATAGGTTCCATGAGTTCGCGTCGGTGGACGCATCATTCGGGCGAGCAGTGATGAATACTGCAGACCTGAGCGTACCCACCCAAAAGGACCGGCTCTGGAACGTCCCAATGTGAAGCTGTGTCACCAGGACCATTGAAAGAGAAAAAGGGATTTTTGTAAGAACTTACCGTTCGAATCCCTTTCTCTGATATGGTCCTGGTGACACAGCGATCCCTCCCTTACGCTCAGTAAGTATGCCAGTGTTCATGATGTTTCATGTTATAATTGGTTGAAAAGTTAAATTTAAAATTGTGCATATAATATGTGCAGTTGTTTGTACTGAGTTAATGTATTCCAGTGGCTTTGAAAGATTGAACTGAGGAATCTGGGATGCAGTAGGGGAGGAGCCTACCCTCCAAAAGCTTTAGGATAGGTGCCTGGCTCCTGCGGACCCTCCTACATCCCAATGTGAAGCTGTGTCACCAGGACCATATCAGAGAAAGGGATTCGAACGGTAAGTTCTTACAAAAATCCCTTTTTTAAACCTGGAAGTAGTGTACAGATGTGTCCTTGTACACCTAGCCTCGCTACACCATGTGGTGCAAGTGAGCTGCGCCAAGCGTCCTTTAAAACTTTAACGCAAAACTTTGCGACAAAACAACTTCAAAAGACACAGCTTCAGACTCAGCCACACCTAGTTACACACGTGTCACCTGTCACATATCATATTTATCAGTACAGTCTCATGAAGCTGTTTTGTTTCATTCCTTAAGATGCAAAAAAAGATGCTCAGCGCAAGCCTAATTGCACAGCTCCTGGCTCCCCTAGAAGAGATATTTTTCGCAACTGCAACAATAGTGTATGAGGGCACATCTGTACTTAGATATTTGTTTTCCATTTGACAAGTAAATAGGCTGAAGTCATATCATTGTTTCTTCATATTATTGTTGTTACTTAGAATATTGTTATACAATCCACTAAGTACTTCTAAACAGTGTTTCTGTCTCCCATATTTTAGCACGTGTTCTGTGAGGAATGCTTGTGTCTTTGGTTTGACAGAGAGAGAACCTGTCCCCTCTGCCGCTCTCTAGCTGTGGAAACTCTGCGCTTGTGGAAGGATGGTTCCACCTCTGCCCACTTCCAGGTGTACTGACATACATGGTTATCGCATACAAAATATATTAGGTAAATGTCGGTACCTGTGCTAACCAAAAAGCACAATGGTTCTGGCACTTCCAGCAGTACTGAACAGCAAAGTATCATCCTGGATAAATCCAGCTGCCTCTTTTTGCCTTTTAAAAATGTACTGGATCAAATGTGTTGTTTGATATCTGTTTGTGGTGTACTGACATTCTGTGTACACTGTTAACAACTCAAAAGCAAATGTGCTTGTGTCATATACAGATGATGGTTAATAGTTGCCGGTAGTAGAAGCAGTATGAAAATCTATTGTGCATACAAATAGATTAATCCCAGTTCTAGATCGAGGTGACAAGGCTAAAATAATGTCTTTGTGTTACCGTGTTTAGCACCTATGATCTTAATTTTTGGATTGTATAACTATTAAAAAATTCAAACATTAACTACAGTATATTGCGAAGTGTGAAATCTGTAATAAAGAGTTTCAGCAGTCTGTTTTAGCTGTGTATTAAATCTATGCCATTGGCCATTAAAGTCACTAGATAATTAATGGTAACCGCTCACTAAAGGTTAGAAAGTGTTTTCAGGGGGTTCTTCTGTCTATTTTGGCTTTCTGCGGCAATGAAGCAGTGCATTGTACAGCCATGGCCAAAAGTTTAGAGAATGAGACAAGTATTGGTATTCACAAAGTTTGATGTCTCAGTTTCTAGGATAGAAAAAAAGAGGGAGTTTAGGGCACTAAGTGGGAGCAGCATTGTTGAGCTGCAGTTAAGATAATTTGGGTGTCAGGCCCAAATATTGTGGAAATGCAAAGAAGAAAATGTTAAACTGCGCTACACCTAAGAACATGCAAAAGGTGTGATAAAAAATATATATAATTTATTAAAACAAAAGTATTGAGTTTAAAAACAATATAAATTTGCTAGGTAACAATGTAAGAAAAAAGTGCAGCTGGTACCATGAGAGGTTCAATAATATAGATATAGCCACCCAAGGTCCAGTGTCCGTTTGTATGATGCTTTCCTTTTTATGTACCAAATGTTGGAGGCCGATTTAACCAAAGAAAGGACTTTGAGGGAGAGACTGCGCTCTCCTGCCAAGGGAACACCTGTTGTTATGGAGTTCCACTTTGTGTGCTGGCTGTTTGGAGTCCCAATTTAGAAAACGGCTACCGGGATAACATGGAAGCTGGTCCGGTCACAAAATAAGAGGACAGGTGTATAATACAATTGGTGGGTGTCCGTGCTAAGAGACACTGATGTGTTTCGATTTGCAGCTTCTCGAGGTCATCACCTTGAGAAAGCTGCAGAGCGAAACGCGTGTTTTTTCCAGAATGATGGAGCACCTTGCGATAAGGCAAAATTGATAACTAAGTGGCTCTGGGAACAAAACATTGAAATTTTGGGTTTATGGCCAGGAACCTCCACATTGAGAACTTGTGATGTCCTCAAGAGGCGAGTTGACAAACTGGCTGCTGCCCTTGAGTGGTAAGTATTGCTGGGGCAGGACAAACCTGCCCTGGTAGGTTTGTCCTGCCCCAGCAAATCCCTCAAGGGGTTAATAGACTTTACTAAGAGGTGATCTTTAGTGCAAATAGAAGTAACATTGACAGCATTGCTGTTTTATGAGAAACACTGGCTAAGCCAATTATGGAAGCTTGGGGGTAATGTATCATCAACTAATGAAAGCTGCTATAGAGTGTTGCCATATATCTGAATTCACACCACCACGTACAAAGTTTCAGCTAAGAAATTAAGAAAGTATAGAATAAATACTAAGACGTCTTTAAGGTGTGTCGGTGTCTCGCGGTGGCCCACAGCCTTATTAAAACATTTAAGAGGAAATTTATCAAAGGTTTTTAATGAAAATAACAAATACAGGTATTGCCATAATTACATTGTTCATTTATTGTCCAAAATCTGCCACCTGTATTTCCAGCTGTGAATGGACAATATTGCTTTCTTTTAGACCTGTAGTTGTATAATAGTATTTAATCTTTCCTTTTGACTGTTTTAATGAAAATGCTCCATTGTCTGCAACCATTGAAACACATTGTAATGTAAGTGAATGAAAGATAATTTTTGAAGAAGTCCATTCCCATTTTGCAAATCCCCTTCAAATAGGTTGGCAAATGTATACCAATTTAATCTTTGACTTTTTTTTTTTTTTGTATTCTTTATTTATTTATTAACATAGAGCCAAACAATCAGATAGAGTACAATCGTAAATAATTGAGAATAACAAAAACAGAGGAGCATCACAACATACAGGGTATTGTCTAAAACATCGTTAAGTAGTGAACAAGTCCTGTATAGAGCTATAAAATTTGTTTTCTCTCTTGTGTTGGCCTGTGTTGTTTGTTTAACTTAATCATGTGGTGGGAAGGAGGTGAGCGGAAGGGTGAGTGAAGGGGGGGGAAGGATTGGGGGGGGGGTGGAAGGGAAGGGGATAAGGAGGGGATAGGGGGGAGGAGGAGGGGGGGGGGTGACACATCTTAAATCACTAGGTTGGTGAGAAAGAATGGCGAATAACAGTGCTTTTCTTATGATGTTTCTGTAGTGTCCCGAATTCTATTTTTGTAGTGGGTAGACTCTTTGAACTCGAGCCATGGGAGCCATGTTTCAGAAAATTCAGTTACTCTGTTGCCTGTCGACATCAGCAAGTCCTCCATCGACATGTAATAGTCCAATCTAGAGAACCAGTGGTTTATAGTGGGGGGGAGAGCAGACTTCCACAGTGAAGGAATAATTGCTCGGGCTGCATTACACAGATGTCTTGCTAGCGACTTCTTATACTTTGATATGGGAATTTTGGAGTGGCTTAAGATCCAAAAGGCAGGGTCGGATGGAATCTCAGAGGAAAGGATCAATCTAGTAGTTGAAATCACATCCTCCCAGAAAGGGCGAATACGTGGGCATTCCCACCATATATGAATTAATGACCCCGTGGAAGTCAAACATCTCCAGCATTTGTCTGAGATGCGGGGCGATATAGCGTGTAGAAGTTTGGGACTTCTATACCATCGTGTCAAAATCTTAACTTGGGTTTCCCTTATTTGAATGCAGATTGAGCTAGCTTTAGTTTTCAGGTAGATGTTTTCCCAATCCTTGTCTGTCAGAGACACTCTCAACTCCCTTTCCCAGGCCTGTCGGAAGTTAGTAGGGGATTGTCCTAAGTTATGTTGGAGGAGTTTGTATAGGGTGGAAATAGTGCGTGTTAGATCGGCTGAGGAGATGCATAACTTCTCGAAAGCAGTTAGCTCTCGCGCAGCAGATGGTAGAATGGTTGTCGAGCTTACGAAATGACGCACCTGGAGGAATTTCCAGAAGTCTGATGTTGGGATATCCCATTTATCTGTGATCTCTGAAAACTGTTTAAAAAAGCTAGGGGGAGAAATTAGTTGTCCTATCCTGAAAAGCCCTGCGTTGGCCCATTTGGAGAAATGCACTATGCGGAAACCTGGTTGGAAATCAGGGTTTGCTAGGAATGAAGTCAAAGGACTTATTTCAGAAGAGACATAACTCAGTCTTCTCAAGAGTTTCCAGATTGACAGGGTGGGAGTAATGGTTGGGTGATGGGGTATCAATTTGGGGAATGAGGGCAGCCAGGGGAATATTTCGGGAAATTGTTGTATACAGACACCCTCCAATTCCACCCACTGCTTGTGGAGCCTGCTTCTTGACCAGTCTAACACTCTGCTCAGGACGATTGCCCTATGGTAAAGTTTAATGTCAGGAAGTTGAAGGCCTCCCTGGTGAAAGGACCTCGTCATAGTGGAGTAATTGATCCTAGAAGGTTTACGAGCCCATACAAATTGCTGGATCAGCGTCCTTACTGAGCGGAACCAAGAGTCAGGCACCGCGATAGGAAGAGCTTGGAGGGTGAAAAGTAGTTTGGGGAGGGTATTCATCTTTACCACATTCAGTCTACCTAGCCAGGAGAGTCGTCTATTCTGCCATCTGTTATAGTCTAGCTGCATAGCACGGATCAGAGGTTGATAATTCAAAGTGAACAGTCTAGACGAGTCTCCTGTTATTTTAATCCCTAGGTACGTTATTGAGGAGTTGCTCCAAGTGAAGGGAAAAGAGCTTTTGAGGCCTGTTACTATGTGTTGGGGAGTAGATATATTCAGCGCGGAGGATTTATTCATGTTAATTTTAAAATTAGAGAGAGATCCGAAATGTTCAAATTCTTCAGTTAAGTGTGGGAGGGAGGTAGTTGGGCTGGTTATTATTGCAAGGAGGTCGTCTGCAAATAAAGCTAGTTTATAACTGGAGTCCCCTATTTCTATGCCCGTAATGTTTGCGTTTGCTCGAATTGATCTAGCTAGAGCCTCAATACATAGTACGAAGAGCAGGGGAGATAGTGGACACCCCTGTCTTGTACCGTTTCTAATCGGGAACGGGGCGGAGAGGGACCCATTAACCTTAACTCTGGCGGTAGGTTGGCTATAAAGTGCCATGATTCTCTGCAGGGATATTGGGCCAAGGCCTATATGTTCTAACACTGCTCGCATGAAGCCCCAGTCCACCCTGTCGAAAGCCTTTTCAGCGTCCGTAGACAGGAGGATCGTGGGGATTTGCTTGGAAGTCGCAAGATGTAGTAGGCTCAAGATTTTGGTAGTATTATCTTTCGCCTCTCTCCCCGGCACAAACCCCACCTGGTCAGAGTGTATCAGTGAAGGAAGCAACCTATTGATCCTATTTGCTAGGAGCTTCGCGTAGATCTTAAGGTCTACATTTAATAACGATATGGGTCTATAACTCGAGCAGGTTGAAGGATCCTTCCCAGGTTTAGGCAAGACTGTAATGTGTGCTTCTAGTGACTGTGGGCTAAAAGGGGTCGTTTCCGATACTGAGTTGAAAGCATCGAGGAGTATGGGGGTGAGTTTGTCCTTGAAGGTTTTGTAATATGAAATGGTAAAACCATCTGGACCTGGGCTTTTACCCGAGGGGCTCGATGCGATAGCCTTATCTAGCTCCTCTTGGGTAAAAGGGGAATCCAAAGAGTCCCGCTCCTCACTAGGAAGTGAGGGGTAGAGCACCCTGGTCAGATACTGTTGTATTTGTGTTTTAGATTTAGAGGCCTCTATGTCCGATTGCGGTTTGCGTAGGTTGTAAAGGGTGGAATAGAACTCGTGAAAGCAAGATGCTATCTCCGGGGTCTGAGAATGCTGGGATCCCGATGAGTTTTTCATATGGCTTATGAAAGATGACACTCTCTGTGCCCTAAGGGCGTTGGCTAGGAGACGGCTGGGTTTATTTCCCCATTGATAGTACCTGCTTTTGCATTTACGCATGGAGGATTTTACTTGGGCTGAGAGTAGTGAATTTAAATGTTTGCGGGCTTCCGTTAGTTCATTTGGTAGGGGGTTTAGAGGTGATGATTTATGGGTGGCTTCTAGAAGATGGATTTTTTGAATGAGGGAAGTTATTTGGGCCGTTCTCTGCTTCTTAATATAAGCTCCTAGTTGGATAATCTTCCCCCTTAGAACACATTTGTGAGCTTCCCACAACGTGAGTTTGGATGTGAGCCCGTTATCATTGTTGACTATATAATCAGCTAGGGCCTTCTCAATTTCGGACTTGCAGAAGGGATCCTGCAAGAGGGATTCGTTGAGGCGCCAGGACCATTGTCCTTTCGTTTTGGGTAAAACCTGAATGGTAGCAGTAATCGGGGCATGGTCTGACCATGTGATAGGTCCTATTGATGCATCTGTTAATTGTGGGAGGTGGTGATGGCTAATGAAGAAGTAGTCTAAACGGGAGTAAGACTGTCGGGGATGGGAGTAAAAAGAGTAATCTCTTTCTGTAGGATGTAGGACCCTCCAAGTGTCAGCTAGTCTTAAGTTGTGGAAAATCTTCCTCATTTGGCGGTGTTTCATTTCTGAGTAGCGGGGTGACAGAGTAGAGGAGTCTATATTCGGGTTCATCGTCCAGTTAAAGTCGCCCCCAATAACTACCACTCCCTGCATAAGTGAGTCTAGGGGGGAGAGACAGCGCTTGTGGAAGGGGAGTTGGTCCTGATTAGGGGCGTAAATCACTCCCAGTGTGTATTGCTGGTTGAAGATTGTGCAATTCAGGAAGAGAGCTCTCCCAGGGTCTATCTTGTGTGTAACCACCTCTGTGACGTGTAATCTAGATGAGAACAATATTGCCACTCCTTTGGACTTGCTAGTAGGATTGTTGTTATAGTATGCTAGCGGGAAGCGCGCATTGGTAAGGCGGGGATTCTGGGGTCCTACTTTGAAGTGCGTCTCCTGTACGAACACAATATCAGCTCTCTCGGCCCATAGCATTCTGAGTAACATAGAACGTTTTTCTGGTATGTTGAGGCCCCTGGCATTAATAGACAGGAACTTAAGGGACTCTGTCATGGCAATTGGTCTTGAGGAATGCTTGCCTAGGGTGTGCCAGTTGGAGGGGAGTGAGTGGGCAAAATTGTGGGGGGGGGGGGAAGTGGGGAGGGTACAACATATTATAACAAAAAACAATAAGAGAAAGATGAAACATAAGTCAGGTATACCCGCTTCTGGGGCGCTGGTGCCAAAAGGGAGGAACCAGGGCCACAGAGACCTTGTTGCGTGTGCGGGTCGGGGGTCACCGGGGACAAGTGACTTAGGTCAGCCTTATTTCAATTTCTAGGAAAACAGAACAAGTTAACATATTTGAGATAACCTTCTAAAGAAAACCATTGAAACCAAATAATTGGTAATGAAATGAAATTAGAAGACAAACAATCTATCAAATAAACAAACGTTTAACCACCTAGTATCTAGAGTCCACGGAGACTGGTAGTGTGAAAAGTTATTCCTCAGAAGAAAAGAAAGAAGAAGGGGGTGATTAAGAATTCACCGAGCCCCTAAGATACACATGTAAACCGAGGACCCCGCCGAGGACCACAGCCGGCCCGCCTAAAGCTGCCTACCCTTAGTAAAACCACCGGGGGTCGGACTAGGCCGTAGTGTGGTACATCATCACAGGGCCATTGGGTGTATATCATTCTTAAATAACTGTGGTGGGGGGGTCCACATGAAAGGCTTATAGCCGATCACTAATTTTAGGGGCAGCTTGAGGAATGTACCAATCAAAAACACCAGTCATGTAAAAGAGTCTCTCACGTGTTCCTGGAGGGAGAGCGTTCTGGAGCTGGATCGCGGCGTCTTCCAGTCCCTGAGACCTTTTGCCAAGAGTCTGGGGGTTTCTGGGGTATTGCGGAGATAGCTGCCATTGCTGTGGTCTTCCAATCTGGGAGGGTGATGGACGGAAGCCCCAACGCAGTGCAGAAGGAAGGGAGGTTTTCTGGAGAGTGGAGGGTGTGTGGCTTCCCGGCGTGGAGGACTTGAATATGAAAAGGGAAACCCCACCTGTATCTCAACTGCCTCTTGCGGAGTTCCTCGGTTAGGGGTCGTAGGGCTCTGCGTTGTTGAAGGGTTGATAGTGACAGGTCTTGGTAGATCTGAATGACAGAGCCGTTGAAGTCGACTCCTTCTAGCTGACGGGCCTTCCTCATAATTTCCTCCTTTTGATTGTAATAGTGGAGCCTGCAGATCACATCTCTGGGTCTATCGGCGGGAGAACCTCGGGGTTTTAGTGCCCTGTGTGCCCGGTCGAAGATAATCTCTGTTTGGGGGTCGTTTCCCAGAATTTCATTGAATATCTTCGTTAGGGCGTTGATTAGGTCATTATTTGTTACATCCTCTGGCAGTCCTTTAATGCGGATGTTATTTCTTCTCCCTCTATTGTCCAGATCTTCCAGCTTTGTTTGAATAAGTCTCAATTCCGAAGCTTGTGAGGAGACCACCTCTAACAGGGAGGACACCCTTTTATCTGTGAAAGCCTGGCTCTCTTCTAGTGCCTCCATCCTGTTGGACATTTGAGTCAGATCTTGTTTAAGTGAGGTCATCTCCTCCCTAACCACGGCATGAAGGTCCTTCTTTGTTGGGAGAGTCTTTATATAGGAAAGGATTTCTGCTATATCGTTGTCGGACCTGGAGGGCCTTGACGCTGACACATCATCCTCTTTAGCGAGAGTGGGAGCTGTTGATGGAGAGTGTGGCGAGTCCATAACAGCTGTTGGAGGTTCGGGATCAGTAGATGTGGGTAGGAGGAACGGTCTCAGGTTTGTTTGAGTGGAATCTTTTCTGGGAGTTGAGGTGTCTTTCTTTTGGGATGATTTCCCAGATTTGCCCATATTGCTTCCCGGAAAAGCCGCAGTGGTTCTCTCGTCTGGGTGTCTTCTTATTTGGTGCGAGTGGTCATCTGCCGGAGGCTTCCCGTCAATCACCGGTCCCCATGAGGGGTGGCGGTCAATCCGGCATTACTTCAGTGATTAAGGCAGGATGGACAATGTCATGGTATTATTTAGAAGCAAGATTGGGCTTGCTTCGAGTGTCACTCTCTTTGGGCAATCAGGGCTGTGACCTCTCTGTGGTTCTAGGGGTCCGCAGCAGGATATATAGATATCACGGTGTAGTACTGACAGGGGTCTGCCTGTCGTTAGCGTGGCCCAGCGAGATATTATTACCTAGCTCACTTTCTGGGGTAGGTGTTAGAGGACTCTCTCCCGTGCCCCCACGTACTTGACGGTAGTGGGCAGTAAATGGCCTCTAGTGTGTCAGATCAATGGCAGTGGGAGGTAAGAGGAGGGGGGAGCACAGTGAGCAGGATGACAATCAGGGATCCCCAACTGACTCACCGGAGGACGGGTTCTCTGAAGAGGGGCAGCCTATGCTGGGTGAAATGGGAATCCAGCAGGATCAATCTGCCTAACTAGTGCCTCAGCCAGCTGATGTGAAGCTTGGGCTTGAGTGTTACAATGGCACTTAGCTGTAGTCTGAGGCTCACTGCAGCTTCAGTCTCTCCGTGGGTCCTGTACTTGTGCCCAGCTGCCTGAAAGTCGTCTGTCCGTTGTTCTGCTGTGGGCAGCAAGGTCCTGTCAGGTCCAGGTAGCCCCCCAGGCACGATGGGAGCTCTTCAAGCGGAGGTGGGGCCTTCCGGATAGCGGGGTCGCGCCGCGTCCGGCGACATGCTTCTAATTTAGCCCCCGGCTTCAGGCCGCGCTAGGCCGCAAATCGCGCAGGCAGCAGCCAAGGATCCCCGGCTCCCCCTCTCTCTGGGGACGGTCACCGGAGGGATCCCAGGTGCTGGGAGGCTCGGGGGGAGCCCTCAGAGGGGAGGGAATCCCTCCGTTCGCGGTGGAGTAGCTCCGATCGGCGACGCGGCTCCTAATCGAGGCCCCGGCTTCCCGGCCGCGGTAGGCCGCAATCCGCAGGAACCTCAGGAGAGGTCCCCCGACTCCGCTGCCGCCGCGGGCCGGTCACCGGGTTGCTCACAAGGCAAGACTGGGTAGGGATGGGATGTAGGGGCCGTCTGTGGTGTGGATGGAGGCAGGTTTCCAACCTGATAGAGGGAGCCTCTGGAAAAGCTGCCGTCCCGGATGGCCGCCAAGCCACGCCCCCTTAATCTTTGACTTTTGTTAGATGTTTACAAGGCTCTCTCTATCTCTAAACTTGTTTCATAGCTGTAATCATCAGTGCATATCCATGTGAAAATAGAATGGGTACCCATATACACTCTTACCCATATGCACAACTCTGCATAGCCCACAATTTCACCTACACATTCTTCCTGAATTTAGCCAATGTGAAAATTACGTGGCATTATTGTATATTTGGGAAAATAAATCTAAATTATATCATTATCCATTATTAGCCACAGACAGTCTGATTTGATTTATTGGCAGCAGGAATTCTCCACCTTGATGCAATCAAATCCAAATGTAGTCATCTACGGCATTCCCAGTTGTCAGCCTATACTGTATGTAAGATGGCAGTATCCAACTGATTTATGTCAGAAAGGGTTGGCTGCTTTTTTTCCATTAGGTCGGAATGCTCCAACCTGTCGGAAACCAGAGGGATTTGCGTAATATCCATGGATCCACCTGCTTTTCACGGAAACGTGGCCAAACCCGACAGGTTTTTGCCCCGTTTCCGACAATCTCAATCCGGATTGAAACAGTCCTCAAACCACACACCACTTGTCCTGCCGTCCCAGCTCCTGCACCCTCCCAGCTGCCTCACGCTCTCCCGGCCGGAGCAGCAATTAGTGCCCACATCCGGCATTCGGATTTGGTCGGTAATTTGAATAGGTAGTTTTGGTTCCATTCCAACAAATGAATATATACCCTAGTCTCAATATGGCGTGCAGCATGAGACGCCTGTGGTGAGTGAGCCATGCCTATCAGAATAGCATCTTTTTGCTTGAATGTGCATCTTAATTGCAGTGCAACGAAACTGCTCCATGAGGCTGAACTGAATAATTATGTATACAACACTTGTATCCCTGTGTGCCAATAAGCCTGAATCTGTATATGAAGCACAATGGAACTCGCCATGGAAGGAAAATTGTGGCTGCTACATTGTAACACTTCCTGTACAACCTCAAAACCACATTGATACTGTATGCAGGTGTTGCATATCAAATCAGTAAAGTCTTGTGAAACTATTTTGTTTCTCAGGATCTGGTAAGAGAAAAGATGTTTGGCACAATTGCAGCAATAGTGTATAAGGATACGTCTGTATCTAACCAATGTAAGGTTAATCCGATGTTGACATTCTCCATTTGTCTCCAAGTGAGTTTTTCTGTTTATACTCTACTCAATGTGCTTGTCATATAATGGTGTAGAGCAGTGGTTCACAAATGTGGTCCTCATGGAACCCCAACAGTGCAGGTTTTAAGCATATCCATGCTTAGGCACCATTGACTTAAGGTGCCCATACACTGTACAATTATTATATGCAATTTAGAATAGATTGCATACATTTTGCGATGCGATGTAATCTAGTCCAAATTGCATACAATAATTGTACCGTTTATGGGCACCTTTAGTCAGTTTGATGATTATTCCAACTCTTCCCGTATATATACTGTTGGGATGCCTTGAGGACTGTTTTTGGGAACTTCTTGTTTAGATTGTTGGCTATATGTCAGTGTGATCTGTAGATATAGTCTATATACAGGTATGTAGCAGAAAACGAGAAAAGAGAAGAATTTCAAGTTTTTATTAACATCTGTATTAAGAATTTCTGTAAACAGCAGATTATTTTTTGAAAGAAAAAAAAGATTATTTTTTTTCATTTATCTTTTACATTTATCATAAAACAGGCAGGAGAATCGTATCCAGGGGTTCTCCTTAAGTTATTACTACTCATGGAAAAAAAAAAAAAAAACAACATTAAATATTAAAATAAAAACATTGTACATTATTGTACTTGTATACATAATAAATATTTTCTCCTACATTTGACAGCAAAACAAAGTCATTCCTTAGTGTCCTTTATCTTTCTCCCAAATGGACCCCTTTCCTCTCATGTAAGGATGTGATAAATTAGAATGATATATAATAATAGAAAAAAGTGCGACGATAAAATTACATTCAGCATTTCCAATGGTAATGAGAAAAATATTATTAATACAAATAATAAGTGCCATTCAAACTTGACAGTTGTACTCTTCTTACAGGATGTTATCCCATACTGGTTTCAGTAAGAAAAATGTACATATCACTTTAAGACAATGGGTGCAGCCTAGACCAATATTTCTGTGTAAGCAGTTTACTAGTAGCTAGTAACATCACAGATATATGTTGTTCAAACATTCTGGAAACCATACAGAGGCAACGCATTTATGGTTCCTAGTCAAGAGATAGGCTGCATGCCCATGAATACTAGTTAAGTGACTTAATTAAGAAAAATGTTTTCACGTTAAGAATATAGATAAAAAGCACGAATCGGTCCTCCCCCACTCATATTAATTAAAAGTAACTTGCACTTGGGCATTTCCTACTCACACCATCCTAGAACACTAAATACCTCCAGTATTCTAAATACAATATAGGGCACACAACAATCATGCTTTTTGTGGCATTAAATAATTACGAACATCACAATCCACAAACCTGCACAGTATTTTAACCTAATGCCTAGATTTTGCTCTGCCTCTGAGCAATACACGAGATAGAGGCTCTTTTCCCTAAGCTGTTTCAAAATGTCTGCTTACAACACTTTGATGGAGCATTGTGCTATACAGATGAGTACAGTACAGTATAAACTCTGACATTATTGCACGAATATTCGTTTGTTCGGTAATGCATACCGTATTATTTGTATTTAGTAGTCTTAGGCCTGGGTGTAATAGCTTCCAAGTCCAGCGACTGTGCAGGATACCAGATGAACTCAGATTTTTTAAAGGGGCAATCTTGTACAAGGCAACACCGTGCCTTGTAAATGATTGCCACTTTAAAAAAAAAAAACACATCCCGCACAGCCGTTGAACTCAGACGCTATAATAACCAGCTTGAAGAGTGTGTTTGTGTGTTCCTTCAAAATATTGAAATGGTCTCATTGTCAAAGTGAAACAATTGATTATAAATAGATTAGATATGGAATCCTTGTTGGTCACTTTGAGAAATAAATGATGGAATTTTCAATATATGTTTCTTGTATAATTTTTTTCCATACAAGCAGGTAGAATTTTATTTATTCTACAATGTCCCATGTAGGGTTTGATTCTTTTTCCACTCATGTGCAGAAAAAATAGGTGGTTAAAATATGTACTAATTAGCAATAACTAAGTATTAAGTTATTGTTTTAATCCCCAGATCTTGTGCTTTGAGAAGGGAGAGATAATTTTGTACCATTGCACAAAAACATTTTTCTTTTTATGTGCCCAGCCTGATATATACAATGAAGAGCATCAATCGTTTAATATTTCCACTGTGACAATTCACCAACATCAGACTGGTTTTATCTTCCTAATCTGCTAATCTGTTAAAAGAAATTGTTTGGAAATGGTGAATTCAACTGATTTCTGCAAATGGTAGTATTATAAATGGCAGAAAAATACAGTTAATGGGATAAAACATAACAAGGCTGACACAGAAAGACATGTCCACATGTTAACCTTTTGCAGTCCAAATTTATTTTTGCAATTTAAACGGTCTGGTTTAAATGTTTAAATTTAATTGTTTATTTTTAATTTTTTTAATAAAAAAAATGGTCTACATTGAATGTTGAACGATGTTAATGTTCTTACCATTGGATCTGCTACTAGCACTAGGGTTGTTGAGTCTGACTAGACATTGGACTTGAAAGGGTTAAATGTCAGCATTTTGACTGTGTCAGTCAATTGAACATGTCAGCATAATGAATGTTGGTATATTGACCATGTCTGAATTTTGATTGTCGGTCAATGAATGTTGGTATTCTGACCGTCGGTAAAACGTCAGTCAATCAATTGACTGCTACTCGGTGCCACATTGTATACAAGGATAAATAAACATGTAAGTACTTTAATGAAGCAAATAAAATGTTCTGTTTTTAAATGACGGTAAATAGAACAATGGAATAATGTTTTTAATAATCAAAATATTAATATTATAACATTAAGCACATTCAGCCATGTCATTTTAGTGTCACTCTGTTCCCCATTACACTGAGGGGGTATGTATGAAATGATTTAAAAAAAAAAAGCATTTAATAAACAGCAGTGTGCTAATGCGAGCTGTATCATTGAGGCGCTAATTATGCATTCATTGACTTGCCGCTAACTTGTGATCTAGTTAGCAAAACTAAAAGTAATGCAATAAATAGTTGTTGGGTATAAGGTTTAGTTCATCCCAAAAACATATAAGTACAATACAGGAATATGCATCCACTACCTGCAGCATCTATAACGTGTTTTCTATATTTTTTGTTTTATTATAAATAGTTTCTGCTTGCCTGATTAATGATTGGCTTGCATGAAAACAAATGCTCATGGATAGCAAAAATAACAGTAATCGAAAATTGTTTCAAGGACAAACAATTCTGGGGAAATAAATTGGGTGCAAGGTTGTAGAAATAATCAGATTTCTCTGGAGGAGCCTGCATCCAATTTTTTCTCCAGCAACTGAATAGCAAAACCCTGCAGCTGTGGGAAACACCCTGCGCCGCGGGGCTCTTTAAATTTCCTGCGTTTACGCAAACTGATTTTGTTTTTGTGTACTTTTGTTATTACATTGGTTCTTCTACTAAAAACATATATATTTGTGCTAGTTCATACACCAAACTTGTCATCACTTGAAGCTTGAAGTATCAAAATGACCCCAAATGTTTTTGGATCACACAACTACATTAAGATGTATTTTGTTTTGTTTTTATTTTATTTTTATTAATCATTCCAATAGCCCTTGAAATGTTCAAGAGAACATAGCACCGACCGAAAATCTGAGGAATTAGCACCAGGCCAAAACCAGTCTATTTGATTACCATGAAGTTACTCCAGGCTCCAGAAACAACCAGTCTTAGTATTGCCAGTTTTATATACAGGACCTATGTAAAAAATGAATCTACTATTATTTTCAGCACAATCCTTTATTCATAAATCTCTTTCCTAAGATTACTCTTCATGATAAGAGCCTAGGTTTAAAGGCCTCACTAGGCTCTAGCACCAGCATCGGGACTTCTCAAGTCCCATCCCCAGCCTACTGCAAATCCCAGGTCCAGCCTAGATTTATAGATTATCTCCCTTCCAACCTGACTCATCAGCACCAGCCCAGTGTTATAAGGCAAAACAACAGACCCATAGCACACTGTAAAGAAAATACATGTTTGGTTAATATTGTACAGCTCTAACAGTCATGTTGTAATATTATATACTTATCACTAGTGGTATATATACCAAGGTGACCAAATCAGGCACTTATATAAAAGTATTCTATTTAATCTGATAAAGAATGGTTATATAGCTAGTGCTATAAGTTATAATAATGTTTTATACAGAACCTAACACTTGTCAGCAGTGATTATTACAGCAAAAGTTCTCCTGCCTCCAAAGCCATCCATCAGTAACTTCCTTGGTACAGAACCTTGTAGCAGAAAGCCTTCTAACATGGCTTCAAGACTAGGTAAGGAGTCAGTAATCATTGCAAATACTATGACAAAATTACCAGCCACTGTTACATAAGAAACTAGACTACTGATCACATTATAAATCAATCATACATCATATACTAGTGTTGTAATGTGCTGCATTGCAATTGTACACAGTAATTTTGCATTACAAAGTGTTTTATGTGTAGGTATTTTCCTTATACTGTAGGATGAAATCTTGTGTTTTTTGAGACATGGTAAATTAAAAACATATTCAGAAGTACTGTATGCATCTAATACTACACATCAGAAATGTTACTGAAGTTGGTAGAGACCTTACGCTTTATCTACATTTGAGGTATTCCAGTGAATACGGAATTTCAGATGGCATGTTGCTATGAGAAACCAATCAGATTTTACTTCTTATTTAGCACCTTCTAGAAGAGAATAGAATAGAATCTGTTTGGTTGCCCATTGCAACATACCATCTTAAATAGAACTCCCATCTTAGTAAATTTCCCCCTAGTTATAGTCTAACAGTGGTTCCCAAACTGTCCTGAATCACAGCACCCTAGAGTAACAGTATTATTTTCACAGCACCCCTTTGATAAATGTTTTGCCTGTCATCCCCAGGGTCGGTGTACAGTTGTGCTTATGATTATCTACATGTTTTTTGGATTGGCAGGCGCTAGCACTGATTTCGCCTATGACGTTGACCATAAATAATTTGATTTAGTTCTGTACCACCAACTGGAGGCATCACTGGAATAGCCTTTGGCATCACAAACAGTTTGGGAACCACTGCTCTATGCAGTGAATATTAAATTATGCATGGTAAGTGTAAACACAAGGGGCGGTATTCAATTGTTTTTCACCAGCATTTCAGCTCACTATCCCCGGGCGTGGCGAGCTGAAATGCACGAATGCGTGACTAAACCTGACCATAATAAGCACGATATGCGCAAAAATATAGATCAATTAAATATCACCATACGATCTCCCGCCATTTTAGATGGGAGATTGAGAGCGATATGCCAATTAAATACCACACATTGTGTTGATATTAACTCTTTGAGTGTCAAGGGAATTTGTCAAAATAGGTGTGAAATTTGCAAAGCAAATCCCTTTATTCATCATAATGACCTGTTATGTTGCCTTAGTATATAAGAAATAGTCTTTTTTTTTTTTTTACACAACATTTTTATTTTAATTTATATAACAAATGTGAGCGACACTGGCATTTTTATTGGATATTTTGCGCATCTTCACAGAGATGTTGACACTCAAAGGGTTAATGATCGTTGACTTTTTTGTCTTGAATAAGCATGTCAAAACTCAGTATGACTAATATATTTTCATGCAGTGTGCAGGACACTAGAGAATGAATGGCAACATGTTCTAATTGTCTTTAATTCACCATAGCTCCAGTGTTAAATGTATAATATATGCAATGCAGCAGAGTTGGATGGTGCGCCGTGACTAAGGACCGTGCAGAGAATACACGCTATCTGTCATGGCGTGCCATTCATTGCAGTAATCTCTGCTCCATCTCTAATGTATTTATTACAAAGTGCATTTAAGATATGCATGAAATCCTGTTATGAACAGCAGAGATGTGATATAGTAGTGCTGGTTATAGAACGGATTATTACATGGCAAGTCTTGTAATTCATTTTGGTCAGTTTAAATCAACATTCCTATATATAACATAACTGGTAATCCTTCAAACCTTATTGTTGAAATAATATATCTTATCTTACAACTATATATATATATATATATATATATATATATATATATATATATATATATATATATATATATATATATATATATATATACTTAATTTTAAAGTTAGTTCACAGCATGACTTTTTTTATTTTGCTTTTGTTGTAATGAGTTTAGTTTTTGTTTATTAGCACAATTGATATTTTTTAAATACTAACAAGTGGGAATGTTGTAATAATGTAGCTGGTCTATACATGGTAGGTGCACACCTTCTTCTTAGTTGGTGGGTTGGCCTTATTCTGTACCCAGCCATGAGGCAGTGAATGAATATATATATATATATATATATATATATATATATTGAATAGCAGCATACAGATGGGTGGCACTCCAAAAAAAACGACTCAGCAGCCAAGTATGGTGGACCGATGTTTCAAATGTATTACAACATTTTTCATCCGGGTGAAAAATGTTGTAATACATTTGAAATGTCGGTCCACCATACTTGGCTGCTGAGTCGTTTTTTTTGGAGTGCCACCCATCTGTATGCTGCTATATTGGAGTGAGTTTTCACCTCCTGGGAGGGCACCCAGTCCATTATCATTTGTCAGCGGAGTGCCGGCCATTAAAATCATTGACTATATATTGAATAGAAAATGGGAGGCACACAATAGTGTAGTACATTTATAAAAGGTAAGCTTCAGTTATTAAAACATTCACAAGCATAGAGGTGTTAATTCACATGGGGGCAGATGTATTAAGCCTTAACAAGAGATAAATGCAAGGGTGATAAGGAGAGATAAATGTCCAGCCAATCACCTGCTAACTGCCATGTTACAGGCTGAGTTTGAAAAAAAAACCAGTAAGAAGGTGATTGGCTGGACGTTTATCTCTTCTTATCACCCTTGCATTTATCTCTTGTTAAGGCCTAATACATCTGCCCCATTAACACAAAGGGGACTGGTTAAAAATAACTGGCATATCACCATCTCCTACAGCGATGGCCTCCAACCATCGATTTCCGGTTTCTGGGTCTGTGACGTCACAGCGTCCTTGCCATCAGCCATGCTCTGCCCCATTTTTTCCTTTTGAGCATTACCTTTTAAAAAATGTACTACACTATCGTGCTACTCCCATTTTTTTATTCAATTCTAGAATCGGGTTATTGGAAGGACCCTCATATACGGAGAGCTGCAGAGACGATATAATCAAATTACCTCTGGACCTTGTTATTATAAAGTCAGTTTTTGACTGTGCAAATTGGGACTTTTTTGCTTTGAACATATATATATATATATATATATATATATATATATATATATATATATATATATATATATATATATATATATATATATATATATATATATATATATATATATATATATATATATATATAATCAGGACCAAAGCAAACTTTAAGAAGTCGGGGACAGATTAAGTTCAGTATTGATAAAAACATTTTGTATTATGTGCTGTAAAAAAGATTATCTTAGCACCATTTAACTCCCTAAGATAAGTTCCTGTTTGATCATTTATATACACGTAAGTCACTTAAAAAAACACAATATTAACATTTTTATGTATGTCTGTTACTTATAATTCAAGATAAGAATTCACATTTAAACCATTTACAAAAGAGAATGTAAAAGGTACAAAGTCTGCTGTAAAAGATGACTTGGTTGGCACAAACTTGTGCTGATTAACAGTGTTTGAGTGAAAGATGAGGCTCAGTGTTGTCATAGAAAAGTACCACATAAATGCTCGCTAGATTGTATTTCCCAGCCGCAGCCAGACTGTGTAGACAGCCCAGCCGGATAATGATAAAATTCCGATTTAAGAGAACATCTTTTAGTAAATCACCTTTTTACAGCACCTAGAAAATCATTAAGGCTGTATCTGATCTGCAGCACACACATATAAATAAACATAACATAAACATTAATAAATAGCTTTCTCTTGCTTTTTCCATTAAAGATAATAAATCAATCGATGTGAACCTGCTTTCTCATGAGCAATATACCTATGCAATATAAATCTTAAAAATGGAATTGTCCATAATGGTACGGAGTGTGTACTGAATGAAAAGAGTAACCACTTTATGTACAATAAATAGAATCTATTATGTACATACAATATGTACACACATTATAGTGTGTCTTATAGAAACCTCAAAAATCCACACACTTGCAAACAAACTTCTGAGACTGGAAGCAGTTGCAACCCTGTAGTGCGATTTAGGTTGTAGTTTAACCATTGCACTACGGGTTTACTTTAGAGCCCTCCAGGAGAGCTTCACCACACCACACATTAATCCGCTCATTGCACATTCTTCCAGACCTTGCTGGCTGGTGGCAGCTACCTACTACCTAGAGGACAGTAAGGTTGATTGTTCATTGCATGCATTGAAGCCCTGATGGCAGATGTTGTCAGCCCTCAAAGCCATTCCATGTATCCGCTCCTTCATCTGCACTATATGTACAGCACAGGAATATCCTCTTCATCTTCAGGCACCAATGGCTTCAATTACTGCTCCTCATGTGGATGCCAGACTTCCTAACCTGAAAGAGGAAGAGACAGACCATCATCCATGTATTCTTCATAATTAGACATTCAATCTACAATACTATTCCTTCTTAAGATATCTAGGTAATGTACGATATCCAAAACATTGCATATTGCTTGTTCCTTCATTCAACACTTTTTAGGTATTGGTTTCTAGTTTCTTATTCACCGCTCAGTGTCTAAGAACAGTGTTTCTGAAATCCAGTCCTCGGGACACACTGGCAGTTAACGTTTTTCAGGTCACCTATTATTTATTTATTTATTAACAGTTTATTATATAGCCCATACATATTCCGCAGCACTTTACATTCACATCAGTCGCTGCCCCAGTCGAGCTTACAATCTATATTCCCTACCACATGTGCACGCACATACAGACATTCTTGGGTTAATTTTTGTTGAAAGACAATTGACTACCAGTATATTTTTGGATTGAGGGAGGAAACCGGATTTTTTTTTTTTACCAATTTTTTTGACCAATTTCACTCATTTCAGCCATTATAAACGAAATTGGTCAAAATATCTTTCAGTGCTTTTGTGAAGAACAACGAATGATGATGATGCCCATACCCGCCAGTTGTTCATCAAGATTGTTTGTCAACTGTGCATGCAGCTCAATTAAGATATCTTTCAAAAAGAGCCTATAAATTGTAGCTAGATCTTTCGTCTTTCGTCCAGGACACTGGGTTCAATGGAAATGTCTTTCAACTAAATTGGTCAAAAAAAATTGTGTGTATGCACCTTTAGTTTTTCCTGAGGACTGGATTTAAGAAAGCACTGGCTTAGAAAATAAGGAATCATTAATGCAGCCACTTCAGAGAAGGTGGCTATAAGGAACAGTGACTTGCATTGCATGCCATTACGTGGTGTATGTTGCTCTTTTTGCAGAATAGTGAGTAATGGTATAATCATGAATCCCAGGAGATGGTCTGTTGCTGTTGTGTACAGGGCAGTCCATGTGAGAGGTGTCTGGCACGCTATTGATCACATGAGCACACCAGGGACACCACTTGAGATTTAGAAATTAACTTGGGATTTTTTTCTGCTTGGGAATGGTTGTTTATTTTTCTAACCATTGGGAATATGTGTAAATGTAGTGATTGTGCATGAATATGTAACCCCTTTTTTGAAGCTGTATTATAAAGATCTGGAAAACATTTTTATTATTGTTGCTAGTAGTCATTTAGTCAATGATATTGTTCAGTGCGGTCACCGGGAGCTCCGGTGAACATGCAATCACGGACGATATCGTCAGAGTGGACTGCGTACTCAGACGATAAAGACGATGTTAACGATATAGTTCCTACACACTGAACGATATGCGCAATGATATTTTTATTGTGCATATCGTTCATGCAGGTCATATAGTATGTACCCAGCTGAAGTTTGCCTGATGGTGTTTGTGGCTGTAGTATCCGCTCTGCTTCCATTATATAGGAGTGATGACTGATGTTTTTAATTCTTATTTTTTTGTATAGATTTATATTCTTCTATGTCTAGGGCAGTGCTTCCCAACCACAGTCCTCAAGGCACACTGACAGACCTTAGTACTGATGGCTTCATCAAAATAACTGAGGTACTGATTAAGTCACCTGTGCTCCAGTGTAGCAAAAATTGGACTTTTGGTGTGCCTTGAGGACCGTGTTTGAAAACCCCTGCTCTAGGGTGTATGCAGATCTCAAGTTTGTCCTCTTTCTAATTTTTGTAGGTTTTTTTTTTCCATCGTTTTGCCCATTTTGCAGTGATCTGAGGAGCATGGCAGATAATGTATTTGACTCCCTTTTTATACTCATGTAGCTAAATGATATCACTTAGTGGCACAGTACATTTAAATGTGATTCTTTTAAATGATCCCCGTTTTGATATTTATCCTCCCCCCCCCCAAGTGCAGTTGAAGCACATTTATTTGGGAACATGCTTTTCTATGCAGTGTAATAGACACATTCAGACAACAAATGACACGTATTAAATATGGTCCTGATGTACTTTCACCCATGATAATATAAGAGGCTACAATGAGCAGTGTTTAAGGAGAAAAACTAGAACTTTAGAGTGATGAATAGGGTGGGCTCAGTAAGTTGGTCTTTGTAGTAGCTTTTTTTAAACTGTTTTGTAACATATATAATTCAAGCTGGAGCTGAAAAGGTAGCTGTAAAATTTTGGCTTTGAATGGAACGGAAAGGGATTTGCCTTAATATGAGCAGAGCTGAGGATTTATGCAAGCTCAAGCTTTGTGCTGTTACATTTTAAGATTCCAGAATTTCATTTTGTGTCTGTATATAGTCTACATGCCAAGTTCATTTGTGTATCCGGACAGTATTTGTTTGCCCCTCTGGGGAGCACAATACATATCTGCACACCAACTTTAATTGGTCATTACAGGAAAAAGGAACCCCAAATGTTCTTAAATCAACAGTGGGGGTGCTGTTCCCAACAGTCAAAGTTTAAAAAAAATTTTAGGAGTACGGAAGGACCGTTGAAGGTAACGCACTAGTAGTTACCTTGTGATTGAACTTTTATTGATACATATTACCAATAAAAGTAACATTTTTAAGTAACTACTAGTGCGTCCCCTTCAACACTGATTACCTTCTCCTGAAATGTTGTGCATTTGGACAGTGCAAGGGTACATTTCCTGATACATCACATACATATATATATATATATATATATATATACATATAAACACATATTTATGCTGCATGTCTGGAACAACATGCTGATCTAACGTGGATATTTATCAAATCTTGGAGAGAGATACAATTGTTAAATTTTCTGACAGGTAAAGTACAAATCTAACTCATTTTTTAAACACAGACTGAAATGAAAGGCAGACGCTTATTGGCTGGTACTATTTCTCTACAAGTTTCATCTTCTCCAAGATTTGGCAAATACCACCTTTTAGTGTTCTCAGTGCTTACCAATGGTATCAAATGTGTATTATTTAAATGCACATATTTAAAAAAATATATACATTTAAAGCCTGTGAGATAGTTGAAAATATCTGACAGAGGTACTGATCTAATGAGTCACTCACCATACCAAACCTACAGAATCATACAATTTTAGAGGAAATAAACTCACTCGGACATAAAATATATAACACATCATACAGTATTTCTGGTGACTTTCAATCCAAACTAGGGCTCATCCAGTGACTGGGATGTACAAATTTAGCTCAAATGATTGCTATATTAAATTCTGCTTGGGCTGTGAATAGTGTAAACCTCCCACACATAAACAGGATGAACTCATTTTCCGCTTACTGTGCAGTATTTATATAGCAAAGTAAAACAGGACTTCTGGCTGGTTATACATTGAGATAGGTCCATGCCATTAGATTGGCACATCTTCCTTTTTTTGTAATCCTAACATAAATGTAGTGGCTACATCCAGACTGGATGAGCCAGTTCTGCCAGACATTACATCAGATGATTCAGATGAGCATTATTCTGCTGAAGTCCACATATTATTAATATATGCGGTCCCAGACTACAAGGCAAAATCTGCCTCGCACAGCTATGATGATTATATTGGGTATAGAAGTTTCTGTTTGTATTTAAGTCACTGTTGGGGACACATAATAAGAATACCACAAATAAATAGTTTTATGTTTATTGACTTGTGTACATACTGTACCCTAGCTAACTCTATTTATAAGCTGGATACTGCGTGGCTTATATGATCATACTAGTAAGCCCGCTCTAAGCAAAAGCTAGTCTGCTACCTTCTGTGTTTGTGCATGTGTGAGAAAGAGATGTAGTTTCACTCTCTGCCAGCAGATGGCAGTGTTTCAGAGACTCACAGACACTAGACCTATGTATAGATGATACTACGCATTTCAGGGATTGCAAAGTTCTTATTTTTAGATGACTCTTGTTTTTTTGTTGTTGCTTATTTCCGTAGATATATCACAAGTAACGGAAAGATAATAAATTGTATACGGATACAAAATGGCCTGAAGCTTCTCTAACAGCAAAGTTGTCCTAATTGTGGGACTGATGGATAGAGGAAACTCTTGTAACAATGTATTTGGATTTTTGACATTTTCTTTAAAATAAACCTTAATCTGAAATTAAATTATATATTATTCTCTTATATTTAAAATAAGTATAAAATGGAAATATGCAATTAGATTGATTGGGATAAGCATTTGTTATAATTATATTTTTATTGTTAATCTGTTTTATGATTTTCCTGCTTTGTAACATTTTATTCATGGCTGTTGCATGTCTCATTTATTTTACATGGTGAAGTGGTCATAGTAATTCAGCACAATTTTTTTTTAGCGGGAGTGAGGGTTATGCCTCACCTGGTTTCACTTGTGACTAAGGGGGTATTTATCAAAGCTCAGAGAAAGAGAGAGATAAAGTACCAGCCATAAAAGCTATATTAAAACCCAACAATGAAACAGTATGCACTGGGGTAATAATAAGTGTATAGGTGCTTTATGAAAAGTTACTACAATCTTGTAAGCCATGCTCTCTAGCGGCAGCTCAATAGACCATGTATTCCTTCTCCTGCTGCCGCCACCGTTCCCTGAAAACCAACTGCCATGATTAGTATACTATGGTATGTATTCTGGGATTCTTTGTCAGCAGCAACAATGTCTCTTTCTTGTTCCTCTAGGTGTCCATGTATATTTAGAAAACTAGCCACGCCCCTGCACTAGAGAACCACACGGCGCAAAATGTTCAGACAAATTAACTTAGATATTAAACAAAAGGTTTGTCAAATATTTAGCCTTCCATATGAAAAAACAGTTTGGACCACCATGTTGTTACAGAGGGAACACACTTCTATTCGATTTTGCTATAGAAGCAAAATCGAATAGAAATCGAATAGAAAGTCAAATGGGCATCGAATGGTTTTCCAACATTGGATGCAGATTTGATCCCAATGCGCGCTCCAGTGTAGTGTAGTGTAAATCGAATAGAAAAATAGTCTTGGCAGGCAAGTCTATATAGTACAAATCTGTACTACATAGTCAAAATGGAATGTGAACACTGTAACCAACACAGATCCAGATCGAATAGAAAGTGAAATCTCACCGTGTGTATGCACCTTAAGCTACCGGGTAGTCTGCATTATATAGCCTGTGACATACTTACTCTGAGGTAGCCCTGATTGTTTCAGTAGTATTGCAGTGTCTAAAGATAGATTTGTATTCTACATCATTTGGACTAGACACTCTTCGGTCCATAGTAACTCCTTTACTGTTTTTATTACTTTATAGACTTTTTATACCTTCACTTTTCTACTTCATTCTTAACTTTGGAGAAGCAATCTGACGCTCTTTCTCTGTGTATCAGGAACCCTAAAGATAAGTTAGCATGGCATGTAGGATGGGTCAAGGCAATTCTGCATTTCTGTTAGACTGTGTACCAAATACATTATCTTAACATAGAGTAATCAGATGTGTCAGATATGAGGCCCCCACCCCCCCTAATAAAAAAAAGTACCACTCCAGGGTACCGTATTTAAATTCTACTCCTTTTTTAATGAAAGGGTTAAAATTGTTCGTGTTAAATTGCAATGTGAGTACAAAAATAAAACTTCCTTAGAGACAAGTGCATTTATAAGCTGCCCTGTTAATTCAGCCCATAAGGATTTTATACACAGGCATGTGGCACTACGAAACCGAAGATATCATAAATATATATCTCCTTGGGGATACAATCTACGATTATTTCTAGAAGGGACACGTCTCCAAGGACTCTGCATGCTGAGAATACTCTCTGTGTGGTCTGTGGAGAAATATTTGTTTATAGGTTGGAGCAAAGAGAGAGGGAATTAACCGTGAGGGAGTGAGATGTGTAAAGCGATGTCATCTCTTTCCCAGAGAGCATAACATGGACTGTTATTGTGTTAACATGTTTTTTTTTTTATGTTTTAAGCTACAAACTAAATGGATCTCTTGCCATCGAATGTCACATGATACACAATGTGCACTTATCAGATTTCCCAGTGAAGAGCATGTGACAACTGATAAGTTTCACATAACAGTAGTGTAGGTTATCATTATGATATTAAAGAATAAACCAGTGTTTTTCAACCACTGTACCGTGGTACACTAGTGTGCCTTGAGCTATTCTCACGTGTGCCCCCAGATCTAGAGATGTCCACACCAGTTTACAGCCACTACCAGTTCAACTGTTATTCACTGGTCTCTTCATTTCATGTAAAGGGACAATGATTTTATTTTTGTTACCTGTGGGGACCATTGTTTTTTTTTTATGTGGGGGCCAATAGGTATGTTTTTTTCCTGTGGGGCCCAATGTGTTTTGCCCTGAGGGGATCTCATGGTGTGCCTTAGCAATTTTGAAATCTTATTTAGTGTGCCGCAAGGTAAAAAGGTTGAAAATCACTGGTATAAACTATCATTGACTCAAAATTGTTTTACTCCCTTAAAGTATACACAAGTTCTACTAAACAATCCTTTATGGTTTGTTTATTTCCTATAGTAAAATTCCAATACTTATTATTGTAAATTGAAGTTTACCCACAGTGAAATGTAATACCAGGCCAATTAATATTATTTTAACCATAAAGAGAAAAAGCTCTTCTAGTGTTTACACTACACAGTAATTGTGTACATATTTTGGTTTGTGTTACATATGTTTATATGTGACAACTTCTAATAACATATGTGGCTTAATGTTATGTAACGGTCTTATATAATGCAAGACACTGCAAGCATCCAAGCTACACCTTACCTAATAAGTGCTACATTATCCATGTAATCGCTACATCACAAGACACAATTAAAATCTTATCCACCATAGCAACAAGTCTCCATAGGTCTTGATTACTTTCAGTTAATGAAGACCACAGGGGATACTTACCTGATGGAGGTCATATTGCACTACATAGATATAATCAAGAGTTGATTTAATATATAGCAATGTGGCATGGTTTATTGTGACCAAAGCACAATTTAATGCAATGTGTTATGTGGGCAACACATTAATCTTTAGCAGACTTTGCTTTACAGCAATTGGAAGATTTTTAAGCAATCTGTGTTATATTAAAATGTTGGGGAGGGAATTTACTAAGATGTGAGTTCTATTTCACATGTGATGTTGCCATGGGTAACCAATCAGATACTATCTATTATCTTCTAGAAGGTGCTAAATAAATAAGTGGATTCTGATTGGTTGCCAATAGCAACATCACATGTGAAGCAGAACTCACATTTTAGTAAATTTCCCCCTGGATGTCTTAAAGTATATGTTATAAAGTGTTTGTTATGTACCTTTTCCACTTCTGTGTATAATCTTCTACGTGTAATATGACCTTGTAGAAAAAAAGTTACACTAAATGTCCGCTATAACCAAGTAGAAGTAGAAGATTATCAACTGAAAAGGTAAAAGTTTGCTCCGAAGAAAACAATCAAATATTACCATTAGTTTAGGAAGAAAAAACTTGACTTCAAACACATATAACTACCATGTATAATGTAAAAACTGCTAAAATGGCTCTCAAAAAATGACGCCAGAAGTAAAAAGTTTAAATGACAATGAGGCAAGAGCCTTGTTCTAAGCTTTTTTTTTTTTAAGTGTAGCATAAGTTACCCAATTCAGCGCGCTCAGGTGTGCGTTCTACTGCTTCAAATGAAACAAATTTTGCACTACATATAATTCAAATGATGCGCTAGTCATTTGTTATATAACAATGTTTATTTAATACATTTGCTGAAAGGTGGCACTATAAATATTCAATAGGCTTATACATTGTAATGTCCAATAACTTGCACATAAATGGTTAATACGCTTGCTCAATATTTATTTTGACTTAACAAGTGACCAGCGGATCATCAGAATTATCTGTAGTGTAAAGTTTGTCTCATTCGGAGCAGAACACGCTCCAGAGCTCTCTGAAGTGAAGTAACTTATTTTTCACTTACCCTGTACAGTGTGTGTGCGCGTGTTTGTTTGTGTGTGTGTGTGTGTGTATATATGTGTATGTATGTATATATATATATATATATATATATATATATATATATATATATATACACACACAGATAGATGGATATAAAAGGTTATGTTTTGATGTGGCTTTTGTAATGTCTATAACAGGCTAGAACATAATTACACTGTCCTGTGTAGAAAAAGTTATGTACACATCAGGTTAGAGACCAAGCAAATGTGTTGGCGATGACATAACCTGTGCACCAGCTGCAGCCTGGTGTGCGCACTACAGTACCTGTTGCTGGTGCTGAAATGGACAGCTCCATCCTTCCCCGGTTCCTACAGGTTCCTCTTGCCCTGCATGAGTAGTGCCAGTGCTGCCAGGTGAGTGGCAGTGTAGAGCAGGTAGAAGCAGGTGCACAGCCTCTTTCGGCCCAGGTTTGTTTTCCTCTGCACGGTCAGCTGGTGCAGCTCATCCCCGACCATCCTGAGCCGGGCAGCTGTCAGCTGCACCCGGGAGCAGAGCTCTCCTGGTCGCTCCGAGCTACAGACGCACACCTCTGGCAGGCTGGCGTGGAAAGGTAGCGGGCACATGGCTCTCCTCTTCTCCAGCTGAGATCAAAGCTCCAGACATCAGGGGGAACGTGTGATGAGATGTTATTGTGCTAACAGCTCCATTATTAATTCACGTGTCACATGGTGAGTTTTAGGGGAGGAGAGATCGGGAACAGGGGAGGGGAATGAGGAAAGTTTACATCATCTTCCCCCAATGGAACGTTCACATAAGAGCTGGGAGGTGAGTGTAACCCGTGGGTGGCCGATGTGCAGAGTGTGAGGCTCCATGTACTGTACACCAGTCTCATTATCAGATGTGCTGAGCAGAAACTGCCTGGCAACAGGATGCTATTCAGCCCACTGCATAGCATAGCAGCCCTGCAATGGCACATCACCTGCAAGTGTTTCTGTGTGTATTTATATCCCGCGATCTGTTACAAATCTGCCCAGCAATTGCAGCTCTGTACTCTTCCCTTCCCTGGGTACAATGCCAGCCAGGTGCAGACAAGGAAAGCACTACAGGACTGTGTGTGCTTACAAACACAATAGGAGTTATTCACAGAGGGGGCGACGTTGGAATGGATCTTTCTTCAGAAGAAGTTTGTTCTTCAATTCTGACCTGACCTGATAGCCCTGGTAAAGCAGGTTACTGACATTCATAGTTGGAGATATAAACTAAACACTGATACATTGTCTCCAAACAAGAATGAATGGCAGTATTACTTGTACAATATGTCTCCTTAATGATGTCATGGCCATCTTGTGAACTTCCGTGCGACGGACGGACTGAGCAAATCCTGCAGCGCCCACGTTTCTTATCTAAAAATTCAGCATACAATTTTGACTATATAGTCAAAATTGCCTCAGGATCGTTTTTTTTTAACCTTGCGATCCCAATGCATGCTCCCGTACTGCACAAATCATAGCCAGATAGACAATGCACTGACTATAGAGTACAGATCTGTACTATATGGTCAAAATTGCATGCATGTCTCATGGCTTGCCGTGCGATGCGATCCGATCGTATGGGGATCCAATAGCACGGCCGTCAACCGTGTGTACACATCATAAGTCCACTAGTAGAGCTCCACCATTGATGCACCATCGGTCCCAGCATAAACCACTAGAGCTGCCTATGCATGGTGCAGAGTCTCCCTTATAGTCTTCTTAAGAATTGGCTGCTGTGCCGCATCTGCCTGCCGAAACATGCCCATGACACCTCAATTTCTGCTGAATTTAGGTCACCTTCCAGGCTCTACCTTAAACTGCCCATGGATCGCAGAAGCCATCTCTACTAATTGCGTTGATACACCCATTGGTGCTTATGTGTACAGTAAAGATGGGTACACACTTAAAGGAAGGGGAATCAGCTTAGATTGCCCAGATACTCAATGGAGTGATGTTAATGAACGATGAAACAACCAATGCTCTGTCCTTCATTAGCATGCACAGTGTATGGGTCATAAAGTCGACAGAACTTAGGTCAACCACTGTAGGTCGACAGTCAGTGGCGTAGCTATAGCACCGCAGCCCCCGCGGTCGCGGGGGGGGCGCTGTGCATATGGGGGCGCCGGGGGGGCTGCGGTGCTATAGTAATCCCCCCGCCCCCCATCCCCCGCAGGCTTACCTGTCCAGTGTCCACGCGTCCCGGCTCCCCTCCTGGCTTCAATCAATGCTATGGAGACGGACCACGATAAAATGGCCGCCCCATAAAGCAGACTGTTCTCTGAAACTGTCTGCAGTATGGGGGCGGCCATTTTATCGTGGTCCGTCTGCATAGAATTAATTGAAGCCAGGAGGGGAGCCGGGACGTGCGACGGACAGGTAAGCCTGCGGCAATGGGGGGCACGGGCAGCCGGGGGGGGAGAGGGGGGCGCCCCCCCCATTAACGGCGGGGGGGGCGCCCCAAACAAAGCTACGCCACTGTCGACAGTCACTAAGTTGACACATGAAATATGTTGACATGCATTAGGTAAACATGGTCGTTAAGTCAACACAAGCATTAGGTCGACATTAGTACTTCCTGTTTTTGTGTGTACTGTGTCCCCTCGCTTCGCTCTCCATGCTTTGGGCATAGTGCCTCCCTTTGCTTGCCATGTTTTAGGGATGGTGTCTCCCTTCGCTCGCCATGCTTTGGGCACGGTACCTCACTACACTCGGCACACTGTTATATTTTCACTCTATGCCCACTCGGATATTAAAGTATGAAAAACCACCTTTAAAAAAAAAAACATGAAAAGCTCATCGATCTTTTTCATGTCCACCTAATGCTAATATCGACTTATTGCATGTCAACTTAATGACTGTCACCCTATTGCTTGTAGACCTAATGACGCATCCTGCTAGCAATATCTTCAGATTTCATATGGAGCATATCAAACCTGGCATTGCATGTGCCCACAGGAGAGAGCATATCGCCAGCAAACCGTGAGCGCCATAGGTCATATGTCAGTCCAATCTGCGTCACTGGACAGCATATCGCTCACTGTGTACCCAGCTTAAGAGTTTCCAGGACTTTTTGTGCTGGCACAGTAGCAGATAATTGCTCATCTATCCAAACATCAACATTGCGCCCATCTCGGTATCAATGTGCGCACAAGAGGAGTTTTCTTTTGAAGAAGGGCAAGTAATATAAGTAAGAAGTTAGGGATTGTGAATCTCAGGGTTGGACTTGCCCCCAAGGATACACGGTGTAATCCTCGGTGGGACCTACTAGGGATCAGGTACCAGACTGTGCATCCATTAAACATATGTAACCTTATACTGTACAGGATTATGATGTATATTCCACAGTACAAAAAAAGGAGGGCTATAGCAGAAAATATAATACTGTATTTCCCATTTGTCTATGTAAATATGGTTTGGCAAACCAACAGTAATATAAATGATCATTTTGCATGTCTCCTAAACCCATTTTTTTTGTTGACTTAGTATAAAGTAATGTTAAGAGTAAATTTAAAATGTATTTATGGAAATGTTTTTCTTGATCAAGTGATAACAGAAATGGACTGGGAATCCACCTGTGTGCATGTTGCCAATAGCTAAATGAAAGCATGGCCTTGCACTAGGGAGGTAGGGGCACACAGCACAGGGTGGGTATGTGTGGGCCTAGTCTCACACCCTGACAGTGCATCCGGATAGTATTCATGGCCTTCACTTTCTCCACATTATGTTATGTTACGGCCTTATGCCAAAATGGAATAAATACATTTTTCCCTCAAAATTCTACACACAGGGGGTTATTCTGGGTCAGTCTGAATATGCACTGCAGGTGGGGCTGATGTAACATGTACAGAGAGATTTGGGTATTTTATTGTTTCTGTGCAGGGTAAATACTTTCTGCTTTATTTTTACACTGCAATATAGATATCAGTTTGAAGTACACCCTCCACCCAAATCTAACTCTCTCTGCACATGTTACATCAGCCCCACCTGCAGTCCATATGGTTTTGTCCATTAGAGAGTGATTGTGCCCTTACGAGTGAACCAGAATAACCCCCACAATATCCCATAATGACAAAGTGAAAAAAATTATGTTTTTGAATTTTTGCAAATGTATTCAAAATAAAAAGAGATCACATGTACAAAAGCTCAAAATTAAGCTCAGGTGCATCCTGTTTCCACTGATCATTCTTGAGATGTTCCTACAGCTTAATTGGAGTCAAAGGAATTATCTGTAGACCTCCGAGACATAATTGTCTCGAGGCACAAATCTGAAGAAGGGTACAGAAAAACATCTGCTGCTTTGAAGGTCCCAATGTGTAGAGTGGCGTCCATCATCTGTAAATGGAATACATTCAAAAACACCAGGACTAGTCTTAGACTGGACTACCTTCTTATCTGAACGTTCGGGGAGAAGGGCCCTAGTCAGGGAGTTGACCAAGAACCTGATTGTCATGATTAAGCGCCATTCTGACGATGCTGTTTTGATGCCAGAACGGGTGTAACTGTTCATAACCTGTTATTGATAAGTGACCTGCATTTACCCTGGATGGTTATGAAGAAATGGTGGGTGAAAAGGTTATTCCAACAATCAGGAAAGCAAATGGAATGCCTTTCATTTGAAGTCCATACTCTCTGTTTATGATGTTGTGATGATATCTTCTCAGCATAGCATCAATGGAAGTAATTTCCCCTAGAACCCAGACCGAGATCTGGTATGTCTCAACACAGTTTGTTGACTTTGACCCCCAGGGGTGGCTCTGTATACAAAGTGTCAAAGCTGTGGTTGTTGATGGCTAATTGCTCAGCTTCAAAAGGAAAGTAAATTAGCCAGCCCCTGCATATCTCACCACTAGACCCCGTGTGACAGTACAGATTTTAAAAGAGTATGGCACACAAGAGAAATTGTCATTATCTTGGAATGAGACAGGAATAGGACCTTGTCTGCTATAATGATCCTGATGAAAATTGGGGAGGTTCCACTCCGTCCCACTGTCCCAAACTGCATGTACTTGTATCAGTAGGTTTTTCTTGCCGTTTATTTTCTTTTAAATTGTCTTTTACGTGTGACTTAAACTTTTAACAATATATCTTGTAACCTGTTTTCTGTAATATACTGTAAACCTTGTAGTGTTTTCACTTAAATTAAAAATCATAATTTAGTTTTGGTGTCTGTTGTTATCCAGCCCAAGCATCTGACGAATTCTCCAGGGCACTACCGTGTAATTCATAATTTGGTGTGTCGGCAGAACCAAAGCTGTTCAACCAAAAAGTACTTTGGTTGGTGGCAAGCGGAAAATCGTGGTGAAATAAACACACGCTTGGGGTACTCAGTAACTGTGTCACATGGCACGGATTCACAGATTGGCGTATCTGGAGAATCATCCTGCTAGGATTGTGACACTGATGGTCACTCTGTTGGAGCTACAGAATTCCGCTGTGGAGAGAGGAGAACCTTTTAGAAAGACAACCATCTCTGCGGCAATCCACCAAACAGGCCTGTATGGTAGAGTGGACAGACAGAAGCCACTCTTTTAGTAAAAAGCACATGGCAGCCACCTTGAGTTTGGCAAAATGCACCTATAGGACTCTCAGACTATGATAAACATAATTATCTGGTCTGATGAGACAAAGATTGAACTTTGTGTTGTGAATGCCAGGCATTCTGAAACCAGGCACGGCTCAAAACCAGCCAATACCATCCCTACAGTGAAGCATGGTGGTAGCAGCATCATGCTGTGGGGATGTTTGTCAGCAGCAGGAACTGGGAGATTAGTCAGAATAGAGAGAAAGATGAATGCAGCAATGTACAGAGACATCCTGGATGAAAACCTGCTCCAGAGCACTTTTGACCTCAGACTGGGGCAACAGTTCATCTTTCTACAGGACAACGACCCTAAGCAGAAAGCCAAAGGAGTGGCTTCAGGACAACTCTGTGAATGTCCTTGAGTGGCCCAGCCAGAACCCAGACTTGAATCTGATTGAACATCTCTGGAGAGATCTGAAAATGGCTGTGCACTGACGATTCCCATCCAACCTAATGGAGCTTGAGGGGTGCTGCAAAGAGGATGGGAAAAACTAATCAACGATAGGTGTGCCCAGCTTGTGGCATCATACAGTATTCAAAAATATCACAATTTTTACATCTTCATATCTATGCTAATAATTATTATTTATTTACAGTTTCTTATATAGTGCAGCATATTCCGTTGCGCTTTTCAATTGGAATACTGGAATCTACCTCTCATCTCCTGATCTCTCTCTCCCTCTATCCTCACTTATATCTCCAACTGTCTCTCTGCTATCTACTTTTGGATGACCCAGTGCTTTTTTAGACTTAAAATATCAAAGACTAAGCTGACCTCTTCCCACCCTCCTGCATAAAACCTGACCACCACTCCTAACCTGTTTATGCTCACTTCTTCCCCTTCTGTGTCACCCCTGTCTGTCTAACCTTCCCCTTTAGAATGTAAGCTCTCACGAGCAGGGCCCTCTCTCCTCATGTGCTTTTCTTAGAATATATACATCTCTGCCACCCTGATGATTGCTTCAGTATCCTGTACCAAGATGCAAACTATCCATATTTACCATATACTTTTCCTAAATTGTCTTGTACTGTAATTTGTTATCTGTTTTTGCTCATTTGTGTATTGTTAGGCGCTGCAGAACCTTTGTGGAGCCATATAAATAAATAATAATAATAAGGCTTGAGGCTGTAATTGCTGTCAAAGGTGCATCAACGAAGTATTGCAAAGACTGTGAATACTTATGTACATGTGATTTCTTAGTTTTTCAAATAAATTTGAAAAATCTCCCCAAAAAACTTTTAGGGACAATGTGAAAAAAGTAAAGTGCTGTGAATACTTTCTAGTGCCAAACACAGAGGGGGGAAAGCATCCAGATGCACTAGCCAAACATTACTAATTAAATTGTACATTAAAAAGATTTTCTTTTTTGCATAATCTTGTCCAGGTTTATGGACCCAGCACAACCAGGTGACCTTATTGAATAAGTCCCTAACATTCCAGAGGGTTCAACCTCCCCAAAATAACCCAAGCCAAACAGCAAGTAAAGTATTATGCTGGCTACACACCAGGACGACAAGGGTCCGATCCCATCAATCTAGATCCAATTCCGACCAATTGGATGTAGATTGTGTGGTGATTGGGCTCTTTTCTGTCCTGTGTGGACCGATACCGATCCGATGTGCGGTCCCGCAGCCGGTAGGATCTGGAAACGACCATACTCCCGGGTGTGGGTCGCCATCGGATCAGACCCGCTCACGGTTCACATCGTGAGCGGGTCGTGCCCCCTGCGTCATCGTAAGCGAGTCGGAAGAAACACTGACGACCCACTCACGATGTGCATCGTGAGCGGATCGTCCTGGTGTGTACCCCACATTAGAGTGTTAGATAGATACAATCAGCTACTGCATGTGTCAGTATAGAGGTGAAAGGTAAAATTAGGAAAGGTATACAGTGCTAAAATAAGTGTTTATATTGTAACAGCCTGAAACAACACCACACACACAACAACAACAACCCCAACGTGTCAGTTGATCAACCCTTATGGAATTTGTCATGCAATAAGAAGAAACGGGAGCTCCCCTTTTGTTGCTCCCACTTCTTTGAAAATGGGGGTACATACATTTGGTTTCTACAAGAGCGACCACTCGTTCATGTTGTGTAATGATCTCTGACACCTCACCAGGCAAGAAATAATTTATAAAGTTAAGATAAATGTATGAGAGGCAAATGTATTTTGCCCCCCTAGTTACATAGGGGGTTATTTTGGTTCACTTTTTCTGACAAACTCCTTCTTGTCACGCAGTGGCAAACGCAGGATTTTCAGAAGGGGGTTTCCAGAGGGGTGGAGCAAAGCACGGAGATGGATACTTAGTGGACCCAGTATATGCCGGGTCAGTTAAAGTATTATAGATAGACCAAATGTATATTAATAATAATTATAATAAAAAAATATATATATATATATACATACATATACATACATACATACATACGGGGCGTCAACAGCAGTGTAGCCCCCTGGGCATAGCAATGTATTGGGAACCCCACCGATCCTCCAGCAGTAGGGGTGGGGGAAGCTTTGATGTCCCGCGGGTGGTAGGGGGTATTATATCAACCGCTCAGCATGTAGAGCCTGGATCAGTAATTTCCACTAATTACCCCTTTACTGCACAGATGGTGGGAGATGGGGTGGGAGAAGGGGGCATTGGGCTGAATGAAGGGGCCCTGTTACATAACTTCCAGGGTGGTAGAGGATGTTTAATATGCAGAGAGGGGTGTATAGTGGAGTGGGCTCATTATTCATAATTTTCTGGTGGGAGGACAGCTTGCTTGACTGCAGATATCTCCAGTTCCCGGAAATAGACTTCTTAGATTTTAATAGAATTCAAAACTACAGAATCCCACCTACCAAATGGTACTGGGGACTAGGGGATCAGAGTCCAGGAAGCAGAGCAATCTGCCAACGAGTATATAAAACTACATACCAGGTGTGTGGAGCTGGAGCAGTAACCAGCAGCTGGAAGGCTAATATCTCTGGTTCTGGGAAAAGTAGAGACAAGCTACTAGTGTCCCTCAAAGGGGGAGAGTCCCAGCTTTTGGAATATACCCTCACAAAACTCTAAGTCAGACAGAACCTGAAATATCTGACTGGGAATAACAATTAACAGGCTTGGATGGGGACCACTGCTTTGAAGTCAGATATCTCCGGTTCCCAAGGGCCGATTTTTACAATTCTTATACCCATGGAAAGAGGGGACCCTCATCTTTCATCTGAGGGCCCTTAGACTCCTGGGGGGGGTTCTGGGTACTCAGAAACCCCCCCTGCCACGACCACCATGGCTGCTACCCAATTCCTCTGTGCTGTGCCTGGCCCTAGAACTTGTGTCAGCGTGTCTCCTGTCACAGCGCTCACCTCCGCTCCTGTTCCTTGTACTGGTGGGGTACATACTCCCACACTGTCACCGCCGGGTGACAGTGGTGGCGTGTACTCCGGTGCCATGCAGGGTCTGGGTGGCGTGAGGTGTGGGCCGCCATGACGGGTCTGTGTTGGTTTGGTCTCTGGCTGGAATCACCGGCAGCAGCGCATGTGCGCACAATCCCCGCCGGCTGGTTTCTGTCGCCTCCGCTGGCGGCGGCCATGTTTTGGGATCCATCAGCCTATACTGCGCGGCTCCACCTAGTGCTGTCAAACAGCCGTCCAATCGCCGCACAGCTCACCCTTCAAGTACTGACTTGCCGGGCAAGACTGGCAGTCAGTACAATGATGTCCATCCCTATGCATCATTGTCCACTTCTGGCTGTCTGTGGTATTCCCTTTAGTTCCTGTGCCTCTGGTGAAGTCATCCTCTATTCCTGCTGATCGTCTCACTGCTAATCCTGTGTACCACGGAACCTGCTGTCGCCTAAACGGACTGGACAAGGTTAGCCCCCCAAAGGGGTATTATCTTTCTCCTCAATCCTGACGGTTATTCTTCACGGTTACTCCTGGTTCTGCAGCTACGATCCTATTCAGCAAGGTCACTCGGACTTCATCATTATTCCCTCATCCAATTCTTCAATTCTTTACCCAATCATCCAATTATTCTTCCAATCATCCAATCTTCATCCAATCATCCAAGTATTCTTCCAATCATCCAATCTTCATCCAACCATCCAATTATTCTTCCAATCATCCAATCTTCATCCAATGATCCAATTCTTATTACAATCAACCAATCTTCATTCAATCATCCAAGTCTCCATCCAATCATCCAATTCTTCAACCATTCTTCAATACTTCTTTCATTTACCAAGCATCTTCAACTTCTTCAATAAAGTATTGCCTATCATTGGCTTTTATCTTTCCAGAAACTACAGTATTATTCTTGTGCCATTGGGGCAGATGTATTAAGCCTGGCAAAGAGATAAACTGGAGATAAAGTGTAAGGAGATAATGCACCAGCCAATCAACTCCTAACTGTCATATTTCAAACACAGCTGATTGGCTGGTGCATTATCTCCTTCCACTTTATCTCCAGTTTATATCTTCGCCAGGCTTAATACATCTGCCCCATTATTACAACGTACCGCAGTATCTTCATTAAATAAGGTTATATTTTATCTCTTTGCTTTACTCCATTCTGTCGTTAATGCAACAACCTTATATTAAAGCACCCAGCCTCCGCTACACTCCAGCTGGTGCTTCACAAAACATGACACTTCTTAGATGGACAAATTGGGCAGATGTTACTTGTGCAGAGAGAATTAGATTTGGGTGAGTTATTTTGTTTTTGTGCAGGGAAAATACTGGCTGCTTTCTTTTACACTGCAATATAGATCTCACTTTGAAGTAAAACCCCACCCAAATCTAATTCTCTCTGCACAAGTAACATCTGCCCCACCTGCAGTGCACATGGTTTTGTCCATCTAAGAAGGAATTTGTCAGAAAGAGGGAACCAAAATAACCCCCATAGTACTTATGTACAAGTGTATTCAGGTCAGCCCACAGAGCGATTTTATGAACTTTCCATATCTAGTGCTAAGAAAGTGACTTTGGAACACCCAGTGTAACTAGAAGAAAGGTGAATTTATCACAAGGCAGTACTGTACCTGGGCCATGTATAATCCTTCTATGTAAGTTATTGATGGCAGATTGAAATTATTGACCTGTACTTTGTTTATCCATTGGGTTAATTATAATAATATTTAACTGGATGAATTTGTTTATAGATACATGGCAGTCATGTTCATTTGTTTATAGATACATGGCCGGCCCGCCCCCCCTCCGCAAGTCACTCAAGCAGTGTCCGGCGCCTGCCTCCTGCCCTGCCCGGCGCCGCCGGCCCGCCCCCCCTCCGCAAGTCACTCAAGCAGTGTCCGGCGCCTGCCTCCTGCCCTGCCCGGCGCCTGCCTCCTGCCCTGCTCGCCCGGTCCCTGCCGCCAAGTGTCACGGACGGTGAGGCCGGGCGGCGGGCTGACACTCCATGTCCTCTCCTCTCTCTGAAATTAATTGCTGCTGCTGCTCGGTCCGGGCGGGCGGCTTCCGGGCAGCGCAGCACTGTACAGACCCTCCCAGAGTCAGTGTCACCTCCTCCCTGGCTACAGCATGGCGTCGTCAGCCTGGAGAAGGAGAAGGTGGTTTTGCTGCCGCCTGTGCCTCTAACTTATTCAAGGTGGATTTTTTTTTTTTTTACAGTTAAATTATGTTGTTACAGTAATAATAAACTTGTTTTTTGGTGGATTCGTGGGGCCCCGGGGTGGGGGGGGGGGGGTGTGCTGTATATATATTTATTTATTTACAGCATGTTATATAGCGCAGCAGATTCCAGTACAGCGTCTTATATAGTGCAGCAGATTCCGTTACAGCATCTTATATAGCGCAGCAGATTCCGTTACAGTGTCTTATATAGCGCAGCAGATTCCGTTACAGTGTCTTATATAGCGCAGCAGATTCCGTTACAGCACCTTATATAGGGCAGCAGATTCTGTTACAGTGTCTTATATAGCGCAGCAGATTCCGTTACAGTGTCTTACATAGCGCAGCAGATTCCGTTACAGTGTCTTATATAGCGCAGCAGATTCCGTTACAGTGTCTTATATAGCGCAGCAGATTCCGTTACAGCACCTTATATAGCGCAGCAGATTCCGTTACAGGTTCTTATATAGGGCAACAGATTCCGTTACAGTGTCTTATATAGCGCAGCAGATTCCGTTACAGTGTCTTATATAGCGCAGCAGATTCCGTTACAGTGTCTTATATAGCGCAGCAGATTCCGTTACAGTGTCTTATATGGCGCAACAGATTCCGTTACAGTGTCTTCTATGGCGCAGTAGATTCCGTTACAGTTTCTTATATAGCACAGCAGATTCCGTTACAGCGTCTTATATAGTGCAGCAGATTCCGTTACAGCACCTTATATAGCGCTGCAGATTCTGTTACAGTTACTTATATAGCGCAGCAGATTCCATTACAGTGTCTTATATAGCGCAGCAGATTCCGTTACAGCACCTTATATAGCGCTGCAGATTCTGTTACAGTTACTTATATAGCGCAGCAGATTCCGTTACAGTGTCTTATATAGCGCAGCAGATTCCGTTACAGTGTCTTATATAGCTCAGCAGATTCCGTTACAGCACCTTATATAGGGCAACAGATTCCGTTACAGGTTCTTATATAGGGCAACAGATTCCGTTACAGTGTCTTATATAGCGCAGCAGATTCCGTTACAGTGTCTTATATAGCGCAGCAGATTCCGTTACAGTGTCTTATATGGCGCAGCAGATTCCGTTACAGTGTCTTCTATGGCGCAGCAGATTCCGTTACCGTTTCTTATATAGCACAGCAGATTCCGTTACAGCGTCTTATATAGCGCAGCAGATTCCGTTACAGCACCTTATATAGCGCTGCAGATTCTGTTACAGTTACTTATATAGCGCAGCAGATTCCATTACAGTGTCTTATATAGCGCAGCAGATTCCGTTACAGCACCTTATATAGCGCTGCAGATTCTGTTACAGTTACTTATATAGCGCAGCAGATTCCGTTACAGCGTCTTATATAGCGCAGCAGATTCCGTTACAGTGTCTTATATAGCGCAGCAGATTCCGTTACAGTGTCTTATATAGCTCAGCAGATTCCGTTACAGCACCTTATATAGCGCAGCAGATTCCGTTACAGTGTCTTATATAGCGCGGCAGATTCCGTTACAGCACCTTATATAGCGCAGCAGATTCCGTTACAGGTTCTTATATAGGGCAACAGATTCCGTTACAGTGTCTTATATAGCGCAGCAGATTCCGTTACAGTGTCTTATATAGCGCAGCAGATTCCGTTACAGTGTCTTATATGGCGCAGCAGATTCCGTTACAGTGTCTTCTATGGCGCAGCAGATTCCGTTACAGTGTCTTATATAGCGCAGCAGATTCCGTTACAGTGTCTTATATAGCTCAGCAGATTCCGTTACAGCACCTTATATAGGGCAACAGATTCCGTTACAGGTTCTTATATAGGGCAACAGATTCCGTTACAGTGTCTTATATAGCGCAGCAGATTCCGTTACAGTGTCTTATATAGCGCAGCAGATTCCGTTACAGTGTCTTATATGGCGCAGCAGATTCCGTTACAGTGTCTTCTATGGCGCAGCAGATTCCGTTACCGTTTCTTATATAGCACAGCAGATTCCGTTACAGCGTCTTATATAGCGCAGCAGATTCCGTTACAGCACCTTATATAGCGCTGCAGATTCTGTTACAGTTACTTATATAGCGCAGCAGATTCCATTACAGTGTCTTATATAGCGCAGCAGATTCCGTTACAGCACCTTATATAGCGCTGCAGATTCTGTTACAGTTACTTATATAGCGCAGCAGATTCCGTTACAGCGTCTTATATAGCGCAGCAGATTCCGTTACAGTGTCTTATATAGCGCAGCAGATTCCGTTACAGTGTCTTATATAGCTCAGCAGATTCCGTTACAGCACCTTATATAGCGCAGCAGATTCCGTTACAGTGTCTTATATAGCGCGGCAGATTCCGTTACAGCACCTTATATAGCGCAGCAGATTCCGTTACAGGTTCTTATATAGGGCAACAGATTCCGTTACAGTGTCTTATATAGCGCAGCAGATTCCGTTACAGTGTCTTATATAGCGCAGCAGATTCCGTTACAGTGTCTTATATGGCGCAGCAGATTCCGTTACAGTGTCTTCTATGGCGCAGCAGATTCCGTTACAGTTTCTTATATAGCACAGCAGATTCCGTTACAGCGTCTTATATAGCGCAGCAGATTCCGTTACAGCACCTTATATAGCGCTGCAGATTCTGTTACAGTTACTTATATAGCGCAGCAGATTCCGTTACAGTGTCTTATATAGTGCAGCAGATTCCGTTACAGCGTCTTATATAGCGCAGCAGATTCAGTTACAGTGTCTTATATAGTGCAGCAGATTCCGTTACAGTGTTTTTTTCTTTTCAAATGTAACATGCCAACACATGTTAGCCACGCCCCCAATTCATTACCGGGGGGGGGGGGGGGGGCGCGAAATATGCCCTTGCTCCGGGCACCATGTCGCCTAGCTACACCGCTGATGGCAGTTATCTCTAGTGTGTGCCACGCTATCTGGGATCCTTCTCTGAAGAGGAAGCATTTCCCTGTTTCTCCCTTATGAAGTAGAAGGAAAAATGTTGGGCAGTGGTCATGGCAGCACATAAAGAGAATACTGCCACATGCTGCCAACCAATGATTTAATTTATCGGACATGCTGATCGATTTTTAGTATGTCCAACAGACCTATAATGACTGATCAATCGTGGCAATAAACTCTTCAATTATTGTGATGATTATGGGATAATAGGGACAATAATTGTACAGTGTTGGCCCAGTAAAAGGCTTTGACTTTACATGAAGATATCTGATGTGGAACTCCGATAAACAGGTAAAATTAAGAGAAATTGTCATAGAGAGAACAAATAACAAGTCTGAATTCATAATGAAAGTGAATATAAACCCTAGTTATACCCACTATCCATACCTGATGGATGTTGAGTAGATCACAGTTGGGGTAATTCATGCACTCAAACTAAGATATTCCACAAAAGGCCACCCAACGTCATCAGCAGGCCTACAGTACAGTATACTGTATGTGTAGCCAAATCCTGTCACTCAAGGTAGCTGAATGCACTAAGAGCTACCTCAGAGCCCGGCAGGAAGGTTTTATGTGTATGAAATAGAAGTATACACAATGAAAATGATTGTTTTTATTATTCACTGAATTGTCTGTCAATGCAAACCACCTATTTGACAACATAATTCAAAACTTGATGCTTGAAGGCTGGAAACATATATACCGTATATTTGCTAACATTCCTGCTGACAAAGCACAGGACTCGTGAAATTCAAATATTATCAGCACATGAATTCCACCCACAAAAGTGAGGAGTAGTGTTAGCCTTTATTTAGAGCAGGCTTGTCCAACCCACGGCCCGCGGGCCGCATGCGGCCCAGGTCCGCTAGTAATGCGGCCCAATGCAATAAAACCTGCTGGGAACGGGCTTCAATGGGGCATGATGTTTCTTCTGAAGCCCGGTCCTAGCAGTCCTTTGCGGAGGTGCACGGGTGACGTCACCACACACCCGCGCACTGACGTATGGTGCTTACAGGATGGTCAGGCGCCAAAAGGAGTCGGTGGAGGCTGGCACTCAACGTGCAGTCGGCGGCCATAGGGAGACAAGGCGGCATATCTGGCGGCATAAAGACAGGGTCCTGCTGAAGATGGAGGGGCGGACGGCGCAGCAAAAATAGTAAGTCAGACTTAATACAGGTAGGGTGGGGTGGCGTGGTTTGGGGGGTGGTGAAGAAGAGGAACTGTGGGGGCATATGTGTCATCTGGCACTGTGGGGGCATATGTGTCATCTGGCACTGTGGGGGCATATGTGTCATCTGGCACTGTGGGGGCATATGTGTCATCTGGCACTGTGGGGGCAAATGTGTCATCTGGCACTGTGGGGGCATATGTGTCATCTGGCACTGTGGGGGCATATGTGTCATCTGGCACTGTGGGGGCATATGTGTCATCTGGCACTGTGGGGGCATATGTGTCATCTGGCACTGTGGGGGCATATGTGTCATCTGGCACTGTGGGGGCATATGTGTCATCTGGCACTGTGGGGGCATATGTGTCATCTGGCACTGTGGGGGCATATGTGTCATCTGGCACTGTGGGGGCATATGTGTCATCTGGCACTGTGGGGGCATATGTGTCATCTGGCACTGTGGGGGCATATGTGTCATCTGGCACTGTGGGGGCATATGTGTCATCTGGCACTGTGGGGGCATATGTGTCATCTGGCACTGTGGGGGCATATGTGTCATCTGGCACTGTGGGGGCATATGTGTCATCTGGCACTGTGGGGGCATATGTGTCATATGGCACTGTGGGGGCATATGTGTCATATGGCACTGTGGGGGCATATGTGTTATCTGGTACCCTGTGTCAGAATGTGAATTTTTTACTTATTCCCTGTGTCAGAATGTGTATTTCAGCTTATTTTCTGTGTCACAATGTGAATTTTGTCTTATTCTCTGTGTCAAAATGTGAATTTTTACTCATTCCCTGTGTCACATTGTGAATTTTGGCTTATTCTCTGTGTCAGAAAGTGAATTTTGGCTTATTCTCTGTGTCAGAAAGTGAATTTCGGCTTATTCTCTGTGTCAGAAAGTGAATTTCGGCTTATTCTCTGTGTCACAATGTGAATTTTGGCTTATTCTCTGTGTCAGAATGTGAATTTTGGCTTATTCTCTGTGTCAGAATGTGAATTTTGGCTTATTCTCTGTGTCTGAATGTGAATTTCGGCCTATTCTCTGTGTCAGAATGTGAGAAACAATGTCAAACATCTCACTAACTTCATTTCCAATTAGGTTTAATATGTTAACTATGTTTTCTATGTTTTTTTGGGATGATCAGGTATCGTTACTGTTATTTTATTTTATGTGCGGCCCAAACTAAATTTTCATCTTCTAATGTGGCCAGGGGCAGATCCAGGATAAAATGACAGGGGGGGCACCATGATAAAAAAGGGTTTGGGTGGGGGAGGGGCGGTGTAAGTGGTGCCAGTGTACATGCTGAGAGGGTGGGAATGGAATTAAAAATAGGCCCTGGCATTTAAAGTACGCAGGCCCACCATGGCAACAAAAGTGCGCACTCCGGAAAAGGCCCACCATGGCAACAAAGGCGCACTCCGGAAAAGGGTGTGTGGCCACTCAACAGGGGGCGTGTCAACACCATATACAACTTCTACACATTATGCAACAAAATACTAGACCCCATTATACTTGCCCCTTACACATGATGCCAAATGGAATGAGCCAAAATTGACATAATGCCACATGGATTGAGCCACAATTCAAATAATGCCACATGGATTGTGTCAAAATTCACATAATGCCACATGGATTGAGCCAAAATTTACATAATAACACACACGGATTGAGCTAAAATTCACATAATGCCAAATGGATTGTGTCAAAATTCACATAATGCCACACGGATTGAGCCAAATGCATAAAATGCCATACGGATTGAGCCAAAATTCACATAATGCCACATGGATTGAGCCAAAATTCACATAATGCCACACGGATTGAGCCAAAATTCACATAATGCCACACGGATTGGGAAAAAATTCACATAATGCCACATGGATTGAGCCAAAATTCACATAATGCCACATGGATTGAGCCAAAATTCACATAATGCCACACGGATTGAGACAAAATTCACATAATGCCACATGGATTGAGCCAGAATTCACATAATGCCACACAGATTAAGCCAAAATTTACAATACACTTCATAAACAGGGACATTGTCCTCCAAAGGCTCGCATTAAACATTTACACCATAATGTCCATTACACGTTAAGTTACACGCCATTATGTCCATTATGTGTTATGCCAAACACCATAATGCCTATTAAAAATTATGCTACATAAGTGCTGCTTCTCTACATGCTCATTGCCAGAGGTTCCATGCTCGTTGCCATGTGGGATTACATGCTCATTGCCAAGGGGGAATACATGCTCGTGGTAAATGGGGGACAGCCGCCGCCAGGCAGAAGTGATAGCCACTGACAGTGGCAAAACCTGGTTGTATTCAGAGCACTGCAGGTCCCGACTATTTGAAATAATACCCCTTTCACACCAGAAAATGCATTCCCAGGTTGGACCCTTTTACACCAGCCTAGTCCCTGCATTTTCTGGTGTGAGGGGGAGAGAAAACCACCCCTCCCCCCTTTAACCAGTTATCTCATTTAACCGGCTATATCTTCGGAACCAACTGACCCATTTACATGAGACAAGTATTATACCACTTTCACATCGCCGACACGTTTTAAAAAACGGTATTTAAAACGGTAATTAAAACGGGTCAGAGCCTTAACATTGCCGCAGATTACCGTTTTAAATACCGGTTTATATCCCTTTCACATCGCACTTTTAAAACGGTAAATTGCCGTTTTTTTTCCCTTTTTAAAACGTTTAAGCCTTCACTGTGAATGCATAGCATTGTACACATTCACATTGCACAAAAAACGGCAAGGAACCGTGTAGGACTCTTTTTACACGGTTCGAAATGCCAGTTAACTTTAAACGGTAAATCGGCTGTGGTGCATTCACAGTGCAGGCTTAAACGTTTTAAAAAGGGAAAAAAACGGCAATTTACCGTTTTAAAAGTGCGATGTGAAAGGGGTATTATATTGAAGAACTTTTGATCGGGCTTTGAATGATTTTGGTCCAGTGAAACTGGAACGTTTGGTTCCAGAGAAATCTGCCCTCAAAGAACATGAACAGCTATGAAATTACATTTCAAAAATAAAAACATCGGTTTACACGCAATATCTCTGGAAGCGATTGGACCAGCCTGATATCATATTGAAGGCCCAGCGATTTGGAATTGAATGAAATCAACCACAAGCTTCTGTGGTGCCAGGGAACTGGCAGCCGTCGGAACCGGGTGGGGGTCGGAATTGACGGGTCCCATATTATCCTATGGGGAAAAAACGTTACAGGTTTGGCAGGCGATATCTCCGGTTCCCGGGGGGCTAAGACACGGGGCTGGGCTCGTTGGAAAGCCCTCAGCTACAAAATAAATGACAGGGGGGCACGTGCCCGGGTGCCCCCCCCCTGAATCCGCCACTGAATGTGGCCCAGGGAAGGTGAAAGATTGGACACCCCTGATTTAGAGGATATCCCATTACGGGCTGAAACTTGAGAGCAGTATGTGATGTTACTTACTGGTAACATTTGTTTGTCATCTGCCCGTGCTGCTCAAGTTTTTTATTGGAACATTTTCCCTTTGGCAGTCCACATTATGGCCCTTATTCTGGTTGATTTGTATGGTTACACATTCGCTCGCAGCCGAGCGAAAGGACCTCACACGGGGAGCGAAGGCATGCCTATAAGGCCAACGGAACCATTTGTTCAAATCAACACACAAAGGGAGTGGCGTGCAAATGCACATACACTACCGTGTACATATGGATCTTACCCTGTCCGCTCGGACTTCCAGCAGGCAGACGGACAAGCAAACAGGCTCTGCTGGTGTTTAACACGCCACAGCACAAATCTGCACAGAAGTAATGCTCAAACCATTACCCAATTACCCAAAGTGTATGTTGTTTATTGAATTCAATTAACTAATTGCCTTCCCCAATTGCAATACAAATGAACCCTTATTACATGTGTATTTATTGGGTTCTGAATGTGGCACATAATAGCAGTTAAGAATCCTGCTGCATTTGTGTGTAAAAGCAATGAAATGTATAAGAGATATGAACGCAGAGAAGTGCAAATGGATAAACTGCAAAAGTGTGCTTCCCATGTTGCTGCCATGTAGTTAGTTAATTGATAAATGAGAGAAACATCTATGCTGCATGGGTGTGTATTGCGTGCAGCTGAAAGTAATTTAGCTATTGTGCGCATTGATGTTCCGAGCGAATGCGGGACCACTGAGGCGGCTGGGCCACACCCAATGATACGCCCACATTACACCTACTGTGTCCGAGCGTGCTCGGCAGATTATTTCTGTTCACTGGGTTACGTCAGTGCACGGTTGAGTGAAACTGCACATGCGCATTGCGAATGGTACGCATGCTCAGTAGGCTAAAACCCACGCTCCGAGCGTAGTTGTATCCGAGCGAGTCAATCAGAATAACCTAATATGTCAGAAAGAAAATCTGCTACAAAGCTAAGCTTTATATGTTGCTCAAAGTCACACAATATTGTCATTTATTACTGACTGGCATGATTAGCACTCTCCCCATTAAGTTCAACTGCCCATTCTCCTGCAAACATGGTGAGTGATGAGGTACTGTACCACCAATACATTTCTGCTTTGATTACAATTTATCCAGAAACGGCATTTTCCAAACCCATTTTATACTTGTCCTGATGTATGAGCTAGACCAATGCACCCTACATCAAGTATTGGCTTTCAACTTCCCTCTCACAAAATTAATGCCGTGTTCACACTGCCATTGTGAACAACATGGCTTTTACCCAGTGGCGTAACTACAGCACCGCAGCCCCCGCGGTCGCGGGGAGGCGCTGGGTAAGTGCGGGCTCCGGGGGGGCTGCGGTGCTATTATAATGCCCCCGCAGCTTTACCTATGTTCGCTGTGGTGCTCCTGGCTCCCCTGGCTTCATTCTGATGCTATTTCGACGGGCTATCATAAAATGTCCGCCCCCATATAACAAACTGTTCTATGAAACTGTCTGCTGTATGGGGGTGGCCACAGGGCCGGCGCCACCACTAGGCAAACCTAGGCATTTGCCTAGGGCGCCGGCCACTGGAGGGCGGAAAATGCCGCCCGGGTACCTGTCCTACCGGCGCTGTCTATTTCAATCTGGCGGCGGAGGCAGCGGGGGTCCCTGCAGTCTATTAAAAATCACGAGCGCTATCCGCCGGGCTATGCGGAAGCGCTTCTAGTGTGAAAACTCTGGCAGCACGGCGCACGCTGATCTCAGCCAATCAGCGTGCTGCCAGTGTTTTCACACTAGAAGCGCTTCCGCATAGCCCGGCGGATAGCGTTCGTGATTTTTAATAGACTGCAGGGACCCCCGCTGCCTCCGCCGCCAGATTGATATAGACTGCGCCGAACGACAGGTACCACCACACCCCCCCCCCCCCCCCCCGGCACCGGGGCGCCCCCAGCCCGACTCGCCTGGGGCGCTCCGGTGCCTTGCACCGGCCCTGGGTGGCCATTTTGTGATGGTCCGTGTTTAGCATCAGAATGAAGCCAGGAGGGGAGCCGGGACCAGCGCAGCCAATACAGGTAAATATGCGGGGGATGGGGGCGCCCAAATTATAGCTACGCCGCTGCTTTAACCTGGTATTCTCACTGCTAAGGAAAATTCCAAAGTGAAGCAATTCTACCCAGTAATTTGCCTTTTAACACAGGTTTGTTTGCAGTGTGAACGGGTCAACATGTGTCTGCATACGGTAAAAAGCAGAGTTGGAGACCTGGGAATTTTGACACGGGTTGAACCATTCATACTGAAAAAAAAAAACACATGTTAAAAAGCAAATTACTGATTTGACATGCTAGACCTGGGAATTTGCCTAGCAGTGAGAACGAGGTATAAGTGAAGTTATCCACATTCACAAGAAGTTGCCAGGTGCTGATAACCAAGATGATAATAGTCTACTCAGGATAAATATCCTGACCAAAGAGGAAAAATAATGCATGGTACTTGTTTCCTTGCACAGAGCCCACGATTTTCAGTCGTATGGCATCTTATGCATTGTATCGCATCGCATGCCATGCGATGCGATTTTGGCCCCCCTATACGATTTTTAATTGTATAAGCACCTTAATGGGTGCTTACAATGTTAAATGCACCCCCACTATGAACGCCAACCCGAAGCGTGGCGAGCGGCGGCGGTACGCTGAGTTGATGTTAGATAGTGTGGCGTGGAGTTGATGTTAGATAGTGTGGCGAGCGCAGTGAGTCACCGAGCCTGAAGCGTGGTGAGCGGACGCGTATTAATTTACATGTATTCCGCGTCCGCTCGCGGGGCGCGCTCGCCACGCTTCGGGCTCGGTGGCTCGCTGCGCTCGCCACACTATCCAAAAATCATCTCTGTGCTGACATGGATAGTGGGGGTATGAAAAGGTCAGAGGACGCATACCGCCGCCCCTCGCGGGCTCGCTGCGTTCGCCACGCTTCAGGTTGGCGTTGATACTGGGGGTGGCGTGGGGGTGCTTTTAACATTGAAAGCACCCATTAGGGTGCTTATACAATTTAAAATCGTATTCCATTGTATATGGCATACAATGGCATACAATGCGATGGTATATGATTTAAAATTGTATGACATTGGGTGCCATCGCGTAACATCGCATCACATCTCATACCATTGTAAGGGTTATGGTATGCGATGCGATGGGCGCCGTGCTTTTTATTGGCAATCCATATTGAATAGCATGATAAAAACATTGGGAAAAAGTGTGAAAAGCTGGAGTATTTTGTACGCAATGTTTACTGGGCATAATCAGGGCCACAGAGAGGGGTAAAGTGGGTACTAATTGCCGGGGCTTGCTGGTGGGGGCCCTAGTCCGACCCTCTCCTCCTCTGTCCCTCCCGGTCGGCAGCAGCAGAACACACCTACAGCATGTGCTGTGCTGACAGCAGGCTCAGCATGAGCATCTCACTGACAGCGTGAGAGCTCATGCTGAGCTTGCTGTCAGCACAGCTCATGCTATAGGTGTGCTGCTGCTGCTGCTGCTGAGGGGGGGACGGGGGACGGAGACAATAACACTCCCCCCTCAACTTTAGACAGTTTTCCAACCCTGTAATAAATATTTTGGGGCCGTGGCCTAATCGCGGAAGGTGGCCACGTCTCCCGTGATTAGGCCACGGCCCCAAAATCTTACCGGGGCCCGGCTTATCTCTCGGCAGCCCTGGGCATAATAGGCTATCCCTCTAAATTGGTATATACGGTGCTTTTAGCATTTACATTTTTATGAGTTTTATGTATAGTAGTCTTTTATCCATACAATGATATCAAAATATGATATTGAGGTTATCGGAACAGCACATCCACTATCCATAACCTTAATCTAAAATGGGGAAAAAAACTATTAAAAACCTTTTACTTTGTTCAAAGTATACTTTTCTACATTTGAATCTGCTATCAACAAGCTGAGATGTCAATAATAGAAGATACATTGCAGTAAATGAACCATCACAATACTTGAACAATTGTCCTGCCAACAGGGTTATGCCGCTGACTCTTGAAAGAAATCACTATCACGTGTGCAAATGGGAGTATGAGGGTATTTGGTCCTTTGACAAATCTGTCCGTAAATGTATGCACAAATTTCAATGAGAAATCCCTAATGAGTACTCTTAAAATGTCAATATCAACTGCGCTAATAGGGGCATTGAGCTTTATCCACAGGTCCCATCATTTATCAAACATTTACACAGCAAAGAGAATGAATGTAAAAGACAGTGCCTCCTTCAGTTCAGTTATGTTGGGTTGTGACTTTGGGGGTTATTCTGGTTGATTTGCTCAGAGGCGTATTTGCATCCTAACACCGCCTTGTGACTGGTAGTACGCCCACTATTTGCAGTGGGTGCACAGAAATGCTCATGCGCAGTAACAAGACATTAGTCCCCATGCGAACGAACGGCCTTCGCGAATGGACCTGAATTGTTCCCAATCACTTCTGATCTGCAACCAGCTTAACTCATTGAAAACAGAAGACAAGGCCAAAAGAGTAAAGAGGGGAGAAATGGAAGAATGTTGAGGTGCAAAAAGTTCACAATAATAGGTCCATCCACTAGAGGTGGACTCATCTGTCTGTGTTGGGCTGCTCCACCTGTAGACCACCACCAAGTCCCTGAACATATGCTCTGAGAAATTAAGTCATTAGTATAATGTAAATGCAATACATCATGTACTGACAGCTCCACAAAACCTGCGATATTCCCAGCTCTGGCCTGGAATATAACCAAACTGTACCAGAGTAAAAGTATTTTCATTTTTTGATATGTTAGATTTAATTGCTTAAAAATCTGTCAATGTGTCCTGATTCCAAGAAATGAGAAGTTATTAGGTAATCTGTACTGGATTTTCTTTGAACAGTGTATACAGGCCATTATTCTGGTTCACTCGCAAATGCAAATTTCTTCTCAAATGGAAAAAAACATTTGCACTGCAGTGGGGCAGATTTAACATGTGAGAGAATTAGACTTGGCTGGGATTTTGCTTCAAAGCGAGATCTATATTGCAGTGTAAAAATAAAGCAGTCAGTTTTTTCCCTGCACAGAAACAAAATAACTCACCCAAATCTAACTCTGTCTGCACATGTTACATCTGCCCCATCCCCCCACCCTGCAGTGCACATGGTTTTGTCCATTTGAGAAGGAATTTGCCTTTGCGAGTGAACCTGAATAAGGGCCACAGTGTAGCTGAATGTAATTACTGGGGCTGATTCAGAGGTGGATGCAGTTGCCCATAGGCTGCATTCTACTAAGCAACTGTGCTAAAGTATGTAAAAACAGCAGAAAGTGTCTCTAAAGAAAGCATTCACTGTCCACTTACTGTATGTGATCTGCTGCTGCATCCAAAGACGCAGCATTGAGTCCCTCTGTGTGGACTGAGGAATCCTCGGATTACTTAGGATGGTCAGGGTTTTGACACAGTGGTGGCCAGTGAAGCTGCGTCAGAAGATACAGACACCGGCCTCACTATCTGCCACCACCTCATCCACTCCCCATAATGGCCACAGTATGTCAATCAAGAACAGAATCTGCACATGCGTAGTGTGGCATCTGTGCATGGTCAGGTCTTACACCATTGGAACTGTATGCAAACCATTGGGATTACATTTATCTCTATAACTCTGAGTTAGGCCCACTGTCCATGTTACACAGTATTTATGTCAGAAGCCCTGATGAAAAGATGTACAAAAATGAATTCACAGCTGAGTATTTGTACGCAGCAGCTGTGTGAAAATATGCTAATTTGGGGATTTGTATGGAGATGTCCATATTCAGCATCTCAGATTCGCCATTTGTGTATAAACATGAACCATCGGACACATATCAGGTAGACAGCAACCATCTTTAACCCTCTATAAGTAAGATGGAGTCATTGTAACCCATACTTACCTACTTTTGAAAACCAGTTTCAGGGAGATTATAGTTGGTAGTAGAATTTTGCACAGCGCCCCACTGAGGGGGCGTGTCATGCTCCACATAAAGGGCGTTTCTAGTTCCATATATGGAGAGATTGTGAAAAGAGATTGTGAACTTGGCACCTAGAAGATAATGGGGGAGTAGTGGCAAAAACACAGGGGTATACGGTTACTGTACATGGTTACAACATAGTTGCCTACCCTCCTGCATTCTGCAGGAGACTCCCTGACATAGCAGCAATCTCCCTCTCTCCCTCATTAGTCTAGTAATCTCCCTCATTTCACCTTGCCCACATCACACTGTTACATTTCTGGTGAAAGAAAGGAATGAGAGACAGATACAGTTACACTGAATCCTAAGCACCATTTCCCAGCCCTTTACCAAGTATAGTAGCTCTTACTAACTGCTCTTGGGCTCATCTACATTTGGATATAAGTCATTTTAACAGATTTAACAGGTGCCACGTTCACAATCTCTTTTCAGAATATCTCCATATATGGAACGAGACACGCCCTTTGGGTGGAGCATGACACGCCCCCTCAATGGGGCGCTGTGCAAAATTCTGCTACCAACTACAATCTCCCTGGAACTAGTTTTCAAAAGTAGGCAAGTATGACATACACAGACCACCGATAATCACTCAACTGGTAAAATCTGGTTTGCAAAAATCTCTGAACCAGGCCCAGTATTACATAGTAAACATTGTTTATAAGATATAGTGTGCAGGCTCCTAGTTAGGGTGTACATATTGGTGATACACTGGTGTGGGTCACAGATCATTATGCTAGGTTACTGATCTTGAGTCCCTTTGTCATCTTTAGTGCATTCTGCACTTTAACAGGATGCTGCTGCTGCATTTATTCTTAGCATGGTAGTGTCACAGGGTTGCTGCCCTGGCACTTATGGCCCCAGCTGTTCAGAGTGGTAGTCACTAGCTAACCCATTAAGGGCAAATTTGGAAGCGCAAGGTGGGAAGTGTATGCTTTGGGGAAAATCTATGGGTTGGATGTACAGAACAGGATGTTGCAAATCTTTTATAGTTGTTACAGCTGGTTTCATCGGTTGATAGATCTACAGTATCTAGATAAACATTCAATAGGTTGACTGGGTCAAAAGGTCATCATAAAAAAGGGTTGACATGCAATAGTTCGAGTGGGTCAAAAGGTTAACATGAAAAAGGTAGACACAGAAGAAGGTCGACTTTTTCATACTTTACCATCCATGTAGGCTACATTCAAGAACGGTAAAGTGCGCTGAGTAGATCAAGGCACCAGGCCCGAAGCATGGTGAGCAAAATGAGGGTACGCATTGCATTAATGGGAGTCCATGTTGCCAGGCATTGACATGTCAACCTCTTCATGTATCTACCTTTCCCATGTCGACCTTTTGACCCCATGACATTTTGACCCCGTCAACCTATTGCATTTTGACCTATTACAGCATGACTTCCCTGTTACTATGGATGCTTCTAGGGGTATACTATTATCAGTTATACTAAAAACTGCATCTATGTCTGCAAATCTCTAACTGTAGCACGACATGATTGGTTTAGCTGTTAAACTTACATCTCACAGCTTAAATATTTGATGGCATTGCAAGGTTTTATAGTCTAGCTCTATTGATCGTTCTCCATTTAACTATTCTCATTTCCTAGGTGTCTGCAAGTATATTGAAAACAATTCATTCTAAATGATCCTTCAGTAAATATTTCTCAAAATGCCGCTGACTCTGGGCCTGATTCAGAGGCGAGCGCAAATGTTGCCACCTTTACATCTTACTACGCATCAGATTTCCTCCTGTGGGCCAGTCCATCCCTGGAGTGCAAAGTTATTTATCTTATACGTATATACACATATTTATTGCTATCTACATGTTTTGTACAATTGATCTAATGGTCCAATAAAAAATAACAAAAATTAAAGAAAAAATAATATTTTAACATATTCTGGTTACATTATGACATTTACATATTGAATAAATTGAAAGCAGAAAAAAAAAACAAGAACATAAAACAGACATAGCAGAATTTTATAACAGAAGGTTATACTTTCTGTCTGGCACATTTCCCATCGCTTTTTATATAAACAAATGAAACAGGAGAAACAACATTGCCCAAACAACATATACTGCTACCTGTCATATATCCTTGGCTTGTCTACTCGGCTACTTCATCTGTTATTTCCTTATTAGACAATTACCTGTTTTCTTGTTTTATTAATAACATGTTTTATGCATGGTTATATCAATAATACAATAATAACTGAGAATGTTCATGCCTCCTACAGCAAAATAATGATATCAGTTATTTGTGGAGACCCCCCCCCCCCCTTTTCATTAATGGTTCCAGTGTGTAGCAGTTGGTGGTGGACCCTTTCTTGGTGTAGTAGTAGTAGTACGTTTATTTATAAGGCGCCGCAAAGTGTCCGCAGCGCCGTACATAGCAAACAAAAAAACAAATTACAAGGTAACGTACAGGGTGTGTTGAAAAATACAGTATAAATAGGGGTATAGCTGGTAGAACTAAAATCAGCATCAGTTCAGAAGTAGGTGTCAAAATTGTTGAGGAGACTGAAGATGAAGTAGAGGAAGGGAAGAAGAGGACAGGAGCACAGGTGAGGTAAAGAGGTAGGGTGAGTACGTGAGGAAGGAGGACCCTACTCATAAGAGTTAACATACTAAAAATAGGTGGGTGGACGAACGAAAAACAATAGGATAGGAGGATCAAAAGAGGTTAGGAGGAGGGATAGGCTAGTCGAAAAAAGTGGGTTTTGTGGGAGCGCTTGAAGGAGGTAAGGGAATCAGAAAGCCTGATGGGTGGCGGGAGGTTGTTCCAGTGCAGGGGGGCAGCGCGAGAGAAGTCTTGGACACGGGAGTGGGAGGAGGTGATTAGGTGAGAGGTCAGTCGGCGGTCAGCGATGGAGCGAAGAGGATGGGAGGGAGTGTGGATAGAGATCAGTGAAGAGAGGTAAGGAGCGGTGGAGGAGGAGAGAGCCTTGTAGGTGGTGGTGAGGAGTTTAAAGAGAACTCGGAAAGGAATGGGGAGCCAGTGAATGGGCCTAATTTGTGATTTGATGGATCTGCAAAGCCACAAAGAAGCAGCTCTGCAATTCTATGTCCCCCAAATGCTGCAGCATGTCGATCATGATGCTGCTGACAGGGGTGCAAGTGATATTGCAAGACCCTTCTGCACATGTGCAGACCCCAAACATTGTATTTGTATGTTAACCATCGGGCTTGCATACCTACATGAATTTTACCCAATAATTCTTAGTTTGAAACTGGTCCGCGAAGTTCCACAGCATGTACAGTAGGTAAGACAGGTTGTACATAAAGGCCCTTATTCAGATCTGATCGCAGTACAAATTTGTCATCAAAATGGGCAAAACCATGTGCACTGCAGGTGGGGCAGATGTGACATGTATAGAGAGAGTTAGATTTGTGTGAGTTACTTTGTTTCTGTGCAGGATAAATACTGGCTGCTTAATTCTTACACTGCAATTTAGATTTCAGTTTCAACACACCCCACCCAAATGTAACTCTCTCTGCACATTTTACATCTGCATCTACATTATGTATCTTTTATCCATATATACTTTTGAAAAAGTTTCAATAAAAAGTATTTCATAAATAAAACAAAAACTTTGAGAAGTTGATTATTTCAGGCCTGATTCGGGTGAACTAGAAAAGATATTAAAACGTTGCAGTCAATGGCTTATGTACAGGTACGGGTGCAGGGTGGAAGAGGCAGTGCCTGCCCCGCAGCAGCCAGTTAAAGGAGGAGGGGGAGCCACTGGGGAGCCGCCAGGGACCCGCTGCCATATCACCAACGCAACGCAAAGGGCAACTCTTAACGTAAGAGCTGTCCTTTGCGATAATAATTGCATATGTTAGTGCATATGCGATTATTATCTTTGCAGTAGCCTGCGATGTGCGGCGGAGAGGGGCTGCAGATGACGCCCTCGGGCACATGCTCAGTAGGACAAATATTGGCTACTGTATTTACAAAAACTGGCACTCTGTCATACATGCTGTGCCAACTGCGGCATGAGAGGGAATAGCAGGGGGCATGGTGGGGGAAGTGATGCTGTGTAGGGGCAGAAGCATATCCACATTGTCATGTCCTCCTACACATTGCAAAGATTACCAACATTGTGAGGCAGGTGGAAGGGGGCCATGTTGATGTGACTGAGTGTGATGAAGTCATCGGACCTCCACCTTAGACCATAACAACTACAGCAGGGTGGGGGGAGGCTTGGATGCCCATGGGATGGAAGACATACACATTCTTCCTGGAGGCCAGGAGAAACAAACTTTCGGGAGCATCCACCTTGTTCCAGGAGCATACACAAGTATGCACTGCATCCACCCCTGAATCAGGCCCATTGTCTGATGTTAGAGATGTTTGGGAAATATAGTAGATAAAGATGAATTCACAATGCACAAAGTTAGTGCGGCATAAAGGCATAGCTGATCCTGCAAGAGGATGATTATTCCATATGAGCGAAAGGAACTGGTCCTTGGTCTGAAAGAATGGTGGCATAGCTCTGTGGCTCCAGGCCATGCCATGGTTTGCTCATTGTGGGGAGAGCATAAACCAATGAATCCCCATAATGGAGTCATATATCCATTCTTAAGGGGATAGCGTGATTTTGCTAGACACATTCAACAACTGAGGAAATTAGGAGGAGACTGGAGAGAGCCATGCATTAAGGGTAATATACTGAAGTCCAAAACATAAGCAATAAATCAATGTGTTTGCAAAGTTCACCTTCAGTTCAACCACGGTTTATATCAGCAACATTGCACAAAGTGAGAAACGTAATCCTAAATAATAAACATACATGAGTTATAGACGCCGGCCCTGCCTATATGAGCTTACAGTCTGAAGGATAAGGGGAAAATAGGACATATTATTCCTAAGAGGAGCTATATGAATATGGAGAATGCTTATTTATAAGATGCTTACAACATATATGTATTATGTTTAGCTGCAAGAACAATACACATTTAATAAATGACCACCCTGAGACAGTAACATACACTAAAATTAATAAGTAACACTGTATAGTAGACTTAATAAGTTCCAAAATCAGAGGTTCATGACACTCATTTAATGTTCGGATCAGCTAATTATACTGCTTTATTTTCCACCAAATTTGTAACCCGGGTGCTTGGCAGGGAACCCGGGTCAAGGTTTGATGGGAAAGAGTCTGAGAATAATAACCTGTCCCGTTACCTGGGATTCCCACCCTGGTAGCCACCCGATTAATGATCATCTCCAAGTGACAGCAAAGAGAAGCCTTGGCATCAAACCAAGTCCAGCCTGCAGTGTGAATGGGTTGAATAACCAAGGTTGGACCCGGGTTTTTGGTAGTAAGGGGTATATTTCAGCATTTTTTTTTTACTATTTCATGTACTTTTATTAAATTATTGATACATCTGATGTGAAGTCTGTTTTACTGTTACTATCTGTTCACCTTGAGTATTTTCATCTTTTGGGATTTTAGTTATATAATCAGTTTGTGTTTATATTTGCCCTCACATCAAATACAGATTCCTAGTTCTTAATATTTAGTAAATGTGGGACTATTTAAAAATCGGACCCAGACAATACCCCGACCGCCGGACCAGACATTAAAATCTGCATTCCGGAGCTTGTAGTGTCAGGTCCGTCGGGGGGGGGGGGGGAGTTTGATGTCTGGTCTGGTGGCCCATGTCCGTTACCCAGTAAATGTTTATATTGCATATTGGCAAATTGAGCATATTCTGGGAGATGTTGGAGAGTTCTTATATTATTCTACATGGATTTCTACCAGAAAAATATATGATGTTGCCGAATAGTCCGTATGCAATGTTTCCTTAAGGCTCCACCAAATGATGTTGTCATTTTGGTTTAAACTTTTTATTTGGAAATGTTTCAATACTGAAGATATTGTGTAATTCCTTCCAGGTTGCTAGATTACTAAAGAACTATATATATATTTTATTATATTATATATCGCTTTTTATAAATCACTGTTCACAGAGAATTCAATCTAAAACACAGGGTGAGCTCCTTCAACTGCGGATTTTATGTGGCAGGGATCAGTGATTTATGCACAGCAATAAAATTTCAGTATTTCTTCCACTTTTTCACCAAGCCCCAACTGTGACATTTATTGACTTAGTAAGCTGGGCAGTGCAAAATCTAAAATATTGTTTATCATTTATTTAGCATTATATTTCATTTACTAGCCATTTTCTACCAAATCGCATTGCCGGTCTGTGTTATTTAAAAGACTATTCAGTAAATGAGATTTTGTCCTACAGTTTTTAAGTACAATATTACCCTTAAACAAATGATATACCGATTCCTCTATATTTTAGTGTGGTGCCCCGTTGATTCATGTATATGTTATCCAGGAGAAGCAGCACCTTTAAGATATACCAGGCATATGTATTAAATTTGATGAATTGCTGTTAATGTTTTTCACCAATCTGATGAGAAATACATGTCTGCCTGTGTTTAATGGTACAAGATGGCAGCATTTGAGATGGAGAAGACATTTTTACTAGTCGGTGGTGGAAATTAGAGAATCGGAAAGTATTCTTCGCAAAGTCCTAGGTAGGTGCTGAGTATCCCTTATCCAAATATCCGTTATCCAAATTATTCCGAAAACCATACATTCCAGAAAGTGAAAACATTTACTGAGGACATGATATGTAACTGGCACTATTGGGGAAATAACATGCAATAAATATGTGCAAGGACATGATTGCTTGGAATTTAAATTAAGGCCCTTATTCTAGTTCACTCGTTCGGATTTGCGTTCGTTCGGATCGTACCGAACCCAGTGCACATCCGTACGGTGAGCGAAGACACGCCTACAAGTGCACCCCATTTGGTCAGATGGACTACCACATGAGGGAGTGGCCTCGGTCTGCATCCACACTACCGTGTACGGACGGAACGTAACAACTTTGCACTGTCTTTCACCGTCTGACCAGCCTCTGTTGGCTTATTTCACAGCAAAGCACAAATCCTCATGCTTCAACCAGGGCTTCACTCATGTTTTTTAACACATCAGTGAGGTTAGAGTACATGATGGTATAGATGCATAATGACATATTGGTTATTTTAGCATACAGGTATGAGAGTTGACACATGTCGACTACTGTTAAATGTGACCAGTACTGTGTTAACAGGATAAACACAGTTATGCTATAAGGGTGTACATGTAGTAATGGTGAAAAATAACGCACATGGGATGAATCATATAGATAGTTTTCAAACAAATGTTTGGGCTCCATGTGCGGCCTGCAATGACTGAATGGGTTAATGCATTTCTCTTAGTAGAGGAATAGGATACTTAAAGTAAATTGACCAGAGGAGTGGGTTAGTATGGTGTTCAGGTGGAAGTAGTTTTGGAGCGCTGCGTAGTAATGGGCCCACCGAACGCGGTGCACATGAACTAATGCCCTCCGAGACCTAAAAGCTACTTGTTTTATGTAAAGATTTTGGGAGCGTTAGGTGGCTGCCGCTCGGTGAGCTGTCCGAGGGAACGCATAGCACTTTTCGTCCACTCCCATGTTAACGCCCCGATTTACGCCCAGTTTTGTCCACTGTAAAACCGCACCCATAGATACGCCCACATTACGCCCATTCTGACCGAGAGTGTTCAGTGGCCTTTTTTTTGTGTAGCGATCCGTCCGAATAAGGATTGCCATCGTTGCACATGTGCAATTCGTAGTTTCGGCATGCGCAATGAGCTGGAATATGCAATCCGAACGAATGTGTACCTGTCCAAGTCAATCAGAATAAGGGCCTAAGTGCCTGAGATAGGACACAAACTTTGTTTTGAAACCTTGTTTTGTGAACAAATAAAATATATTTGTGTGTATTTCATGTGTTTGATGTGTTTGTACAACATCATAAATGCAAGATACCTCAAGATACATCATTGAAATATAAAAATATTCTCAAATACGGAATAATTCGTTATCCCAAATTCTTCTGGTCCAGAGCATTTAGGATAAGTGATACTCAAACTGTACCTACATACATCAAATTTTCTCACCTCCAGGAGAGTTTCCAGAGGGCAGATGCAATTGGCCACTGAGGGCTTTATTCTAGTTCACTCTTTCTGACAAAATCCTTCTTAGATGGACAAAACCATGTGCACTGCAGGGGGCAGATGTAAAATGTGCAGAGAGAATTAGATTTGGGTGAGTTATTTTGTTTCTGTGCAGGGTAAATACTGGCTGCTTTAGTTTTACACTGCAATATAGATCTCACTTTGAAGTAAAACCCCACCCAAATCTAATTCTCTCTGCACAAGTTAAATCTGCCCCACCTGCAGTGCACATGGTTTTGTCCATCTAAGAAGGAATTTATCAGAAAGAGTGAACCAAAATAACCCCCTGAGTGGGGTGGAGCTGGGGGTTCTCATAGCTAGGCCCTCCAAGTTAACCGTTTAAAGAGCTGCATGCATAGCTGTCGACTTTTGACAATTCCTCTCCAGGAGAAGCCCGGAGAGGAGTGAAGGGGGGCTGGACGAGGCTGATGTCACTAAGTCCCGCCCGCAGGACCGGGAGCCTCATTAATTCACGGGTCCGTGGGTGGGGATGAAATTACGCGAAATTACACGATTATTGTCATTTAGCCCAGCCCCCTCCCCACGAAATTCGGAAAGGGGGGGGGGGGGGAGTAGGGGCTGTGGCTAGAATGCGGGAGACTTGCCCACCTTCCCGGGGGGGGGGGGGGGGGGGCGGGAGGGGGACCCGATTTGCGGGACCCTCCCAGCCATTCCGGGAGTGTAGGCAAGTATGGCTACATGTAACCACTTAATTTCAATTAACATGATAACTGTAACCATACACACACAGCTGATTGCTAATATGTGCTCTTTGTTCTCTCTCCATATCTGGTTACCTCCATAAAACTTTCTACAGACTAATGGTGCCTACACACGGTGCAATTTCATGGCATTTTCTTAGCGATCTGACTAGATCACTTAGAAAATGCTCTCTAAATCACTCTATAATAAACCAATTTTATGACTCTACTAGCATACCCACTAGCATGAGAAAAATGAATCAACTCACCGTGTCCCACCAGATTGGACCTGTGTCAGCGCATTAACACCAATTAAGGTTGGATAGGACACGCGTAATCTATGACACTATCCGACATTATTCCAGAATATGTAGGTGTCGACAAATAAGCTACCGGCAATTTAAAATACATGTGAAACATGTATCAATCAGATGGAATGTTCAACTTAATTAATTATCATTATTTTTTCAATGTATTTTTATGATGACTGCCACATGGTATCATACCTCTGGCTACCTTCTCAAAACTCAGGAAACCACGCACAGTGCATTTAAAGCGTAGAGAGATGATCTCTAAAGTGACACTGTCAAATAGAATAAAACTGCGCTCTTAACAAATTTACACTATACCTTGACACATGATTGTACAGGTGAATGCATACACACATGGCAATCTGACCACCAACTCAGACAACTAATAGCATGCTGATCGTATCAGACGATCTGCCAAAACTATAATATGAACGCCAATAGGAAACCACGCACAGTGCATTTAAAGCGTAGAGAGATGATCTATAAAGTGAAACTGTCAAATAGAATAAAACTCTGCGCTCTTAACAAATTTGCACTATACCTTGACACAAGATTGTACAGGTGAATGCATACACACATGGCAATCTGACCACCAACTCAGACAACTAATAGCATGCTGATCGTATCAGACAATCTGCCAAAACTATAATATGAACGCCAATAGGAAACCACGCACAGTGCATTTAAAGCGTAGAGAGATGATCTCTAAAGTGACACTGTCAAATAGAATAAAACTCTGCGCTCTTAACAAATTTGCACTATACCTTGACAAAAGATTGTACAGGTGAATGCATACACACATGGCAATCTGACCACCAACTCAGACAACTAATAGCATGCTCACATATGGAAACCTGACCACCAACCCAGGCAATCGTTAACACTAATGAGTTGGTTAATCCACTCCCACCCTAATTTGCATATCATGAATATGCATGGAGGAACTGGTACTTAAGGAGCTTCCGGCTGCTTGCCCAGTGGTCCTGAGGAAGCTTTTTTGCGAAAGCGTACGCTCGACTAACTACACACCTAGTGTGTCTAATACCCCACTTTCCCCTCCCCACTTACAAACTGTATATATATTTGTTGTTGGCTACATTGGGGTTTCCGTTGGACACGGTCCCCAATCAGTACACTGACACGGTCTCTGGCGCCAGAGCCGTGTGTGTCCCTGCCTGTTCTAGATCCACATGAGCGAGGGAGTGCACACAGGCACACCTCAGACTCAGCTCTGCGGTTGGAACGCAGGTTGTGGAACTACTGGCTCCAGCAAGCCTAACAGCAGCGCTGAAACGGCATCACATCCGTGTTCAAGCGCGTGCTGGTGGCTGCACTAAGTGAGCCTCAGGACTATTGTGATACATTGTATATGATAAAGTTACAAACCTGACTTATCCACATTACATGACTTTGGTAATATAAACAAGTCTTCCGTGCCACACTATATCTATTATAAATAATAACGGTGATAACGGGTAGTGGGGTCCCGCTAGGTGAGGATTCTTATCCTTTTTAAAAATCACTATTTGTTGTCTTACGTGTTGTCCAGTCCTTTTTATATCTTCGCAACTATTTTAAATGAACTCAATAAAAGTGATGTTTTACTAAGTATTATTTCTCTAGGTGCACCAAGAAAAGGCACTCTTTTCTGTCCTCCTTAAAAAACACTTAGAAAATGCCCCTACATCGCTCCGTGTGTAGGGGTCATAGCGATAGCAATGTGCTGCCCCACACAGCGCGATCGCCCAGCGATTAATATCCAGCATGCTGGTAAACTCTAGTTAGCTCAAAGGTCAGGGCCAGTGTTCTCACCGGAGAACACTTGCCCTGACAGATCGCTCAGCACACATTGCTAGCACATTGCTGTGTGCTGAACGGTCTTGCTGAGCCATCTGAGCGATCACTCAGGTGGCTCAGCAAAATCTCCCCGTGTGTAGGCCCAATAACCCATATGTCACAAACCCCAACAAGCCTATTCATACACTACTAATTACCTTGTGATCTATTATGGCTAGTAACAATGAACTAAAATGCATTCAATTGGCTGAAAAAAATGTGGCTTTCAGAAACACCTACTTACTGCACCATTCCCAAGATTGTGATTTAAATATAGAGACTGACAAATGCACAGTCAGCAATGAGTAGCTGGTTGGTCAGGGTATAATTAGCAACAGCGCATATTTCTGTATCATTCGCCAGTGCTATTGGTCAGATCAATCCTTCTAGAAGATATTCTCTCTATCTGGCTCCCATCCTGGTATTTAATGCCAAATTATGATGTGATCTCATATCCGAGAAAATACACTATGGATTTTTCTGCTTCTGTAGATTAACTGTAAAGATAATTTATTGTCTTTAAAACCATAGGTACTTTAGTAGAGATACAGTATCACATATTGCAGTCTGCATGACGGAATATTGCTGTCTGCACTTGTATTACATTATGTATTACAGCAAAACAAAATATTGTTTTACAGAATCAAATACTTTGCTTGTTTATTTTGTACGTTGTTTGGCTGGGGAATAATAAGGGTGAAATCTGGGCTTGAAAAAAAGATACAAGAAGTTTGGGGCAGAAAAACAGTAATAGGAGTAGTGGCGGTTTTTATTTATGGGCTGCAAACCCATGGCCGGCGCCACCACTAAGCAGCTTTAGGCATTTGCCTAGGGGGCCGGCCACTGGAGGGCGGCATATCAGAGCAGGTCCCCCCCCCCTGGATGGAGGTGAGCCGAGGTGAACTCCCCCCCCCAGCAACTCGGCAGCCACCGCCGCACCACATCCCCCCCTGTTGAGTGATTTGGCGGCCCTCACGGCCACATCACCCGACACCCCCTACCCTTTCGTGCAGACTGGAGCGGGCAGGGGGGTCCATGTGGTCTGAGGGGTACCTGCGGCACTGTCTGTAAGCCGCGGTCAGAGGGGTCCCTGCGGTGCTGTGCACTGAGTTGGCGGGGTCCCTGCAGTGACTTGGAAATAACTAGCGCTATCAGCCGGCCGGGAAGCGCTGATCGGTTTTAAAACACTTGCCGCACGCTTATTGGCTGAGATTCAGCCTATCAGCATGCGGACAACGTTTTATAAATCAGAAGCGCTTCTCGCGCTGCTGCCCGGTGGATAGCGCTAGTTATTTCCAAGTCACTGCAGGGACCCCGCCAACTTACTACACAGCGCCGCAGGGACCCCTCTGACCGCGGATTGCAGACAGCACTGCAGGTACCTCTCAGACTGCACAGACCCCCCTGCTGCATATAGGTGTGTGACAGTGGTTCTTCACCGCTGTCACACACCTGGATTGGATCAACACATCATGGGTGCTAAAAAGCACCCGCGATGTGCCACCTGATGGGTCCTATCGGACAGATTGAACCTGCAGCAGGTTAAGACTGTCAGTGAGACTGCTCTGGCTTCACTTTGACTGGCTGTGACTTCCTTTTGGAAGTCTGACCTGCTAGTCACCAAGGCAGTCCCATTGGGAGGTGTTCCCTGCCTCCAGGATGCCTCTACAGGCTGCCGAGCGCAAGCCCCTAAAACCTGGGGATTGTGCATGCGCAGTACCTACATCGGTACTGCGCACGGACCATCCCGGTGCCTGTCTTCTGTATTATACAGGCTCCGGTACTGTGATTCCCCTTCTATGGGCTGTTGCCGAAGCAGACAGCATGCGCAGTACAGAGGTTTGTGCTGCGCATGCGGCAGTCCCGGCACCTGTCATAGTACAGACGCTGGGAATGCAGCGTAGCGAGGACCAGGAGGAGCGGCGGCAGCTGCAGCAGGGGGGGTGGGGTGCCTGCATCGCGGCCAATGGCAGCCCCCCTCCTGCCAAAAGGTATGAGCCAAAACTGAATAGGAGGAATTCTTTGTAGAACCCTGGATGCCAAATTCAGATGGAGAAACTGCATATTCCACACCCTAATGTGGGGGGGCTGCCGAGCATGTGTGAGCACTTGCACTTTAGCAATGTGCCTGCATATTTTTGTGGGCACATCACAGGAAAGGACCCAGCGAGCAGGACAGCTTTGCCCTTTGCTAGGCGGCCCCCACAGACTACCGCCAGCAGAAGACGCCGGGATCAAGCCAGAAGATCTCCGGCGCCTCCTGGAGGATGAAAGGAAGCGGCGCCGCCGCTGGCCAGGACAGGCCAGCGGCAGAAGAAATAAGATGGCGGCCATCACCGGAGAGGCCAGCAGGGGTGAAAAGCAGAAGAGCTGACGAAGCTCCCCCCTGCGGCCTCTCCCAACCCCAGGTAGGTGGCCCTTGGGCCACCTACCCCTACCCTAGACCACCGGGTGTCGGGCAATGTGTGATTGGCATTACAGATAAACAGTGTTTAATGATTTAAGTAGCCTGTAAAAATGCATGGACTGATCTATCAATCAATTTATACAGCACTGCTATAATACTGGAAGAATAGGTGTGCTGATTAAATCGGCAAGCACACAGTACAATCACGGTACAGACCACGCCCCCTGCTGATAAGCCACGCCCCCAATTTTGTTTATTTTATTTTTTTAAATGGGGGGGGGGGGGGGGGGTGACACCATGAGTTACTCCACCGGGTGACACCAACCCTAGTGACGCCACTGGCTACTGCCCTGCGATAACTATAGTTATACGACAATTACATCTTCATCCATCTTCAATAGGTGTCCTGTCCACAATGTATTCAATGTATTCATGGGGAAGCTTTCCCACTGGTTTCTCTGACAGAGTTAGCTGGGGATCATTTTATAGTACTATTGTACCCGTGTGCATAAGTCTATGTCATGCTTCGCATGTGCTGCAATACTTCCTCAGGCTGGTTGGGAGGCACTCCATCTATATGTCGTGACCATTTCAGTGGCGTATCACAGCTTGCGAATGCGATCCTGTATGTAGTTAAAGTGGATCCTATGCTTACTTCCAGCAGCCATGCTGTGCAAATGTAGGGTTACTCAGAAGGTCAATGGTTGCGTATTTATATGCCGCCAGTGCGTTTCTTAATACCAATTCTGGTGGCTTCAACATTGCCATATTTTGCACAGCCGCCGCATACAAATTCACAGCTGTGGTGGCAATAGCATAGAGCACTCCCATAGGGGAACTCTAACACAGGCGGTGCAGCCATTGTAGAATATCTGAGAAATACAAACCAGCCTAATACACGCACACAAACCATTCTGCTAAATGCCAGACATTCAAAATTGCTAGTCTGAGTCTGACCCCCATTGTACAAAAATATTGAATACACCAACAATTTATAAATAACTATTAATATCAAATTCTGCTTTCCTGATTTAGTCATTATGCCTGTCATCATAAAAGTCTATTGATTTCACATAAAAACAAAAAAAACATTTAATGCAAACTCGCCTATTAGGTCATAAAATGTAAATGATGCTGACTGTGGTTTGAAACAGCAACAAGCTTTCTAAATACCTAAATAAGGATTCTAAATACAGTTTGGGACAAGGAGACATTTCCATCCATGAAAACCTTTCTCCCGAAAGTCCATTATAGCATTCTGAAATCAAATCAATCCCTTCAATTACATTTTCAAATATAAGTGTTTCAGTCTGCTTACATGGTTAATTATTAATTCATAGCCCAATATATGATGTATATTTTGATGTATAGCTATATCAACACAAGGGAGCATAAATGTGACATGCTGTCATAAAATATATGTAGGAATTTCCTATCTGCAAAGACGTTCCTGAGATTAACTATGAAACGAACTGCCTTTGCTGAATATGCTATTGCTGAGTAGATCAATGACTCTCAGGGCCGGATTGAGATATGTACACAGCGGGCTGTGCATGCATCAAGGTAACAATGCCTATGTGCCACAATGGTCTGGTGACAGCGGTTGCAGAGATGGACACATCTCTACACTCGTTCTCACAATAAACAGGCTAGCAGATTTCCAGACTCTCCAGAGTACTCTCAGACTCATGGTAAACGTAAGCTCCATCTGTGGCAAGTGCCTAGGTTCCCTATGCCCAGGGCTGGCCCTGATCCACACAGACTCCTGGGAAAGCAAGTCACTTCGAAGTGAAACTGACTGCACATTATTCCTGGAAACTATCTTCATGGCCTTGCCCTCTCTGCATGGTGCCATGATTTGGGGCATTGTCCACAAGGGGTGGGGCATAATGAAATGCTTTGAGTTGCCCTCAAGTTGGCAAGAATATACTAAATATGTATCATTTAAAATTGTATCCCGACAGGACGTTGCTCGTGACCAACAGAATGAGGGGGGTTTTATAAGTGTATTTGAGATTGTGGGGATGGTAAATGGTATAATAAGAATTGTCATGCCTCCTACAGGCACAACATTTTTCATTTTGAAATATGATTTACTATACTGGGTTGCTTATTTTCAGGGGAAAAAGTTTGAACATTTGCTACATTTTTAAAACATAAGCAGCATAGGCGAATCTAAGGGGTGGTCCGGGGGTGCACCGGATCACACATTAGACCACCAGCCGCATAAAAATTTTAAGAAATGACAGCCGGGGAGAGCTGTGCGCTGCCCGGCTTTATATTAAGGGAATTGCTCATTGCCAAGGGGGAGTGACTGTGAGACAGCCGCTGGACACACCTAATTTAAAGAAATGACAGCTGTCAGAGAGATCTGTGTGCTGCCCAGCTGTAGTCTAAGCAGTAGCATCGATATTTTTAGTTCTCCCTCTGGACTGCCGGCAGCCAATCAGGAGTGGCATTGGTGGTATTGGTAGCTGCTCCTGATTGGCTGCCGGACTGCAAGCTCCTATTGGCTCGCGGTCCAGCAGCAGGAGAACTGAAAATATCGATGCTCCTTCTTAGACTACAGCCGGGCAGCGCACAGTTCTCTCTGCCCGGCTGTCATTTCTTTAAATTAGGTATGTCCACTAGTCTTTAGTGCAGCAGGTAAAATCTCCAAAGCATCCAAATGACCAGTTGGAAAGCATATGGGATCAGAATCGCAATGGAAACATGTACAATTCTGCTCTGTTGACAATTGGTCATTAGATGTGTTGAAATTGGGGGAATTACGCCCAAATCATTCTGGTGTGTACCCAGCATCAGTTGTAGGCTCTCTGGCAGGGTCCTTATGAGATCTTAGAGGCAGAAGGGCCTGATTATTATAAAGTATGTCAAGAGGGTACAAGGAAATTTACCATGTTCATTTATTAAAGCCATGGAAGGGAAGTACCAGTCAGCATTTTCTATTGCACATAAAACCCCCAGAATGAAAAGTGCCAATTGAAGCCTCAGTAAGTCCCAACCAAAAGCAGGAAGTTATAGACCTGGCTGGTAGGACAGAACCAGGATGCTTCTTTCTGCTGTTCCTGGGGAAAACCCAGATAATACAGCATGATATTATTCCCCCAGGGAGGGGATGGAGGTGGGAGTCAAATAGTGAGTATAACAACCTGATTGTGATTATACCCAAGCCTTCAGGAGTGCTAAGATTTTGCAATGGCTTTAACAAAAGTGAATAAGGTCTCCATTTGATACCTATCCTATGCCTTAAATTGACAAACTGGTAGAGAACTTCACAACAAGCCAGTGCTTAACCAGTATTGACTGGACAAAATGTTACTGGCAGATCCCCATAACTGATGCTTCCAAAGCAAAAAAAGCATTCTCTATCCTGGAAAGACAGTTTTAATATAAAGTGCTGCCCTTTGTTTTACATTGAACCCATGCAACCTTCCAGAGAGCTATGAGCAAGTTACTTCAGCATTATTGGGAGCATGCATTGGCTTACCTAAATGACATTTACGTAATGCATGCTCACAATGATGCTAAAGTAACTTACTGGTAAGTGAACATGAAGCAAGACCTGCTCAGTATGTTGGAAGCACTACATGGATCAGCTACCTGAACCAGGACTGGAGGTCCTCAGTGGGACAGTAAGTAATTAAGGAAGGAAACATCTTAACCTAGCCAAAATGTTATGAAACAATCAATTGTGCCCAATGCTTTTAAGCCCTCATTAATGGACCCTGCCAATGAAGTCATTGGGAGCATGCATTGGCTTACCTAAATGACATTGTCATTTTCAGCTCAGGTTGGAAAACTCACCTTCCAAGGGTAGAGGCAGTGTTACCATCTCTATGGGCACATGGGTTTACGGCTAACCTGGAAAATGTGCTATAGGAATGGTAGCGGCAAAGTACTTGGCATATGTTGTATGAAGGGGACGAATTAAACCTAAACACAATTAAGTAGAAGCAATGGCAACATGATCTAAGATAGAATGGAAGTCTCAGCTCAGGACATTCTTAGGTCTAGTGGGTTATTATCGCAGGTCTACATGTGATTTTGCAACCAGAGCAGCCCCGTTAACTGATTGTTTTATAAAGAAAAACTCGCCAGATTAGAGTATTTGGTCTCAACCAGTGGAAGCATCCTGGTGAGATTTAAAGCTGGCTTTGTGTACAGGACATGATTTGCAGACACCAGACTTATGAAACAGTTTGTATTGCAGACTGTTGCTTCTGGAACAGGGTTGGGAGTAGTCTTACTACTGTCTAGTAGTGGTAGACAGTGACGAAAAGCCCACCTTGTATCTAAGCCAGAAATGTGTTTTGGGCTCTCCAAAGTTGTGGTACAAAATCACCCTACAAAGCTCCACCCCAATGCAGATGCCTTCTTTAGGGAATGTATATCTCTTAATCCATTGTCAACCTTGTGGTGAAGCAAGGGAATAGTATAATGAGAGGGGCTATGGAAAAAGGTGGAGAAGAGGAGTCTTCCTAGACATGTAACAGGAATAAAGGTAGGTAATGTAGAGCTGGTAGCTTCACCAGATTGGCTGAAGCTACAGGGACAGCATAAAAGGTAAAATTACCTGACATGGATGAGGAACAGCAGTGTTCGGAATCCAGTTGACCAAAAGCAAGCTAGATTGCAGACAGCTTTTAGCTTGCTGTTAAAATTGTTTTAGGCACAAGAAGCAGTTCTACTGATGCAGAACTAGTCATCCAGGGAATCATCCAGTCATCCCCACAATAGGCGAGTGGGCAGAGCACAATCTAGCAAGAAGGCTGAGCTACACTTGCGACCTGCGATCAGAAAAAAATAGGCAATTACATATAATGACACACACCATAATGCCCATTACACATAATGCCACCCACTATGATGGCCATTACACATAATGACACCCAATGTAATGCCCTTTCCAAATTATACGACACAACGTAATGCCTACTACATGTTATACTACAATGTAATATTACATATTATGCCACATAAGGAAAGCTTACCTACATGCTCGTTGCCAGGGGTTACATGCTTCTTGCCAAGGGTTTCATTCTTATTGCCATGGGAGATTACATGCTTGTTGCCAGGGGGAAATTACATGCTCATTACTAGGGGGAGTTACATGCTCATTGCCAGACATGGTTTGAGTTGCACTCACCATTCCCCAGCCCTCACCAGGCTCCCGCTACAGAAATTGTGCTGCTTCACTGCCTCCGGTGTCCAGAAATGACAAATGCGCATTTGCCGGGCGGCCAGCACTTTACAGTTGCCATGAGGAGGCACTCTGGCTGACGGGACCTCAAGGCAGCACTGGGACACAATTCCATTGTACACCTGCTTAACCCGATCTGACCTGCCAATGCAAGCCTGGCAGCGGCAGCACCGCAGCGGGATGCTGACCAGGCTTTTCCAGTCACCCGGATTCCCGGGAGAATCTCGGTATCTGGGTGTCTGGAAAAGCCTCCTGGAGGGTTGCCACTGAATCTGGGAGAAGTAGCAACCCTAATGCCAGCATCCTATCCCTCCTCGTTATGGCCTAACCTTCGTGACCCACAGCCTAACCGCAACCCTTCCAATGGCCGAACCCTCCTCCCCACAGTCTAATCCTATCTCCCCCACCATTGCCTAAACCTAATTTCCCCCCAGCCTAATGCTGGCCTGCCTGGCATACTTATGATTGGGATGTCTGCATTGATATTCTGACTGCCGGCATCCCATGCCATTCCAATGCTGAGGGTCAGGAAAAATCAAGACCACACATGGCACTGCAGTATTAAACCATTTCATTGAATTTATCAAACAGCCTATCCGCAGCATTGCTAGGTCGCACAGGATCTAAAATATGGCAATAAAATAGGGAAAAGTCCCCGGAACGCAGGACCGGGCAGCAAACTCTGCATTCCGAAGCTTGTAGAGTCCGGTCCGGGGGGGATGCCTGTGATAGCTTTCACCAGGGACATGGGGAAGGGGAGAGTACAACCATTACAGTTTTTGCTATAAAGCCGGGTATGGATAAAAACCGGACCAGGACAAACCCCCCCGGACCGGACATCAAACTCTGCATTTTGAAGCTTGTAGCATCCGGTCCGGGGGTGTCCTGTCCGGGGTGGGCTGACTGTGACACCTGTAACCAGGTAGAGGAGGAGGGGTAGAATAAAGTCTCCCTGTATGGTCCGGGCATGTATCAAAAACCGGACGGTCTGGACCACACGGGCAGGCTGTAATCTCCCCCCCCCCCATGTCCCTGGTGATAGCTATCACAGGCTTCCCCCCCGGACCGGACATTACAAGCTCCGGAATGCAGAGTTTGCTGCATTCCGGACAGGGACCCCCCTGGACAAGACACCCCCTGGATAGGACACCCCTGGACCGAAACCTACAAGCTCCGGATTGCAGATTTTGATGTCCTGTCCGGCGGTCCGGAGTCTAGTCCGGGTCCGGTATTTACATAGTCCCTATAAAGCCTCCCACCCCTCCTCCTCTCCCTGGTGACAGCTGTCACAGGCAACCCCCCCCCCTCCGGAATGCAGAATTTGATGTCCGGTCTGGCATTCTGGGGTTTTATCGGGGTCCGGTTTTCACCCGTACACAATAAAATATACAGTATGTATGTGTACACACACACACACACACACACACACACACACATTTGTAATATAATTTTAATTTTAGACAAAGTTTTTGTCAAAAGTACCCCGGGCCCTCCAGAACATTAATCCAGCTCTGGGGGGGACACACATCCATCAGTGAGCATTGTCACAATTATGACCGTGAGCAAATTTCAATATGCTGAATCTTGACAAGATCGTGACTGTCACTATAATATTATAACCACTAAAAAAAAAAAAAAAATAGGCGCTCAGTAATTAGGGCGGTACATACACCTGTGTAAAAAAAAAATTAAAAAAATTTCCCACGAAGATATTCACATATAATTGTAGCTGGCATGTAATCCACAGGGATGACTCTATACATGACACTGATATACTGTCACCAAATTTCGTCTATGATGTAATCCTAGTTTATATAATGTCCCCAGTTTAGGTAGGAACCATTGGTTAGGTCTGTATTTGGTCGTCGGAAGGATCTCATTGCTGCACCGTTTCTCTCAGGGGGCACCAGGCCGCATCGTTCCTTAGCAACGGAACTTTCCGCTGCGGTGGGGACCAGCACCTGGCCGCCAGCTGATGATGTACATAGCGGGGCAGACGTAGCGATAGGTTCCCGGACAGGGGTCGGCATGGCCGTGGACTCCTCTCTAGAAGAGTTTCGCAGTCGCTGGAGGGCAGAGATCCGCGGGGAGCCCGCCGCCCCGGTCAGGCCACCGACTCCTAAACGCCGGCGATCTGGTCCCAGTCCGGAGCCCGATCCACCGCCATGTCAGGAGGGGCAGGCCTGGCACTGTGTTCCCGGTTCACCGTCTGCGAAAACCGGGGAAGAGGGGAGCCGCAGCCTGGAACTCGCAGAACGGCTGCTCGAGGGAAAATCACCGAGTCGGAAAACGGGAGCAAAGCGCCCGCCATCCCCGGGAGCACCCCCCAGCCTGGTGGAGCAGCTGATCCATGACCTGGTAGGGTCTGCGTTTCCGGTATATGTAGGGAATGGGATCGGCATCACTGACTCCTGGTACTGGGCACGCAGACTGGCATGTGTGGGCATAATATACCTTCCTTATCACTGACCTGGAGTGAGCACATAGTGAAAGTGTCAAAACAGAATATATATGACTTTTATAGATACACCCTTGAAATGTAGCAATCGAGACTCTTCTGCAGACTAGTGAATTGCAACCAGTCAGGAGACACATTCAGGCTGGGGATGATACAATGGGGTTGAAAACATTTTGGGTTATGCCAGCAATGCAAGTGCTGTACTCCTAGCTTTGAGGGCTGAAAACAGAAATATGCGTTTTGGTTTGCAGTTTCTGGTGTTTAACACTGTTGCAGTGGCACTTGGTGGACATTATCCCCAGTTCAATCTACACAAATAAATAACCATACTCCCAAACAGAAATAGCACATTGCACATCCGGCCAGGCAGGTTATTAAACACTTGAGCAGATCTTTTTGATACTGTCCAGAAAAACCTTTTGCATTAGTTTGTGCGGTCATAACAGTGGTGGGCAGGCTTATACACTCTAAGGACAGCATGTTCCCTATATTACCCTTAATGCTTTTGAATGATCACCCTGAATATAAGTGCGCACAACAAAATGCTTTTCTATGCTGTTCCCTGTGACTAAAGCTTCACCTATAATTTGACTTGCACTCCCCTCAAGATCCCCCCTTGAATTTCTAAAGAATCATATAATAATAATAATAATAATAATAATAATAATAATAATAATAATAATAATAATAATAATAATTTATTTATATGGCACCACAAGGGATATGCAGCGCCCAGTTACAGAGTTTATAAACAAAACCAGAAAACTGTTACACAGTTCAAGACAATATAGGACCATGGCATCTAAATAATTAGATGCCATCGAGGGAAGTATGGAGATGGTTTAGGTAAAGAAAGGGAACACAAGGGAAGAGGGCCCTGCTTGTGAAGGAGCCCATACACAGTACAATTATTGTATATAATATTGCATCACATTGAGATCTAGTACAAAAAAGGATGTGCAGCACATACTTTTTGAGCTGTGCGATGAGATGTGTGACGGGAGCGCGCATCTCATCGCACCCAACAATTGTAACGTGTATGGGCACCTTGAGAGCTTACATTCTAAAGGGGAGGGACAGACAGGAGTGAAATGAGTGGTAGAAGCAAGCATATAACAGTGGGTTAGAATGAGAGTTGGGTGGGTTTGGTGAAGAAGTGGGTCTTTAAAACCCGTTGAAAGGTTTCCAGAGGTGGAGAGTCTGATGAGAAGTAGCAGAGAATTCCAGAGATAGGGAGCAGCATGTTAAAAATCTGTTGAGGCAGGAGTGGAGGAAGTAACCATTTGTCAGGAGAGGTGGCATGCAGTAGCGAAGCAAAGAGGATGGGTGGGCGTGTAAAAGTAGATCAGGTCAGAGATGTAAATGGGAGAGGAGTAGGTGAGGGCTTTGTTAGTGAGTGTGAGAAGCCTTAAATTGGATTCTGAAAGGGAATGGGAACTAGTGTGCTCTGAAACTACTGCACACTCTACTCAGACTTCCCCACACACCATTCAGGCATAATAGATTTTGGAGGGTCAATTCCGAATCTCATAAATATATGTATATCACACCACAGTAAATCTGCCCCCTCTGTTCAGGTGCCGGATGTCTGACGTCAGTTGGAATTCCCGACAGTCATTTCACCGACGTCTGAATCCTGACTGCTAAAACCCCAACAGACGGGCAGTGGCTATTCTCCCTCGTGGGGGTCCATGACTCCCATAGAGGGAGAATAGAATTGGTGGTGAGCCACAATGCCTGCAGCATGGCGGGCGTAGCGAGCCCGCTAGGGGCCTCTTTGCGCTCACCCCACTGTCTTGAGTCCTGGCAGTCGGGATTTCAACGTCGGGCTATTACTGTCTGAATCCCGACTGTCAGTGTTTTATACCACACCCCTCTGTTCTGTGTGACTTTACACTAACCAGTGTTAAGTGCAAAGGATAGCCACGGAATCTTCTTAATTTAAAGTAGTGTATCATATTTTTCCACACACACATATATTGCATTTTGTGCACCACTATCCTCCAGTATGAATCATTGAGGACAAATACAATCCACTTAAGCTCTGTTAAAAACTCAGTATCAGATGTGTCTTCGTACATATAATGTATATATGGTATGAGACTCTTTGCAAGTTGTAGCATAGTGTTTTTCTGTTTAAAATGATGCCTTTTAATCCAATCGTTTACGCAGTGGAACACCAATCACATTGTATAAGAGATGATAGGCGTTGACTGTAACCGCTCAAGAATTAGCCTTAAACATGTACAATGTCTCAAATAAAGCACAGCAGGACTTCCTGTCATTTTGCCACTTGTATCAGAGCCCTTCTTACGGATTAAAGGGGTATTCAATCCCGCTGCTATTTCCAAAGGGGGAAATTGCTGCAGGTGCCTATTCAATGCTGTCTTTCCTGGCAGCATTAAAGCGGCATCTCATCAGAACCAACCCGACTTTAAAAGCAGTCAGGCCCATTTTGCCGAAAACAGCCATGGATTGTCGAGATCATGGCAGAATCTCAACAATTCACGTCCGTTTTCGCAGACACACCCCCTTTTCGCTGATTGGCAGACGTGACATTGAATCCCGCCTGCCAATAAACATGCGAACTGACCGAAAATAGCCCAGGGCCCCGACTGTCGGGACGTACCGACAGTCGGACCCAGAATTGAATACCCCCTTAGACTTGGTTCCCCACAGATATACAGTGGGGAGCGAAAGTTTAGGCACCCCAGGCAAAAAATTATTTTAATGTGCAAAAAGAAGCCAAGGAAAGATGGAAAAACCTCCAAAAGGCATCAAATTACACATTAGACATTCATATAACATGTCAAAAAAAGTTTGATTTTATTTCCATCATTTATACTTTCAAAATAACAGAAAACAAAAAAAAAAATATTTGTTTTTTTGTTTATCGCATGCACAGATTATGCCGCAGTGGTTTACATATATTTAGTCATTCTGCGGTGCTCCTAAAGTGGTCTCTAGTTTAGAATAAACTATTTCCAGAATAAAGTAAGGGCAGCTTAAAGTTTTGGCTTTGCTGAGTAACGTGAATGCAAAAAGATTGGTCAGTGTAAAGTTTCATGGTCGTATTTTGTATAGCCAGAACTATTTGCCAATTGCCATGTGCAGGTTTCTGTGTTTTACTGGCCACGAGTCTCAAATGTGACTTTCCAAAGAGCCACATCATTAACTAGAAGCTAAAATTAATATTTTAATGTTTGTCTGTGTGCTCTTAATTGGCCTGGCAGCATGAGGGAATCATTTAGCCAAACTCAGAAACTAACAGTGGAGATGCTTTCTAATCGCCAAGTCAACAGGCTTTGATTACATAAATTAAGCAGTTAATTTGAGCCTGCTCCCATTTGCTTTCTTAAATGGATAACAAACGTCTGGGCTTTGCTCAGGCTGCTCAGAGAACTTGCTTTTTGTGCTCAAGCAGCATGGCCTAAAAACAAACTACTTTTCATTTGATACTAATTTTATGGGTCTTGTGGTCGATAATCTCTTTGTTTGAAACCATATAGAGTTTCTAAGGACAACAGAGTTGTCTGTGACAGCACTAGACCTCAATGGTAGCACAGCTAACCCTCCCAGCACAGCTTGCCAGTTTGTATTGTGATTGTCAGATATTTGGGCGCTTCATCAAAGTTTGAGTAATGCCGTATATTGCCACGAAAAAGCCTATGGTGAATGAAATTAGGAATTGCTATTAACACTTTGTGAGTAGAACAGATACAGCAGTTGCTGCTGATCCTCCCTCATCCCTTTGTTGTGTTCAGAAATGATTCCACATAAATAAATAACGCCGGTCTGTGGCTAATCTTTTAGTGTACTGCCATGTGTTTCCACCACATTTTAAAGTTTTGAATAATGTATTTATTATTATTATTATTATTAATAATAAAAAAAAAAATAAGAATGACCTGTTTCTTTTATACCTGTTATGGTGGCAACTGATCGACTTTGAAAGTTTTAATTGTCTCTTATAACAGGGGTTCTCAAACTCAATCCTCAGAATCCCAAACAGTTCATGTTTTCCATGTGACCTGTGGATCTTTAAAATGTGACTGATGGTGATACACCTGGTAGGTGACCTGGAAAATGTGGACTGTTTGAGGTCCTGAGTCCAAGACCCAATGTCTTCATTTGATATCTATAGAACAGTAGAAGTGCATTTCCAATTGTGCTAAGTTCTATGTTCACTCTGGTTGGACTCTTAAGGGGAATTGTGATTTGGGCGCTTTGTGCCCGATGGAACAGTTAAATTGTTGCTCCGATTAGGCATGCATAACAGTTACGAGATAGTCGAACCATGCAGTCTAGATCGACTATTACGGGGTCAACCAAACTTGGTTGAAGGTGTCTAGTTAGTTGACTGCATCCAGATCTACAGTGACAAGTGTTAGACGCAAGCATTATATGTACACAGTGTCCCCTCGCATGGGTAACTGTGCTTCCCATGCTTTGAACATGGTGCCTCGTTACTATCGGCACACTATTGTGTTGGTCTGATCTGTAGGTGTGTGCCAGCGGTGAAGCACCGGGATTTTACATGGGATAAATGGCGTGTCATTTATCCCATGTAAAAAAGGGCACATCAAGTGCCAAATCGTAGTGAGCTCTCCTGGGCAGCTGCCGGGGGAGCTCAAGGGAAAATGTATGGGGGCCTTAAGGGGCATAGTCAATAGACCATGTTATATAATTATTTCCTGCAGTGTGAGGTATTTCAGCTAGACGCAGGGTTTTTGCTATTTATTTGGGTCTGAGCATTATCTAGGAGATGATATGTAAAGAAGTAGCACTTACTTGGGTAGCAAACGTGTTCTTCTCACATGTAATCTGCTGTAAGGAGTCATGCTACACTACATGTGCATTTTCATTTACTAGCAACATTTTGTTAAATTTCCCATTGCCAAAACCAGATCCCAGACAAAATAGTTTATTTACTAAATCTTAGAGAGCGATAAAGTACCAGCCAATTGACTACTGTCATTCTGTAACATTACAGTTAGGAGCTGAATGGCTGGTACTTTATCTCTCTTCATGGCTTAAGGCTTATACACACTGGGCGATTTTGCCCAGTGTGAATGGACAGAGATGATGTTAAAAAAGCTGGCCTGAAAATTGCTCGGTACACTGATTTTTACAGGGGGTGGACGACTTTCCATAGCAGGACGCTAAGGAAAGCCATCCACCTCGTCACTCATCTCACCAGCAGATAAGCGGTGGGGCGCGCATCACCGCTCATCGCTGGCTAGTAGTTAGATCCCTTAGAAAATGCCCTGAAATCGCTCTGTGTGTAAGCCCCATTAGATTATTGCCTATCATTTCTTGCCTAGCTCATGAAAGATAAACAGTTGTTTTTTGTTTCAGTGCATTTTTGTGCACCCTTTTTTGGAAAATATGCCCCATTAGATCTTAAAATGGAAACTGATTATCCTATAAAGAAATTACATTATTTTAATCCAAGATGTGCTTTACATAAGAAACGAGTGCAGACAGATGTACACTCCAGTAATATGTGCAGTATATGGAAGGAACAAACAGATTCTAATTTCATGCTGTCGCTTAGCAGGCAGGTGTTCGGTGTACATGCAGAGTTCAGTGTATATGTAAAGGATGTAACGAGTGACACGTGAAGAACATAAAAACAAGTTTTCGCCTGTAGGATCTCATGTGTTTAATTATGAATGCTGCAAAATATTCCCAAAATGGTAAATCTTTTATATTGCACAGAATTGACAGCTTAATGTGCAGAAAAGTTTGTCTAAATATAAAACATTATGTCCAATAGTGTGTCATTTGTATGTTCTCCACATGTTGGTTTGTGTTCCCTCCTGCCCTCCATAAACATACCTTGTAAGCTAATTGGTTTTGGAGAAAAAATGTTCAGTGTGTTTGTGTGTAAAGCTGGGTACACCACTATAGACCTATCTGCCCAGTCTGTCTGGTGGTAACATAAAACTGGTTATGTATTGGGAATATATGACATTCAACCATGTGCTCCGAAATGCTGCAAAATGGACAAAAGCAATTGTTTGTATAACCTTATTAAACACATTTCCAGTTTCCAGTTTTGTCAGTTTTCCAGTATTTCAGAGCAAATGGTTAATTGTCATTTGTTCCAGTACATTACCAGATTCTTGTTCTCACCATACAAATTGGGTAGATAAATCTTCAGGTGTGTGCTCAGCTTTAGGGGATTTAGCAGTGTACAGTCACAACCCTTACAAAGGTTTTATATTATAATATGGTTCTTATCTGCCGTCAAATTTTATGTTTCTATGCTTCTAATATATTGTAATCTAAGATGTCCCCATACATCTTTGCTGCAGTCACACCAAACAGCCAATCTTGGAGAACCTTCTAGCATCTGGCATCTTTTTTTGCTTCTTTTTTTCTTTTGGCGCAAATGTGTCTTAGCCTCAAGGCAACTACTGTAGGACACACAAGGAGACTGTGGTGATTAATTTGAGATATGGAACTTTTATATCTGGATATGTACATTGTAGTAGAGGCTGCAGCCTTTCTCTCTGCTCCATATACACACACACGGCGCCATCCTATTACCCGTGATTGCTTACCATGGGTAATAGGCTTGCCGGGATCTAGCTAATTAACCCCAATAAACTTGGTGCATGCTGCGGCTTATCAGATATTTTATTCACTCCTGATGTTGAAAACAATTGGATACCCCCTGCAGTTACAGACAATATACAAAATTATCCTATATCAAAATAATGTACACTGTATCCTTTTGCATCCAGCCGCATAGCTTTGTGACAAAGATGCATTTCTGGAATAAAAACCCCAAAAACCTGACGTTGGTAGAGATGCATAGGACCTGGTGGCTCACTCATGCCGGGCATCTCACAATGAATGGCATATTGAGATTAGATGTATGCGCATGCATCTGTAGATATTTACTATCTGTTTACATATACAATATATCATTTTGCAGGTAACCATATTACTTATGGATTTTCATAAGATGTTTTATAGCTTTAGGAGCAGAACTATGATATACGTGCTGTTATAACTGTAGTCATTTATACTTTATAATATTTTTTTTTTTGTAGAATGAAATAAACGAAATACCGTTCTTTGATATCCAACTGCCATATGAAATTGCCGTCAAAATCTTTCAGTACTTGGGTAGGAGAGAGCTTGGAAGATGTGCGCAGGTTTGTATAAAGTTGTCTTTTCTAAATGTATTACTGTCACATTTATTTTAAGTACTACAGTTTGCACCTTTCTAACTGCGCTACTGTGTGTGCGTGTGTGTGGTGAGTATGTAGCAGCTGAGCACGGCCCCTGGCTTGGCGGTGATTGAATGTACAATTTTCCCAGAAGGAACACGTTTTATCTGTATGCTATATCAGTCACCAATTTTTCGTGGTTATAACTTTGTGTCTTGTTTGGTAATCCTTATTGCATACATAACACCGCTGTGATGTACTCCCAGACACTGCATAGCAGCAAATCGTGGCCATTTCACCACATTAGTTTGATATCTTTTACGGGTGATTTTAGAATTTGGAGGGGCCTCATTTTCTGTGCAAAAAAAAAAATCAACAATTTCTTTGACTTAATAAGTTCCTATAAGATTGGGTGTAATGATTTCAAATAATAAAGTAATTCATTACTTCGTAAATAATGATCAGAGGATCATATGTAAGAAACTGTTAATAAAAATATGTAAGTTAGGGATTCGGTGGCATGGTTCTACAAAATCAGGATTATCATGGAAAATAGTTTGTAAATGCCTTGTAGTTTCATATGCTGCTTGCTACTTTTTTTTTAACATGAGAGGCATTCATTGATCAAAGAGCACCGTACAGTTGGGTTATGGGGGTTGTAGGCAGCCCACAGGCATTTAGAATTAAAGCTACGAAGGGGGCAATTCCTTTTCATTTCCAATATCGCCCAAGCTTTAATCTTGGATGAATGGATTTGGTTTGAAATACCTTGGATGCGAAAACATTTAAACACCGAGTCTGCAGCTTAAATGTGCCATATCTGCAGTATAATCAGTGCTGGACTTTCTGTACAGATAATATTAATCTTTTCTTCCTCACCGAAATTATACTTTATTTTAAAGCTAGACATTTTTATGCCCTCATTCTGCTGCATGTTCATCTTTAAAATGTCTACAGTGACCTGGATGGGAGAAATTACCTTCCCTTCTTAAACTGTATAATTCATAAGAAAGTGATTATGGAAAGACAATTGGTCATAGTAGCAAGATTTTCATGTCACCGATATGTGACTTAATATTGTTTTGTCAGTTATTTCACTATATTACTTCTAGTAATTACATTGTGGTATAAATGGAATAGCTTGTGGGTTTCAGAAAGTGACAATGAGGGTATGTGCTCCGTCCTATGCTGCAAAGTATCAATGCTTGGTTCTTTGCACAGGACCCATTATGCGTCTAGGTTTTCTACGATGCAGCATGCAGGCCTGCATCAGACGGACAGTGATTGATCGTCTGATGCCGTTGAGGGGGCACAGATGGAAAAACTGAGGTTTCTCGCTGCCTTTTAGGGGAAGGGAAGAGACACCAGATCTATTTGGTTGCACTGACCTATTTACCAACCTCTGTGGTGGACAACTTGTGCGAGTGAGTGATAGGATGCCGCTTGTAATAGACACCACCTGTTGTATTATCATAAAGGTCACTGCTGCATCAGTGATCGCAACTCAATGACATCTGTGTTACACCCATTGTCTCAGTTATTTGATCTAGGAGATTTAAAGTGACAACCACCTTCATAAAAACAAATGGCTTTAAAGTTCACCGCTTATTTAATGCTGTGCATTTTCCCCAACCGGTAGTTTGTTGCTTTTAAGCTGGTTATACAATACAATGTACGACGTGTGTATCCAGTGACATCTAGCGCAACGTGGGGTGCTGTGACTAGGGATGGTCAGAAGATTGGAGAAAGGGGAACCAGTATGGCTGTCACTAGTGACATCTACCGTCGTCCTGCATGTTCAGATGACGGAGAAGGTTGCTAAAATGCGAGGCATCGCCAGCTAAAGTTGTGTACACACCGTCAGAATCACCCAAATGGTTAAGAATGTCATCCAGTGTGTATGCACCTTTACCCAATAGCTTCACAGTCTGACTAAGGTCCAGGCATTGGTTTGTGCATGATATAATATATATTTTTTTTATTTGAAATATAAAGTTAACAGTTCTCTGTAGAATTTGAGACAAACAAGTCAGTGATGCCTTTTGTAAAGCAGATAATAAAATAGCATCCTGAGACTCCAGTACAAAACATTGTTTTTCCATTCTGTTGTTTCTTTTCCTTTTTTCTTTTAATATATTTACCCGAAGCAGAAGCGCTTCTGCTCAGCTGAATGCCCCGCTGCTTTCTGAGTGTTTACTGCGAGAGATTTGAAATGAAGGGGCCTTGGGAGCTGAAAAGGACTGGACCAGTTTTAAGGAGTTGGCATCCTAATCTATACTAGTGGCCTTGGAGGGGACCTGACTGCTTAGTTAGCTATCTCGCCAAATTTCTCTCTCGAAAAACAGTAAAGCAAAGAGATGGCAGCGATCCTCTTTAGGCTTAATCACACTTCACTCCTCACGCCCAACAAACTTGCATCCTTTTCCATTTTCAATCCCTTTCTTCTCTTCCTCCCTTGTGGTTATCTGTGGCAGCATTTTGCAGAGCATCCTAGCATTTATCAGAGGGAAGTAATCCGCTTCAGCATATACATTAAGGGTTAATGTGCACAGGCAGGTATGACAGCCTCCTCAAGGCAAAATAAACCTACTGAGATGGGAGCCTCCTGATTTGCTGTAATGCAATGACAATGTTCCTCCACCATCTGTCTATACATAATGACTGCAAATGTTTAGAATAATTGTTTTTCTCCTGATTTTATACTTCAGAACGTTTCTTGGGTTTGTCTTACAGAAGGGCAGTTCAGGTTATATATGCAAATCTAGTCATCGCATTCGCACTCTATGTATGTCACAAGTATTGTAGTGTTACAGGTATTTAACATTGGGTTCATTGACTTGTTTGTTGTGTTGGTTCAGTGGCAATGAAGTTTGAGATTTTTTTCTTTTATTTATTTTTTTAAACCGCATCCATTGCCTTCGCAGCTAAATGGTTTACTTCTGTATCATTTCTTCCGTAGCATTACATAAAAAGATGTCTAATAATAATCTTCAATTACCTGTGCATTTTTGCACAAAAAATTGCAGTTGCCTATCCGAGATTGGCAACTGCATGAATATATATGCATATTCTTTTGTTTTATAGCACTTTATGCTAAAAATGTGCACATTTGGATATACCTGGATCTGAAAATAGCATATTATTGGCTCTCGATTGTCACGTTGTTATCCAATAAAAGAATTATGGAAAAATCCAAACTCATTTTGGCATTAAGAACCGAGTAATTCCGAATTCGCACTTCTCTACTATACACCTTTTCTGCTCAGGATCCTTTGTAACCATACATCCTATCTTTGCTTCATGCTTCCTAAAGCACATTGACTGTATAGTGTTTTCCTTATTTATTCCATTGGTGGTGGCTTTAATTTAAATAGTTGTTTGTATGTTGTTTTTAGTTCTATGAGAGCTAATTGCCGAAAATAGTAATACAGGTTGAGTATCCCTTATCCGAAATGCTCAGCACCACAAGCATTTTGGATAAAGGATTTTCTTGGATTTTGGAATATTTTTATTTAAATTTTTTTCCATACTTACCTAGTCCACAGGTGGTGCCTCGATGGTCCCTCGACGTCCATGGTGTCCCCCGGCGTCCATGGTGGCCTTCAGGATCTTCTTCAATGGCGTGTCCGTCCCCCCCCCCCCCCGGAAATATTCTGAAAAAACACGTTTTTTGGAATATTTTGGTTTTCGGAATACACGGATAAGGGAAACCTGACCTGTAATAGAATGCAATCAATGTCCTATTCTCTAGTTTAAGGAATGTAACGGGCTTGGAGTTAGTTTTTATTGATTAGAAATGATTAGTCTTTATTTCTTTATAGTTTTTATTATTGTATCCCCAACAGATAACAATACACTTTGGATGACTATTCAGATATATACTATACTTTTTCTAATATTACAGCAAATCTAATTTTTTGGGGTCTCCCAGGTGTGTGGATGTCATACTTACACTACATGAAAACATGAAAACATGGCACCTGTTTAGAGATATTACCGGGAAATTTACTAAGATTGGAGTTCTATTTCACATGGGATGTTGCTAAGATAATAGATAGAATCTGGCTGCCCATAGCAACAGCCCATGTAAAGTAGCATTCTCATCTTAGTAAGTTTCCCCCTTTAGTGTGCTAAGTATTACTGTATTAAATGGCAACCTTTACTTTTAATAACAATTCTTTGGGACACACACACCTCTAACATCCCTTATTTAACACGGTATTAATATTTATATATTCGTACCTCTGCTGATCAGCCTTGGCATTGAACGGTTCACTGTGGCAGGAGAGGTCCAACCTTATTTAAAGCCTCAGAGGTGCTATTTGATGTCTTCTCTGCTACAAGGAGAGCTGAGCAATGCCGGAGGTGAGCAGCAGAGGTCTTGCTAATGTATGCATTGGTTTCTGGGACCTGGCTAAATGAAATTAACTATCAATACAAAAAAAGATTTGATACAGGATTTATTTCAAATGGTATTAAATCTATACACAAAGAACTAATTTGCAGCTTTCTAATTAACTATTTTACGAAGCAAATCATTAAACATTATTTTCACCATGTCTACTAAACACTTTTCCATACTCTCCATCACTTTTGTATTTCTGTAAAATACCCATTTCCTGGCTCCTGAAACCCCCACATGTCCTTGTGCTTTCTTTTTTCCTGTATTAGAAAAAACTTTACATATAATGAGAAAAAGAAAACATGCATGCTTATTTACGTGTCTAGTATGACATTCTTTTGTTTAGTTTGGGGGATTGTATAATGTGTATAATTCTATTTGAAACCTTCTATAAACCTGAAGTGTCTCAGGAGCTGATAAAGCTGACAGGATGCCAGTGGCTTTTTATCCACCGTACACAAGAAATCTCAGTGGTGCCATGAACTGTAATGCTGCAGAGGGTTTTATTAGAGGCTTCTTACAGCTGAGCCTGGTTCTGTAAGGCTCTTAAAGGGTAGCTCCCTGCCAATTCATGTGCATTAAGTTATAACCAACATACATCAGGGTTTTGCTGGTTAACTGTTCTACCCAAGTTTCTCGGAAGGATTATGTAATGGTAACTATGTCCATTCCCTCTAGTGCTTTATTACCTTGATTGAAAATCCATAGTATGGAGGCAGCAAAAAAGTTTTTGTTGCACTGTTTGACCTACTGTACTCCCTACTGGACGGAATAAATGCTAAGCTATATTCTGTATCCATGAGTAATAAAAATTAGAGACTGGTATACAGGTATTGTGGTAATGAGGATTCGCAATAGCAAACAAGTTCCCTGTCTCTCTTCCTTGGCCAGGAGTGATGGCTAACCTTGACACTCCAGCTGTTGTTGAACTACACATCCCTGCTACAGTTTTACTATTTGAACATACTAAAACTGATGCAGGGCATGCTGGTATGTGTAGTTCAACAACAGCTGGAGCGTCAAGGTAATATAAAGTGTATTTTTGAGACCCATCTGCTGTGTACAGAGCATAGAAGTATTTTGTAAGGTAGTTTGCATTTGACATGCAATTTTATTAACATGCACATGGTCACTCAACCATGTTTGAATATCTAGTTGCCACGCAGTTGCATCCATTGAGCTGCAAGTGAGTTGCACACGTGCACTCTGGTATTGGAGTATGTGCTAAAAACCACTTGTGTGCAGTCTTCATACCAGCTACCGTTTGTATTATATGTAGCAAGCATTTTTATTTTTTCCTTAATCCCCATTTAACATCTGGAGGTTGTAGTCTTTTTCTTGCATTTTTCGCCTTGTAGAGGAATTAAACAGTTGATTTGTGTAAATATGACCTTTTGTAAATATCATTTACTAGGTACAGTAAACAAGTTTTTCCATGTACAATTCTAGATACAGGGTAAGGACATGTACGATGATCTGAGCAAATTGCCTCACAAGGAGCTTGCTGTATCCACCCCATCCACATTTTATCTGCTTATAGAATATTGCAATATTTCCCAATTTTGTAACTTTACCACAGTGCATTTTTGTTACTTTACATTTACAAAGCAAGGAGTTCGACCGAAAAAGCAGAAGCCATAATGGACAGTGTTTCCGACTGTCTCTGCTCAATAGAAGCCACTTTGAAAAAATCCATTATTACAGATTGTCTTGGGTTTCTTCTATTCTGACAAGATATGATTATTGTATTACAAATATTTCCAAGAAAACAAATCTTTTTCCTAGCAGCCCTCATAGAGCTAAAAACAGCCAATGATCCTCTGCTGTGCTCCATGTACAGGCCAGTCTCATTGAGACCGCTTGCTACTTTGCTTTGTAATAAGAGGAGATCCATTGGTAATTACTCATTTAGATGACTTGCTGTATGAAGAACTAACTTTTCAACAATGCTCATGTGAAATTATTACACTGGATTTATTTGACCTTGGTTCTCCATCTTGGACTCCAATCTTGCTTGCTAGTTTGGATCCTTGGTTTTGAATACTATATTTGGATCAGTAGTGAATTTTCTATTAAGCATGTGCCTAGGAGTGGTGCTTAGATGCTTGTATTGGCACTGTAAGGGCTAGACGAAACCCTGCACGGCCAAGAAGCCGTGCCTCACACAGAAGTTTAAAATGGTGGGGATGGCCACAGCCCGGCAGCCGTCCTTTCCAGTGGTGGGATCCGGCTGCAACCGGGCGGCCAGGTCGTCCCGTGTGAATGGACACAATCCATGTCCATTATTAACTACTGTGTGCGGTATGGCTTTTGGCCCTGCGGGGTTTAGCCGGACGACAGGAGCCGGCACGTGTGAAATAGCCCTAAGACCAAATGTACCAGTAACTGCAACATATTTCCACTGTACTGTACCACATGCCATTTTGAATGGAGTGTAAATTGGCAGTACATGCACATGATGCCCCTGTAAACTGTCATACGAAGTAAAGTAAATCTTTACAGTGTAAGCTCTTATGAGCAGGGCCCTCTTCCCTTGTGTGCTTTTCCTCCTTTTTCTTAATCCATCTTTGGCACCAAATCCTGCGGTTTACTGCCACAATGATACTTATTCCGGTGTCCTCTGCTGATGGAATTATGTTTATTTACCCTGTACTTATTCTTTATTGTATTCAACTCATTATTTTGCTTATTTTTTTATGTACTCTGTAATTGGGTGCTGGGGATCCCTTGTGGTGTGATATAAATAAAGGATTAAAATAATAATAAATATATATATATATATATATATAAACAATAAAAAAATGTCATAATGTTTTTTTTATTATTTTATTAAATTGCTATTATTAAATGAGGGCTTATAACTAATCAATGAAAATGTTAAAATTAGGCCAGAGGGCAGAGGGTGGGTGCCGCTTCTGTTGTGCCTATGGCTGCCCTCATCGCTAAATCTGCCCCAGATAGAAATAGGACCTTTGTGTACATAATGTCACTACAGTAGATTTGCGGGGTGTGTGTGTGTGTAAAATAAGAACGTTTACATTCTTTACTCGCTCCAAGTTCATACTATTCATAGTGTATATTTGCACTGCACTGTTGCTGCCCAGTTACTGCGAAATGCAAATTTCATGGAGGGATCCTCCCAGGATGTGTCCATCTCAGAATCCTATGAAAATACACTAAGATTCATAGACTAGACACAGCACATGTACAGTATGCAAGGATTTGCCGGATGCAGCTGTGTACAAGATTGTGTGAGATTAATGCTTGGCATAAAGATTTACTTGTTTTCAATACGAGACTTAGTGCCAGTTACATTAAAGAAGGTATGTAATTTTGTGTCTGAACCCAAACCATGTTGCTATGCAAGGGAAGCAAATATGTTTATATTGTTTCTCTGCAGAGTAAATACTGGCTGCTTTTGCATGTAGTCCACAGATGCTAGACCGCTTTATTTGTACATGGAAATTTAGGTTTCAGTATGAACATACCCCACCAAAATCTAAAGGCCCTATACACTAGTCCGATTTGGGCCGATTACAATTAAATTGGTTGAAAAGTGACTAAATTGGATGTGTTTGAAATAACAGAGAGTGTATGTGCAGCCGTCAGGTGCACGATGCGGGTCCTTTTTAGCACCTGCAATTTATTGCATCCGACTTCCCTTGAACTCCCCCCGGCAGCTCCTTTTTACATGAGAGAAATGGCAGATCGAGTGGCAAGTAGGAGGCAAGTGTCTGTACCTCAGACAAGTCGGACCAGTGTAGTGCGCATCTTACACTTGTCCCACCTGCAGTGTGACATGGATTTGCCCTTTTGCTTTTTTGCTTTGCTAACAAAGCTGAATCACGTCCCTTGTTATTCTCTCTTAATGTTGCAAAGACTAAATGGTTGAACAGTCTTTTGGAACAAAAGTCTGTTCTGAGATAATTAATGATGATTGAATTAAATCAACTGTTTATTTGCTTATCTGTAATTCTCTTAATGTTCCTTTAGGTGAGCAAGGCATGGAAGGTTCTTGCCGAAGACGAGCTTTTGTGGTATCGTGTGTGCCAAATGGAAGGGTACATGACTGACAGTGAAGTTACGTCCTGCTTTTCTTGGAAGGAAGCTATGAGAGAAAGATGCACTCAGGAGAGCATGCTGAGGACAAACTGGAAGGTACCATGCCCACTGTGTACGCAGTTCTATTCCAGCTTTACGCACGCATATCAAATCTCTTGCTGAGCCAACCTGCTATCCCTGCTGACATTGCTAGATAAATAAGGCATTTGTTTGTTGATTTATATAAATTGTTATTCATCTTTTTAACGAGATTTTTTTATTTAGTAGTGTAAATATATCCTCTATAAATGATCTTGCACAGAAAGTTTACAAAGTAATGCAGGTATGTACACTACTGTTCAAAAGTTTGGTGTCACCTAGACAATTGAATGTTTCGCATAAAAACTGACTTATTTATCAAATGAGTTGCAAAATTAATAGAACATATATTCAAGACATTAGCAAGGATTTTTATTTGAAATAATAATTGTATAATTCAAACTGGAGCACCTCACACAAGTTGGATTGGCTTGATGGGCACTTCTTACGTACCATATGGTCAAGCTGCTCCCAAAACAGCTCAATGGGGTTGAGGTCTGGTGACTGTGTTGACCACTTCATTACAGACAGAACACCAGCTTCCTGCTTATTTTCTAAATAGTTCTTGCATAATTTGGTGGTGTGCTTTGGGTCATTGGCCATTTTTGAGGAGGATATTTACCTTGTACATATCTCCCACTTTACCAGCACCAAAGCAGCCCCAGACCATCATATTACCTCCACTATGCTTGACAGATGGTGTTAGGCACTCTTCCAGCAGAGTTTTACTTGTTCTGCATCTCAAAAATGTTCTGTGTGATCCAAACACCTCAAACTTTGATTCGTCTGTCCAATGTCTGTTCTTTTGCCCATATTAATCTTTTCCTTTTATTGGCCAGTCTCAGGTATTGCATTTTCTTTGCCACTCTGCCTAGAAGGACAGCATCCCGAGTCGCCTCTTCACTGTAGATGTTGACAATGGGGTTTTACGGTTACTATTTAATAAAGCTGCCAGTTGAGGAACTGTGAGGCATCTATTTCTCAAGCTAGAGACTCTGATGTACTTGTCTTCTTGCTCCATTGTTGATTGGTGCCTCCCAGTTCTTTCTATTCTGGTCAGAGCCTGTTTGTGCTGTTCGCTGAATGGAGTAGTACACAATGTTGTAGGAAATGTTCAGTTTCTTGGCAATTTCTCTCATGGAATAGCTTTCATTTATGAGTTTCACATGAAAGTTCTCTTTCTGGCCATTTAGAGTGTATAATAGTGTATAATACTCAACTAGCTCAAAGGAAGGCCTGCTTTATAGCTGCTCTAACGAGCAAACCCATTTTCAGCTGTGCTAATGTAATTGAACAATGGTTTTCTAATCATCCATTATCCAACGCGATTAGCAAATACAATGTATCATTAGAACACTGGGGTGATGGTTGGTGGAAATGGGCCTCTATACACCTATGTAGGTATTCCTTTAAAAAAACAGACATTTGCAGTTAGTATAGTCATTTACCACATTAACAATGTATACAGTGTATTTCTGATTTAATTTAATGTTCTATTAATTGGATGTATATATGTATGTGTGTGTGTGTGTGTGTGTGTGTGTGTGTGTGTGTGTATGTGTATATATATATATATATATATATATATATATATATATATATAATTTCTTCTGTGTTGATTTGCAAGGCACCGTATTGCTGTTCCATGGGCCGCATACGTAAACCCACGACCTACAAGTTAGACATTAACATTACTTTTAAACCAAAGGGTATTTACAGTAATGAACATATCACTTGTAAGCATGAGTTGAGCTCTGGGCATCTTCATGCTGAAAAGAAAAAGGCCTTTCCAAAACTGGTGCAACAAAGTGGAAGCACACCATCTCTCCAATGGCTTTGAGTGTTGTTGCATCAGTATTTTCCTTGACCGGAAATTAAGCTATGCACACACTATATAATCAATATATCTTTTACATCATTTAGTATCTAAACTCTCTTTCCCGCCCATGGTTCATTAAACCGTCTCATCAAGTGGCATAACCAAGTAATGCAATTTAATTATACAGTACTCTGTACAATCTGCGGTAACATTCTGCATGTAACATCACCATATCAGCCGTGGAATTGTCCAATTAGAAGTGCAGCACATCCAGTGGGATTATTCAATGGACGATGGCCGGGAATTATGGATTTGGGTGTACACGTGTTAAACAATGTCTATGGTAGATGGTTGCAATCCCTGTCTGCACAGTATATTGGACAAGAGATCATAAAGCATGATTGCTGATATTGCACAGTTAATGTGATGTCTGAACAGCAGACTACAGCCTCAGCTGTGAACTTAATCTTTACTAAAAGTATTCATCCTCCGACATAGTGGAATACATATACCTTTTAATTGTTTCTGTAAGCATTGAGTCACCAATTACTTTTCAATGCATAATTACACTTTTGTTCATTTGTTTGGTCCGGAAATTAAACCATGCTAAACTATTCCTCTTTTCATACAAGTATAGTTTCACTTGAACAGAAAGTTTCTAGTTAATGTTAATGGTCATTTGAAGATTGCAATTATTAGCATTAAATAACACAATTTTCTCCCCAAATAACAGTAAAAAAAAAGTTTAATCCAATCAGCCACTCAGTATGTTGTCTTGACGTCACGTCTGGGCGCACATTTGTATTTGACATAGGCCCCTGTAGGCAGTGGACCTTATTCAGCGATGTTTTGGTAATGCGCATTTCTGTGCATTTGCATACGCTGGGAGTGAACAGGCACGGCAAACTGGAAGTTTGCCATCCCATTCGTACACACCAATGTGGACATGCCCATGGGAACGCCCAGCATTTCATGGATGTTCTTATGAAAATTCTAGGCTTTCCCATGGAAATTCAGCAGTGACACGGCTGCAAGGGGTGGACAGCTAACATCACCGGATGTCAGCTGCACGCCCTGTTCCCATACAGGGCGCATGCAAAACTAAGACACCTGAGCGTGTCTTAGTTCTGCGTGTACGTTCAATATCATTCGATGGTTGGCAACCATCGAATGATTTGGTCCACACACACATGGCTGTGAAGGGATGTTTATGCAAAACATCCCTTCGCAGCTGTGCAGGGACCTGGCAGAGAGAGGAAAGGAGGGGGGGGGGGAGCGGGCGGCATTGCGGGTGGCTTCAAAACCACATGCAGCACTGCGAAATTCGCAGCGCTGCGTGTGAGCCAGAATAACCTCCAGTGTCCGGGTGGACAGCACACGCAGCCAGATGCGCCAATATGCCAGTGGTTGTGCTGCAGTGTCGGCATGATCTGTCTGTGAACAACAATGTTTACAGATCCATTGGGTGTACACATTCGCTTACCCGGTAGCAACAAATTGCCCGTTTGCTTTATCACATGTAATTCGGCCCAGTGTGTACCCAGCTTACAGCTAAGTGTACATTTCCACACATGGCTAGCTCATGATTGCTTATTTGTTTAATAAATAATGACTGTAAATTCTACTATTTTGGGGAATTTATAATTTGTGATTTTATTAATAATGTTTTAGGACTTGTTGAGGATTACATAATTATTTAGAATGTAAAACACTTATGTTGTATAACTGTCTGACACTAGTCCTATATCTTGATATTTGTTTGGTGTGTCTATATTTTGGTCTCTCAGATGATATTAGGCCCCCTGTGGTTCGTCTGATAAACTTTTATATTAGTGAGTTTGCCTTTATTCATGCAGGTAAGCCGAGAGAATAAGTACAAGTGTGACGGCGCTGACATTCTGTTCATGGGTTTCTATTTGATTAGGGTTTTTTTCCCCTCCAATATGAAGATGTTCGTTTTTTTCTATGGCCTCTGCGAGGCGACTCAGGTCGCGTTATATTCCTGTCCAGCACACTTTGTCTCGAAACTCTTAAAATAGGCTAATAAATGCACTTTCTAAAAACACATTTCACACCCGCAGGGACCGTCAGATATTGGCAGAGCCTAACACATGTTCTGCATAATGTGATTTTGTTCCCAATGAAGCATTAAGCAGATCCCACATCAAGTGTTGCCAATTTCTAGCCACTCCCCAGGGACATGTGATTGTATTAGCGAGAATTTATTAATATTTCATTAAAATTTTATGAAGGGTTTTTTTTCCCTCTACTTTTCTTATCAGAGGATTGCTCGGAGGAGGGTTTTTAAGTGATTCAGCTTTGATGTTGGGAATTATTGTATTGAAGATAAAAACTAGAGAACCCTTATTACTGTTATGTTCACATATGTTTTAACAGCAGGTTGGATAGCATGCTTATTCTGTGCGAATCCTGCCTCAAGTCACAAAGGGTAGGAAGAGATTATGGAAAGTTGAAATTGAAAATGGATTATTTCAATTAAGTGGCTTGTACAGGCTACGCAACCAGTTTCAGCCTGTAAATCTAGCATCTGGTAATTTGCGAAAATGGCAGCATCTCTTATAGATAGCTGACTTGTCTCCATGTATCTGTCCATTTCAATCAGTGTCGTACCGTTCACAAGGATGTTTAGAATATTTTATATCTCATTGTTAGACCAGGTAAAGATTGCAACTCCAACTTTATTTTTAGGCCTGGCCATCTTGGGTTAAGACAGCCATCTTGTCAGCTGTGTAAGTGTTCATGAGATACAGTAGCAGCCTGTGAATTCTCTGTGAAGTCTTGAAGTACCTATTGTAATCCATTTTGGTACTGATCACACATCTCGTGTGTGTGTGTGTGTGTGTGTGTGTGTGTGTATGCATCTATCTAAAGTGAAAGGGTTATTTAACTTGGTCTAATTGTTGCATAAATAACTTTTATTTATATTCACCATATTAAATAATTACTGATATTTTTAGCAAAAATTAGGCAACTGATTGGTATTTGCGTGTATGGTATGACTAAGAGCCTATTTATTTCTCTCCATGGCTTAGTAAAGTACTGCCCAATTGGCCCCTAACTGTCATTTCTCAAACAACCCGTAACATGCCAGTTAGAAGTTGATTGGCTGGTTCTTTATTAAGCCACTTTATCTCTTTGGAAGGCTTAGTAATTAGACCCCATAGTTTGTTACTAAGGTTATTTGTAGTCACTACACCTTTATTATTTAGCATTAAGCTAGTCCTCTTGCATTTTGTTTATCCAGTATGATGCAGTACAGCTTAGCTTTCCATCTACGAAGTGCCTTGGTAGGAGCATTCCTTCATATAATGTATGTTCATTCAACAAGTCCAGTATGTTTTATCACAATCCTGCTATGGTGAAGAGAACGGGTGCATTGATGTGTATGAAGTCAAGGCAGTGATGACTTGAATTAGATAGATAAAATCTGTACTTTGGAATAGCACGGCGCCTGGCTACGCTACGTTTTCAGCGTAGGCTAAGCTACACTGTCAGCGTAGCCCAACGGCTGCCTAGCGTAGTGACTCCGCAGCAGCCCAACAGCTGCCTAGCATATTTAGCGTAGTGACAGCCCAACGGCTGCCTAGTGTAGTTAGCGTAGTGACTCCGCGGCAGCCCGGCTCTGTTCATGGCTCTGTCCCCGGCGGCCATGGCAAGCCTAGTGAGCGCCTCTCACACAGCGCCGGTAACCGCCAGATCCCCTGCGCTGGCAAATGCCGGCGGAGAGGGGATCATGTGGGCGCCAGCGGAGAGGCGCTCCATCTGTCTGAGACGCAGGTGCATCTCAGATGCTCCTGCGTCTCAGTAATTATTGCAGCAGGGAACGGCAACCCTTCCCGTGTCCGCTTCAGGGAGACGGGGCTAGGGGGTTCGGTACCACATGCGTCTCGTGCACAAAGAGGGTATGCGGGCGCAAGTGCGTCTTAAAGGAGGTATTTGCCGGTGCTTCATGTTACATACTGGCAAATGCCTCCTATTCAAACCCCCACTATCCACGCCAGCCCAAAGTGTGGTGAGCGGACGCATTACGTGTCCCCCCGACCTGTTCATACCACCCACTATCCACGTCGGCGAGCACAGCGGGGGGAAGCAGAATACATGTAATACATGTTGCCACGCTTCGGTCTCGTTGGCTTGCTGCGCTCGCCACACTTTATTAACATCACCTCCACACCGACGTGGATAGAGGGGGGTATGAACAGGTTGGGGGGACACGTAATGTGTGCCCTCACGGGGCTCACTGCGCTCGCCACACTTTATTAACATCACCTCCACACCGACGTGGATAGTGGGGGGGTATGAACAGGTCAGGGGGATACGTAATGTGTGCCCTCACGGGGCTCGATGCGCTCGCCACGCTTTGGGCTGCCGTGGATAGTGGAGGTGTTTCAGGAACACATTCACACCTGCCATATCATATATCTGAGACAGTAATGACGACATGTGATAACTGATAACTGGATTTTAGTGCATAATAAAGAAGAAGAAAAACCACTTAAAGTACAATAATATGAAATAACAAGACAAAGAAAATAATAAAACCGTTATTCTTCAGTTCCTGCATTCACGGAAACTGCAGCTGAAGTTGACACAGTTGTGTCTGCATCTGTGTCGTCTGCTTTGTCAGCCTTTGGGAGCAGAGTTAGGGCATATAGAATCCACTGCCGACAGTTTTTCGCCAAATAAATTCCTGAAGATAGGAGTCCAGATTTTGGGGCGCTGTGCCCCTTCCACTTACTGGTGGTTTATCACTCTTCATTTTATCACTTTTCAAGCTTAGTACATCTGTCCCTCTATCACCCTTGCATTTATCTCTTGTTAAGGCTTAATACATCTGCCCTATTGTCTTGCTATGTATTTTTAAATCTAAACTGAAACCCACACAGCAGCTTCTGTAGCTGGCACTGTGACTGTGCTTATTGCTCTATACATTTACCTATTTTGTCTGTTTCCATCTCATTACATTGTAAATTCCTTGAACAAGGATCTCCTTCCTATTGAATTCAAGTGTCCAAACTGGCTGATGCTTCAAGTTTTATTCATGTTTGCCAAATACGTTATGAAGTACCACATTTTCTATACTATGAATAGAGTAATACATATTATTACAATTTATGGTACTTGTGAGTTATCTGGGCGTCCGATTTGGGTACTTACGATTTGCATGCGATTTGCATGCGATATCGCATACGATATCGCATGCGATATCGCATGCGATTTACGATTTGCATGCGATTTAGCATGCGATTTGCATAAGATTTGCTATTCATTTCATTACCCCACTATCCCCAAAGTGTGTCTATCAACGTGAACCCGAAGCGTGGCGAGCGCAGCGAGCCCGCGAGGGGCGGCGTTACGCGTCCTCCGACCTTTTCATGCCCTACTATCCACTAGGGCGTGGAGTGAGAATAGAATAGTGTGGCGAGCGCAGCGAGCCACCGAGCCCGAAGCGTGGCGAGCGCAGCGAGCCCCGCGAGGGGACGCAGACACCTGTGAAGCCCGCAAGGGTACGCGGATACCTGTGAAGGTGTCCGCGTCCCCTCGCGGGGCTCGCTGCGCTCGCCACGCTTCGGGCTCGGTGGCTCGCTGCGCTCGCCACACTATTCTATTCTCACTCCACGCCCTAGTGGATAGTAGGGCATGAAAAGGTCGGAGGACACGTACCGCCGCCCCTCGCGGGCTCGCTGCGCTCGCCACGCTTCGGGTTCACGTTGATAGACACACTTTGGGGATAGTGAGGTAATGAAATGAATAGCAAATCTTATGCAAATCGCATGCTAAATCGCATGCAAATCGCAAATCGCATGCGATATCGCATGCGATATCGCATGCGATCTAGTACCAAAATCGGACGCCCAGATAACTCACAAGTACCCAATTTATTAAGCTTCCAAAAGTGTACACCGCATTATTCATGGGGAAAACACAAAAGCAAGTAACAGCATGAGTAGGAATCAGAACAGCTAATCATTTCATAAGTATGTGATGTGGACACATGACATGCACAGGAGGGATGAGTACAAGGGTAATGGTAAGGCAGCTCTCTGTGGTTGAGAGCAAGAGGCAGTGGTAGGGTTCCCCCCTTTTAACATTCATTCCCTGCAAGTGCCATTATACACATTTTGCAACCTTATTGCACATCTACATCATAGATTCTATTGAATGACACCTGAACCATCACAATCAGTCTTGTCATTTTGATGTAATTGCTCTCCCACAAAAATTAGATACCAAAGGAAAGGATGTACAGATCAATGATGAAGGAGAAGGGCCTTAGGCAGATACATATATAGAATGAAGAATTGCTAAGCTAAAAGTTTACCACTGTGATGAAACTACCCTTTTTTATACATAATTGTCCATTACAGTTGTGTCTCCCATATCTGAAATGCTTGGACCCAGAAGTATTTTGGATTTTAGATTTTTCTGTATTTTGAAATCTTAGCATACTATTATGTTTCTTACATACATAGCTTGAAGGCCATTTTGTACGATACATTTAATAATTTTGTTCATAAAGCAAATTTTGTGTGCATTGAAACATCTGAAAGGGTCATTATCTCCGTCACGCTCAAAAAATGTTGGTATTCATTATATTTTTGATATTGGAAAATCAACCCATATTAATACAAGTCATAATACTATTTACTGAATTGTAAACTAATATAGATCGAACGTTTCCATTTTTGTCTGTTTCAGAACCGCATTGGTGCTGTTACTCAGCTGCATTATGAACTGGGGAAGGTGCTTTGTGATGTTCATGCATCTGATGGCGTGGTCCTAGCTGGGTAAGTGCAGTGACAGGTAGTAAAATTTGATTGTTGGGGAAAGTCTCATAAGCTAAGGCTGGCTACACATCAGAACTATGGCCATTTGTTCCCGATGGTCGGGCCGAATTCCCTTTGGCCCGGACCATGCTGTTTAGCCGTACACTATAATGAACGACAAAGCTATACCTTGTTCTGTACTCCATTACAGGGAACCATCTGAGCATATGATATCTTCTGTTTAACAGCCGACTAAACAATGTCACTTGTGCAGGAGTGCGCAACTGTGTGTACATACCAGACAATGTGTACGGTTTGTTACAAAATGGTAAATCATACCGAAATCACTCTAGTGTGCACCCTACCTAAGAAAAGTAGTAGAAAACCATTTTATGTCTGGTACTGTGAAATACAGGAAGGTTCCACAGTGTGTGTAAGAGTTAATAGAGATACTTCTTGTACAACTAAACACACATCTGTTGCAACTTTTTTTTATATAACTTAATTTGCTCAGTCGTCCATTAAATGGTATTAGTCAAACTTTCATGTGTTATTGGAGGAATTCATTTGTGGTATAATGGGTTCGTTCACGCTAAAGGTCAGTTGTGTAGATTTGTGACTTATGTAACTGCATGACTTGATTATATACTGTACTTAAAATATTTGATGTCTTGCAAGTATGCGTTCCCCAAGCTGCAGTTTTCCACAGCGAAACGGTTTTAGGTGGGTATTCACATTTCGACAAAACCTATTCATTCTCCCACCGTCTGAAATGTTCCGACAGTCGGAGTGCATTGTAGAAAACTGGTGCAGATTTAATAATTTAGCTTCTGTTTTGGACAATGCAGATTTGTCTTTTAACAAAGTCAGATCTGCACAGGGAAATGCGGCTGAAAACAGACAAATTAATCGGTATGTGCCGATATTTTTTTTTAATACTTGTTCATACTTTTACAAGGAACTTGGACGCTGATTGGCCATGGTAAAGTGTGCCGAGCACAGCGACAGTGGAGCAAGGCAACTGGTCCAAAGCATGGTGAGCATGTCGACATCTGCATGCTAAGGTGTCGACATTTTCATCCAAAAAAAAAGGGAAAACCTCATGTTGACCTTTTTGCAGTGTGTTATGGAAATAGTGGTGGCTATGGTTATGCACCAGACTCTGTTTCATTTACAACCCGGTGCTTTTGGATTAGGTTTGTATCCAATGTTTAAAAGGGCATTAAATTAAGTAGCAAGAGATGGCTGGTAAAAGCATTGCCCTTAAATATTGGATGACCTTTTACCGTATTTACATTTTTGACCATATATACCATTTATTTACTATGTGGTCATATATTCACTATGTGGTCTAGGTTTGCTTTTTCTGTTTTGCTATAATAATTTTATATTTATTATTTTCAAAAAGAATATCAGAATGTTTTTGTCTAAAGCCCCATACACACGGGGCAACCTGGCTCTCTTGCTGTGCAACGTGCATAAGCACAATCGCTCAGCACACATCGGGGGACACCCGCGATGCTGTATGCGGAGCGCGGCTTTGCCTATTTTTTATATGCAAAGCCCTCCGAGCTAGCAGGAAAGCCGGTGCAAGCACTGGCTTTCCCTGTGGGTGATAGTAAAACCAGAACCTTGAACATTAGTCAAAGCTGCTGTTGTAACAGAACCGGTTGCTGGCAGAGGTTTTGTGGTGCTGAACTATGCATAGAAGAGAAGTATGACTAGGTTTTACTACTAAAACTCAATTAAAAAAAGGAGTTAGATTAGAGAAATGAATGACTGAACTCAAGAATGCGATTTAATCGGTACGTACACAGAGGGCCGAAATGTGTCTTTCTCTTATTTGGCAAATGTCAACGTTTACTACTCACTTCTTGACAGGTACTGCCATATGGTAGATGTCACAGCTAATGACGTCTCGGCAGTTGCCTCTTATGATTGGCACTGTAGTGACAAAACAATATTCACAGTTGTCTGTTTGCAGGAACCATAACATGCATTCTGGCCCCATTCTGGTATCTGAGGAGAACGGGTCCACATTTACATCCGCATTTGTGTTACTCTTATAACATTTCACACAGATTTTATTTGTAGAAGTTTCTATATTACTTCAGTGTATTAAAAATAAAATGCAAAGTTACTGTTCGTACCACTGACTTATTGATTTAGAACCTGCATGTATAAATTCCCTCTATCTCTCCAGGAATCTTGCACAGCACTTTGCTTTGTTCAATTAACCAGGGTCCAGCTGCCTTAGCTATAGAGAACAATTGCAGCTACTTAATGATAACCTAACTACCTATTGCTTTTACAGCATAGGGAAAAGTGAGAGGTTATTAAATCTGTACACGCATGCAGCAATAGCCATAAATTGGTTCCATATTGGCATTTTCTTTAGAAAATCAATTCCCATTCACAGAACTTCTGCTGTTCTCTGCACACTAATAGGCCTACAGGTATATGCCCACAGAGGAGATAATACTATCATGATCGTAATGTTAAGACTGTAGACGCAATCTCCAACAAAAAGAGTAAAACACATGATCACCAAAATATAATTAATAACTATTCCTTCTTTAGGGCCTTATTTAAACCTATATTGTTAGGAGTCTTAGCTTTCTACACTAGAGACATTAAGTTCTTTTTTTAAGTTATATCCGCTATATTAATGGTACTTTTTCCTACAGAAGGTGGACACAGATACTGATATGCTAATGTGGGAGGAGGCGTCTTGTATAAATTGATGCTTTCTGCTGTATCTGTGCATCGAATTGTCTGCAAAAACATTGGCCATCCAAGTAAACCTCAGGACATGCAGGATGGCTGGTGTATTCACTCTGCCGGGGCCAAGAAATCTGCATCCATCCCTGACCAAGAAACACCTACAAAACAGTCCGTACCAGTTTCAATTTAATTCCTCCCTTTAGTGTCTAATAATAATCTGATATAAATAAATAAAGAATATCTTGGAAAATATGGCTGGAAGGTGACAGCGATTGGCCTCTGTGTGTGTGTGGTAATTTTTTCACCACACTAGCACTGTACCTGGAAGACATGATCTGGCTGTTTGTGCCGGGCATGTGGAATAGCTGGATCTCATCCAAATTGGATAGTGATCTTGGTATTTCCTTAAGCGCTAATATCGACCTGATTTCTACAGCCGGGAAGTTGTCAAAAGATAAAATAAACTTTGTTGATTGAACTTGCTGTGTAGTTCCGTGATTTGTGGAGATTAGATTACCCTGTAAAAATTCTGTTTCTATTGCAAAAAATACCCAGTACTTGCTCCATGTATTAAAATACTTAGGTTAAGGGAATTAATGTAATGACAATTCACCATAAACCATATTTACTAGGAAATGGTATAGAACGATAGAAAGATGACTGTTTCAGTGGACAATAAGCCATAAATGGGGGCTCATAGCTTGTGGACCCACAGTGATCTGTCTTTTAATATTTAATTAGCTAGTTCATGTATGAGAAATATTAAACATTTTCTCTGTTGACAATTTCAATACATTCAAAAGTCCAGCACTTATTTCACACTTTATGTGAGATAAGTCATGCCCAGACACACAGACAATTTGACGTTTCTGGACAAATTTGGCATATTGTCTCAGTCGCAGGACACCACCTGGTTGGCACTGTTTCAGAGTCAATCAAAAGGTGTCTAAAAATGCCATGGTTCCAAATGTAGCATGGAAGGTTAGAATGCGCCTTCCTGCAATCATTATCTACATGATTTGCCGCTTCGGACTACAGATTGCGCTGTTTGTTTGTCATATATGCTCCATTGTCCGCTTTTTCTAGTCGCATTCACCATCTTCCTGCACTAATGCATTTTAATGAATGACGGTCGCTACATCTGGAAAATCACCGAGCCCATTTACCCAATTGCTGGTCATTCTGATATGTCGCTTTCTTAAGACTTGGGTTTATTTACTAAATGGGAGTTGTATTGAAGACTGCTATGGGCAACCAATCAGATTCTATCTTTTATCTTCTAGAAGGTGCTAAATAAATAAGTAGATTCTGATTGGTTGCCCATAGCAACATCCCATCTTCAGGAGAACTCTCATCTTAGTAAAAAAAAAAAACTTATGGGTCTACTGCTCAATTCATTAGATTTGAGGATAGTGTACCCCAATGCATCTGCTGGTTGAATGTCCCTTAACCTGTTATACACTAAATGACCCGGTGAGTCCGGTAGACACAATTGAAATAAATGGAGCGCTGCTGTTTGTCCCAGAAACAATTCTAGAGCTTATGCAGGCAGTTAGCGGTAATTCGTATCCAGAGCTAGTAATGCTATGAAATGATAGGGAGATTACAGAAAATATATTATTGACCTAGAATGGAAATGCTAAATCAGTATAGCATCAGTTACTGTTATATTATTGGCATAATCCAAATACTGGCAGCTAATGTGCAGATAACTGAAATAGGAATATCTGCTTAATAGCTTACTATAAGTCAAGTGCAGAGCAATCAAATGGCTGCTGGCAAAATGTTTCTTTCCCCCACCACAACTAAATCCTTTTTTTCATTACTTTTTTTTTTTTTTCTTAACCATGCTGTTCTACCTGGAGAATTCTCAGTTCTCAGACCATAGCAGCAGGCAATCTGCTCCCCCAAATACCAGTAAAATAGTCACAGGCTTGAAGCTTTCGTATATCTCTCAAATAAGTTTTTACATTGTCCGAATGTTAGGAAGCGTGTCGCAATACACGTAATTACTTGTCCCCCAAAAGTTTAGTGCCCCATGTAATATGGTTGCCTACCTGACCTTCTCCATGAGGGAGAAAATGCTCTGTTCCTGGACTTCCCTGGTAATGTATGATTGCCATCACCTGTGGTGAAACACCTTTCTTATCAATTACCTGGCTCCCCACAGGTGATGGCAATCATACATTACCAGGGAAGTCCAGGAACAGAGCATTTTCTCCCTTATGGAGAGGGTCAGGTAGGCAAGTATGCCAAGTAAGAGCACTTGGCTTATTTACAGTATGTATGTATGTTGTGCAATCAAATAATGCAAATTACTTCCTAAATCAGCTGAGAAACCGCCAAGATTTCTGCAATTGCTCTTATTTCATTTACATGTTAATCGCGCTATTTTAACCACAACATGGGTTTATTAGAAGGAAAATACAGAACCATCAGGAATATCAATCTGCTTGCTGGTTTAGTGCACTTGCAGCCATTTTTTAGAAGTTACTTCTCCGGAGATCATCTACAGACAGTGCGTTGCATGAATATAATAGCAATGAGTTAGTACGGAGAGCCTGAGAGATGGAGAATCTTGTGTTGATCATTAAAGTTTCATCAGGCGGTTACGATGCTTGTTTTCTCGGTCAGACCTCCAATCCCTTTTCATTTGAGACACAGTTGGCTGCGGTTACCTCACTCCCAATCAATGTTGTATACACTGGCCTTTCTACAGTTACATCTCCCGCAGGATCTCCTTAAAGCCACAGGGCTTTCTGTCTTTCAGACGGAGAACATGATCTGTTTCTTGTGTGGGTTCACTTAGGGACATGAGTCTTGTGCTAGTCACACTTGCTGTATTATTAAGCAGTTTTACTGATAATATTCCTGCTGTAGTAGGTGAGTGATTTTTTTTTAGTTTATACTACAGACACAAATGTCATGCTACTAACCATATTCTGGATTTAATGGTTTGTCTTCAATGTCTATGGAGTGCATTAACTTAATTACAGTTCTATACAGTTCCAAGGTGTTGTGTCACCCACCTGCTTAATTGTTTTGAAATTTGTGTCCAGCACTGGCTGCCTCATCCGTCTTCTCATATGCTGGTCTTATTTTCTACTTCACATGACATCACCATTAACGGATCATATTGCTAAACAAAGACAGGGCTTCAGTTACAGTAAGTGTTTGGTGAATGCTGACAACCTTACCCTAAAGCATAGGAGGGGCAGAGAGAGATTGTAAGATATCTATATAGAAACCACACGAGTCATCTGCACCTGACCCTTTGCGATCTCTTTCAAAGGAGCTTTGCAAAGTCCTGGGGGGTTTTCAGTAATGTGAGATCTCCGTTACCTCAGCTCGTAGATAGGTGGTAGATATTTGGAATTGAGGACAGGACATAAATATTGCCTTGGCATGGCGCTCTGATCCTGTAAATTAAATAAAATGTGCCTTTGTTACCTCTAAATGGCTTTCCTAAATACCATGTGTTATAATGTACCAATCGCCATAAGCAGGGCTGCATTAAGAAAAGGGTATCTGCCTTGGCCTTAGCAGAACAGTTGTCCCAACAGTGGGTTTGTTAGCATTCAGTCCTGGATTTAGGATTTCCTCAAAGACCTATTTCACTGGTTTCCAAACTTTCTCAAATCACTGTACAAGCACTTTTTTTTTTTTTAACATCAATACATTTTTATTGAAAAATCAGTGTTATATATGGGGTACAGAAAAAAAGAGAAAGGGAACAGCTGGAAGAGAAAGGGGGTAGGGGGGATGGGGCGGGGTTAGGGTACATCCAGAATTGAGCATAGGACACAGTAAAACAAATATGACATCACTTGAACAGCAATAATATACATAACAATAACATTTCCTAGATCACAGGGGTACAAGCATCTGTAGGCCAAACGTTTCTTAAGAAATTCTGCACATTTTTTTCCTGCTAAACAAAAGAAGTGCAGAATACAGGCATCATACCATACAATAATTTTTTTTTTATTATTTGAAAGTAAATTGGACCTACCTGTCATCCCTGAGCTGGGTACACACACACATTAGACAGTGCAAACGATCCAATTTTGATAATATTTTCTTGCATATCGGCTAGTGTGTATGGACTACACACTATATAGTGCACTGCATATATATATATATATATATAGCGCATGCTGTCATTGAATATGTAGTCAGAATGTTACTGCATGTACAACAGAGGGGGTCTCTGACGTCCCATGGGAGTGCGCACAGTTAACAATACAGTATGTACACACTACCCATAATGCACAATAAATATTGTTAACAATATTGTCAGTTACGTGGCAGTGGACAGGGTTGCACTAGTTTATCCTATAACTTGAACCATGTATAATTTGATTTGGTCCACCAACCCTCTGCAAATGATCTGCAGCACCCTGGGTGCTATGACACACAGTTTTGGAACTGCTGTTCTATTTCATACCCTAAATTTCCTTTGAAAATTAGAGAATTTTTAATTTAAACATTAGAATTTCCTCCTTCAGCTAAAGCTGAGCACACATTGGACTATAAGAAAATCTGCAATAGTCGTCTGTATAATCCCTTGAACTCCCGGACAAACAATATAGTGCATAAACACTGTGCAATCTTACAGATGAATTAACGATATATCATACATTAGTAGGTCGTTTGGTCATTACACACAGTATATATATCTATTTTTATGTGCGTACATGCTTTTTAAAGACACAGCAGGTGCACGCAAAGTGCATACACACCGGATGATTTCAACGATTTGTTTTTATAATCTGTTTGACTTGGGCAAATATTAAAATATTTTGTCTAGTGTGTACCCAGCTTAAGTTGTTTGTTCTTAGATCACTGTTAAAAAAATAAAAACAAATAAATATAGATGTGCACACTTAGGGGTTTATTCTGGTTCACTCGCAAAGCTGTGAATTTGGCAGCTTTGTGAGCCATTTAAACACTGCCCGCCACCCGCATGAACGACCACCCGCCGCATGCACCACAGATGTCCCCGCAGGCATGTGAATGGATGTTTTGCATAAGCATCCATTCGCAGCTTGTGTGCGGGGGGCGAAATCATTTGATGGTCGCTGACCATAGAATGCTTTTGCTATCGCTCGCAGTCAGTCTTTGCTGGCCTTAGAGCTACAACACCCTGTACGAACTCACGTCACCGGCGAATTTCCATGGGAATGCCTCACCTGTACATTCTATATGTCGGTATTTTGACCCGGTCGGGATTTTGACTGCATCCTGGCAAGAAGATGTCAGTGGCTAAACAACCTGAAAGTTCTAATTCTGAGCTTAAAACTATTCCAAGTCTTAAAGCCCCCATACATTAGGCCGACTTGTCCAAAGGACAAGTCGGACCTAATCATCCTGACAGTTCCCCATGGAGGTCTCACATGATTTAGCACGGGGTACGGTCATTGGGTCACCAGCAAGTTGTTAGACCGTCAGTAGGTTGACATGCATTAAGTTCAACATGTGTCTAAGTAGACATGCAGGAAGGTCGACAGGGTCATTAGGTCAACATGGTCATAAGGTTGACATGAGTTAGGTCGACAGTCAAAAGGTCGACATGGGGTTTTGCACTGTTTTTTGAGCCGACATGTGCTGACAGGTGGTATTTCATGCCCTACCATCCACTAGGGTGTGGTGGGAGAATAAAATAGTGTGCCTGAAGCATTGGAGAGAAGCGAGCCATGCGAGTGGACGTGGTGCACCTTAACCCGTGTCCATGTCGACATTTGGATGATAAAACTGAAAAACCCCATGTCGACCTTTTGACTGTCGACCTAACCCATGTCGACTTAATGCCCCTGTTGACCTAGACTCATGTCGACCTTCCTGCATGTCGATGGTCGGCGGGCGCACGTAGAAGGCGTGTGAGCTGAGTAGCGTACGGGAAGCCAGGCTCCTTCTACATGTGCCAGCCGCCCGGCTTCACATACCCAGCTCCCTGTTCCCCCTGCTGCGCCTCCAGGCTACACACAAAATTTACCAAATCTTTTGTGCAGCCCGTCCAACCTCCCGACTCCGACCCGATGCACACGGGACTGTGCATTGGGTCGGAAGGTACTGTATGTCTGCACATGCAATTTGGGCCGATTTCATGGCCCGATCCATCCAAATCAGGTGAAATCGCCCCAACATCGCATAGTGTATGGGGGCCTTTAAATAGAGCTATGCGCTTCCCCATCTAAAGCTGAAAGATCTACAAATCATCATTCAACGTAATTTGCACCATAAAAAACACACAAAGAAAAATAACATTATTTTTGGCATATAGTGATTGTTCAAAAACTTAATATCTTAAATACAGCTGCATTAGTATTGGTATTTACCTCAGGCTTCCCTTCTCTGTTCTCATGACTCAGAATAGCACGACCTCCTAGCTACAGAACTATTCCGTGCAATTCCATAGTCTCTGCCCAGTACACAAACCCAAACGGCCATTCCACTAAAAGAGAGAACCATCCAATTCAGAATCTCAAAGATGAAAAATTGTGTAAATTTACTACTGATCTTTTGGCTGAACCTTACTATTTACATTCAAAGTAAAATATGTCTGTACGTGGCCCAAAGTCAGCACCTAAGTATTTTAACCCCTGAGGATGAGTTGTGCTAAGCCCTGCTTGTGCGCACACTGTGGATAGGACAACTTGTTGCCTGCAGTGTCAGGTATAGCACCTCTCAAAACGAGATTACCTTGTACCCACTGGTCCTGATGGCCAGTGGAGATTACGTACAGCCATCAGCGCCCAAATTAAATTTAAAGTGCAATCATTACGCGCATGTACATTGTGCAATGTTGTAGAAAATGAATGAAAATGGTGGGGGAAAGGACTTGAAGGGGGGTATTCAATCATCCGCAGCCATCTCCCGACTGGGAAAGATGGCTGCGGGGCCCTATTCAATGCTGTCTTCCCCGACAGCATTGAACAGGGTATCTTTCACAAGCAGTCGGCTCATTCTGCGGAGAACGGCCAGGAAGTGACGAGCTACCGGCTGCAGCTCGCCTCTTCCCGGCCGCAGCTCGCAGCCATTGAATTCCGCCTGCTTGTTCAAGCAGACTGAGAATGGGACCGGGTCACGGCTGTCAGGCCAGCTCGACAGCCGTGGCCCATGATTGAATACCCCCCCTTAATCTTTTTATCTCTACCATTATATAACATAGAAAGATGGGGTACCCTTTTTTGAAAGATGGGAGTTTCTTCTTTCAGTAATACCCATATAAAAGTAGTATCTGTTGATCACACTGATCACCAGACATTACCCACCTGCTCTAAATAAGAATAATGTAGTACAGGCATCTGGGGTGATATCTCCCAACTTGAGCTACCAGGGAAGCTACTGTAAGTCGGACTAGTGAATGGGGGCCTTAAGAGTTATTACACTATGATAAGAAAGAGCAAAATAAAAATCTTCCCTCAAAATAGTGGCCTATTGGGTCATTCCATGATAACAAATGTTACATTTTGACTAAAAAAAATTATGTGAAATATATTTTTTGAGCATGTATTTTAAATATTTTGTACAAAGTAAATGTTGTTTTTGTGGTACATGATATGCTTTAATTTTGATGCAAAGCCCATTTTCATGGAATGACCCTATAGCTCATTCTTATAAGCATTAAAATGAATATTTCGTATTGCGCTTACAGCACACCACCCAAGCCCAGTAAGTCAACCTACATCTCTTAAAAGGGTATGTCTACAATGCATGTGTTTATAGGTCATTAAAATTGTAAAATCTCTTTGGATTTGTGCGTTGTTGTGGGGGGGATTGTTCTGCACATTTAGCCCTTCTACAAAAAGTGAGCAAAAATATATTTTTATTTTTGTAGACTTGGAGGTAAAACATAAACTTAACTACTGTATGTGCAGATCTATAAACACAATAAGAATGTTGCACAAAATAACGTGTGCGAGCGTGCACGGACTATGAAACCTGCACATGCGCACTGCGGTAGTTGTGCATACGTAATTAGCTAAATTACGCCTTGCCTGCGAATTTGCATGTCAACCAGAATAACCTCTTTAGTTTCATATCATGTTGCAAAATAAATAGTTTCTGATTCTTTTTTTCATTATAGTTGTACTCAACTGTGAGTATAGTATTTTAGTATTAATGTCTTCTTGTCTGCAGTTTAGTTTAGTTCACCCACTAAAACATGGAACTGTGTAAATTATTCACCATAATGTATAAGTATACTTTGTGTGTATTTTTCTTTTTTATGAAAGTACATATATTCTGGTGAGAGAACTTGCATAAAGGAAATGTGCTAATATCTAATGTTTGGGTTTAATATGGAAATGTATATGTTAACGAACCAATAAGCTATGTCTAACTACTGCACCTTTAAGGTGTTGTCAATGGTAAATCGTAAAATGGATAAAAATATGCCCGCCAAGAGCTAGTGCCCAACGGCTGACAATTAGCCGGCCTGTCAGCACCACTTCTCCATCATTTGATTGTGGTTGGCATGAGACCTCGATGAAGACATCTGGGGCCCTGGAGGGAGATTGCGGCTATTTTTCTCCCACCACTGGACCTCTTTGTACTGGATGATTTCTGTCTGTGTGTTAGCCAGGCTGGCTTGAAAGCTGGCATTATATTTTTCATGTCCTGGACACTTCATCTTTGCTTTTTCAATGCCACTTCATTAGGGGCACAATCCAGCTCACAACTGCAGTCCTTTCTCACTTAAATGCCAGTTATAATGGAAACTTTCTCCAGTTTTCCCTTTACTCCTATATTGTTGGTCAAGTTTTTTTCTCGCTTTGGAAAGATGGGGCATGATTTGGGCATTGCCAGGGTGACCCACTAGTTCCAACAAATGCATTAGACAGATTCTGCTACCGTGTTGCTCAGCTGTCACACAGCTACTCAGCTGCTATATGTGTAGAAACACAAAACCGGACTGTCTCCTAATGAGGCATGTTAGAAAAATATTACCAACCGTGCCATGTCACATCCCTGATTCCGAGCTGTGCTCTTTGCTTCCAAGGTGTTTTAAACTAGAAAACACAACCCTAATTTGGAATGAAATGTTATTGATTGGAGTTAAACAAGGAGTGTCGCTTTTATACTTTATTACTGTTTACCTTACTCCAAATATTAAGTGGAAATGTCATCAGACCTCAGTGTCAATTCAAAATCCCATGCTTATATATAGATATATATTAAAATCATGTTTTAATAGAACCTTATTCCGCATGTTAAATTTGTGTGTGCTAGAGATCTTGCTGAGTGAACAAATCTCATGACTACTGTAAGGTGCATATATGTTGTTCAAACTCTATTGTTTAGTGAAAAGAACAAATTTACAATTTGGCTTTAACTAGCACTTTTACATTGTGCTCCATGACTGATATATTTTAAAGTTCTTTAGCTTAGAGACTGGTTTGCAACTCTCAACAGAAGCAGATCTACCAAATCAGACAAATGCAAAGAAGCAGTCAGCTACATAGATGCTATTTTAATCATCTTAGTTCTATTTTTTACTTGAGTTTGGATATTAAAGATTATTTCCAGTATGGGGAGGCAACTTTTTAACTTTTATGATATTTTGAAGGGAGGGACTGGTTGTGTTGTATATAATACACAATAATCTGCAAAGATCGACTATGGATCATTCCAGTAAACAGATGGGTACATTGTGAAACAATGGTTAACTAACTTCCCAACATTTATTGTGAGCACCGTGGCTGGTCAGCCCTGGATGGGGTACCTGGGGGAGTGGGGACCCCCTCAATAATGTGGTGTCTCCCCCCCCTTTGGACTTATTACAGTCCCATGGTTAGCTACTCCGTTGCCTACCTCCGTTCTAACACGTGATCCATCTGAGAGCACTTTGGACTCCAAAGCGCCAAGTGTTTTCCTTTTAAGAGGAAAGCCCTATAGTTCCTCATGCACAAATTTCTCAAACAGCATGAAGTCTCCATTCATTTTTGTATGCAGATCTTGGTAAATAAAGGAGGGTGAGATTTAATAGGATGAGAGATTTGGTAAGAAATCTCCAGGTTTTTTTAAAGCAGCAATCATTTACACTGCTTAACCAGTTTGATTTTGACGTGCAAATGATTGCCGCTTAAAAAAAAAAAACCTGGAGATTTCATACCAAATCTCTCACTTTCTGAAATCTCTCATCCTATTAAATCTCACCCAATGTGTCTTGTTTTTAAAATAATGGTATAAGCTCAATTCCACTCCAGGCCATTACAAGTGGAACTTCTCCAACGATGAAATCTCTGCAGTCTACACCTCAAATCACAAGTGATTGTTCTATCCAGAGAAGAAGTCTGGTCTCTCTCAGGGCCATCTGAGAGAAGTCTCTCTCTAAACATTCTGGAGCTTTCAGTGGTCTATCGAGCTTAGTCAGATGGGACTCCATATACATAGTTGTCCAGTGAAGGTCCAGACTGATATATATGCGATTGATCTTGCATTGTCAACCACCACAAAGGAAGTTGGCCACATTCTTTTCTTGTCTAAGCGATTCCTTCCCGTGCTGTCTGCACTCTACATCCCAGGGGCTGTCCTCAGATCGACCTATTTGCCTCAAGTACAGCTCTCAAACCAGGAACTGAGGTGCACTTCTGGTAGATGCCTTCGTAGTAATCCTGGTCCTTCCCAATGGTTTACATCTTTCCCCCAATCGCTTATCTCCCACAGGTCTTTTGCGGGTTGAAACTGGAGATGATCCAGTCCTTGGTCCATCCTTGCTGCCCAAAACTAGCTGCAGTGGGCATGGTATATGAATGTCTGTGGTCTGTCAATTGGGACTCCCTGGTGCCTTCCTCTATGGTAGGATAGTCTGTCCCAGGGACCATGTCTTCATCCAGATCCTTTGAGTCTGACTTTGAAGGGGAGCTTTTGGGAAATAGTTCTTGAAAGCTAGGGGGTTTCAGACTCTGTTATCCAGAATTAGACTTTTTTGGATCCATTTAAATACTGCCTATCCAGACTTTTGGCCTCCCTGAAGTCATGGCCAGATTTAGGCTTCATCTGGCTTCTCCAAAGTTCCAGGTCTCTACCTTTTTCTGTGTTGTTCCAGCACCTTTTGGTCCACTTGCCTGTGGTTCAGTCTTTCTTGTAGGGGTTGCACCACATTCAGCCCCCCTTGGTTCTTCCGATTCTTTGGGAGTTAACTTTTGGTCCTCAGGGTTCTCCAAAGGGCCCCATTTTAAGGCTTTTGGACTTCATTTTCACTGGCTCATTTGGAAAATGGTATTTCTGGTGGCCATTGCCTCGGTACACCGAGTCTCCGCTGTGCTCCACACTCAACTATATTCCCAAAGTCATCACTAAATTTTATATTAATCAGGAGATTGTAGTTTCCTTTCTATCTCCTCCTGACTACATGGACTCTGATCACCCACAATGTGTAGTTCAGGCTCTGCGTATTGGTTTGCACTCAGGGGGTAAATTTACTAAAGCATCTAAAAGCGAATGGGGATGTTGCCTAGAGCAACCAATCAGATTCTGTCTATCATTTCTGTCTATCATTTCTATGTACGTAGATTCATATTTTATTCATGTTTATGCAGTCTATGTTATTTTCTTTGCTAAGTGTTGAAATAAATCTTGTGTATTATATCCATTGCTTGATACCCTTGTATACTACCCAATTGGGTTAGAAAAAGATGGCCACTACAGTTTACATCGTCCCTGTTTTTGGTGCCAATTTGCTTTCTTCATACTATTTCCACAGGATGCAATAGAGAAATGATAAACAGAATCTGGTTGCTATGTGCTACATCACTTCTTCATGTTTAAAAGCTTTAATAAATTGGTACTTGTGTAGTTTCACAGCGTCACTGCACATACGATGCGATTTAGCACACCCCCACTATCCACGTCTGCCCGCGGATCGCATTGTATGCAAATTGCATGAGATTTGCATGTGATTTGCATGTGATGCAAATTAGCACATCCCACTATCCACGTCAGCCCAAAGCATGGCGGGCTGACGCGGTACGCATCCTCCCGACCTGTTCATACCCCCACTATCTATGTTGGTGTGGAGTTGACTTTATAAAGTGGCAAGCTCAGCTCACCACCGAGCCCGAAGCCAAAGAGAGGGGATCATGCTGGCGGTGTGAGAGAGGCGCTGACTGGGCTTGCCAGGTATGCGGGGATAGAGATGCAGTTCCCAGCAACAGTACAGTAGTTTCACGGTGGCAGCCTACGCTGATAACGTAGCTTAGGCTGCCGCCGTGAAACTACACAAGTACCAATTTTATTTGTTGTATGTTCGATTCAGAACCAATGCGCGGTTCCATGCACATTGGATAGGAGCCAGAGATCGCAAGTGCTGTACGTAACATCTCTCTGATCCGGTAGCATTTGCTAGGGTCGCATAAGATACAAAGTATTACAAAGGACTGCATACATTGTATCGTATGTCATCCAGACACCTGGAAAGCTGCTGGATGGTTCAAGGGGCATCGCGTAGGACTTCTCCCCTCAGAAGTCGCACAAGTGTATGGGGGCATTTACACTCCATGGTTTTTTCCAGGTGCAAAGTGACTTGCTTTTTTTCACTTTACACCTAACACACCAAATCAAGATGCATCTTTGAATAAATGAATCATGTAAACAGGATTTGCTTCGTTCTTCTTCAAACTACATGGCAGCCATGACATATTGGGTGTATCCAAGCAATCAAATATATGGTGGGCTAAAGCACCAATCATTTCATGGACATAGAGATTTATTGGTCCATTGCTTGATGAATCTTCTTTCCAAACTGAGTGTTCTCTGAAGCAATGACATCCAGGAGATAATGTATGGGAAATGTATGAAGCAAAGGTCATTTGTTGATGTACTTCTGACAACCTTTGTTTCAGAAAAATATATTGAGTTAGAATTCTTCATCGTTCTTATTAATTGTTCGAGAAAAAGAGCCAAATGTGTAGTAGTTTGGTTGAAATGAAGCCATGAGCCCACTTTAGGCAAGATTGCAGAACGTATTTGTTTTCACCACTTTATCTGAGTGTATATTCAGAAAAGGTTCATTGTACCATAAAGTTTGAAATTCCTATTCTCTCTTGGCTATCTGGATGGCTGGCACAATATCTAGGTCCACAGTGAAAAGGTTGTCACCATGCGCATTTTTGACAGTAACAAAAGGTTGCACAAGCAAAAGGTAGTCATGGAAAAGGTACACCTATTAAAAGGTAGATATGAGGGGGGTTTTCTTTTAACGTTTTTCATGCTTTACCATCCACGAGGACTCCAATTGGGACAAGTAAAGTGTGCCAAATGCAGCGGTAGTATGGTGTATGGTGAGCAAAGTGGTGTACTAATTGGGGATCCATGTGCTCAGCTGTCGACATTGACAGCAGATAAATATTGAAACATTCATGTTGACCTCTGCCATGGCAGCCTTTCATCAATGTCAAAATCTTGTGCATGTCGAACTAGTTTCTGTCCACATTTGTCTTTGGGCTATACTGTACCAAACCCTCTCACCTGGAAGATGTGATTACTACTTTAATTGTAAGTCACTTGAGTGTTATTTTATCAGTAGGTCCTAGTGTGAGTGCTTACAACACTAGGTTGCAATCACAAGATAGGCAAGAGTAAGTTCTTGTTGCGGTTTGGAAGAATTTCTTTACTGGGTCTATTTTGTATCCAACACAGTCATGTTACTTGTACCAATGTGCTAAGGGAAGTACCTTTTTCCTAAACTTCTACATTTTCGTTATTCTAGTATTATGAATTTGTATCAGATTAGAGTGGCACCAATATACAAATCTTAGCCATATGTTTTAGTTTACCTTTAAATAATAAATTACTCTTTCTTGCTTATACTATAGTTGTAATGTCCACACCTCAGCATGCTCTTCTTCCGTTCCTAAATCTATTTGTATTTATTTTTATCCAGGTACACTTCTGGAGATGTGCGTCTGTGGGATACACGTACAATAGGTTTGGCTGAATCTTTTCTAAAACCTACGCATGTGGCTGATGATTCTGGACAAAGCCACCAAGTTTCATTTGTACGGATAAACAAGTTTTTGGCTGTGGCTGCATATGAGGATGGTAATTATTCTTGACGCTTTTTGCATTATCAAAAATATGGTTTGCCCAGCATACAGTAAGGTGCATGGTAGTGAAGTCAATGACTGGGCAGGCACTGGCTCATATCATATTTACATAGTATGTCCTCTGGCACCAAATGTTATTACTCTGTTAAGTTTTTCTTCTTCCAAATGTATCTAGTGGAAGGCACATAACAAGCTCCCTCTGTCCCAAGCATTTCACTGTGAGGTCAGGCAGAACTCTTATTCTACTATCCCCCCCCCCCCCCCCCCATCCCACCCCAAATTCTGCCCATGATTATACTGGACCACCTCGCGTTGACTTGATCCCAATCGGTGCAGGGGTATGTGAATGCATATCTGGATTTTTACAATTATGCCCCTTTTCCACTGCCTCAGGTCACAAATTGACTACACCCCGGTTATCTGACCCAGGTTATGCTTTAGAGCTGCTGACCGTGTAAGCAGAGGTCTGGAGTGTCTGAGTGAACTGCCAACCAGACCTGGAGTCAGTGTAAATGGAGCTGACCCAGTAATAACCATAGTCCATGGTGCATTGTAACCAGTATGAACCAGTTTGGACCAGTATCCAGAAACACCTTTTTTTGGTGGAATAGTGGTATTATTGGTTCAAGTGTTACTTTGGCTGCATTGACCAGAATAATCCTGCACAAAATACCCAATTTCCATGGAGTACATGTGATTTTTTAAAATTCATCTAGACATGTTTTTCAAATATAGGTGTCTTCAGGTGATCACCATGTCTTTCCTGTTTACAATAATAGTATATGGATTCACAATAAAAAGATACAAAGTACTGTAGGAAATATTTGAAGTCACGTTCCCAGAGTTTCCTTAATGCAGGGATGGGGAACCTTTGGCCATACAGCTGTTGTTGAACTGCACATCCCAGCATCCCCTGCTATTTGCACATGCTAAACTGTTGCAGGGCATGCTGGGATGTGTAGTTCAACAACAGCTGGAAGGCCAAAGGTTCCCCATCCCTGCCTTGTGAACGTAGGAAGTGGCTAACCTAGGTATCCATGATCCCGAAGTCAGTTTGTGCCATAAAAGCGAAAACGATGCAGCCCGTAAGTACTGGATACACTAGTATTATAGCTGAAGATGCTGGATTTCTTAAAAAAAAAAAAATATATATATATATCAGGGGGAAAGGAGCAGCACTCCAATAAAGACACTGTAGCAGTGTGTACTGGTGAGATATATAGATACAATCAAGGGTGTAACTACCATAGATGCAGGGGGTGCAGCTGCTATGGGGCCCAGAGCTGAGAGAGGCCCACTTTAGTTGTCAAAGCACCATGTACTATATACTTTTTTGAGCATTAGGTGCTAAATAGGGGCCCTTACAAACTTTTGCTATGGGGCCCACTGGTATCTAGTTACGCCACTGGATACAACACTGGTGTGGCGGCACTCGTGGGTCCTGGTACAGCAATAATTAAACTCCAAACTCTGGGTTCGTTTTCAACGTTTCAGTTGTGATGACTTTTATCGATAACAACATTGCATAAGAAACAATAAAACATTTTCACTTGTCCAATACCCAGGAAACAGACACCCAATGCGTTTCGTCATGACTTCTTCAGGGGTGATGTGCTCTCAGAAGTTCATAAGTGTGGGAGAAGGAGATCTTTGTTAGATTCACTTTAAAGAGATTTATCTGTGGAAAACCTACTAATGGTGGTCCCTTTTCAGACTTGCAAATAACTGTTTTTGAATTACACATTTGGATTGATATAATTTGATCGATTCTCCAAAAGGAATTCTATGAGATATTCCGGCCCATATAGATCAGAAGGTGACTCATCTACGGTGGAACTATTCCCACCCTTTTCCCAACTTTTCCCACCCTTATGAACTTCTGAAGAAGTCGTTATGACGAAACGCGTTGGGTGTCTGTTTCCTGGGTATTGGACAAGTTTAACCATGTCCAACAAATGAAAATGTTTTCTCGTTTTTTATGATACATTTTATTATATTTTCTATTTTTGTTCCACAAATGTTCAAAATTATTATTGTTATTTGAACTGTATATATATATACAGCAATCCAAATAAGGAACGTCACTCCAGGTCTTTGTGCAAAAACACAAAGTTTTTACTAAGTGCCTACGGCGTTTCGGGCCAAGCCCATCTTCAGGACATACTCCTCAGTATGTCCTGAAGACGGGCTTGGCCCGAAACGCCGTAGGCACTTAGTAAAAACTTCGTTTTTTTGCACAAAGACCTGGAGTGACGTTCCTTATTTGGATTGCTGTATATGCATGGGGGTGACCCCATAATTGGACGAGCACCCGGGCAAGTACCAAAACGACTTGGTGGGCAGTGCCAGACCCTTGCAAAGATATTATATATATATATATATATATATATATATATATATATATATATTTCAAATAAAGTCATTGATAATGTGATTTTGTGGGCAGCCACCAGAGCTGGCTTGACAAAGAAATATGCTCTGCAAATGTTATCTCTTCGTTAGACTGTAACAAATACAATGGATAAGGAATACTTTTATGTTCTATTGAATACCTTATGAAAGGATTGCCTTAAACCGGTTGTATGTGCTTAATACTGAGAGGTTAATGGAAGAATAGGATGAGAATCTTTTAGTGAGGATAATAAAACAGCTGTGTCTCGCTTTGCACTATGCACACAAGAACACTCTTTTTACTCTGAGTGGCCGTGTTGGCTGCCATGTGTATTTTTTTCTCTCTTCATGTGCATTAGAAAGGCACACAAGCACAGCACCCATTAAACTCATTTTCAATTCTTCTGAGGCTTAGCTCTGAGGCACTGTGGTGCCAGGTATGTTCTGCAGCCAACATTGTCTTGTTATGAGTGTTAGAATATTAACCTTCTCATTATTTCCAAGTCTAAGCAAATGGAAGTTTATCAATTTTATTTTATATATTTTCAAAAAATAACTGATTGTATTTGTATAATAATGGAATATGAACATTATTTATTAATGCTCAGCCTTCAAAGTTCAAAAATAGTAATTAGTTTAGCTGTAGTGGCCATAAGCTATTCTTAGTGTTTCCGGCAGTTATTTATACCATGGTGTAAATCTGTACTTTGGTCTAATGCATGTCCAGTCTGGGTGGTTTGTTTGCTATAACTGCATTTGTAATAAACCAATCGGACATTATCTTTTATTGTTTAAATTGCTTTAGTTAAGTAAAAGCTAGTTGCTGATTGGTTTGGAAAATGTTGCAACTCTGTATGCAATGTTCCTAAATAACCATGGAATCTGCCATAGAAAGCGTCCTTTTTAAAATGTTTAACGTAAAAATGATGTGGTGTAATCAGAATAATGTCAGTCGTACTTTTCCCTAAAGAGCGTGCCCTAACCTGTATGTTGGGAGTATGACAGGCATCATCTGACATTTGTTATTTTTTTGTTATTTTTGTGAATATGCTTTTATACACTCCAAATAATACAATTCAAATGTAGTTCATAGCTGCTTTGATTGGAGCTCCATAGGGTGGGCAGGAAACAAGGGGGGGGGGGGGTAGAGGGGTGGTGGATAGAAGCGTCCGTCGTGCCAGGTAATGAGCAGATGCTGCTAATGCAGGGACTGGTAGGGTGATGCCAAGACCCCATCTGCTGCCAGGCTTGGCTCCGTTTGGCTGCTGGCCACATCAGAGGGAACTAAAGCAGCCTGTAGCTTTCATACATCGCACCTCATTCCATGCTTTGCAGATTGCCCCTTTCAAAACTTTTTTTGACACACTCTGTATACTGATCTGTAACCGGAGAACCACCACAGGTCCACTACACTGTATATGACAGCTCTCGAAATGTTTTCAATAAAGCCGTAGTTCTCGAGCCTTCTGTTTGTCTGGTTTATATATAATGTGGTAAGCGATGAAAAGTGTCTTTAGTTAACAATTAGTGAAGAAGGTAAGGTACTTGTTTCCTAGAACGGCCACAATCGTGAGTGATCGTGGCTCTTAATTAAGGGACACGATCCTCACGATGTGGCCGATTTTTGACACTTTTTTCACTTTGATTGACAGAAATCGGGTCAATCGGTCGGTCGCGACCAATTAAAATCGGCCGCGATGCGACCGACCGATTGACCCGATTTTTCCATAGACTTCAATGTTAAAAAATCTTTTAACATTGAAATCGGGAGGATCTTGTCGGTCTTGTGCCATTATAATGGCACAAGATGAGATGGACTTGATTAAGTCCATCTCACATAGGGAAAAATGTTAAAAAAGGTGAAATGGGCCAATATGACCCATTTCACATTTTTTATGTGCCCGCCATGACCCCACGATAGACGTCAACCCGAAGCGTGGCGAGCGCAGCGAGCCCGCGAGGGGCGGCGGTGCGCGTCCTCCGACCTTTTCATTCCCCTACTATCCACTAGGGCGTGGAGTGAGAATAGAATAGTGTGGCGAGCGCAGCGAGCCACCGCGCCCGAAGCGTGGCGAGCGCAGCGAGCCCCGCGAGGGGACGCGCATACCTGTGAAGTTAGACGCGTCCCCTCGCGGGGCTCGCTGCGCTCGCCACGCTTCGGGCTCGGTGGCTCGCTGCGCTCGCCACACTATTCTATTCTCACTCCACGCCCTAGTGGATAGTAGGGGAATGAAAAGGTCGGAGGACGCGCACCGCCGCCCCTCGCGGCCTCGCTGCGCTCGCCACGCTTCGGGTTGACGTCTATCGTGGGGTCTAGCCCACTTAGTAACATTTGTGGGGGCAATTGAAATTAATGAGGTGAAAAAAAAAAAAAATCGGGTGAAAAATCGGTCGATCGGATCGGTCGCATCGTATGCGACCAAATCGCATGCGATGCGATCGATCCGATTTTTTATCTTACGACCACAACGATCTAAATCGTTGTGGCCGTTCTAGGAAACAAGTACCGAAGGTAATCTGTGTTTTGGGATGATGTAAGTGGTCTAGATTGATATAGTTAAGTTTTTCAAGCCTGTGCTTACTACCTGCCGATCGATAATGCACCTCGGGTAATGTCATCTCTGTAATAGTAAGGTGTAAAGTGCGATACTTTCTGGATATTTTGGAAAGAGATATCTGCCCTGTGCTATTCTGCCTTTATGTGTAGTTATTTCAAGAAACCACCATGAAATTTTATCCCATTCAATTTTTGGTTTTCCTAATATTCTTTATGATTGTGTAATATTGCAGACCTTTCATTGTAAGCAGTTAATGAACTTTGCTTCAGACTTTTTTTTTTGGTTGCACAAAAAAAAAAACTATCCATCACCAATATTTTGCCCGTTTTAAAGTTCACTGTTATAAGTCTTTATGGATCGGGTAGAGATGCCAGCTGCTTTTCCCCAAGGAGTGCAATAATGAAACAGTAAGCAGTGCAAATGGTACCTAATGAGTTTAAGCTGATTTATGCTAGCTTTCAAAAAGTGCTGTTTGATGTCTAGAAAGTGCTACTGCTGTGAAGTAATGCGGACCATCTACGCCTCCCCCGCCAACCTAATGGGTCTTGGGTGGAAGATTTATAGCAATCGGCCTGGGAGCGACAAATGTAATGGAGGCCATTTGCTTTTATTATTAGCAATGCATATTTAAATTAATCTGCTATTTACCTAAACAATTAGCTGCTTCGTAGTGAGAGCACAAAGCCAAAGATGCAATTAGTCCTCCGTCTAAAGATGAGCCCCAAGTCTAAAGTGTCCCCAAGGAGGTTTGACGCTTTCAGCAGAACTGGTCTTGGATAACTTGAACGCAAAATGGTAATTGCATTAATTGCTTAAAAGGTAAATAATTGTCTAACTGGTTTCAGAAAAGATCAAGATCCTATTTAAACCTCTCCATTAATTAAGTTGGCGTGTAATGGGATTTTCACAGTTTTTTTAAAGCTATATTTTAAAGGGACAGCCGTAGAAAGTGATTGATTTATTTGGTTTTATGTGACTAGCAATAGTGACTCATTAAAGGAGGAGGGGGGTGGAGCTTTGCTGGATGTGAGGGAGCTGGGGCTCGGAGGGCTAACGGAGTGTCGGCTATTGTGTAAAGTTCTGTCATTCATGTCATACAGCATCTGCAGTAAGAGAACATATCCAAAATTATCCTTGTATTTTCTACTGTGGCCAAAGAAATATGCGGTCCTGGCATTAACATTTCTTTTATATATGCATATTATATATGCGGAATTGTTGTGGCCAAATTGCATGAATTTTTTTTTCCCCGCGAGACACATTTTCAGGTTAGGGAACACAAAGAAGTCGCAGGAAGCCAAGTCGGGTGAGAACGGTGGATGCTGCAACAATTCATAGTGCAATTCATGCAGTTTGGCCGCAACAATTCCGGATGAGGGAGCTGGTGCATTGTCATGGTGGGAAAAAACGAACTATGAATTAATCTGAAATTTTGGTATGGCGTTGTTTGAGAGTTGGTAGTACACGATAGTAATACCAACTTTCCCCAGCAACACCACCTGTCTTCAAACACAGGTACTTATTGATCCACCCTCATATAATCTCTGTATTATATATGCTGACAACAGAGATGTGACAGACCAGGAGAGAACTCTGCTGCACTGGCACTGGGTAGGGCTGGTGTAACCCAGATTCATTGATATGGTTTCTTTTGCACTGCTTCTGATACAGGGAATAAAACGTTAGATATCCTACAAAGGAAAATTTAATTACCAATTGTACACCACACCAGTCATTTATCGCAATCACAGTATATTCAAAATGGTATTTAGACTTCACAAATGGATACAATAAATATCCTAATGCCAACCGACATTAATGCCATCCATATGTGATTAATCTACATGTAATTTATAATTACAAAGCCTATTAAAGGTGTATTCTCCGATATCTGAAAATACAAACCAACATATTCCAACATTTTCTGAGCGAGGCTCTGATAATGACACCTTTGTGTTCTGATGCTCTAAAATACACAAACTTTCTACCATGCACAACATTATTAAAAAATATTGTATAAAATTAGCTTCAGGCTGTGTAGAAGGTATATATGAAGCATAAACGCATTTCCTGTTTAGACTTGGGTAGCATCCCCAAGAGAGCTCATTATGATATGCAGATATTCCAAGGCATGACAAATCCAAACTTCAACATACTTCTGATCCCAAGCATTTTGGATACAGGAGCCTCAACCTGTATAAGCACATCAGGTGGCTAATATTCCATGTTTGTGCTTAATGCGGTCTGTAGTGTATACTATTCAAGCCCAGCTCAGTGTGTAGAAAATGATTACCAACAAGGATTCTTGAGAGAGGCAGAAAAGCACACAGTGCAATAATGCAATGTAAGCTCCCCAATCATTCTCTCCAAAGTGTTTGGCATCATTTCTACACTGTACAGTACATGAAACATTGGGAAACCATTGCCACAGAAGGCCTTCCACAGTCTGCTGCTTCTCTACTGGTTGCTTGCATAACTGTTATATGTTCGAGATCACAATTTCAGCATAGATCATCATGGCCAATACTGAAATGTAGCTGCAGTATATCGCTGTTTGTTTTATGTTGTGTATATATATGTAACGTGTGTAAGTAGCTTAGATCTCTTAATGACACATATTGCAAACTAGTGCCCAGCTGGTCAAAATGATGGCGCAACAGTTATGTCGGTGCCAAGGGAATGGATCATTGGGTCGAACAAATTAAGGTCGACATGCATTGGGTAGACTACTGAAGGTCGACAGGGCTTAGGTCGACACATGAAAAGGATTGACATGGCTGAGGTTGATAGGGTCAAATTGTCAACACAAGCATTAGGTTGGCAATGGGAAGGTTGACAGGCAAAAGGTCGACATGAGTTTTTATTCTTTTTGGTCACAAATGTTGACACAGTCGGCATGGACAACGGAAAAAAAACCCTTACCAATGTCGACTTTTTTCATGTGTTGACCTAAGCCAGGCATGTCCAATGTTGGCCCTCCAGATGTTGTGAAACTACACATCCCAGCATGCTTTGCCACAGTTTTGCTATTAGAGAATGCTAAAACTATTTCAAAGCATGCTGGGATGTGTAGTTTCAAAACATCTGGAGGGCCAACGTTGGACATGCCTGACCTAAGCCCTGTCAACCTTCAGTGGTTGAACTAATGCATGTCGACCTAATGACCATATACCAGCGCCAATGCCTGTGTGAATGGAACAACACTTGAATTACTCCATTGGGTGCCATCTAATGGCTGCCCTCGTGATAAACACTTGGGTACTTGTTTCCTAGCACGGCGCCCATCGCATCGCATACCATAAGGCATACAATGGGATGCGATGCGACGCGATGGCCCCCGATGTCATACAATGTTAAAATTGTATAGCATTGTATATGGCATACAATGCCATACAATGCGATGGTATACGATTTTACATTGTATAAGCACCCTAATGGGTGCTTTCAATGTTAAATGTCCCCCCTATAAGATTAATAATTGTATAAGCACCGTAATGGTTGCTTACAATGTTAACAGCACCCCCACTATGAACGCCAACCCGAAGCGTGGCGAGTGGCGGCGGTACGAGTCCTCCGACCTTTTCGTACCCCCACTATCCACGTTGGCAGGGAGTTGATTTTAGATAGCGTGATGAGCGCACGCGGAATACATGTGAAGTAATACGCGTCCCCTCGCGGGGCTCGCTGCGAGCCCCGCTATATAAAATCAACTCCACGCCGACGTGGATAGTGGGGGTATGAAAAGGTCGGAAGACGCGTACCGCTGTGAGAAGCAGAATTAACCTTTTAATATATAGGATATTTTTCTTTTGGTTTACTAATAAAAATTGTATTTCTACTATCCAGGTACTATTGATGTTTGGAGTCTTCTGCTTGATCGGGAACCTATCCATCACTATCAGCACAACCAAAAAATTCAGGCACTCGCTTTGTGTCCAGAAACCGCTGCTATAGCAACAGCATCCAGTTTCCAAATCAAAGTGGAGAGTCCTAATGACAAAGGGTACTGGCAAAGTCGCTGCATTTTCCACACTCAGAAACTGGTGAGCTCTTCTTCTTTGTATTACATGAGTTGGATCAGTGTTACAGTACTCAATGCGGTTATGGCATTGAGTAAAATCACACCAATATCACACCAATATTCCTTTGTTCCCAAGCCTTAGGCAAGATTTGGTCTTGAATGGGATAGGCGGCGGAATATGAGGATTAGAGTTAGACACTAGCAGGAAAAGTTAAGCACTAGCGGGGAAGGTTAGGGTTATGGGGTGACAGGGGAAGGTAAGTGTACTGTATATAACTGACCCCTGCCTGGATTCCCTCCATCCGGATGCCGGCGATGGTATTCTAAAGGCTGGCATCCCCACCACCGGTCATCTGTATATATCCCATTCAGAGTGCTTGGAACTCGTAGTGATCCAAATTCGTCCCCTGCCCAGATGGTCGGGATTTGCTATGGCAAGTTACGTATAATACAATATACAGAGAGGGGTTGGTAACCTGCGCTCAAGGGTAATAAACACTTGTAAAGATGCTGTGCATGTGGGTAATAATACTGATGGTCAGAAGTGAGAAATGTATATTTGCACGTACTGATAGTAAATAGTAGTAAAGTAAATAAAAGTGAACTGAGTATATGAGCAGTGGGTGACTTTATTGTGGTATGCACAAGTACAAGTAACCGCTGCAAAAGTATGCAAATAATGGGGATTGGGGGTGGAGGTGGGGTATTGAGGGCTGCTGGGCAGCGGGATAGGGCTGAGTCCAGGGTCCTGGTGTTGGGGGGAGAAAAGTCACAGTCAAGGTGGAGTGGGTGAGTGCAGGGGGGCTGGCGTCCAGTCCCCTCCGCAGTGCACTGCTCACCTGTGTTCACCGCTATAATCTTCCTCGCGGTCCCGGCTCGTCCGTCTGCTTCTAATGGTTGATGTCCTCTTGCCGTGGCTCGTTCAGCGCTGCGGCTGAGTTGCGAGCCCGGCTCCACAGGTCCTGGGCTGGGTGCGACTTCCGGGTAGCGGCACGTGAATACACCGTCATCCGGCATCACAGTCCTGCCCGGCTCCTGTGCGCTCTACTCCCGGCGGGGAAGAGACTTAGGTAGGGGCAGTGTTGCTGGATAACTTTGTGGTGGAAAAATGTTTTCCTACGCGTGTCGGCTTCTTAGCCTTCTTCAGGAAGTTACATAGGATGCCTGCCAAGGATGTCAGCCACCTGCCCTGTCTTCGTCCCGGTGCCCACAGATAAAAAGTCAGTTGAGATTGACTTTTATTTGCCAAGGAAGGAGAAATCATTCGATGGTCGGCAACCATTGAATGATTTCTCCTGCAGCGGAGTCATGCGAGGGGGATGTGTTCTCGATACACATCCCCTTGCATGTTTCCAAGGGGATTTAGCGAGGGGTGGGCGGATCTGGAAGCTTCCGTCTTCGCAGTTTACCAAGCCTTAGTTTTGGAGCGAATGTTTACCCACATTCTATGAAAAGCTAGCAAAAACATGCACCAGCGTATGATTCATCTCTGCATTTTTTGCTATAATCTGTAAATGTAGTCTCCTGTGAAATGCCCTTTAGCAGCACAGCAGTGTTTGGCAATGTAAGTTCTAAATCATGTTCCCAAATCCAATTCCTCCATCAACCATGAATTTTCTAGACTTTTTTTTTTAACCCTTTGAGTGCCAACATCTCTGAGAAGTGTCCAAAATATCCGCTAAAAATGCCAGCGTCGCTCACATTTGTTATATAAATTTCAAATAAATGTCAAATAAAAATTGTTGTGTAAACAAAATTATGTTTCCTATAAAAGTTAAATATTGCAGGTCACGAAAAAAAATGTTTATTTGGCACTTTTCACACCTATTTTGACAAATTCACTTGGCAAATGGTTAAACTCACATAGGTGCAGTAAAGAACCTAGCTCAGTGGAAAGTATATGTTAGACATAGTTTAATTCTGTCCCCAAGCTATTGTGAGAGGATTAAATGGGATTGATTATAATACTAAGAAGGGATAAAGAATAACTAGTGAGTGATGACCACCCAGTAAATGTGTATTTGTGTTGACAGATTTATCATTCATAAGAAAGCTATCTGTTTCTGCACATGCTCACTTTGTCAGTAAGCTTTATTAGATTAAGATTGTTCCGTGTGTCTGTGTGCAAGTCATTTAATGAAAAGATAGTTTATGAAAGGATATCCTGATTACATTTGTAGGTAGGTTTTTAGTATTCTCTACATATGAAATAGGTAAAACTATATAATCATCTCCTAGCAGAGGCATTACAAATGTAGAGGGAGATTAGACGAAACGTGGATTACTGTGGTGTTGGCGAGTTTCAGGTTCTAAAACATGAACACATCCTTCTGACTACAGTACCTCACCTGTGCCTGGAAATAGTGCTGGCAAGCAACGCTTCTGGTAAGGTTCAGCCAATAAGGGCAAAGCACCAATGCAAGTAATTGTCACAAAGGTGCTATTCTTTTCCTGGTGCACAGATAAAAATACTTTTGCTGTGTACTAAGTAACTTATGTATCAAATTTTGCCCAGTCATAAATCGTTTCCCAAAAGTGCTTTTTTTGATAAAAAAAAAAAAAAACAGAAATCTAAGCTCACCCACATCCTGCTGACGTTATTCGGTCCAGGTAAGTGTTACCCCTTTCACATCGCACTTTTAAAACGGTATATTGCCGTTTTTTTTCCATTTTAAAATGTTTAAGGCTGCAATGTGAAAGTGCCAAAGTTGATTTACCGGTTAAAGTTAACCGGTATTTCAACACGGTTAAAAAGCAGAGTCCTACACGTTTTAAAGCCGTTTTTTTGGCAGTTTGAACAGCTCTATTTCAATGGCTTGAAACGTGTCCCTTGGGGGTTAAACGGGTTGAATGTTTGAACGGTATTAAATGATTTTTAAAACGGTTTTCACCTGCAATGTGAAAGGTCTCAAGGCTCAGACCCGTTTTAAAGTCCCATTTAAGAATACCGTGTCATTACCCATTTCTGCAATGTGAAAGCAGTATGTGTCTCCAAACTATAAAATAGCTTTTTTGGCCAACTGTATTAGATTTGTGGGATTCTGAAACCGCTCTGATTTCGGCTAGATAACAATCACATCTAAACAGTACTTAATCGTAATCCGCTATGGCTTAGCTAATACCCCTTTTACACCAAAATCCCTGGTCGGTCCCTGGTCTTTGAACACGGGAGTTTCCAGGGTTGGACCCAGCTTCATACTCCATTTACACAGCAATGTGACCCAGGTCGGACCCAGGTCTGCACCGTTTACACTGTACCTGGGTCAGCCCTGCTTTTCCCTATGGATGACATTAAAAATTTCCATTTTAGGACTAATAAACTGCCATCCAACCTTCCCTCAATTATTTTAAATAAAAATTAAAAGACATGACAAGTTAGCATTGAAAAATGTTGGTTTGTTTATTTTGTAAAATATTTTTCAAAAAGTTTTATTCAGTGCTCAAGCACACATAGCGGTATAAAAGTGCAGTATCACCCATGTGCTCCCCCCAGTCCCTTCCCCTGCAGCAGCAGACCGAATCTCCCATGTGCTCCCCCCCCCCCCCAAAAAAAAATAATATAAATTATACTGCATCCAATTATGATTTCTGTGTGCACTGCCCGTATCCTTCCTGACTGCTGTCTTTTGCTACTGCAGCGCACTGTGGAAAGGCATCCAGCACTTCTGGTATCCTTTCAACACTACCTGGATGTCCCAACCTGGGTTGGGACCATTTACACCGCCTACGACCCAGGTCCAACCAGTGTTCAACCCTGGTCAGGACCTGGGTAGGAGACCAGTGTTACTGGACCTGGGTTGGCGCCTTTTACACCAACGCTGACCTGGGTCCGACCTGGGTCCAACCTGGGTTATTCCTTGGTGTAAAAGGGGTATAATAAACTTGCCTTTTATGTAAATGCCTTTTACATAAATGTATTAACTGTCCGGTTCACTTAGTGGTCAGCTGCCATTAGCCCTTCTGTATCCTCCCACAAGCCTTATGTGATTCTGGAGTGGCAGGCAGGGAGGAACATTGCATTTTTCCTGCTAACCACAAACATCTGTTCATGTTGTACAACAGTCACAGACAGAGCAGCTGATGTGATGATGCCTATGACACAAACACGTCAGTGTGGAAACGCCACCAGTCCATGTTAGGCCAGGCAGGAGTGTTTTCATTTACCAGCTATGACTACCGATTGCTATAGACCAGGCATATCCAAACTGTGGTCCTCCAGCTGTTGTGAAACTACACATCCCAGCATGCCTTGCTATAGTTTTAGCATTCTCTAATAGAAAAACGGTGGCAAGGCATGATGGAACTTGTAGTTTCACAACAGCTGGAGGGCCATAGTTTTCACATGCCTGTTATAGACCATAGACTGTGCTCTCTGTTAAAGGTGTACTGATACATGGTACAGTTATGTGCCATCAGAGAAAAAGCACTGATTCCCTAAGTTAGACTTGCAGGGTTCTTATTATTATGTCATGTGTTTGTTTTTGTTTTTTTATCTGTAATAGATAAATCTCCTTTGTTGTAGGTAAATTTTATCCATGTGATCCATGACTCTGGAGGAGTTCCTGTCACCATAGCAGCTGCTGAAGAAATAGTCTATCTCTTAAAGCCAGAGGTGCCTGAAAATATACTGCACTCCACATACGGTCAGCCAGTCACCTGTTTGGATGTCTCATTTAATCACGCTGCATTTGGAGTCAAAAGCTATGGGTGGATCACCAATAATGGCAATAAGGTAAAGTCACTCACTTGTACGGAGAGGTTTTTCTCTAGGACTGGTCTGTGATTCTAGAACACTTTGTTTAGACTTAAATAACCTTAAATTACACTTTCCCCTGGTTTGAAATTCTAACACAAAAGGTATAAATAAAGGACACACCTAGCTAGAAAAAGTGGTCCTTCTGCCCAAAATTTCCTATTTCCTCCTCATCACTGTGGTTTGCCTGCGTCCTTTTACAGCGTATCTTTGGGATATTGCTGAATCTTCAGTAAAGGACACATTTTATATTGCATAAGAAGTATCTTAGTGCATATTGTACATTCTGCTAAAATAACCCCCCCCCCCCCCCCCCCAATATACTAAGCATGCCTACATCAAGGGTCCTCCTCCCCCTATCACATGCAGCCCGGTCTCACAGACAAGTTACCAGCTCACTACCTGTCACAAAATCAATACCTCAATCTTCTACAATACTTTTCCTAATGCTTCTGTGCGCGTACAAATAATCAACTTGGCTGCAGGCTGGAGCACAATGATCTGCATAGCAGCCAACACAGCTGTCATGGGTTTCAGATAGTGAGGTTGCCCTAGTGATGTGTAGTCAGAGTGCGTGTATTCAGAGCGATGAGCGTTCTCTCTGGATTGTTCAGTCCTGCTATTCTGAGCAAGTACAAGAGCCAGTGCACGTGTAGTATAGCCAGCATTAGTTTTTCAGTGCCCTTGAAATTCTTATCAGAAGAGTAGATTGGGGTCCCCGGAGTTGTAATACTGGAATAATTTACTATGTGTCCCTGTGATTGCTAGTTACAATCTGGCTACAGATTTTCTTTATCTTTCAAATGGTGACCACATTTATCAGATAACTGAGTAGACGACATGTTATGTGGTGCATTACGTTGTTGACCAGTTTACATATAATGAGGTAAGTCATTGTTTTGCCCACACAGCTTATTTAGATAATGCTTATGGCATATATGACAGAAAGGGCAGTTTAGTACCAGATATTTTTCAATGATGGTGTGTGTTAATAACTGTCGCTCTCAGTCTACTATTAATGTTAGCAGTACCTGGAATGCAGTCAAAACATTGGCCGCAAACCTAACATTTATGTAGCTGAGCAATGATCAGCTGACTGACTGCGCCTGCACCTACTGTAGGTCACACTGTGCATGTGCCTCAATGATTTTGTGATGGCTGTCACCTAGAGCAGTGGTTCTCAAACTCTGTCCTCAGGACCCCACACTGTTCCCGTTTTTCCAGGTCACTCAACAGGTGCACTCATTACTGACTGACACATTTTAAAAGATCCACAAGTAGAGCTAATTAATTTCACTTGATTCTGTGAGGAGACCTGCAAAACATGCACTGTGTGGGGTCCTGAGGACCGACTTTGAGAACCTGTGACCTAGAGGATTATACGCAAAGTGATCAACTGGGAACATTGAGGACCGTTAAACGGAGTGGCAGCAAAAATGTAGGACCATCGAGATTTTTTCGGGTTGTGTTTCAGCTTGCGATTACAATCCCATATACAGAATGGCACCGGCAACTCTTGCGGCCATGCTACACAACTGTGGACTGATCTGCGAATGACAGTTCAGTTTTGTACCCAATTGCTGGGACTTGCATTACAAATGCAGTCAGCTGCAATATTTACTGTGCACGCATTTGTGGCCGCGGCGGCGGCGGTGTTAGCGTACATCACTGAATCAGGCCCTGTGTATGGAATGAGCCTTCCAGTCACAGAAAGATTTGCTAAGACTTAATATGTTACACATTTGGCCTTGTTCGCAAAAGCATTATTCCCTTTTCCATGTTAATTTTTTAATTTATTTTGTTTTCTTGGGTCTTTTTTTTTTTTTTTTTTGTACAACTTATTGGACCTTGTTTCTCATTGTATCTCAGTTGTAAAGGAATCGGTTTAAAAAAACAGCTTGAAAATATCTGGATATTGAAGAATAAGTGCTGTTTTCAATGCAACATAGCGCACATTTTCTATTTACTCAATTATTAAGTAGAATCCTAACACTTTCATGTTTTCAATAAAAAAAAAATCTTTTATGTTAATAGCTGAATGCATGCCTACATTTATGTGTCCGCATGCTTTCCCCCATCTAGAGCAATTATTTAGCTTCATTTATGCCGTGATACATAAATCCGTCTTCAGTAACTGGTTCTTTTATATCGCCTTTGTTCTCGTTTTTATAGCCGAAGAGATAAAACCTGTTGCCAAGAAATGTATTTTGTTACAATAGCAGATGTAATGAATAACACTGAATGGGTTAAGATAATCATTACTGTGTAAACGAATCATAGCCACAGAAATGAAGTAATCCAGATGGCTGCAGTGTGCTAGGTACAGGGGACTGGTGCTTGGCACCGCTTTCCCAGCTGACATCACCCTGCAAATCAATCAGGTTGCGCCTCTTAGGATAATTACTCTCTGCACCCTGAAGAGGAAGAGCGCTTTGTGATTGGACGTTTCCCATATCCACACACATCTTGTGTTTGGGTAAAAAGTGTTTGAAATAACTAGTGATGAATAATTTTACATCTCTGCTCACTGCGTTAATCTATCTTCATTCTGTGTTGTCATCTTGATTTCCACTACCTTTACGGCAATCTTAGCGACGTGCGTAAGCTGGAAAGATGCTCATTTGTACACTAAAAATTATATAATTGACTACACTGCAGAATATTTTACAATGTAGATTGAGAGTTGTTATTGGGGTCTTGGGGGAACAGGCGATACATTAATGCTTGTATTGCATTGTCTCCTTAGTCAGATCGTTATGTGTGCCTGCTTATGCAGTCCATTTTAATTTTGCATACACAGGGCCGTTTCTAGACAATTTAGCTCCCAGGGCAAAGGAATAAAAATGCGCCCCCCCCCCCCCCCCCCAAATATAAAAAGTTAACACGGCATAGAAGAAATTGCGCGCCAAAATAGGGGGCGTGGTTTATTTTTCAAATGGGCGTGGCTTAATATAAGGGCGTGGTCTAGCAGGAAAACAATTACCTTACAACTCACCTTTGCAACCTGCATGTCCAGACATTGGTTACCGCAGGAATTGTCATTGTACTCCCGCACTTTAGTTGGCCGGCTGAAGGCCGCATAGTGACATAAAAATATAAAGGCCCACACAGTGACCTAGTACGCCTCACAGATCAAGGCCAAACAATGATAGGTTACTTGAATCATTATACACTATTTATCCATGACGCCGCACACCGTGATGACAATTACACATTGTCGCACACTGTGATGACAATTACACATTATGTCGCACACCGTGATGACAATTACACATTACGCCGCACACCATGATGACAATTACACATTATGATGCCCGTTACACCCCACACTGTGATGGCAATTACACAATACTCCCCACACCGTAATGCCTATTACACATTATGCCCCACACGCCGCTGCCGCACAACTCATGCTGTTTATTAATATGCCCCCACAGTGCCACATATATATGCCCCCACAGTGCCACATATATATGCCCCCACAGTGCCACATATATATGCCCCTAGTGCCAGATATGTCACCAGTGCCAGATATGCCCCCCCAGTGCCACACATATGCCCCCACAGTGACACACATATGCCCCCACAGTGACACACATATGCCCATACAGTGCCAGATATGCCCCCACAATGCCACATATATATCCCCCACAGTGCCAAATATGCCCCTAGTGCCACAGATATGTCCCCAGTGCCACACATATGCCCCCACAGTGCCAGATATGCCCCTACAGTGCCACAGATATGCCCCCAAAGTGCCACATATATGCCCCCAAAGTGCCACATATATGCCCCCACAGTGCCACACATTCCCCCAAAGTGCCAGCAGCACAACTCACTCTCTCTCTCTCTGGGTCTCCCCCTCCAGTTCCCCGCCGCTGCATGCTGCTGCCTGCTGCTGCTTTCGATGTGTCCCTGAGCCGGCAGCCATTCATACCTCGCGGGCTGGCTCCTGATTGGCTGCCAGCCCGCGAGGTCCTCTGATTGGCTGCCAGCCCAAGGACACAGTGAGCGAGGGGAAGGAGAGACGCGCTGCGCTCTCCTCCCCTGGGGCTCACCTGTGCGCCTATTCGTTGCGGGGGGGCTAGACGGGACTTGGAGGAGGCGGCGGCGGGGGAGACTTGGAGGCGGAGGCGGCGGGGGAGACTTGGAGGTGGCGGCGGCAGCGGCGTTGTGGGCTGTGAGGAGCTGAGAGCTCAGCTGCCGGCCGGGCGCCCTGGCTGTGTAACAGGTGGACAAGCCGTGCGGCGCCCCGGGCTGCTGCACGGCTTGTCCGCCTGTAGAAACGGCCCTGTGCATACATTCACAGTATATATACACACAGCAATTATCAGAAATGTTAAGGTTTATAAGGGCTGAGAACCTTATAGTAATTAGTCTTCCTCTCCCTTGTGTCTTCAGCTGTGCACACACCTAAAGATTTATCTGTGCAATCTATCTGGCATGAACTAAAATCTGCTAATGTACGAAAGCCAAAGACAGTCAATCATATGCGCCCAAATACTAGAAAATGGACATAATTGTTTAAAGTTAACCCATTAGTATGAACAGCCATTGTCTGTTTTGTGTATCCAGCTTTAAGCTTAAATTGATGCACAGATATATACTCTGGATCAAGCAACATGTTCTCCCTACACGCTGTCCAATCTGTCAGGACTGACATTACAACTGGGCGGGCTACTGTCTATTGAGCTGTCAATCACAGGCGGATCCTGCAGTGGCTGTACGGGTGGTCGGTAGATTGCCTGTACACACAGATTGATGTGCTGATATATCTTTGGGACCTGGGTATAGAACAACCTATAACCAAACGTTAATGTTTGATTAATCACAGCTGCTAGCAACAAGTGTATTATTATCGTTCAGGATACAGTAACCATGTACTCAGTGGGCCTGTTTCAGTGATGGATGCATGTTTTAAATCTAGGCTTGTGTCCCGATGTTTACTGCCAGGTGACGCAGATTATATTGCATGAAGAGCCACGCTGTTCCGATAGGTGTTTATGTGCAGTGACAGGCACGGCTTTCATTGGCGATGTGCTTGAGTCAGGGATTGTGTAGAAATACTCTGTTCCACAGGCACTAGCGAGCATGTACTCTCAGATCTTCTGGGTTGGGGCTGATGTCCGCTTGGTAGTGCAACTATTTGTGCACTCCAGCAGACATGAGCTGCCTGCTGCCTTATGGGGGTATTCAATGTGTCCCATTTTCAGTCAGCTCGACCGAGAACATGCAGGCGGGATTCAATGCAGTGGGACAAGAAAGGGGCGTGGCTGAGAGTTGCGGCCGGGAAGAGGCGAGCTGCAGCCGGCAGCTCGTCACTTCCCGGCCGTTCTCGGCAGAACGAGCCTGACAGCTTGTGAAGTCGGGCTAGTTCTGCCGAGAAACCCTGCTCAATGCTGTCGGGGAAGACATCATTGAATAGGGCCCAGCGGCCATCTCCCCTATGGGGAGATGGTCGCAGTGTAATGGAATAAGGTTCCAGTCAAGTTGGTGCAGGATAATTATGGTGTCATGGTTATGTAGGTTTTAACACTATCTTAATTAAAGTGGTATTATAAAAAATAACACATACTGTATACAGAAGCATAAACATTATATATGAAATGTATTGGAGAATTTCTCATACATGGGGATGCAGAATTTCCCTTTATAATGTTAGCTTTGAGAAGGTAGATGGGAATCCTTACCTTATGGTGGGTGAATAAGAACTCCAGTTATCACCCTCATGAGACCTATTCCTGCGTACAAAGAACATCTCTAAGTGCCATGGACTAGAAAGCTTATCGCTGCCCACTTCTCCTCGCCTTTGGGATGGCATAAGATGTCAATTTTCTGATTGTTAGCAGGCCCAATATTTTATATCCGCATAAACTGGCCCCATAGCCACTCTGGCTCATTGTCAAAAATGACATCAGATTACAGCAAGCTGCTTTATAACTGAAGCATCTATTATTCATGTTCCATAAACTTTTTCTGTTGCATCTTCAGATAAGTCTAATATACGGAGAGAACCCTGCCTCATAATAAGCACTTTTGTTACTAAAGTATCTCGTATTTCTTACATTGTAAATCTCTTAAATCTGTTTTGTGTTCCACCTGATTATATTATGGGTTTTCAAAGCATATTTCGTAGAGGCTGTTTGAATGTCTGTACTGTAATATATTCACAGATCTATGTATACAACCTGCAGACTGGTCAGTGCATCACAACATTGGGTAACTCCACGGGGGACTTCAGCTGTATCAACCTAAAAGACAGCCCTCCTCATCTTTTGGTTACTGGAAACAGGGACAGAAGGTATGTTAGAGCCAGTGGCATTTTATGTAAGTAAATATGTGTAAAGGTCCTTTGTGCATACCTCCCAACATGACCCTCTCCATGAGGGACACACTGCTCTGCTCCTGGACTTTCCTCTTAATTTAGGATTGCTATCACCTGTGGTGAAACACTTTTCTTATTAGTTAACCTGTTCAAAAACAGGTGATGGCAATCATACATTAAGAGGAAAGTCAAGAAGCAGCGCAATGTGTCCCTCCTGGCATGGGTTATGTTGGGAGGTATGTATGTGTAAATGTAGCTTTTTCCCATAGAAATAGTGCATAACCACACATGCCAGATAACACACACACCACAAACCCCCCCCCATGCTCCACATAAACTTTCCACAGTTCATACCTGGTGACAGTGACCCAATATTCACCTATACACCAGAACACTGGTCCCCGCAGCAGCACCTTTTCACACACTGTAGGGAGAACTGTGCAGTTTGCTGGTGACGCCCATTGATGATGTCTTCACCAGACACTGTACCCAAATGTGACTCTTGGTCAGATGCATTAAGCCTGCTGAAGTGGAGGTAAAGTAGAAGGTGATAACGCACCAGCCATGTTTGTAAAATGACAGTTAGGATCAGTGGCATATCAATGGGTCTGCAGATCCGTGGTGGCTGGGGGAGCAGGTCCGATGGAGTCTGCGGGGAGTGCTGGGACCAACAGGCCTGTGGCCTTTTTTAAGCAGCAGAGTCTGGCCCCTGTAGCTACAGCCGGCCCGACCATTTCACAGGCCGGGGTTCGTGGCTGAGTACGGCGATACAGAGATGAGGGAGAAGAGCATACAGACAACGATAAGGGACCAGGGTATTTTCAAATGCGGTGCTGGCCGCAAGCCAATTGTAACTTGCTCTAAATCGGGCCCTAAGGTTCCTGGTGGTCCATCTAAAGAAGTTAATATGATATTTAAGAAGTTAGGGGAAATAAAGCCGCAGTGATTAAATGGGGTTGAAGAGAGAAGTTTAATAAGGAACATGCTATTGGGAATAATAGGGTTAGTTAATTAGGGTTGTTGAAAATGAAATAATTGAAGTGGTGGTTATTACTGGCTATGATGAAGTTTAATGATTATAAAGTGGTTAATGATATATGACATCACTGTGCAATGAACCTTCCACAGACTCATTCCAAAGCATGCAGTCATTTGCTGGATGGTCCCTCCAGGTGTGCAGCACATCCGAGGGGACATCCCGGCCCACTAGAGGACTTGCCCAATATGTCTCTCCGATCTGCAAGATCAGATGAGCTATTGCTTGGTGTGTATATTGCCTTACATTTAATCAGCTCTTCTCAATTATGTGGTCATGAGATGAGATTTATTCCTTTGCTTTGCTAATATGAACTGGGTGTTTGAAAATGGCCTATAAATAACATTAATGTCAACACTACAATATAAGGAATTCATTCTGATTTTCTATGGTTTGATCAAGACTTGTGAGTTCCTCCATTAAATCTGTTTATGCAGAAGCCTGAACATATTTTTCTGCAGAGCTCTGGTTTTGGATGAGCACATCAGCAGCTGTTTAACTGCGTGTGTGCATTTGACGTCAGAACTATAATAGAGTAAATTAAGTGGTAATAGGGAAATAGCTGTGGAATGAATGCTCTATATATTAGTTTTTTTTTTATATATATTTATTTTACCTACTATTTCTATAACATATAAAAATTGTTTGTTATAGAGTTAAGCCCCCTACACACGGGGCGACACTGAACCGGTGCTGAGCAATGTGTTGAAGCACCACCGCGATGCACCCGTGATGTGTGCTGAGTGATCCATGCTGAGCAGTACACATCGCCATTGCTGGGGGGCATGCACACGGCACGATCTGTGCTCCATTTCTACGTGATCTAGTCAGAACGCTTAGAAATGGGTCTGAAATTGCCCCATGTGTATGCCCCTTAAAAAGAATAAATGGTCATATGAGTCACAGCAGATTACTACAAAAATGTTAAAAGTGGTTTTCCAGCTGAGAAAGCAGACATAGGGGGGTATACAATGCTCCACCGCTATTCCCAACAGGGTAATTAGCGGCAGGGTGCTATTTAATTCTGTCTTTACCGACAGCATTAAAGAGGGATCACAGCAGAACCAGCCCAACTTTCCGCGATTGACAGGCGGAATCACTGTCGGGCAAAACGTAAATATGCCTGGATCACAGCGGTCGGGAGGGATCGACAGCCGTGATCCGGGATTACATACCCTCCATAGTATGTTTTCTCAGTATGTATTCATTGGCTAGATGATAAGGAAATTATATCAACTCATATTGTATGTTTTGGGTACTATATGGATTACAGTATGGTATTGAAAATGTAGAGGAGTCTTTGGTAAACTTAGGGAAATAAAAGTATGCAGCACTATATAACCGTACTCATTAGGGATGCGGTCATTTGGTCTACTGCATTATGGTCGACAGTCATTAGGTCGACATGCTAAAAGGTCGACATGACTCTAGGTCGACATGGGAAAAGAGAGGGGTTGCTCTACCAGAGAGCAATGAGGGCGCCTGTAGTATGTGGTGCTTCTCCAAGCGGCTGCTGGGGTACAGGGGAAGTCACTCCCTGCGGGTTTTTACAAAAGATTGTAAACAAAAAGAGATCGAGAAAGCAGCGCTGGGTTCACAGTGAAAAGAATTGACCAATTAGCAGTGAAAAATTATTTTATATAGCAAATTAAAATATAAACAGTACATACAATCACATATAATATGACATAATAAAAAATATATATATAAAAAGAATTAAAATTCTCACTCTTAGATTGGATCGATATCTGAAGGGACCAATGCCCAATTGGATGTCAGTCCGAATGGAAAGTGCACTTAACCATTATTCATTCTGCTGAATAGAAAAAACTGGAATCAGGGGTGTTGTTAAAGGGAAATCCACCGGTCCTCTCTATTGATGCGGATGGATGTTAGTGCCGCTGGAGGAGTCGATGGAGGGATATCCGTGCTGTGACCCTCAGGAATTCCTCTGTAAATTTAGTGGGAGGCTTCTTATGGCTCGGTGCCCAGTTTGGGTACCTCCTTTTGATGGTATGGAAGTCACTTAGAGGTAATGACAGAAGGTGGGCGTCTGTTCTCCAATCTGGACTTGATTTTGGGGGGGGTGGGCATGACTCTCTGACAGGTGGCTGGGATGGTTGTCTGCTCACCCAGAGGGATACACTGCCAATAACCCCAGTCGCTTGTGATGGAGACGGCCAGGCTTTTGATGTAAAGACACTAATCTCAAACAGGCGGCAGAAGATGGCGTGGCTCACCTGGAGTTAAGTGTGCTGAGGGGAATCCTGGAGGGGAAATCGAGATGAAAGTTCCCAGTTTGAAGCAGCAGTGGACTGAGAGTGATTAGGGGTCCAATCAATATGAGTGAGAGGCTGCAGCCTCTCACTCATATTGATTGGACCCCTAATCACTCTCAGTCCACTGCTGCTTCAAACTGGGAACTTTCATCTCGATTTCCCCTCAGCACACTTAACTCCAGGTGAGCCACAACATCTTCTGCCGCCTGTTTGAGATTAGTGTCTTTACATCAAAAGCCTGGCCGTCTCCATCACAAGCGACTGGGGTTATTGGCAGTGTATGCCTCTGGGTGAGCAGACAACCATCCCAGCCACCTGTCAGAGAGTCCTGCCCCCCCCCAAATCAAGTCCAGATTGGAGAACAGACGCCCACCTTCTGTCATTACCTCTAAGTGACTTCCATACCATCAAAAGGAGGTACCCAAACTGGGCACCGAGCCATAAGAAGCCTCCCACTAAATTTACAGAGGAATTCCTGAGGGTCACAGCACGGATATCCCTCCATCGACTCCTCCAGCGGCACTAACATCCATCCGCATCAATAGAGAGGACCGGTGGATTTCCCTTTAACAACACCCCTGATTCCAGTTTTTTCTATTCAGCAGAATGAATAATGGTTAAGTGCACTTTCCATTCGGACTGACATCCAATTGGGCATTGGTCCCTTCAGATATCGATCCAATCTAAGAGTGAGAATTTTAATTCTTTTTATATATATATTTTTTATTATGTCATATTATATGTGATTGTATGTACTGTTTATATTTTAATTTGCTATATAAAATAATTTTTCACTGCTAATTGGTCAATTCTTTTCATTGTGAACCCAGCGCTGCTTTCTCGATGTCGACATGATTCTAGTTCGAAAGGTCATTAGTTCGACAAGGTCATTAGTTCGACATTGTCTATGTCGACATTCACAAGGTCGACATGGAGTTTTTCACTGTTTTTTGAGCCAACATGTGCCGACAGGCGGTATTTCATGCCCTACCATCCACTAGGGCGTGGTGGGAGAATAAAATAGTGTGCCGAGCGTAGCGAGGCACCGTGCCCGACGCATAGCGAGCGCAGCGAGCGATGCGAGGGGATGCAGTGCACTTTAAACTGTGTCCATGTCGACTGTGTTGACATTCAGGTAAAAAAACAGTGAAAAACCCCCATGTCGACCTTGTGAATGTCAACATAGACAATGTCGAACTAATGACCTTGTCGAACTAATGACCTTTCGACCTAGAATCATGTCGACCTTTTCCCATGTCGACCTAGAGTCATGTCGACCTTTTAGCATGTCGACCTAATGGATTCGACCTAATGACTTTCGACCATAATGCAATAGACCAAATGATCCCAACCCACTCATTACAGATAATAATTTACCATGCCAAAACCATGCCTTGTAAATAACTGCCCCTTAAAAAAAAAAATAAGTCAGCGTTCTTCCGGCATCCTGCACATCCACCAGACTTGCACTGCAATACATCTGGCCCATAATGTTGGTGTGAGGACTGCAGACCTGTGAGAAACACAGGGCATGTATACCTTGGATCATACAGTACCAGTTGACAAAGGCTTTCAGAATGGGCCTAAACTGGGGTTTGAATAGTAAACCACAACAGAATGTTACCAGATGACGTTTTTGGCAAAGTCCCCTCCCTTCTCTTCAGAGCTGGGTTTTGGCAAAGATACATTTCCTCTTTTCAAGCTGACACTTACCACCTTCCTATTCCAGGCACCTGCACCCTTCCCCAATCCTCGGAACCTAGGGAGTAAAGATGCCATAAAGCTCTGGCTCGGTGCCAGAGCTCGTTATTTCAGGGCACTGGATCGTGACATCCTTGATAAATTATTCTTCCCATATTTAGTCTGAGTTCTCGCCAAAAAAACTGTTTTATCAGATTGCTAAATGTTCTAGAGAATTGTATGTCACTCTGCTCCCGCACATAACGGGCGTTATTTCTGTAAAGGGCTGCAGTTACCTGTCATTCTGGCATATTTGGTATATGTTGTTTGTACTTCAATATGTTTGATACCTGTGGACTGCAGTTCATATACATGTCATAGCGTGGGCTGACATTTATTCGTTTTTTACAGGAAGTGCCTAGTATTACTGTTATTACTATGAAGAGAAAGGGACTGTTATTACTATGAAGAGAAAGGGACTACTACACGGATATTCACTTTTAATTCATATTCTCATGTTCATAAAGAGATCCTTGGCTAATTGCTGTTAAAGTTGAATATATCGACTTGTATGCCAAAGTATCCAGCCTTAAAGGCACTAGCTTAGCTTCACCAAGAATTACTCCTTTACTCTTTAGTGTTGTTTAAAATGGCAAGCCTTGGCATTCACCTTTTTAGAGCATTATTTGAGGCCTTCTAAATAGAAATTAGTGCCCATTTAGCCAAAGGACAATGATGCCTGTAGCGATTTTACTGTTCTTTACAGGTATTCATTCTGTTGGGAGTGCAGGCCATGTATTCTGCCAGGAGCACAAGGAATGTACAGATTTGCTGGACATGCGCTAAGTTCTAAAGGAACGTGATCTTATTTCAACAATAAAATACCAGCAATATGTAAATGAGGAATTACAAGATTGTTATAGATTATTTTCAAAGAAGTGTGAAAAGTTATATATACACACTCTCCTCTACATTTAGTGTATACCATTAGTGATTATCAATTGCAATTTAAATAAGAGTCATATGCCAAAGAGCGTGCGAGTATGGTGAGGAATTTGGCACTTTATTTCCAGTCACATGTATTTACTAGAAAGTTGGGGTGAAGTTCCTAAAAGTGCACCCAAGGGTGTGTTTTGGCATCTGTGGGAAGGCATTTGCTAATCAGCTAAAAGGATGGTGGAAGCTGTTCATTTTGGAAACATTGGATTCTTACACCTGAGGGACACTTTCCCAAAATGGATTTATTCTGGATTCTTAACGTTAATCAACGTAAAATACTCTAAAGCTTTTTGTTAATTACAAATAAAAACCAGGCGGTTATTTATTACAGAAGTATTTGCCCTTTTGTTGCTCTTACAGAAGTATTTGCCATTCTTGCTTTAATACTTGGTAAAAAAATATATATATTTAGCTGCAATCACAGCTTTTGTGAATATTGGTGAAGTCTCTTCCAGTTTTAGCATTATTGTTCAAGCTCCACCAGGTTGCAATAAATGAACAGCAATTTTCGAAATATTCCAGAGATTTTTGATACATTTGATGATTGGTCTTGACTGGGAGACACCAGGATATTTTTGTGACTTTTACAGTTTGGTTTGGGTCATTGTCCTGTTGTAGTACAAAAATCTGGCAGTTCTTAACTGTCAGCAATAAAGCAAAGCCAGACTTTAAAATTGAGGAGCAGACACAAATTTTGTATTCAGGATATGCTTCAATATGCCCTCATTATATGACCCTACAAATACTCTATGAGGAGAATTCAATTTGATTCAGTTCTATAAAGGCATATCGCTTGTATCAGTATGAGTTGAATCCTCATCCTTATCTTTATCACTAATAATATGAGCTATCATTTACCTGTAGGCTTCCAAACAATTCATCATCTCTATAATATATTTTACTAGATGCCAGCCAGGTCAAGATGATGGAACAACATAATAGTAATTTCTGCACAGTGGCCAGACAGCTGAGATATTTGGCAAAAATACATCCTCTCAACTTAAAAAAAATTGTAAAAATCTGAAACATTTCACTTTTTAATGTTGTGATGTGGAAAGGCCCAGTTGGTTGGGGTTAAAAAACAATAACTGAGCATGAGTACGTTGTTGTTTACAAGTCAAAAGTGCTTCCTGTGTATGTTTGGAATTGTCTGCAGTACAGTGTCCTATTATGGCTGCCAAAATCAGGCAAACATATTAAGACTAACTTTTCTCATCCTGGATCATCAGACGGGGATGTCCAGAATTGAGAGGGTTTTTTTTTAGCTTTATGGATGTGAATATTTTACACTTTGCATAATGCCTTTAAGTTGACCAAACTGTAGAAATATATTGTTCTAATCAAGTTAACTAGATGGCTGGTTCAGATGATAATCAAGCAGTATGTGCTGGAACACAGATGGAAGCAGTCATTTTAACGAGCAGGAGAAAACCCATTTGTTTGATTTCTCCTAACTAGCTGGACTAATAATGTCAGAGTAGGGGGAACGGAATGATTTTAACAGAAGTAGGCACTGTGTCCACCTACTTCTGCTCCATGCACACAAATCTCCCCCCCCCCCCCCCCCCATGATCACAGTCTACAGCAGACTATGTGAAAAAATAGTTGTAGTCTTTCTGGACGATCTCCATTGATTTTGGCCTCTGTGTGGAGTAGTAGAAGCCTTGTACATTTAGTAAATCAGGTCCAAATGGTTTCTGCCCATGTTACTAGATTTTCTCTTGTAACTCCATGACTTTCTTGAAGAATTTTTTTTTTTTTAAACCATTTCATTGAAAAAAAGGTAAAAACATGGGTAGTACAGGTCATTCTGATAGCTTCAGATTGTACAAGAAGGGCCTAGTATTTAGAAAGGCTGAGCATGTTGCAAGCCTCCTCTTTTTTCTTTGGCTAGACCTAATTACCATAATTGAGGGCAGTCCCAGTTATTCAGGGTTTGCCTCATGTAGATTCTGAAAACAAAAGGGTTTTTGGATATAGTAGTAAGGACATTATGAATGGTATATAACCTGTATCAGTATAAATAATGTTCCCCCTCTCTTTATATTATAAGGGTTATTCATTTGCAAGGTATCATAATTAGCTAATGTCTTTTTTTTTTTTCGTTTTTCACAGCCAAATAAACCAGATTACTGTTCCATCTATATACACCAGAGTACAGGGTGCCATGATAGGGAGGGCTGCTTTCAATCTTTAGATGTAGATCTAGTAAAATGTTAGGCTGGTGAGATTCTAAAGGAAACAGTTGCTTAGATGCCCTGCTAATGCAGGTGGGCAGCTGCCTGTCGGGGGGCAGGCGGCTGATGTCACAGGACTTCAGCCGCCTGCCAAGTTCTAGGAGTCATGACTGACTTATATTTGCGGGAAAAATCATTCGATGGTCGGTGACCATCGAATGATTGCACCCTCGTACGCTCCATTGTGAATAGATGTTTATGCAAAACATCCATTCGCAAAGCAGTGGGGATGTTCGACAGTGGCGGTGGGCGGCCATTCGCTAGTCTTTTAGGCGGCGTTAGTTGGCTCGCTAAGCAGTTAATTTACACTGCATAGCTAGTCAAACAGAATCAGGGGTACTTGTGTAGTTTCACGGCGGCACTCCCCTGCGGATCGCATCGTATGCAAATCATATGCAAATATTGCATGCGATTTGCATATGATTCAATACGCAATGCTATTTAGCACGCCCCCCCCCTCACTATCCACGTCACCCCTAAGCGTGGCAAGCGCAGCGAGCCCCGCGAGGGTACGCGTCCTCGTGACCTGTTCATACCCCCCACTATCCACGTTGGCGTAGAGTTGATTTTATAAAGTGTGTCGAGCGCAGCGAGCCATCGAGCACGAAGCGTGGCGAGTGGACACGGAAAATGATCCGGAAGCCTGGAGAGCAGACACGGATTACTGGACGTGTATTCCGCGTTCGCTCACCACGATTCGGGCTCGGTGGCTCGCTTCGCTCGCCACACTTTATGAAAGGTCGGGAGGACGCGTACTGCGCTCACCACACTTCGGGCTGACGTGGATAGTGGCGGTGTGCTAAATCGCATCACAGATCGAATCGTATGCAAATATCTGTCTGGAGAATGTCAAAGATGATGAATGTCCCAGAAGGCCATGCACATCAAAAACCTACAAAAATAAGAAAAATTAGAAAACCCTTTGAACTGAATGTCAGTTAAGCATTCATCCAAATGATAGTTTATTTTGTTATGTTTTACCAATACTGCTGTTATGTTGGATACACACCATCAGATTATCTGTCCAGTTTTTCTGTCCTGGAGTAAAAATCTGGTAATTTATGGAAGTGACAATCAACAATTTTCTCACAAAAGCTGGAAAATAGGCAAAACTGGTCATTCCGATAAATTTTCACAAACCTATTCATTGTTCAATATTCATAATGTTTACTTCACACTTTTATGTCCATTTCATCTAGACCAGGGATTCTCAAGCTCAGTCCTCAGGACCACACAGTTATCGTTTTCCAGGTCACCTGGTAGGTGCACAGGTGCATTTATTACTCAATGACCCATTTTAAAAGATCCATAGGTGGAGCTACGTTTGTCACTTGTAATTCTGTGAGGAGACCTGCAAAACATGCACCATCTAGACAGTTTTGTTTGTCGTGACAAGGGTACTTAGAGAAATTTAACTGACAATTTTGATGTTCATGTTCTTAAATCATGTATTGATGTGTCACCTATGTATCCTGGCCTTTTTTTGGTAGAAAAATTCCTTTTTGGAGACGTTTTATGCTTTGTCCAATAATTTTGGCATTTCTGTCTTGTTTCCATGACTGGGCAGATTATCCCATGATGCAATGTTGTTTGTTGTTGCCATATTATGTTTATTTTTTTCCACAATCCTCTATTTACCTCAGAGCTCTCACTCCTGTTTTAAGACTTCAGGGAGATAACCGCATATTGCAGTCTGCTGTGGAAGCCTTTTTTATAGGGAATTTGCATTTTAACTACATCAAAACAAGCTAAGTCATAATGACTATTAGGTTCGCCTATGGTTGCATACATCGCGTAATACAAGGTGATATGGGTTTCATGTGCCATGGTGGCAGGCAAAGCATGTGGCTAGCTAACAAGCATCATTTGAAAAAGCAGTAAACATTGGTCACATTGTGAGGATGAGGTAAAAAACATTGATAGAAAATGGCGGTGTAGAATACGCACAGCAGCTCCTGTGGGATGTTGAATTTCCTGAGTTGCCTCAGGAAGAACAGGTGCTATTGGGCCTTTTTGATATTTGTGGTTCTGTTTAATCCCCATCTTAGGTCACTGGACATGGTTGTTCCAATGAATTTGAAGGACTCAACCCGCGACACCACTGTGTTGGCTATTGTTAGCAGGACAAGTGCATTTGTTTTTTTCCTGTAGTCGACCACCATCTCAACTGTTTGGTGGGGTTTAGATCAAAGTTGTTGCTGCTGCACCACTGTGTCAGCTTCTCCACTACACACCTGTACACGGTCTCGTCACTATCCTTGATTAGGCCGATGATAGTGGTGTCATCTGCAAATTTGATGGTTTTCACTGACTGCTCAGCTGAGGTGCAGTCATTCGCGGTGGTGGTTTGACATCGGGCTAAGCCATAATGGGTACTATGTTGAATCATTTCTGCAGTTGCCATCAACTTGCCATTACTACAGAACAATATATGAGGACTAACCATCGATGTTGTGAAATATTATGCCAAGTTTTGTCTCCCTGTTTTGTTCCTTTGTACGGCGCTGCAAAACACTTGTGGCTCCTTATCAATAAAATGATAATAATAATATCGATAGGCATCCATTCGATTTCACTAATATAAGGCAAACTGTAAACACCTGCCACACCCCAAGTACATCGCATGTCAAGACAGGCACCCCTTATCTTTTGCAGACCCACAAAGCACATGGCATTACTGTGATCAGCATTGCAACAACATTTAAAGCAACAAAAATTCAGCAAAGACCCTAAACACCTGCCACACCCCAAGTACGTTACATGTCAAGCACCCCTCACTCTTTGTATCCGTTATAAAAGAAGAAATTTACTGAGCTGTTGAGATACAGATGGAGCCGGGCTCATCCAGGCAGGGGCTGGCGAACGTGGCAACGGAGCTCCCTCCTGGGCCCCGCCGCCCCGAACCCCCAACCCTGCCCGTCTCCCTGAAGCAGAGATGGGCAGGATGCCGCGGCCCCACCACCGAATGATTGGGACGCGTGTGCACGTGAGATGCACGCGCATCCCAGTTCAATGAAGTCCCTGTCCACTGGCGCTAGCCAGAGGGGAGGTTCTGGCAGGTGCCGAGCAAAGCTGACAGGCGCTACATCTGTAGCTGACAGATGAGCTACAGCATCGATTTGCCGCCAGTGAGTACTGCTGGAACTTCACAGAGAGGTGTTCAATGTGGACGTGGCCTCAGCGATGATGTTGAACACCTTTTTGTGATGTTCCAGGAGTACTCACCAGTGGTGAGCTAGGAGCTACAGTTTGGCAGGCAAGCAGGTCTCCCGTAATTGATATCGTTGCGAAAAAGCTGTTCTACGTTTACCTCTGTAAGCTGTTTTATCACATACTGGGGCAGATGTATTAAGCCTTAACAAGAGATAAATGCAAGTGTGATAAGGAGAGATAAACGTCCAGCCAATCTCCTCCTAACTGACTTTTTTCAAACACAGCCTGTAACATGGCAGTTGGCAGGTGATTGGCTGGACGTTTATCTCTCCTTATCCCCCTGGCATTTATCTCTTGTTAAGGCTTAATACATCTGCCCCAAAGTGTTTTAAACATTATGGTCACTGTGCACTTTTCTTTTTTTTCCACACACAAGACATTTTAGCTATCAATTTATGTACACTTTTATTTACATGCAACACGTGGCAGAGCTTTTGCGATTGTACACTCCCGATATGCCATTTACTACAATAGGAGCCAGTGCATGCTTGCACCAGCCTCCCACTAAGTTTAGTAGGACTCAGCAGCAATTAACCACCAAGATTCCGAAGGTCATGTATATATTCTATGTATAATCTGAGGAACACTCAGTCTAAACCAAGATGGATCCATGTTATATCATTTTTATCTTTTACGAGCTATAATCTCGATTCAATCATATAGATTTATTCTAAAATAGAAATTAATTGCCTCACAAATTAAAAGCAGTCCGTATACTACATCCTGTCAAACTAGAGTTGGCCCACACCCTTATTTTGATATTTATCTATTCATCCTGTTGTTGACCCCTCTCAATTCATATTGCTATAATCAACTTTATTCTTTTTTATGTGTTATATCATCCTAACAATAAAATCTAATCTAATTAAATTTAATGTCCCTCGGCAGCTTCTGTGTGACATTGTTATACATATATATTATTGCTGAATGATAAATATTGTGAGTTATAACCCACTGTGTTCCGTGAGAAGTGTAATCATTATTGTTTATTTTAACCCTGAAGGTGCCCATACACGTTGCGATTTTGTGTGCTGTCCGTTTTGTACTGTACAATGGTGCTGTGCGATTTTTCTTCTATGCGATGCAATGTAATGTGTACTGTGCGATGCGATTTTAGCCTTTTTTTTTTTTTTAAAGTATATAGTCCCTAATGGTCACCAGGTACATCGCATCGCACTGTACTACAAAAGTGATGTGATGCGATGTAGCACAAAAAGTACTGCCTGCACATACTTTTTGTGCTATACAATATTGTACCCGCGGGGATGCGCATCGCATCACCGCAGGTACACGGTGTGATTATAACCACATGCAATACGTTTTGAACTTTAAAAGTTCAAAATGCATGCGATAATCACAACGTGTATGGGTACCTTGAGTGCCAACATTGCAGCGAGAGATCCTCAAAATATCTGCTAAAAATACCAGTGTCGCTCACAGAAACTTCAATTAACTGACTTGGCTGTATTTGTATTTATTTATACTAAAAGAACGGTCGCTGGGAGCGACACTGGCATTTTTTTGCAAATATTTTGAAGATCTCTCACAGCAACTTTGGCACTCAAAGGGTTAAAAGCATTACATATGCGGAACAGTATGTTGTATTAACAATTCTGCAGACCACAGTATTAGAGAGAGAGAAAAATAGGGAGAAGCATTTTAGTACTTGGCTTGGATCACTTTTATCCTATGGACTTAAACAATAATAGGGGTGACACCTTTCTGTTTTTTACTATTTTTTTTTTTCTTCCCTGAAGTGCCTTACCTTTACATCCTGGTCCCACTGTATGAGATGCTGTGACTATTGCAGCAGGTGTTTACACTGCACCCATAGGTAAAATGTAATTTTATTACAATTTTATTTAGCAACATCAAAGTGCTCCATATCCTTGCACTAAAGGGGAATTCATCAGGTGTGAGTGGGTAAAAGGCTAAGGACTAGTTCAAAATTGCACATTTTGCCTTCATGCACATGTTCCATGTTACACAATTCAATTAGGATTGGCAATTTGCACTGTTCCAAAAAAGTGGGGCGATCTTCCTGACCCCTAAAAAGTTACAACTTTGTTAGTAGGTCATATAGAAAGCTGTTAGTATGGCCATATACAAAGTGGGCATAAGGAAAGTACTTTATGTTTTTACAGTATCAAATGGCTGATTTATGCTTTTTTTTTTCTTTTTTTTTTTTACTAAAAAGTTTATGTATTTCATTTAATTAAAAAGGAATTTAATGAAAAAGATTTTGGGAAATTTGAGGCCGTTTTTCCTTCTTTATTATTTTGCATTGAAATAAATTATTTACATTTGAAGTGCACCAAAGAAAAGTTTATTTTGAAGAGTAATTTGGGGCCATATTTTTTTTGCAGTATAAATTACATAATTATTGGCCCCAATTGACTAATTGAAAGCTTCCAAATGCCTGATTAGTCATTAGGGGAAGGGGAATGTCGAAAGAGTTCTGAAGCAAGTCCCCAATATTTTAACATTAGCATAAAGCTTTCTCCTACCCTTTTCACCTGCTAATGGTGGTACGACAAAAATAGGTATATTTACTCTTTAAAAGGTATGCGAATTTGAAATCAAATTGTAAATATAATTTGCAGTGCGGATTTGCTGTGAATTTTTCTTGCGGGAACAAACTTTTATACTTAATTTAATTCTCCCCTAACACTGTCTGGTCACTGAGTATACATAAAAAGGGGGAGATAGCCTCTCAGTTGCGCTCTTACCATCCAAAATGGCCCAATGGTCAGGATGCAGTCCTTTTCCAATTCTTTTTTCTTTTTCAAAAGATTTTCCAAAGAGTTTATAACATATGGGAAAAAGAAAGCGAGGACCATAGTGTAACCAATTTCACAAGAATGAAATTGGTTACACTATGGTCCTCTTTTTTTTTTTTTTTGTTTACTCATTGGCTAAGAGGTTTTGGCGACCTTGTTTTTGATAGGTGTCTGGGTAGCTGCTCTAAGAGCGATAGTAGTCTGATATTTTTTGTTTACTGTCTGGTCACTGCCAGTGTTGGGATTAACCCTTTGAGGGCCAACATCTCCTTGAGAGATGCTCAAAATATCTGCAGAAAATTCCAGCGTCACTCGCATTTGTTATATAAATTCAAATAAAAATGTTGTGTAAAAAAATATATATAATATTTCCTATATAAGGTAAACATTACAGGTCATTATGATGAATAACAGGCAGTATGGTGGACATGGCACACACGCCAGCTACCTGGCTATGGTGAAGTGTCTCCACCTCCTGTTACCAACACCCGGAGTAGCTCCAGAACAACTGCAGCACCGCACGACACTGGACACTCCGACGGGACTGGCACCCCTAAGCTGCAAATCCCTCTCCCGAAAGCCCGCATATTCACAATTGACGTTTAAAAGGGGTACCCGAAAATTGTAACCTACAAATCACATTCTGATCTGCGGGATGCCGCAATCAGGAAAAGGACAAATTGAACAACTAATTGGACAGATTCTTATCTCTCCTACTAAAGGAAGGATAAGCGGACCTTAATCAATCTAGAACAACAAGGAGACCACTTCTCTTAAGTTTGACAGGACGGGCTGTGAGCCCGATGCGCAAATTAGGGACTTGGTACTCACCACGGACATACACTAGCACTTGCTACTGTACCACTCTAGATTGACACTTTATTTTATATTTCTCATTTTTTTCTATGGCAATATGAGTTCCTTCTATGTTTTTCCCTGCACTGTATTATATGTTCCCATCAAGTAAAGTTATTTTGTATCATTTACCGATACCAAAATCCTTTAATTGTCACATAGGGACAAAGCTCAGCACAAAAACTGTTGTCGTTTATGATGAATGAACAATGTTTGCGTGGCAATTTTCACACCTATTTTGACAAATTCACTTGGCACTCAAATGGTTAATAGATTTGATTAATTAAGGGCTGTTACACCAAGAGATATGCGGGTTCGGTTTTACTGGATTTACTTCACAAACCGGTATCTTAGTGGCTATCGGCTGTCACATGTTTTGGATAGCCAATAAGATCCCGCTTTGAGAAAGTAAATCTGGATAAAACTGAACCAGCACATCTAGCTACACCGTAGGTCTCTCTAAGAAAACTGATACAATATAAGTATACAAACAAGGCTAGAAGAAATAAATCCACAAAAAATCTAGAAACATTCTGTATTATGCAAGGGCAAATAGATGATGAGTCAGAGTGGAAATACAGGAGTAGGAAGGGCCGTACTCATGAAAGATCTTAATCAAATGAGATAGGGTAATTGGGTACACACTAGATTACGGTACTTTTATTTATGGTTTTAGCGATTCCATTGGTTCAGAAAGACACAATGTTCAAGTCACCTAGTCTGTACGCACTATATCGCTGACCATGCTCTGCATGAGGAGAGAGACTTTGCTAGCTAGGGTCATGCTGCCAAATGCATGTATGCACTTGCCGTTGGCAGCAGCAACAGTTCGACAGCAGGTCCCATCACTCATGATCTTGCTGGGAGATCTGCAGGCAAATTACCCAAAACTGTGCACTCTTCCTCAGCATGAAATAAGTGTATAGTGTGACACTATGCTGCATGCTAACACCTGAATCACGTAGAATCAAAGCACAAACATCCATGAGGTCAGAGACGGGTTTGCGGTCTGAAAGTAGTATAAAATAGATGGTGTAAGCAGGCAGGGTCATGTGGAATACTACAATACTTAACTTTTTAAAATTAATTATCCATACCTTTGATTATTGTTAATTATGGTTGACATAAGTAAAATACTCTTTTTTTTTTTTTATAGTAATTACAAATAAATTGATTTTAAATTGATTGTTTTAAAAAGAGGTTACACACTTTCTGTTCTCCTGAAATACAAGATTACAACGAATTGCTGAGCTTTGTAGACTTATTTTTAAAGGAGCATGGCTATTAAATCAGGCCCTTTGTCTCTAAAGGCTCACATACAGTAGTCTGACCTGTCTGAGGGGCAAATCGGACTTGATTTCCCTTGAACTCCCCTGGCAGCTCCCCTGGAGGGCCAACAGTAGATCTGATTTGGCACTTGTGTCATTTTTTTACATCCGATGTATCGCATGTAAAAGGGTTGCCGGGCAGCTGCCAGGGGAAAGTTCAAGGGAAATTTTATGCTATGCATGGCAGGTGCTAAATAGTACTCACAAAGTGCCTCTGATGGTTCTGATTCCAAATTTATCGTATGTGCTGCAGGTCTGACCTCAGACTCGAAGCACTCATCGGATCCAATCAGACATCAAATATGATTTGGCCACTTTTCACCCGATTTCTTGGCCCGATTCATCGGAATCTGGTAAAAACATGCCAAATCGGACTAGTGTATGGGGGTCTTTACAGAGGGGAGCACTGTCGGAAAGTTACTGCAGCACAAATAATAACAAAAGTCTATCATCTTTGACTTTTTTGGTTTGCAAAAGGTGCAGATATGAATGGCCAGCGCATCACTAAAAATGTATACTGACACCATTTCATGTCTTACAATATTTTATAAGATACTTGGAAAAAGTGTATTGTAATAAATAGAACATATACAGTATATATACACTCACACATTTTTTTAGAAGGGCTCTTAATACTATATAGATGTATTAAGCTTTAACAAGAAATAAATACAAGGGTGATAAGGAGACATAAATGCCCAGCCAATCACCTGCTAGCTGCCATGTTACAGGCTGTGTTTGAAAAAAGTCATTAAGAAGGTGATTGGCTGGACGTTTATCTCTCATTATCACCCTTGCATTTATCTCTTGTTAAGGCTTAATACATCTGCCCCATAGTGTCTAAATCTGTGCTATAGTAGTTAAAATGGATATTTGGAATTCTAAGAATCATAACGGAGTCAATCATTTGTGTTACAGGGTGCGTGTATATGACATGCGATGCAGCAAATCTCTCTGTTCCTTGTATGCCCACAACTTGGGAGTCTCGGCTGTGCGCATGGATGACTGGAAGGTGGTCTCTGGAGGAGAGGAGGGTCTGGTCTGTACTTGGGATCAGAGAATGGGTACCAAATTATGGGAGATGCATGCAAGGTACGGTTTGTTGTGTGGTTTAATATTCTATTCATTAGACTGTAAGCGTCAGTTTTTGTAGATATGAGTTACAGTCCATACACACTGGGCAATTATGCCCAGAGTGTATGCACAGCGATGACCGCTGTCATCACTGGGGGGAAAGCTGCTAGGTGCATACACACTGAGCCACTTTCCCTCTGCCCTGTGTGGTCAGAACATTAATTTACCTGTACATAAAGACATTCCCATGGAGAAAATTCCCAGAACTGCTATTTTGTTATATGACATGATGAAGATGGGGGCCAGATGTACACAAAACTTGCTGTTTGCTTTAGAGTCACTCTCCAGCAGTATGCATTACATGCAGCTTTAGGAGCTCTCGGCTTAGAGTAGAGTGAGATTACATGCAGTTCCCTGTGTACATCCAGCCACCATCTTCATCATGTCATATAACAAAACAGCAGTTCTGAAATTCTTCATGGGAATGTCTTTATGTACAGGTAAATTAAAACACATGGACACTTTGGAGATGTCAGGACAGTGTGGGCCAGATGTACACAGGGAACTGCAATCTCTTTCCCTATCTAGAAGGAGATAATTTAATGGCTGGTAATGTTAAACTCATTCTGCTTGATAATGTATTAAAATATAAAAAAGTTTTAATTGCAAAATGATATGCAGTAATCTATTATCATTGAAACAGGGCCCCTCTGTATCTGTGTGTGAGCATAAAATCCTCATCTGCTGCATTCTAGTTTTGTGACACTAGATGGAGTCATGCAACTGTGTTACACAATACAAGAAATCAGAAAAAACAATAGTGTCCTTTTCCCATCATGCATTTTTTTTCCACAAAATCTATCTTGCATAAGCTTGCATACACATTAGACAACATACAAACTATGCGATATAACTATGATTTTTCCCTTGAACTTCGAGACAAATATAGTGCAAAGACACTGCAATCTTACAGAAGATACAGTCACATCCAGGAGCATGCCACCATAAGCAATACATACAAATATTCCTGCATGTTCAAGAGATCAGTAGAAGATACAAACAACCAGAGGGAACTTTAATCGGCATCGTGATAATCCATTGGCACTGTATGATTTACATGATTTGTCGCTGAGAACCAATCGTTATCGTACACATTGTTTAAAAAGTCGTCTAATGTGTATGCAGCCTTAAACTTCTTTAATGATAAATATAGTATATGAGCAGATTTTTTTTTTTACATATGGTGCAAAGAGTGTCCCATTCAAAGCTTTTTTCATCAACACTAATTGTTCCTTTTGGAATACATTTTTAATTCTCTTGTGTGGTAAACAAAGAAAAATAAAATTCATACGTTCAAGGAAAATAAATCCCATACTGAATTTAGAAGAGGATTCTTCCCCATTGGAGCAGTACAATTCTGGAACTTATTGCCGGTGATTACAGCATCTACTGTAAATTAATTGAAATCTAAACTGGATACATTTTTGGCCACTAAGGTAATCCTATAGATATGACTTACTCTACTCAGTAGTTCCAAGTCAAATAGATTGAACTCTATGGACTGACGTACTTTTTTCAACCTTAATTACTATGTTACTGAAGCTTAGTATTAAACACTCAAAATGACACCTGTGCGTTGGTCTCTCTGGGGGAAATTTATATATGTCCAACTAGGTATCTAGTTGCCCTATATTAGGTCAACCCCCTTGGACAGCAGGGTCATAAGGTCAAAAGGTTGGCATGTTAGAAGTAGGTGGTAGATAAGGTCGACAGATTCAATTGGTTAACATAATGATCGACGCAGATATGGTCGACACAAGTTTAGTTCAATTTTTTTTTTCCAACTTGTTCATCTTTTGCCGTCCTTCAGATCACAAAAAACAGCCTATTAACCAGTTTTTTGGGGGGGCTGAAAAATTAACAGGGCTATTAGGATATTCTGGATGTGAAAGCCGTTATTCCTTCCTCCTTACTATTATTAAGGGGACAGACTTATTTTATATCTTGTAAATATTGTAACTTGAATAAAGTACTTAGAATTAGAAAAACCTTAGTAGACACAGGGGCGTAGCGAGCTTTGGGCGCAGAGTTAATAGCCGTGCACCGCAAAAGGCATGTGTGCCACTTGCCCGCACTCTGTGTGCCGCCCGCCCACTTGCTCTGTGTGTCGCCGCTGTCTTCTGTGTCCTGACTCCTGCAGCGCGGGGCAGCTATCGTGACACCTAGCTGCACCGGGATATTGTTTTGAGAGATTAATACTACACTATGAAGAAGGGAAATAGTGGGTCCTTCGCTTTGCTCCCTAACTTTTTTCTTTCTGTTAATTGTTTATGAAGTATTAGTGGACTTCTCTGTTTTTGGGGTTTTTTTTGCTACCATCACTTCCAATATTTTATTTATACATGATAAATATAATATATATTTAAATTCCAAATTAATAATATATGTTAATTTATTATAAACCAAAGAATTTAACAATGCTATCTTTTTTTTTTTCTTTGTAAATATGACAAAAAATATATTTATGCAAATAAATCTCATTAACCGCAGCTTAAGTTGTAACTATTTTAATGTTTGTCTCTGTAGACACCCTGTCCGTTACATATGGTTTAATTCCCAAAGTTTGATCACTGCAAACATTCCCGATGAGAAGGTTCCCCGCGGAGCCAGCATCATGGATGATGACCTTACTGCTCACCGAAGGTAACACTAAAACATGTCTAATCCAAGGCTTTTTGTCCAGTTCAGTGAGCCATATTGCATAACATCTGATTGTAGCATGCTTTTCTGTTATCCAAAGCCCCATACACATGCGGCGATTTCTGCCTAGCCTACATGCTGAGCTTCCTGGTGACTATATCGCCCTCTGTGCTAACTCAGTCTTCTTTATGCACATGTAGGAGATCTATCCAGATCTTGACTAAAGTTCTATGCGGGCAATGGCGACGCGCAAGGCTGTGCAGCGCCATTGCAGTGTACACACAGGGCGATGTGTGTTTAATTTATAAGATCTAGACAGATTGCTTAGAAAAGTGCCTAATATCACCCTGTGTGTGCACCTTAACTTTTATTGATTTACTTTTGATGTGCTCTCCGTTGCAATGTTTAGAATATCTTCAACATTTTTACAAGCTAGTAGTGCCAGATCAAAGCATATCAACTGCATATGGTCACAAATATTGATTATTATTCAACACCATTCCATCCCTAGCTAGAAAAATAATGAGTTGGTGCTGTGGTCTTCCTTGGACCCAATAATATTATATTGGGCTTTAGTTGTGCCACAATAGAGAGATCATTCTTCTCTCGTACAATATATTTGGCTTTTTTAAAACTAGGTAAAGTAATCTCTTGACAAAGACAGAGTTACTCTCCCATGCCTCCCTTATGTAATTCTGGAGATATGGGAGTTAGTTTCTTTGTCTTTGAAATACAATTGATCCCTGAAAGACATTAATTTACAGTATGTCTGGCACAACCTTGCCACCACAATGGTGTAGACATAAAGCAATTGAAATGCAGACTTTTATCTTTATTGAAGGGGTGGAACAAAAATATCATATGAAACGTTTAAGAATTGCAACCCTAGTTGCACAATGGTATTTTCAGGGGTAAAAATGTAATTGGACTTCTGACCATACTCATTAATAAAATGTAAATTTGTAATATTTAGTTGAGAATCTTGTGGGATATTACTGTCAGGAGTAAACCAGCATGGTTCCAGACTTCATTGTTCTGCTTTGCAAGGACTTAACTACAGCTGACTGGAGTTGTTGGTTTGCAAGTCTTTCTGCCTTTCTATTTTATTTTCTACAAGTAAAATCCATGCCCGACCAGCTTGAGATGCGGTGATTACCTCGGCCATAGCAGAATATTGCACTTCTTTGCCTTAAAAACATCTGGTTTGCTCTTGGAGTGTATTTTGAGTAATTTTCTATTTATATTGTGAAGCGCTGTCCAATCTACTTTGCTAATATGGCTGAATCTGAGCACCATCCATAAACACAATTGATGCCATGACACTGGAAGCCATGCTAAATGCTATTGTACTACTTCCACTGTTTTTTACAGATTCTGTGGTACGCTTCGAATTATGAGCCATTCTTGCAGTGATGCTCAGTATTTGTAAAGTCTTCTCTTTATGGAAAATTTGACATACCTACCTACTGGAGTGTTCTCTTCACTTGGCTGAATTTTTTTTTTCTTTAGCGTGGAAAGAATCCTGAAATCATCTACAAGTATTGTCTTTTGTGGAAGTCCAGGCCTTTTTGTGTCTGAGTTTAAGTGTGGTGTTTTTTTTGTTTCTCAGAATGTACCAAAATGTTGGCCTCTCCTAAGGTTCCAACTATCTGAGGGATTTTTTTTGTTGCCTATTTCACTTGCAGCAAGATCCTATGGCCACCTGTTGTGGATTCACAGCATCAGCTGCCAAATACCAATGTCACAGATTTGGAAAAGGACCTAGGAGTTCAAATTGACAACAAACTTGGGTGCAGTGCTCAGTAACATGTAGCAGCCAATAAGGCCAACCAGAAAAACTTGCCTGTATATAAAGGGTTATGGGGGGGGGATCTTAGAATGCACACCCGATTTACATGAGGTGCTATCATGCTGGGACTTGTAGTTCTGCAAAGAAAGACATGTGGTGCAGATGCACACCCCATATTATTAATCAAAATCAATCAATAACAGAGGTTCTTGGTATATTCATTGGCCAAGAAATATTTGCCCACCAACCAGCTTCACGGTAACCTCATTTCTGGTGGGTCCCTAATGCTAAGAATCTGGGGCACGGAACCCCAAAAAGGCCAGCATAAGCCAGTCACCCCAGGGCAGCACACAAGTGAAAAACTAAGCTATAAATGTGTGTTAATAAGAAAGATGCAGGAGCTAGAGGTTAAAAAGTGTAGTGCTAGGAAGTATAATATTAGTGAAAATAAATAGTGCTAAATAAATGTTAGGGTGTGCCACCCTGAAAGCAACTCGGCTACACCAACCCAAGGGGAGCCGCGCCCCAAATCTCCAAGACTAGCAATTAGTGTAAATTTTTAGGTCTTACCTTCATTGTGCCCTCAGTTTGCAGTCTGTGGCTACCAGGGACCAAACTGGTGAACTAATGTTCAGATCAGGTGGGCGGGGTGCTACTCTGAAGTTGAAGTTGAGGGAGTCCCAACCTTCAGGTGTACAGGTGTACACAATGTTAGCTTATGGGGGGGGGATCTTAGAATGCACACCCGATTTACAAGAGGTGCTATCATGCTGGGACTTGTAGTTCTGCAAAGAAAGACATGTGGTGCAGATGCACACTCCATATTATTAATCAAAATCAATCAATAATAGAGGTTCTTGGTATATTCATTGGCCAAGAAATATTTGCCCACCAACCAGCTTCACGGTAACCTCATTTCTGGTGGGGCATGGAAGCTAGGGACACCAAAATAATGATGCCACTGTACAAGGCACTCGTTAGACCTCATCTAGAATTTGGAGTACAATTCTGGGCTCCTCACTACAAAAAGGACATTAGAGAACTGGAAAAAGTCCAGAGAAGGGCAGCCAAGGTAATAGAAGCGTTGAAGTCATTAAGCTATAAGGATAGATTTGCCGAATTAGGAATGTTTACGCTGGAAAAGAGATGTTAAGACGGAGACATACTTAACATATACAGATATATCAGGGACAATATAAGGAACAGTCAGACAACCAATTAACTTTGAGGTTGGAAACTAGAACACGTGTGCAAACACTCAGACTGGAGGAGAGAAGATTTTGTTTTATTAAGGTCAGGGAAGTAAAAGTATGGAACTCTCTTCCAGAAGAAGTGGTGATGGCAGACAAAATAAATGCATTTAAATTTAAGGTTGGTTAAGCATTTATTGGATAAAAACATCCAGGGGTACAAGCGATAAACCTTATTCAGTCCAAAGTGGAAACAAATTCAAAAATTCAAAAGAGGATTTAACATCTAGACAACATCCTCTAAGGGATCTTGTAAAAGGTTGAACTTTTTTAAACCTAAACTACTATGTTACTATGAAACAGATATTAAATTAATAGACCAATTACTTGTGGTCCTTTTGAACAAAAGATGGGGCTACATTTCAAAAAGATGTAATCCCTAAACCCTTCCACCAATTTTGAATGTGAATACTGTCAAATTAAAGCTGATAAGTCTGCACCTTAAAGATCTATTCATTACATAACCAAATTTAATATGTTTAGGTAAACCGCTAAAATAACAAAAATTGTGTCAGTTTCTAACTGCTGGCTACATTTCCAGTTTAGCTAAGATCAATAAAGCTGTAAGTCAGGGGTAACGGGGTAAGAGTAAGAACAGTGGCAAATAGTGAGGGAGAGGGTGTCAGAGAGAGAGGATGACAAGTAGTGGGTGACCGTAACATGGAGAGGCGGAGAGTAATGGAGAACTGGTGAGGGGGGCAAGCAGAGGAGTCCTTACATACCATTCACCAGTTTCCATATATGGGAGCCAGCTGTGTGGGGGAAAGGAGAGCAGAATCACAAAGATGGCCATCTGCCATATCGTCCTCCTTTGAAAGCCAGGGAAGACCGGTGGCAGAGGCAGGTCTAAGTTGTGGTGTTATCATCAAGTCAGCCCCACTGCTCTCCATGGGTTTTTCCGTAGTGACATCAGACACGAAGAGGAAATGGAGGGTAGATGATTGCCTGATGATCACCCCTGAGATTTGTCATGATTACAGTGGACGTTAGGTGCTGCACACTACAACTCATTTTGCCACTTCCCCATAGAATGAAGCTTAATCTATTTCTATACTTGAGTGTAATCCTTTTCTTTATATCCATGAGGGGACAAATATATGCTCTAGTTTCTCCATTTGCCTAGGTTATTTCTTCTTATGGGGCCCACACACGTAGGGATGTGTGTGTAGATGAGCATTCTGAGCGATGCTAGATAGCTCAAATCACTCGGCACACAATGCTGCACAACGATGTGTGCGGAGTGATCTGTCAGGGCCAGTGTTCTCCGGTAAGTACACTGGCCCTGACTGATAAATAACCAGAGTGCTGGTTATTAATCGACAGGAGGTAACGACACAGGGGCCGCACACCGTTATTGCTATGGCCCCTACACACAGCAACGTAGGGACGTTTTCTGAGCTATGTAGTTAATATCACTATGTGTGTAGGGCCCATCAGCTTTAAAGTTTTGCTGACTGTGTTTTGATTTAATCTAGTTGAGAAGAAAGAAATAAGAAAAATCTAGTGGTTAGAAGAAATAATAAATTCCCTGCAGGATAAGTATGGGGGATACAAAAGGAAGGACCATAAAATTAGTGACCTTTATTTAAAGTTCCAGCATCCTACAGGAGGCTAAACCCCAAGATCCTCTGCCCCCAATAGGTACAGCAAAAGTTTATAGATCATATTATTTGAAAAAATTGGTAGTAGGCCCCAGAAAATATATCCTGATAAAAATACGCTAGCTTTCTCTTTTTATTTGCAGGCATCGTGGCACAATTAATGTATATGAATTCTCCGTGGATCAGAGGTCTGTTGAAAGCATCCTTCCAATTTGTCGTTCTTCTTATACCGAAGTGACCGGATACAATTACAACATTGGCTTGGCAGTTCCCTATGACCTTGTGTAAAAGTAACATGGACAGCTATTTTTGTCTCAGGAAAACACTGGAAAAGACCTCCCATCACCGATAAAAGATATGGACTGCCATTACCAACTAAAGGCACAGATTTGACTAATATTAATAGTATTGATGGGCCATCTGCTTTTATTACATGTCGTCCGTTACTTCACAGATGAATGCTAAATCACAAGACCTCTCATCAAATACTTTATAATTGTTTTTTAAATGTTCTGCAGTAAATGGATTGTCCTTGGGATGAACTATTTTAAACAATTTGACTCCTACGAGCCAGTCTTACCCATTGTAGAAGATGATTCATGTCTAACGTATGCCAATGGAAAAATAATTCTTTCTACTGTGTCATGCCAATATACAATTTGGATTATCTTTCGCTTATTTTTATTTTTATCAACTGTTAAAAAGACCGATCTGAGGCCAGATCAGCAGTGGACTAAAACTGTGTTTTATTATACAAATAAAAGCAACAATTGTGTTTAATAGTTATAAGACATTTTTTTAAAATGTTTTATTCTGCTATTATCTTATTAATTAAAAAAAATAAAATTAAAATCATGTAATAGATATCCAAATTATTTTAGGCAGAGTCTAATGCTGGGTACACACCAGGACGACTAGGGCCCGATCCCCTCAATCTAGATCCAATTCCGACCAATTGGATGTAGATTGTGTGGTGATTGGGCCCTTTTCTGTCCTGGTGTGGACCGATACCGATCCGATGCGTGGTCCCGCGGGTCGGTCGTTATTGAGATCCTACCTGCTGCAGGTAGGATCTGAATGACGACCATACAGCCGGGTGCGGGTCGCCATCGGATTGGACCCGCTCACGGTGCACATCGTGAGCGGGTCGTCATGGTGTGTACCCTGCATTAGAGTTACCGTAAGTTTTTCCCAACTTACAGTATGGTAATACATTTTTCTCCTTTGTAATGTTTGTTTATGCTTATTCTAGTTAAAAGCCTGTCGACATAAAGGCTTCCACAATGTACTTTCAGTTTGAGCCGTGACTGCTTTTAGCCCATAATCTCACCCCCAGTCCTAGGTGAGAAGTAGTTAGCCTTTTATATATATATATATATATATATATATATATATATATATATATATATATATATATATATATATATATATATATATATATATACACTAGCTGACCCGCCCAGGACAACCTTGGTGTTTTGTTTTGTTTTTTATTTCCAAAATTGCTGTAAAATGTTGTCTTATGCTGCATTTATGGCTCAAGATTGTAATGTATTAAAACCCCCACCATTATGTTAGAATGTGTTTGCATTGATACTCAATTCCAGCAGTGAAATCAGGGGTGGTGGTGGTGGTGTTGTTTGAAACGCACCACTCCTGACTTGATAGCGGGCCCTGGGAAAATGTTGGAGGCGTGGCCTAAGTGTGGGCCGCGCCCCCAAAATGTTTAGAGGAGGGTAAAAGAAAACTCTAAAAACTGTTATCTCTGTAGCAGCACACACCTACAGCATGTGCTGTGCTGACAGCAGGCTGTCAGTGAGACACTCATTCTGAGCACATGCTGTAGAAGTGTGTGCTGCTGTTGCTACCCGTAAGGGATTTAGGGGGAAGGAAGGGGTCAGACCAGGGCTCCTGCGGGGCCCCTCCAGCAAGCTTGGGCCTGGGTAATTTGTACCCGCTCCCCCCCCCACCCTCTCTCGGCTGCCCTGTGTGTGTGCTGTAGTGTATGTGGGTGTGTGTACTGTGGTGTGTTGTATCTGTCCAATGTGTAAATGTGTGAGGTGCGCTATGCATAAATATGTGTGTGCAATGGTCGCAGTGGAAATTTTGAAGAGGGGGTATGGTAAGGTATGGGAAATTAAATGCTGAAGATATGTGCACACTCCAGAAAAAAAGAGGGTGCCGCCACTCAAAAGGGGGCATGTCCTTGAGTGTAGTGTACCATGCTGTATGCCCCTTATACACATTATGCAAAACAGTAGTAGACCCCCTTACGCTTGCCCCTTAATTATTATGCCATGCGGAAAGAGCCAAAATTCACCTTATGCGACACAAAATGAGCAAAAAAATTCACATTATACCACCTGGAAAGAGCCAAAATTCCCATTATGCTACATAAATTGAGCCAAAATTCACGTTATGCAACATGGATTGAGGCAAAATTCACATTATGCCACCTGGATTGAGCCAAAATTCACATTATGCCACATGGCGGGGTTACACATGGACAGAGACAGTAGGGTGATGCAGGGACAGAGATGGCGGGGTGACGCAGGGACAGAGATGGCGGGGTGACGCAGGGACAGAGATGGCGGGGTGACGCAGGGACAGAGATGGCGGGGTGACGCAGGGACAGAGATGGCGGGGTGACGCAGGGACAGAGATGGCGGGGTGACGCAGGGACAGAGATGGCGGGGTGACGCAGGGACAGAGATGGCGGGGTGACGCAGGGACAGAGATGGCGGAATGACGCAGGGACAGAGATGGCGGGGTGACGCAGGGACAGAGATGGCGGAATGACGCAGGGACATGCACCTCTGTCACATTCATCTGACCGGCTCCTGTTTACATCAATGGGGGAAGCCCAACCTCCAGACCGCAGCATCCTGTGGTCAGTATGAAGGTTGGACGGGGGTAACACACAGCCTCCGCTGCTGTCTGCTGTACTCTGCAGATAGCAGCGGAGTCAGGGAGGAGGTGAATGGAGGTCTGTGTGCGGCATCCATTCACCTTGCAGACGGGGGGTGTACGGGGGCTGGGGGCAGCCCAGCAGCTTACTTTGGTGCTGGGCTTGCCCCCAGGGCGATGATCGGGAGTCCTGGCAGGGGTGATCTCGGTCCCAGCGCTTGGAGATTGTCATCTTCAAGTGCCACTGCAGGTAGGCACCACAGTGTAAACGGTGCAAATCCCGGATCCGACTTGGCATTTGGAACACGGATCCAAGCCATGTCGGATCCGGGTTTTTTGGTGTAAAAGGGGTATAAGTGTGTGTGTGTGTTTGTGTGTGTTGTACTGTTTTTGGGTGTGTTGTACTGCTTGTGGTGTGTTATGTATGTGTGTTGTGTGCATCTGTCCACAACCTACTATATGGTCCTGGTCCCTCTATTACCACTTTCTGGGGGTTCAGAGTGATTTCATCACCTTCTCCTGCCATTTTTCAATTATCAAAAAGAGTCATTGGTATTCAACCAGTATCATAAATCATCTTTTCTAATAGGAATGTCTGCTAGGTGGGGAGGAAGGGGCAGGTCTAGGGGACATGGCATCAACAGGAAGGGGGTATAGACCACTTCAAACACTGTCTGGCTACTCTAGCACCTCTCTAACTGCACCACATTATGCTAGGATCTACACCACCAGGTATATGCACCACTGCAGTGTTGGCATCTAAAGTGGCTGCACCTAGTGATAGCAACCTAAATGGCTATCAGGATAAACCGCTTTGCTGAAGCTAACTACAATCAAGAGTATCATTCTGTATGCTTTATATGGGTTTTCTGGCTCTGCCCTTGTGTTCACCAAGGCATTTGTATGCATGTTAATTGCCGCATACAGATTCATACATTCACCATAAATACCAATAAAGTCTCCATCTGATAACCTCTGTTGAACTTGAGCCTGCATGTTTTTAGTGACATGTGGGGGTTTATTTAAGGAAAATGTCAAGGTAGTCCCACATCTCTGAAGTATTCCAGGGCCTTGACAAAAAGGTCACTTCTTATATAGCCAGTGCTGGCAATACTTCTGCTTCTCCATGTTCTCCTAGGGCCAGCTACAGACAAATGTCAGATCCTAATGCCAAACAACTCTGGAACCCAGCCAAATTACGCACAGAAGCTAGAAGTATTTGTAACAATACTAGTTAAGACTATTACATAATATCAGGCAACTTTCTGCTGTTAAAGTGAACTAGGGTTAAGAAATTGGCAACCAGGTTAAAACAAAAATCACCATCCAAAGTAGAGGTTGGGAAAAAAGTGTGAATAGCATAAAGTCTTTATCAAACAGCCAGATGTACTTGTTTAGATCATACTGCAGTAGAACAAACTTTATAGGGGAAAAGAACGGACAGGACAGTATTTTATATTACTGTCCTGATCGTGTTGTCCTTCAGGTATACATATGGATGACCGGCAGACAGGATGATAGCATTTATAATACCAATGGCGGCATTCTGAAGGAGGGAATCCCGACAAGGGTCTAGCAAGTACACTTACCTCCCTCTGCCCATGTAACCCTCCCTCCCTGCATCCGAACCCTCCTGTCTAGTGCCTTACCCTAACCCTGGTACCCCACCACCTAACCTCTCACCCCCCCATAGCCTAACCCTAAGTCCTCTGCTAGTGCCTAAGCCTAACAATGCCCCCACCTGCCCCAGTGCCCCCATCCCTCCACTGGTAAAGTATGAGTCATCAGCATGCAGTTGCACCAGCCCTTCCTTGGTGAATAAGTCACTGTTCTGCCTATGGCAAGCCTATCTCCTACAATACGTGCCCCCCAGCTACCCCATTACCATTTAACATCTTTATAAATGTTGGAAACAAGTCAATAATCAAGCTAGTTGTTAGGTCTTTTCCTTGACTTGGAGTTGTTTTTTGTTCCCCACATACAGCGTGTACCCATATCCTAATACAGTCATCTAGGAAACATGCACATATTTTACTTAAAACTTAAAATTTTGGGGGGGAAGTTCTGCACTTATAGGAGGTAATTCAGTTGCGAGTAATTGATCCCCTGGGACCATCCAGTTAGCCTAGCACCAGCACCTAAAAGGGATATTTTTGACTAAAATGATGCGATTGCTCTGGCCACGCCCCCAAGCGACAGCCCCGTCCCCTGCCTAGAGAGGGGAAGCCAGAAAGTCGGTACGCATGCGTTAACCAACTCGTCATATAGCCAAACTAAAGGTACATACACACTGGGTGTTTTTGTAGAGCAATTATGTGAAAAGTAATAATTATAGTCAGATCACAGGTTAGTTGTATTATTTGCAGTTATTTATAAATTAACCTATTTCTTTAATATAGTAGATGAGAACGTCACAAGTCACCCTACAGTTTTTCACCCTTTGTGAACAAACCTCTCCGCTTTTAATGTCCATTTATATTTCTAGATCTGTATGCAGTGTAATATGCAGTGAGGCAGACTAGATAATTGGCCTTTTCAAACTGTCATCAGACTCACAATATGTGTAGGATTAAAATTAGAAAATAGATTTATTTTTGTTTACTGCATGCGTGTTCTATGCTATCAAACATCCGCTTAGAACATTTCCAGATACACATTGTCTACTGCCTGTGACCTATAAATAGCTCGGATTAATGCCACACGTACACATGGCATACATGTTTATTTTACACTTTTAATCAACCAATAATAACTAGAGAGAGAGCAAACCTACTACTGCGGTGGTCATACTATAAATTCTAAAAACATGTCCCAGCTACTTTTCTGTCCATGATCTCAAACTATCTGTAAGAGATGCCCAAATATGCCAGCTGCTGACAAGGAGAGGTGCCAGCCAACAAGGACAGATTCTGTAGGCAGAGGGTTAGGAAGTCATCCAAATATTGCCCACACTTCTGTACTGTGGATGGGCCTGGATTTCTACAGATGGCTCCCGGGCTCACTTTGTACCTACTGTGTTTTGGTATGTGAATATTACCAGTAGTTAAATTGTAAAGGATTATACCAGAGTTGGGGTATGAAGTGGCACATAAAGGGTGAAATAGTGCAGTAATCTTATAAGTGGGTTGGGTATGTTTTGTCTACGTGTTGGCACTGGTGAAATTTTGACATAATTAGAATATCAACAAAACTATGGGCCTAATTCTAGTTCACTTGCAGAGGACAAAACCATGTGCACTGCAGGGGGGGGGCAGAGAGAGTTAGATTTGGATGTTATTTTGTTTCTGTGCAGAGTAAATACTGGCTGCTTTATTTTCACACTGCAATATATTTATCAGTTTGAAGTACAAATCCCCACCCAAATCTAACTATCTGCACATGTTATGTCTGCCCCACCTGCATTGCAGCATGGTTTTGTACGTTAGAGAGTGCATTTGCTTTTGCAAGTAACCCAAAACCAGGCCCTATGTGTACAGTGGTGCAGCTGCTTCACTTATTAGCTATTATAGTCACTAGATTCTGTATCAGATCCTAACTCTCCCCTAGGCCAGGCCCAGCCAACCTGTTTCTCTCCAGCTGTTGTGAAACTACACATCCCAGTATGCTTTGCCAGTTTTAACATTCTGTAACAGTAAAACTGTAGAAAGGCATGCTGGGACTTGTGGTTTCACAACAGCTGGAGAGCCACAGGTTGCCCAAGCCTACCCTAACCCTCCTGCAGCCTAATCCTAACACTTCCATCTGGCACCCTAACTCTTACCCTCCCTGCAGCCTATTTACCATAAAACACTTCCCCATCAGCCTAACCCTCAGCCCATCACCCTCCTCTGCTGTCACCCACTGCCCATCACCCTTATGCTGCTGTCCCCACTACCTGTCACCCTCACTCTGCTGTCCCCACTGCATCAATTAGCCCACCCCATACCTCCCAACATGACCCTCTCCAGGAGGGACACAATGCTCTGTGTCTGGACTTCCCTAGTAATGTATGATTGCCATCACCTGTGATGAAACTCCTTTCTTAGCAATTTACACTCCTTTCTTAGCAATTTACCTGTTTAAAACAGGTGACGGCAATCATACATTAAGAGTAAAGTTCAGAAACAGAGCATTCTGTCCCTCCTGGAGAGGGTCATGTTGGGAGGTATGCCACCCTGTGATTTCTCTGCAGTGGCGGGCAGAGCGGTTTCCAATGTGGAGGGGGGGGGGCGAGTTGGGTTTAGATGAGCTGTGTATAACGCAGCTGCACCAGTGTATAATGCCCACATGTAAATACCGCTGCACCGGTGTATAATGCCCACATGTAAATACCACTGCACCGGTGTATAATGCCCACATGTAAATACCGCTACACCGGTGTATAATGCCCACATGTAAATACCGCTGCACCGGTGTATAATGCCTACATGTAAATACCGCTGCACCGGTGTATAATGCCCACCGCTGCACCGGTGTATAATGCCCACCGCTGCACCGGTGTATAATGCCCACATGTAAATACCGCTGCACCGGTGTATAATGCCCACATGTAAATACCGCTGCACCGGTGTATAATGCCCACATGTAAATACCGCTGCACCGGTGTATAATGCCCACATGTAAATACCGCTGCACCGGTGTATAATGCCCACATGTAAATACCGCTGCACCTGTGTATTTTGTAAATTGTACCGCTGTACCAGGGTCATTTTTAAGTAGATAATTTTTGTATGGCCCCCGAAGGATTTTATAAATATCCAAATGGTCCTTGGTAGAAAAAAGGTTCCCCACCCCTGCTATAGACTATCAACCTAGACATTGTCTGTCAGCCATCGATGGAGGTAAACCATCTGGTTCTCCCCCCATCGATGGCAAAAGTATTCTACATCGGCCATAAACCATCAATGATTTTGAATCTTTGATAGTCTATACCTACCTGCAGGATGAGAGTAGCGGCTAACACAGCTAGATTTACTAAAGCTGCCTAACGAACACTTTGGAACACAGAAATATGGCGAGGATTCTGGATACTATAGGCCACCTGTCTGATTAAAACAAGAAAATTAAAAGTAAAGTAAACTGATGGCAGACATTGTCTACAGGTAAAAAACGGTATTTATTGAATACAATACATTGCCACTGCCCTTTCTTAAAAATGGTTACAGGTTTTTTTTTTTATCAAATGTGTTACTGCCACACAAGCATTAACATGGATAAAACTCCAAACAACTGCTTTATTCCTGTCCATTCACAGCTAATGTAGCGTCAGTGAAATAAAACAGGGAACATTCCATAGAATCTGTTTAAGCACACATTTGCATTAGAGGATGTCATTTTACAGTATCTATGGCAGATAAGAACCACTTGGCCCATCCGGTCTGCCCCTTTGTTTAGCCTTTACGTCACCTTAATCCTGTTTTATCCTTGGTGCTTTATAAAAAATCCATACGCCTATCCCAAGGAGTTCAGAAGGACTACAGTTAAAATCCCAATGGTCAATATACAGACCACCATTGGCCCATGGTCAAAATACAGACAAGGTCAATATGCCGACATTTAAAATGTCAACAGATCAAAAGGTAGTTTTGATTTTTTACTTTTTTTGGGTGTCTATGTTGACATAGGTTGACATGGACACTGTATAAGTGTACTGCTGTGGGCGAGCAGCGACAGCGAGCAGGACTTCCTGCTCGCTGTCACCACTCACCCTGTCAGTATTCAACACACCCCCCCCCTCATACGCCAATTCCCCCTCGCTCCACTTTTTGAGCGAGGGGGAATTGGCGTATGCGGGTCCAGAAGCAGCTAGACTCGCGGCTAAATACAGTGAGTTCTCTGCATTAGCCGCAGGTCTCGCTGTTTTGGGGAATTCTCGCCGTCCTGTGACAGTGAGGATTTCCCTAGAACGTTGAATAGAGCGAGCGGCCAGCGCGGGGGTGAAACAGCGAGGATCGCAGGTTTTCTGCAACCCTCGCTGTTTAACCCCCTCGCCGGCCGCATTAAATACCTGCCATGGTGTCTCGCTGCGCTTGGCACACTATTATATCCCCCCTCCACGTCCACTGGGATGGTAAAATATGAACAAGTCGGTTTCTAAGGAAAAAATCATGAAAAACTCAAGTAGACCTTTTCACCTGTAAACATTTTAAATGTCGGTATTTTGACCGTGTTGGCATAATGAAGTCGGTATTTTGATCATGTCAGTATTTTGACTGTAGGTAAATTGACTGCTTCCCATCCCAAGCATATTGATATTGCTCTACTGTCTTAGCCTCTACCAAGAGCGAACCTCTGCATTGTAATAATCTGCCTACTGAGTAAGTGACTGCTATGCATCTGTTTTATTCTACCAAAGCTGCACATTAATGGCTTAAGGGTTTTATTCAGTGCTTTTCTTTTGATGAGAACGATCACTTTCCAGTATAATGTCTCCAGCTTCAATTTAAAATCTACAACCCTTATAACTTAATGCCATCACCTTTAGAGAAATAAGATTCCAGCTATAAATAAACAACACGTTCTTCCCCAGCACGTGAAAAACATGTCAGAAAAGTGAAAAGTTCTCCAGCTTCGGCTACACATCAGTGACAGGAAGGTATAGTGTCCATGTTCAGGAATCGGATGTGCATTTTGGTTTCAATATCAATTCCCTCCCACATCTGGAAAAGAAAAATTAATAACTGTGAAGCAAGATATATATTAGCCACATGATACATGCATTCAAACAATCTGGACAAAGGATTTTGTTATATATGATATCATACAGTGAATGTCAGTGTATTAGAAACATAGAATTTGACGGCAGATAAGAACCACTTGGCCCATCTTGTCTGCCCTTTATTTAAACATGTTACCTCAAACCATATTTGATCCTTATTTCTTTGTAAGGATATCAATATGCCTATCCCAAGCATGTTAAAATTGCTCTTCTGTATTTGCCTCTACCACCTCTGATGGGAGGCTATTCCACTTATGTACTTATCTATTGCCCCTCTGCAGGGTTTTTATAGCACTGACAACTATAACAAGAAAGCTGAGGAAGCTTTGTGTGTTCATGCAGTGAAACGCGGTAAGTATAACCTGTTTGGAGACCATTCCCTTCATTTGTAGATAATTTTCTTCATGTATACCAGTGATGGCTAAACTTGACACTCCAGCTGTTATTGAACTACATATCCCAGCATGCCCTGCTACAGTTTTACTATTTTACTATTTGGCCATTGTAAAACTGATGCAGGGCATGCTGGGATGTGTAGTTCAACAACAGCTGAAGTGTCAAGCCATCACTGATGTATACCAACCATGTCTAAATACTTTATGTCTGCTGTTGCTAAAAGGCTGCATAGTGGCGCCTATTTTAGATTAAACACTCTTTCTATGTAGTATTGGACTGTCGTTCAGATGTTAATATTTCTACAATATCTTTTAATGATATCATACACTTTGGAGAAAGGGGGTTTTTGGGAACCGCACAAGGTCCTACTCACCAAGTGTGAATTGGGTCAAAGGAGACCCCTTTCGCCACTCTGGTGGGGTTCGGCCTAAGTTGCCTGTGACCAACTTTCTGTAGACGTAATGTCCCTTCCGGGATAAGGGGTCTTTATGTGTTGCTGGTGCTCCCCTGAGTCTGATATATAAGTACAATTGGAGAGGGGGGAAAGTGGACTCTTTTTGTGGGGCACTCTTAGTTATCTGGTTTGATTTAAAACTTAACTTTTATTTTTTATTTTTAATATAGGGCGGACATACGTTGTCCAACAAATAACATAAGGCAATTACAGACAGACAAATTAATTTTGCAGTGAGCTTTTAAGTTATATGCTGTGCAAATTTTGTTCTATACCAGAACCACAATTATATCTTGGATGTGCCTAGCAAAGCTTGTCGCTGTATTTGCTAGGTATCGTCTGAAGGGTATTTATAATGATTTGTATGGGGAAAATTCCCTGCTTAGACTGGTGTTTGCACACTAGGTGGAAAGGTAGTGTTAAGCTAATGTGTTTATGGATTCAGCAGCCTGTGTCAGTTCTTCAAGGAAAAGAGAGGTTGCTAGACAGTTTATATTCCACTGCTGTCATCCAAGAAACGTCATCATTCTTTCATTCTTACTATTGATCACCTTTCACACACAATTCTAAACACTGTTAGGTTGAAGAGTCCTGATAGTCAGGTGAATGCCTCTCCTTGAGTTGTGCAATTGGAATGCGCCATGTGTTGTAGGTCCTGGTCAGTTGGAGGTGGTCCACTGACCCTGACAGATTGTCGGTCAACAGTGTGACACTGTTGTTAAGATTGCTGACAGGAAAACATAGATTGATTATCAGACACAAGCAAGTTCACAGCTAATCTTAGTTTGCGCACTTGGTGCGGGATTGGCGATATGTCGACACGTTAATGGAATCAGTTATCTGTGACAGGTTTGTCTAGCAAGATTTGCTGACTGATCCCTATGTTACTGTCGACTGTAAATGGTCCACAGACCCCCCCCCCCCCCAAAAAAAAGCTTGCAGCTGTAGTTGCTCTGCAGTCTAACTGGCACTGTCCCGCCGGCAGCTTTACGGCACTTGATGTGAACAAGCCGTAGGAAGGTGAAACGCACGTCATCTCCTGCACTGCGGCGCCGGCGGGACAGTGCCACTTAGACTGCAGAGCAACTACAGCCGCAAGTTAGCCGCACACTCTGGGGACCCTGCTAACGGAAGGAGCAACACCCTATTGGAGCCTGCACAGAGACGGGACTTGGAACCCCCTCACTCTCTCCCTGCACACCGGGCATCCTCCTCCTCCATACAGGTATCCCACAAACTTCCCAAATTGCTGATTTACATAGTCTGCCATGCTCTGTTGTGTAAACAACATGGCAGCATTTATCTAACAGCAAGAGTAGGAACGGGGTTCCCTTTACTTATTCTACCCACATTAAGAACCAGTGCCTGTCCTCTCTCATTACTCAAGTCTGCTGCAGGAGCAAGACTTATTTAAAAGCAGAAAGTGGCATTGTTTCCATGTGGACTACTTTATTTTTCCTGACCTCTTTCACACACTAACACTGCAGATGGGAATCTATACCCTTTTATTTCTGACACTCTCTCATTGGAAATACTGCGTGGTGATTTGCATTGCAATGTCAGCATAAACAACAAAGCAATTTTACCCACAGTTTATCCAACAGTAGAAGTGTAACTACTGTATCTCTCTCTGACCCTATAGCACAGAGAAGGACTCTCTCATCCTGAGTCCAATGCACGTATGCAAGACTCAGTGACAGTAGCAGGTCCAATCTGACTTGTTAGAAGGCCAACTCTGGGAGATTTGAATTTGCTGCACCAATCTCTCTCAAACACAATTCATGGCTATACTAGCTATACAAAAATTGATCTGGAGACGAGTTAAATGTCAAATCTGACCCAACATAAAGCCAACATTGAAAGACCAAATCTGTTGTACTAACTTTTGGGATACTTACCTCTGTGACACAACGCCCGACACGGAACTTAGTGGGTATGCATGCCATTTATTGCACCAATTTATTGTACGGATATATGCAATTCATTGCAACAACTTATTGTATGGACTGTAGGTAACTACATCCCCATTGCTTGAAAACTTGTCTAATACTTGATTGCAACAAATTTACCTTACGGATTGGGGTAAACCTGACTTACATATCATTTGAATCTATGCTTGATACTTGAATCTATGCTTGATACTTGCCGACGGCTTGGCAAAACAATCTAACCCTCTCCCTGATACAGGAACGTGGGAAATGTTGAATTAGCGATATATATTTCAAAGGTTGATTGTGCGCAAAATTTCTGTTCTGAGAAGACGTTTAGGTCATGTTGTGAAACGGAAATCTGAAAACAGTGCGCAAACACCAGCTGGCAATCTATGTGTTTTTCTTTGATGGGGCTTTTATTTTTGGGGGGGGGGGGGGGGGGTCTGTGGACCATTTACAGTCAACAGTACCATAGGGATCAGTCAGCAAATCTTGCTAGACAAACCTGTCACAGATAACTGATTCCATTAACGTGTCGACATAACGCCAATCCCGCACCAAGTGCGCAAACTAAGATTAGCTGTGAACTTGCTTGTGTCTGATAATCAATCTATGTTTTCCTGTCAGCAATCTTAACAACAGTGTCAAACTGTTGACCGACAATCTGTCAGGGTCAGTGGACCACCTCCAACTGACCAGGACCTACAACACATGGTGCATTCCAATTGCACAACTCAAGGAGAGGCATTCACCTGACTATCAGGACTCTTCAACCTAACAGTGTTTAAAATTGTGTGTGAAAGGTGATCAATAGTAAGAATGAAAGAATGATGACGTTTCTTGGATGACTGCAGTGGAATATAAACTGTCTAGCAACCTCTCTTTTCCTTGAAGAACTGACACAGGCTGCTGAATCCATAAACACATTAGCTTAACACTACCTTTCCACCTAGTGTGCAAGCACCTGTCTAAGCAGGGAATTTTCCCCATACAAATCATTATAAATACCCTTCAGACGATACCTAGCAAATACAGCGACAAGCTTTGCTAGGCACATCCAAGATATAATTGTGGTTCTGGTATAGAACAAAATTTGCACAGCATATAACTTAAAAGCTCACTGCAAAATGAATTTGTCTGTCTGTAATTGCCTTATGTTATTTGTTGGACAACGTATGTCCGCCCTATATTAAAAATAAGGAAGGGGTCCCTTTACTTGCTATGGGAGCAAGGGGGGGGGGGGGGTCCCCTGGGGGCGCAAGGTGTGACCTGCTTAACTCAGAAGCAGCTGCAACAAGATCAGGTGTGTCAGACCTGAAAATATACACAGAAAAAGAAAACCAAATTTTGCAGCGCTGTTAAAAATAAAAACCAATAACTAGTTGGATTGACTTCACAATTTTTATAATAAAATATTTTTAAAAAGAATAACACAATTTAATAGGGCATAGGGCCACACATGGAATACATATACTGATAAAAGTGCATGGGTGAAGTAAGCAGAACTCGGATAAACTGAATTACTGTCCGTTCCTATAATGCCTTGGAATTAATGATAGGACCACCTCTGTATTCAGAGTGGGTTATAGTTACCGTCCTCCTTGCTCAATTTGGGGGGAGAATGGATCCTGATGGAATATGAATTTCCCTTAGTACGTCCAAAAGTCCCTTTTTTGAGTAGAGAGTCCTTTAGGTAGGAGTGGGGCTTGCCACTTGATGTTAATGGAGCAGGTAAAAGAGGAATATTTGGTCCTTTCAGGCTGGTTCGGGCAGTTGGAAAAGCAAATGTCCCTTACTCAAATAAGGGACTTTTGGACGTACTAAGGGAAATTCATATTCCATCAGGATCCATTCTCCCCCCAAATTGAGCAAGGAGGACGGTAACCATAACCCACTCTGAATACAGAGGTGGTCCTATCATTAATTCCAAGGCATTATAGGAACGGACAGTAATTCAGTTTATCCGAGTTCTGCTTACTTCACCCATGCACTTTTATCAGTATATGTATTCCATGTGTGGCCCTATGCCCTATTAAATTGTGTTATTCTGTTTAAAAATATTTTATTATAAAAATTGTGAAGTCAATCCAACTAGTTATTGGTTTTTATTTTTAACAGCGCTGCAAAATTTGGTTTTCTTTTTCTGTGCCCCACAAAAAGAGTCCACTTTCCCCCTCTCCAATTGTACTTATATATCGGACTCAGGGGAGCACCACCAACACATAAAGACCCCTTATCCCGGAAGGGACATTACGTCTACGGAAAGTTGGTCACAGGCAACTCAGGCCGAACCCCACCAGAGTGGTGAAAGGGTCTCCTTTGACCCAATTCACACTTGGTGAGTAGGACCTTGTGCGGTTCCCAAAAACCCCCCTTCTCCAAAGTGTATGATATCATTAAAAGATATTGTAGAAATATTAACATCTGAACGACAGTCCAATACTACATAGAAAGAGTGTTTAATCTAAAATAGGCGCCACTATGCAGCCTTTTAGCAACAGCAGACATAAGGTATTTAGACATGGTTGGTATACATCAGTGATGGCTTGACACTTCAGCTGTTGTTGAACTACACATCCCAGCATGCCCTGCATCAGTTTTACAATGGCCAAATAGTAAAATAGTAAAACTGTAGCAGGGCATGCTGGGATATGTAGTTCAATAACAGCTGGAGTGTCAAGTTTAGCCATCACTGGTATACATGAAGAAAATTATCTACAAATGAAGGGAATGGTCTCCAAACAGGTTATACTTACCGCGTTTCGCTGCATGAACACACAAAGCTTCCCCAGCTTTCTTGTTATAGTTGTCAGTGCTATAAAAACCCTGCAAAGGGGCAATAGATAAGTAGATAAGTGGAATAGCCTCCCATCAGAGGTGGTAGAGGCAAATACAGAAGAGCAATTTTAACATGCTTGGGATAGGCATGTCCGCCCTATATTAAAAATAAAAAATAAAAGTTAAGTTTTAAATCAAACCAGATAACTAAGAGTGCCCCACAAAAAGAGTCCACTTCCCCCCCTCTCCAATTGTAATGATATCATACACCCCAGTCTGTCTGCCCCTCCCCTTTAGAATGTAAGCTCTCAGGAGCAGGGCCCTCTTCCCTCATGTGCTTTTTCTCCTCTTATTAAAACACCTTTGATGACACAAAACCCTGTGGTTTTCTGCCACGCTGATACCAATTCCAGTGTCCTCTGCTGATGCAGCTAGGGCTATATACCCTGTACTTCTCCTCTATTGTATTCAAATGCAAGTCCCTGTTTTGCTTATTTGTTTATTTACTCTGTAATGGATATGGGTCACAAGATCGACTCAGTGAAGGTAGACATACATTAGATCGACCACTAAAGTTTGACAGGGCTTAGGTCGACACCTGAAATAGGTTGACACAAGCATTAGGTCGACAATGGGAAGGGCGACAGTCAAAATGACGACATGAGTTCTTCACGGTTTTGTCCCGAATGTCGACATAACCGGGAAGTATTATGTTCTCCCACCATGCCATAGTGTAGGGGCTGGGCAATTGCGGCCCTCCAGATGTTTATGAACTACACATCCCAGGATGCTTTGCATTAGTTTTGCTATGGGGCCATGCTGAAACTGATGCAAGGCATGCTGGGATGTGTAGTTCATCAACATTTGGAGGGCCGCAATTGCCCAGCCCTGCCATAGTGGATGGTAGGGTACGAAATACCACCAGTCGGCACAATTTGGCCCAAAAATCATGTCAAACTTTTGACAGTTCATCCCATTGTTGACCTATTTAAGGTGTCCTAGTGACCATATCCCGTCTGTAATAGGGCGCTGCAGATCCCTTGTGGCGCCATATAAATATAGGTTAATTATAATAAATAAAAATAATGGATGGTGGTTATATTGATATAACAATAGATTACTTTTTTGGGTACTTGTTTCCTACCACGGAGCCCCCAATTTTGATCAAAGTGCATCTTATACAATCGCATCACATGCAATATAGCGGCATGCAATGCGATTTTTAATTGTACAAGCACCATGATGGGTGCTTACAAAGTTAAATGCACCCCCATTGTCAACGCCACCCCGAAGCGTGGCGAGCGCAGCCACACTATCCACGTGGGCGTGGAGTTGATTGTGCGGCGAGCGCATCGAGCCACCGAGCCCAAAGCGTGGCAAGCGGACACGGATTACTTTACATGTATTCCGCGTCTGCTCGCCACGCTTCGGGCTCGTATTTCGCGTCCGCTCGTTGCGCTCACCACACTATCTGTGCATTTAACATTGTAAGCACCCACCAGGGTGCTTGTACAATAAAGATTTGCTGGCATGCAATGCTATGCGATATTTCATTGTACAAGCACTCCTGTTATTTTAAATATCGCATCGCACACCACTAAGTACGGTATGCGATGGGCGCCGTGCTAGGAAACAAGTACCCTTTTTTGTAACAGAAATTCTTCAAGAGACTGTTTATGGACTATATAAAGGCCCATACACACTGGGCGACTTTGAGCTGAAAGACGCTCAAAACAGCCTAGCAATGAGCGGTGAGCGCTGCTGCGCACTCCAGCATCATCGCCGGGAAAGCCGTTCATCTGCTGGTTATACCAGCAGATGAGCAGTGCTGAGGACGGCTTTGCATAGTGCTGCGCTATGCAAAGCCGTCCTCTCCCCTCCATCGGCAACGGGCAGGAGGAAAGCCGCTCAGTGTGTATGCACTGAGCGGCTTGCTCCGCATCAGTTATTGACATCATCGCTGTCCATACACGCTGGGCATAGTCGCCCAGTGTGTATGGACCTTAAAAATGTACTGGAGCAACCATTTGTCCCCAAACGCTGGAAAACAGAGAAAAATTATTGTTTGGATACATTTGATAAATTAAATGGTTTTAAAAAACTTTTCCTGTTAATTTACAACACTCCTCTGATGAATGAAACAATTGTATTTGTGAGATGTGATTAACAGAAAGTCTCTGGGGATTAGGCTGTACAGCACGATATTCTGGCACAAATGTTAATAATAAAATATATATTTTTTGTGTGCCTATAATATACTGTACTTTGTCATGCCTAAAGGCCCCTATACATTAGGCCGACTTGTCCTTAGGACAAGTCGGACCCAATTCTCCTGTGAGCCGCCCGGGAGGCTCACATACAATTTGGCACTTGATGAGCCAAATTTGACATGTGATAAATCGCTTGCGATTTATCACGTCGGGGAGCACGGGGCGGGCGGTGAGGTGCAGGGGGGCGGGCGGTCATCATCATCAGGGTGGAGCAGTGTGACAGGCAGCGGGTCCCTGAGCGCTTGGCTGGCGGCGCCGGCGAGTGCTGACCTGGCCGGGACGGTGTGATGATCACAGTCTCTCATTGAGCAGCGCTGCGGGACGGAACGCGCAGTGGCGGGTATTAGATTTTTTTAAAACCTGTCAAATGACTGCCCGTTCTTTGATTGGCTGAGAGCTCTCAGCCAAGCAGAGAATGGCCAGTCATTTAACAGGTATTTTAAAAATCTAAGCTGCTGAATGAGAGATTGATCATCACACCGCCCCGGCCAGGTCAGCACTCGCCGGCACCGCCAGCCAAGCGCTCAGGGACCCGCTGCCCATCCCACTGCTCCCCCGGTCAGTCTGCATGCATATACCTGTCAGGTGGGCAGGCATATGCATACAGGGAGGTCGGACGTGATCGTACATGCTGACCGTCCGACCTCCCTGATCCGGTCCGATGCGCACGGGACCGCGCATCGGATCGGATCAGATATTACACACATGCGATTTTGGGCTGATTTCACCCGGTTATCGGCCCAAAGTGCCGAAATCGGATGAAATCGTCCCAAAATCGCATAGTGTATGGGGGCCTTAAGATTCATGTACCAAAACGTGAGATTACTCACACAAACGATGAATGTTATGTATTTTACACATGTTTGGAAAACCTATTTTAAACAAAAGCATTAAAAGTTAGAAATTAAATGTATAACTATATTTATTTATTTACAGTCTCTTATATAGCAGATTCTGTTGCGCTTTACAATAGTAGACAGTGATAGAACAAACTGGGAAACAACAGACAGACTTGGAAGTAGGAGAGTCCTGCTGCAAGCCTATAATCTATACCAGCGGTTCTCAAACTGTGGGTCCTGACCCCAAAGTGGGTCCCAACCTTCTCTGCATGGGGTTGCGACTCCATGTTGCGGACCATCAGGCTGATGACTTTTCTAATCTCAGTCAGTGATTCAAAGAGTCTGGAAAAATCTGTTGAATTGTCTTATGTCAGACTCCTCACATCATTTTATGCCTCCACAATGCTGCCATGTATGTGCTGTCTGCTGACTACACATGTGATGTGATGACCTTCTGCAGTCACTTGTTTGGGGTCCTATAATTACTTTTATTGTCTTATGGGGTCCCAGAGCAAATAGTTTGAGGACCCCTGATCTATACAAAAGGAACTCTTTCTTTTGATTGAACCCTCTCGTCAAAAACATCACAATAAAATATTAGAACCCCAGCTCCAGGAGCACCTCCAACATTTAATTTATGTTTATTATTAATATAATTCTGTATTCATGAATACATTGGTTTCATTTATTACAGTGTCATTGTATTAGCTGTGTGGGGATTCCTCCCCTTTCTTTTGTTTGAACTTATTTAACTGTGCTATTAAGCATATTTATTATTTATTTATTACCAATTATTTATTTAGCGTACACATATTCAGCAGCACTTTACAGAGAATATTTGAACAGTCACATCAGTCCCTGCCCCAGTGGAGCTTACAATCTATATTCCCTACCACATGTACACACATTTAGTCTAGGACAGAGGTCCTCAAACTATTTTGCTCTGTGACCCCATCAGACAATAAAATTAATGACAGGACCCCAGCAAGTTACTGCAGAAGGTCATCACATAACATGTGTAGTCAGCAGACAGCACATACATGGCAGCATTGTGGAGGCACAAAATGATGGGAGGAGTCTAAAATAACAGACAATTCAACAGATTTAGCAGACTCCTTGAATCACTGACTGAGATTAGAAAAGTCATCAGCCTGATGGTCAGCAACATGGAGTCGCGACCCCATGATGAGAAGGTGGGGAACCACTCTGGGGTCAGGAACCACAGTTTGAGAACCGCTGGTCTTGGATTAATTTTGTTGGGAGACACTTAACCTGCCAGTATATTTTTGCATTGTGGGAGGAAACCGAAGTACCTGGAGGAAAGCCACATAAGCATGGGGAGAATATACAAATTCCGCACAGATAGAACTATGGTGGGAATTTAACCCATGAACTCATTGCTGTAAGGCAGTAATGATAACCATTGCACCATCCATACTGTCATATGTTAGTACTAATCGTTTATTTTATAACGATCTGCATGTTATTATTTTTTTTTTATTATTACATACTGTATATATTGCTGCTCACTTTCAATTTTTGTAGAATTATTTTTTTTTCTAATGATTTATTTCTAAGTTAAAAACAGTATGCCCAGCACACACAGGGAAGGAACCACAATAACCAGTTATGCTTGACACATTTTGCATATGTATTAACCTCCTATAAGAAACTGTAAATAAAATAACTCCTACATTAAGCCATAAATGTCATGCAGAATATAAATGATCCTGTTTCCCCAGCTGCAGCTCCTGTAATATACTGGTAGGTTAATTGGTTTCTAAACAAACTGACCCATCTGTGTTTGATCCACAGGGGGCTGGCAGCCATTCTCTAACCCTCTGTGTAATGGCTCTTATTCTGGTTAACTCGCAAAGGCAAATTCCTTCTCAAATGGACAAAACCATGTGCACTGCAGGAGGGGGAGCAGATGTAACGTGCAGAGAGATTTAGATTTGGGTGTTATTTTTCTGTGCAGGGTAAATACTGGCTGCTTTATTTTTACACTGCAATGTAGATCTCACTTTGAGGTAAAACCCCACCCAAAAAGGTTAGTGACCCTCGGGTCACTCCGTAGCGCTAGTCGTGCTAGATCTTAATTCTCAAGTGATTAATTAATTATTCCACATTCAGTATATACCAACAAAGGTTCACAAAGGATCAATTCGCCACTTCATATAGTATCCACTTTGACTGTGCAGGATTTTTGCTGCTTCTTATTTAGGGGTGCTGGTCCCTTTAAGAAGTACAAATGGAGGATAAGTGTCAGAGACCAAAGGTGTCTGGCACTTTAAGAAGCACAATCCTGCTCAGTAATTTGAATGTCCTTGCAAGTTTAGTACAAAGTATAAATAATTTTATTTAAAATAACACATTAAATGGAAGCAACTTCCATACAATAATAATTAATCAATAATTGTGCACAATATAACATACAGATAGGACAAACAACATATAACATATAATAAAAGCTGGAATTAGCTGGGATTGCCGTTTGTTTCAGTCAATCAATTAGTGCATATAGAGGCTTTTAGATAGATTCTATTGGAGGCAGTAAGTGATTTCTCATAGTTACCAGTCCTGCAAACACTTGAATTCCTTGATGGTTGCGCTTTTTAGTGGTGGGATAACTAAGACTGAGGACGCCGCAGATACACTGGTTTTGTAAATTTGAGAGGGAATTTGCCTTTGCAAGTGAACCAGAATAAGGGCCAATATGTTTTCACTATATAATGCTGTTAATAATCACAGCCCAAATATTTATTAAAAGGTATACTTTTATTTATATGTTGCATACCATAAGATATGCCATCAGGAATGCGAGGGGTGGGGGACATTTTTCAACTAAACGTCTGTTTTGGGCAAACTAAGTTTATTGGATCATTATTACAATCCTGCTTAATGGCTTACAATAACTATTAAAACAATCATTAAAATTGGGTTTATTTAATTTTGTATAATTTTCCTGTGTGGAATACTTTATTTATAAAATAAAATGTGAAGCAAATTTAAAACAAAAATGCCAGAAAGGCAAAATATCATATCCACTCTTACTAGCTGCTTGCCATCATTACCCACCCTCCCATAGAATTCATATATAGGTTTATATTTTATGGCGTGTTCCAGTGGTCGAAGTGGACCAGTATACAGCGGTATATCATACCGGCAATGACCCTGGAAGTGTGATTTTAATTTAATAAAAAAGTTTGCAGCAGGAGGCAGTCCGCTGCACTTACAGGACACTGCTACATGAACTCCTCTGGGAGGCTGGAGCCCACGTGGGGTGCCGGGTGCCTGAATGGGAAGAGCCCGGGTCTCAATTCCTGCCGCCACCAGGAGCCCACATGGGGTGTGCTGGCACTTCTCACTGCCGTTTTCCCGAAAGTACTCCTCACCCTGCGTCCCCGCAGTCCCTGTGTCCCCCCGGTCCCTTTCCCTGCAGTCCTTTGCATAAGGTGAATTATGGCTCATTCTGTTTAAGGGGTTGCATAATGTATATAAGAGGTATATTGCGTGGCACACTACACTCAAGGACACGCCCCCTTTTAAGTGACCACACCTCCATTTTCGGGGTGTTCTATGTATAATATGTATGCTTCATGATTGTGTATCAATTAAAGTCTAGTTATATGATATTGACCAATGACATACAGCATCGGAAACCCCCTATGGGTGGATTGTGACATTAAAGAAACCAAGATAGGAGGACCATTGCTGTGTTAAGAGTTCCCGTGTGCCTATTATGGTTGATGCTGAATGGCCATCTGTATGTGGTGGAGGAGTATGACTGCATAAAGAAACCTTATATGTGCTTATGCTGCCATTTGTTACTGTGAGTTCTGGTGCGTTGTGGTTTTTACAATCAAATCTTTTTGTTTTGTATTTTGCCTATCGGAGCTGTGAGAAATTGATTAAGAACATAGAGATGATTAAAAGTAATAAAAACAATGCATCTGTGGACTAAGTATACACAAAATGTTGATCTGATCGAAGATATGAAGTGTTTTTACTGTACTTGTGTAATTCCTATTGTACAAGGCGTTAACTTTGTTTGGGAGCTGCATGTTTTAGCTGCCTAGCCCTTAATACATATACCCACCCACACTCCTCCTGAATGGGTATCAGTAGTAACAATAGATACCGCCGATATCGCCAAAAAACTGATAAAGTTCCTTTCTTATTTACAGACAAGTTCATTAAACCATTTTACCTTTGTACAGCAAAGTCTTCATTTATTCTTTTCTTCCACTACTCCGGTCCCCACCCATACCTGAAATGTCAGGCACGGTGTTCTCACTGAACTACAAATGTATTGCAGACTACCTTTAACTCTACAACAAAGTGCTTTCACAAATACACCCACAAAACTCCCTTTTTATGGCCCTAAATGCCGGCTTCCTGTCAGTCAGACCCCCCCCCCCCCCCCCGCGCAAAGTGCGGCTTCGCCCGAACAGCTGCGAATGGATGTTTTGCATAAACATCCATTTGCATGGCTCGGGTAACCGCCCACATCTTTCGATGGTCACCGACCATCGAATGATGTTTAGCGTGCACGCATATATAAGTGACTTTTTAGTTACTTACATCTGCGTGCACGCTGGCGTGGATACGGCCGGGCAGCTGACATCCGGTGATGTCAGCTACCCGCCCCTCACACCCGCGTCACTGCCTCATTACCATGAGAACGCCCAGCGTTGTCATGGGAACGCCCATGGAACGCTGGGCGTTCCTATATGGTAATGGGGCAGCCCGGCGCCCCCCGCCCATCTCACGCCGCCATGGGTGCGTGCACCCGGCGAACCGAAAGGTCGCCATGGGTGCACGCACCATACGCCTGCACATGCGCAGATACCCGCCTGCGCAGACGCGCAACATCGGTACTGCGTGCAAATGCACGCAGTACCGATGTGATCTGAATAAGTCCCCAAGACTCTGAAAAAGCTAATGCTTGGTTAGAACTCAATTAATTTTCACATTTATATGAGTCAATATTGTTTTTCCCAGACTCAATTACATATTTTTATCTCTGGGGCAAACAGATGTTATTTGGTATTTTGTAATAGATATCTTATTTTTTTGATTTGAGTTATGGGAGAAGTGGCATAAACCAAATAGCACTAGATGTTTTATGGTAACGGTAATAATACTATACATGTATGTAGCTCTGTATGTTCCATGGTAAAATGTTTACAATGGAATTAAACATAATAATGGAAATGCAATAATTTTTTACTAATATACTGTAAGTATTAGTATATTCTATATTTATCTTTTTCATGTCATTTACATTGCTTTAATAGTGATCGGCTTCTACTGAACTTTTTTTTTTTTTGCCATTCTAAGGGGGCAATTCAATCCCTGCCACTATTTCCGCCAGGGGAAATAGTGGCGGGCGCCTATTCAATGCTTTCGTTCTCAACAGCATTGAAGAGGCAGCTCGTCAGAACGGACCCAACTTTAAAAGCAGTCAGGCCCGTTTTGACGAAAACGTCCATGGATTGTCGCAGTTATGGATGGATCTCAACAATCCACAGTCGTTTTCTAATCCCACCTGCCTAAAAACTGGCAAGCGGACTGAAAAATGACCAGAGTCCCGACTGTTGGAATGTACGGACAGTCAGGATTGAGTACCCCCCTAAAACCAGTGCAAGCGAGTTGGCTACAATCCCATACAAAGAAGTTATATGATGCGGTTATATTAACCCGCTACTACTATCTTCATGGCCACGCCAGGATCTTGCGATCACTTGCTGCCATAGCAATCACTGATGTATGCTCGGAAGCACTGTAATACAAGAACTCAATCTTTACAAACAGATTTCCAATATCCTGGCAGATACTTCTTATAATTTAATTCAAATGAGAAGAAGCTTAAAATAGTGACAACATGACAACTACCAGCTTTTGAAGAATTAACTGTATAATGCAGTAGTGACCAGGCAATAAAACATTAAAGCAAAATACAGTACAAACACTATGGGCGGGGGGGTCTCTGTCACCTCCTGGGCGCCTCCTTCTCCCCTCACGCCGAGGATAGCTAAGCAGGCTGTCCCCGGCGCCTCCTCCTCCCCCCTGGAGCCGGAAGGACGTCCGGCTGCTTTATTAGGGGGAGGAAGGGTTTACCTTCGGGGATGCAAGGTAAGCCAGAGGGATGGGGGTTGGTGGAGGTGGCGGGTTGGCGTCGAGCGGCAATAGAAGCTCATAGGCTTCTATAGGGTATCACCACCCAAAGGTGGTGATACCCTGTCCTGTGGTAACGTGGCGGCGGGGTTTTAGTACATATAAAAATGTGATAAAACGGGGGTTTTACCGCATTTTTGGCTTAGTACATCCCGCCCTATGTAACTAATTCAATCTGACATATATTGAGTTTGTATTGTGCAATCACAGGGTCACTTAGCAAAAATGTCCCTACGTATAGAAGTCGCAGAGTAGCTGCAGTCTGACTGACAGGAAGCCGGCATTTAGCACCATAAAAAGGGAGTTTTGTGGGTGTGTTTGTGAAAGCACTGGTGTACCATAGCCTATTTTGGGTGGGTCTCTTATGGTTGCAATGACCACTTCCAGCCTGGTTGTTGAGAATTTTAGTGGAAACCCAAGAGCCTGATTCTGAGCTAGTTGCAGTTTTTCAAGATTTCACAAAACTGCATCTGGCAGCGCTAAACAAGGAAAGGGGGGACAGCAGCGCACACAATCATTTCAATTAAGATAAAAAAGGGATAAATAGATTGGATGATCTTTTACACAAAATGAAACATGATACATTTTGTGTAAAAGATCATCCAATCTATGTATCAATTTTTTATCCTAATTGAAATGATTGTGTGCGCTGCTGTCCCCCCTTTTCTTGTTTATTGTTTACTTATGGGGTAACTACCCCGCTTCCAATCAGCTGCAGGAGACTCCACTCATAGTAAGCGCTCCCAGTTCTGCCCCTCCTTAGGGTCAGTCCTATTAATTCTCCCTTTTATCTGGCAGCGCTAGGCAGCGGGGGCTCCCAGCATAGGGTAATGCCGCCCCTCTCACCGGGCCCCTCCTCTCGATGCGCCTGCAATGCTTCGCTATGCTCGCACATCACTGGCTGCCCCCTTGCTGTGCGGTCTACCTGTGAAGCCAGACACAGGACGGCCATGTTCCTAGTCACAACGGTTGGGCCTGATGAACTGCTGCAACCCTCCCCAAGTGGTCCAGGCCACTCACAAACCTGCACTTACTGCCCCCCCCCCCATGACACTTCCTCACCCTTTCACCACCCTAGTCTGCTCTGAAACTGCGATCAGCCTTGCTACACTACACACTATTATATTCTATGCCGACATGGATGATGACGTAAGAAGAAGCCGGTTAAAAAAAAAAAATCATGAAGAACTCATGTCGACCTTGCCATGTGTCTATCTTTTTCATGTCAACATTTTGAGCCTTTCAACCTATTGCATGTCGACTTCCCGGGGGTAGTACTATTAACTGTAGATCTATCAACCGGAACTACCTCCAAGTTGTGTTCCACTCCGCAATCACACGTGTGAAAATACACAAAATACACAAGGTGTGGTCATTGTGATCCATCCTCATCCAATATATGGCAGAGTGTGCACCCAGGTTGCAGTAGCCTTGACAATATTTATTTGCTGGCCGACTCAATAGTAATAACGATTTTATTTCCAGGCCGTCAGTGTTGGAACATGATGACACACAGATCGGTAACGATCATCTTGCTGACACATTTACCATTTACATTGGGCATCACAGTCATTGCCTTTGTGCCCAGTACAAGTATAAGGGTTCCTTGACTTTTAGATTTGTTTACTCCCCATAGTCTACCGCTATTCAACAGGGAGCAAAATAAAGCAGTGACAGGGAACAAACTACATATTGGTGTGCTGATAACAGCACTTACTGCACAATACTTTTATTTTCAGTGTTAAAAAAAAAAAAAATCCATTCTGTAATTCGACAAAGTTACTGAAGTTCGTCTGGCTGCCGGAGTTCACTGAAAGGAAAGCAATCAGCGGAGCTATTGACAGCGCTGGTTACTTTGTCTGCTGGTCTCCTGAACACAGCACAGACAAGGAATGGAATATTCATTCTCTGTATCCACAATAGGTAACTGGGAGTCTCACAATTTCTGGAAGCGGTGACAGGATTCTCTGAACAGTAGTTACAGTCTGTCAGTATTAAAGATTTTTCTTTTATATATAACCATGCCCTCTTTTATCGGTCCTTTCAAGTACAAAATGTTCCTTCGGTGGCCTTTCATAAGAGCACTGACAGGAATTTTGTGCCTGAGAGTTAGAACCCTCCCTATAGTCAAACCTTTACCTCAAAAAGTTTTTCACTCTGTTCAGGAACCTTTTACACATCCTTGTATGCATAGTGGCAATGTAAAATGCAGTAAAGCATCACTCATGATGACTCCAAGGGTCCTTGAAGCAGCTATTGAATTAGGTATTGGTAAAATAATCTTTTAACACTTTATTACCTTCAAGAAGTCCTCAAATGTAATTCCTTCATACACCTGGTCAGGTTCCTGTTATAGCAGAGAATGAAGCATTCAGTAACGTGTAACATGAGCTAGTGCTCGTCATGCAATATCCTAATCTCCACATCTTAATCTCTGGATGTGGGGGACTGGAAAATGACACTAGGGAAATGCTGCTCCTTGTAAACCAACTCCCTCAGACATTAATGGATTGGATTCATTATTATTATTATTATTATTATTATTCAGCATAAATGTAAGAATGCAAAACAGCGGTTTCCTTATAATGATTTTCCTGTCACTTTAAGTGTGTATTTTGTCCCTTTAGTCTATCTAGAGAACAAATGTGTTAGTCTGTTTCTCTACCCACGTTTGGCCTTCCACAAATAATGACTTTGTGAGGAGTAGGATCCCCTCTCTGTTGGGGGCGGGATGGCAGAGGATCACAGTCAGGGAGAGAGAATAATTGAGTCAGCAGCAATCTGGTTACTGTCTACATATATCTGTATCTGTAGAAACTGAATGTTAACACACTAGAACAAATAATATGTCATCTTCAATAAGGAACCTATCTTTGTTATGTCTTACTTTAAACCATTTCTTATTAACAATTTCAATCACCAAAATGTTGCCTGAAGACTTTTGCAATACAAGTCTGATGCACAGGGAGAAGCCCTGCCCATAATGAAAGCTTCCGATACTTTTACACGTATACATTTTATTTTATTTAACACTGTACACGCAACAACTGGATTCTACAAAAGGTTTATTAAAGGTGGTAATTATAGTAATTGTTGCCTCAGCAGAGTAACTGATGCTTTTAAGCTTTAACAAACCTTTATAGACAGAAACCTATAATTATTATGTATTCTCCAACACAGACACACTTTGGTCACTATCATGGAAATCCTGCTCATAATCATTGATATCTGATTGGTTGTGCTAATGATATCATGGGGCTACTGTATGGGCCTTGCAGTTCCCATAGAATTAGCATTTGGAGGAATTTTGGTACAGTTTTTGTATTTGAGACAGTTTGTCAGTAAAACAGTGGTAGTTGGATGTACTGGCTATTCTATATGCACATACTGTATGCTCATGTAGGAAAGGACGCTTGTGGCAAACATAAACAAAACACTTGCTTTCATTTGATACGGTTGTGCTAGAAAGTGCAGGCAGTGCTATGTGTTACGTCAACCTTTATAGCCGGTTATGTGTATAACGGCTTGGCACAGATATGCAGAATGTACGGCATGCACATAGCAATGAATATGAAGGACATGGGTATTAGAAGAGAAAGTCAGGGTCTCCTCCTGTTAAATGAATGTACTCTGAATCTACACCATCGTGCAATTGTCTGTTTAACTCAATTGCTCACAGAAGTTAAGTTCCATCTGCCCATCTATTCACAGTTATAATTGGCAATAACTGTCACTGCTAATTTGTAAAAGACTGGATGGATGTGACAGAAACTGTACACACTGTTCTCCTTGCCAAAATAACCTCAAAATCCCTTTGGCAAGATTCCTACTTTCTAGAATGGGGATGTGGTCATGTGGTCGTATGGTCGACAGTAAAAAGGTTGACAGTCATTAGGTTGGTCACTATTGGTCGACAGGCCAAATGTCAACACACACAAAAGGTTGACATGCATTAGGTCAGCAGACATGTCGACACAAACAAAATGTCAACACAGAAGAGGTCGTCATCAGCTTTTCACAATTTTTTTTTACTTTGCCATCTCAGAGGACATGGAGGGGAAATATAATGGGGTTCACTTATACAGTGTTGACATTGACACCCAAAAAACAATTGTGGTCGACCTAATGAATGTCAACCTCTTTACTGTCGACCCTATGACCCACACCCCTAGAATGTTATTGCAGCGTACGCACCAAGCATAATGCCTTCATGCACTATTGGCCTTTCAAATTCTGCATGGCTGTGCAGCAATTATCATATGTGTATATTTTGTGGCTGCACTTGACATTATTATGGGATGTGTTCGGCATACCAGTGATCAGGATTCCAGCATTCGGAAAACAAATACCAGAATATCAACACTGGTCAGAAGACTCACAATGTCGGTACCGGAATACCGACTGTCTGTATCCAGAATGTAGGTATGCCAGGGAGGCTTAGGATGCCAGTGACTACCGGCATCCCAACCGCCGGATACTGATGACATCCCATTATTATATACAATGTTGCATTGCTTCATTGCCATTATTATACAGTATATGCATGTTGCATGGCGTCGTCGTCGTCGTTATACAGTGTATGCATGCTGCATATCTGCACTGCCATTATTATACATGCATGCTGCATGGCTTCACTGCCATTATTATATATGCATGCTGCATGGCTTCACTGCCATTATGATACATGCATGCTGAATGGCTTCATTACCATTATAATATATGCATGCTGTATGAATGCACTTCCATTATTATGCATGCATGCTTCATGGCTGAACTACATTATACTGTATATATGCATGCTGCATATCTACATTGCCATTAATATATGCATGCTGCCTGGCTGCATTTTAATTGTGTATGCCTCGCGGCTGCACAGACATTATTATATATGTATGCAGCATGGCTGCAGTGTATATTGTGCATTCAGAATATGTGTAATTTACTTGAAATTAAACTGGTGTATTTCATATTTGTTCAAAGCTACTCCCCTGCCCTTCTCCCTTCTAGCCTTACAGAAGGTATATCATCAATCAGTTCCTGTGTATAAGTAGTAATGCTAATCCCAGCCTAACTATATACAATTCTGGTGGAAAGGTCTGTGTTCTCTCTGAGAAAGGGTGTGGACTCACAGATCTATGGGGTCTGCAGACCACCAGCATGGAGGAATAAATCATGAATGTATTTTCATTAGTCAAACAAAATGCCCTTTGGCTATTCTCCATAACCCTGGTCATTCTTATGAACTGGCTTACATTACCTGACTCGCAGCGGAGTTGTAACATGGGGGAATGCATGAATCACCTCATTAAGGCATGTGTGACGGATTCAGTATTGAATCCCGGCGGTCGGGATCCCGGCGTTCAGAATCCCGACGCGGGAATCCCGACAGCCGAAATGCCGACAAGGGGGGGACGTGGATCACCCTCCCTTGCGGGCTCGCTGTGCTCGCCACGCAGCGGGACCGGTGCCTCGCTACGCTCGGCACACTAATTTATTCTCCCTCCAGGGGTGTCGTGGACACCCCAGGAGGGAGAAAGTGTCTGCATTTCGGCGGTCGGGATTCTGAACGCCGGGATCCCAAACCGCCGGGATTGTAACTGCATCCCTGTGTGACAGCTCATAGCTAATACATTACCATTTGTCCCACACAGATGCTGGCTGCCTCCAACATGGCTCCGTCAGCAATCGATCTTGCATGCTCAACCTCAATGTGGAGATTTTCTGATAATAGTTCTGCCACCACCTGCAGAAGCAGCACTGTCAGATTAATCTGAGCAGAGGTAATAACACATACAGGTGCTGTAATCTGGCTTGTGCTCTCTATGGAAACCCATACATACATTTCTGTATTCCTCCAGGGTGATCTTGCTGTCATTGTCACTGTCATACATGTTGAAGAGAACTGTAACAAAGACCAAACAAGCTCATGACTTTATTATACAGGAAATAGCTTCTTTATCTTAAACAAAGAAAAATAACATTATTGAAATGCAATACAAAATACTGTATACTTTGCATATCTGTAAATGACTTGTAGCTCCCTAGGCATGGGGCTAAGGGCCTTATTCAGATTGCTTTGCTCGAACGCGTGCACGGGCCAAAGCAAATGTAACCAAACTCCGGCTAGTGAATGGATCACTTGCGCCACCCATTTGCGCGCTGATTTCTGCCGCTCGGCATGCGAATGGATGATTTATGTGGACATCCATTCACATGCCTGTGGGAACCTATGCTGACCATCGAATGGTGTGGAAATCAAATGATGTGGAAAGCGCTCGCCCATGCACGAGTGTTCTAGACCACTCGTACATATGAGTGAAGAAAAGCAGGGATATGGGCGGGCAGCTGCCATCCGGTTACGTCAGCTGTCTGCCCCCCGCAAGCACGTCATGACCGCATTTATATCCACACGCACTGTGTTTTCATGGGAACACCCATGAAACGCAGGGTGTGCGCATATGGTAATGACCCTGATCAAGCCGCAACACCCCTCTCCACCCCCTGCTCAGAAGGCCAGGAGCGAGCACTCAGCGACCGGACGTCTCACCGAGTTCGCAACGCCCCTCTCCACCCCCTGCTCAGAAGGCCAGGAGCGAGCACTCAGCGACCGGACTTCTCACCAAGTTCGCAACGCCCCTCTCCACCCCCTGCTCAGAAGGCCAGGAGTGAGCACTCAGAGACCAGACTTCTCGCCGAGTTCACAACGCCCCTCTCCACCCCCTGCTCAGAAGGCCAGGAGCGAGCACTCAGCGACTGGACTTCTCGCCGAGTTCACAACACCCCTCTCCACCCCCTGCTCGGAAGGCCGGGAGCAAGCACTCAGCGACCGGACTTCTTGCTGAGTTCGCAACGCCCCTCTCCACCCCCTGCTCAGAAGGCCAGGAGCGAGCACCCAGCGACCGGACTTCTCCCTGAGTTCGCAACGCCCCTCTCCACCCCCTGCTCAGAAGGCCAGGAGCGAGCACCCAGCGACCGGACTTCTCGCTGAGTTCGCAACGCCCCTCTCCACCCCCTGCTCAGAAGGCCAGGAGCGAGCACTCAGCGACCGGACTTCTCGCCGAGTTCGCTCGCTCCCTACATCGGGATACTGGCCGAATTTGTGTCCGAGCAAAGCGAACTGAATAAGGCTCTAAATGTAATAGGGTGTGATTTTTGGTCAATAATGGCAAACATTACTTAAAACACACACCTTACATTGCTAAAAGAAAATCGCCCATAAATAGACCTGGTTTTGGCTGGCCAATTTATCAGAAGCCTACACAGATCAGTGAGATCTGTGCATGATTCTGTGTAAAAGTAAAAAAATAAAATAAATAAAACCGGCTGATAGTGATTTCAGAAATACGGGGAACAATTACCCGGTTCCCCCGTATCTCCGAAATCAGCTCTTGGCCCTGTCCTGGTTCCAAAAATATGGGGGACAAAAGGAGTAAGTGTCCCCCATATTCTTGGAACCAGCACCGGGCACCAATAGCCAGCAGAATAATGCCACAGCTGGGGGACACTTTTTATACAAGCCCTGTGGGAGTGGGGACACGCCAATAAAAGGGGGCCACCCCCAGCCAGGGCTGAAGCCTGGGGTTATTCCCGGCACATTTTTTTTTTTATAAAATAGCACTGGGTTTGGCTGTGGATCTAATAGTCCCAGCAAGTCTCCCCTGAATGCAGGGACTTGGTGGTTCTGTATGTGGGACATTAAGAGGCCAACTGAGACTTGTAGTCCCACTGCTAAACCATTACTAAAATAAAAACACACACACCATAGAAAGTATTGTTTTATTAACATACGTACACACTCTGATACACAATTTTTTTTACCTGCGCCCAAACAAAAACAAAAAAAAAACGCACATTCCTGTTGCTAAAAAAATATATATATATATATTTATATTTGCATCAGACCCAACCACCTCCATCCCGGCTATTGTTAGGTTGATAGAAGACTTTGGCCTATTTGCGGGGTATAAGGTCAATTATAATAAATCAGAGTTGCTGGTCCTGTCCGGCAACGACATCCCTATCAGCAATCAGTCTGACATAACACAGTTTTCAATAGATTTGTTCAAGTATCTGGGTATAGTTATTCTAAGAGTATTAATCAACAATATAATTTGAATTTTAAACCGGTTCTGTATAAAATGGCTAAGATTTTAAGAAATTGGACTAATTAAACCAATATCACTGATGGGTAGGGCTGCAGTGATAAAAAAATTTTCATGTATTTACAGATGAGACACTTTGTGCAGTCTCAACCTTCTGCAATGCAGGAGGGGGATAGAGACCCACTCCAGGGACTACTTGCGATTACCGTGCGACTAAATATAGATTAAAGCTGTATTATTCTCATGTATACAATACAAATAAGGAAAATATGTTATCTAATTGGCACATGGACATCCCAGCTATTTTAGATTTAGAAGATATTTTGAAATACTCCTTAGAAATACATAAATATTTGTTTTCAGCGTCCCTTTAAGAGGTCTATCTGAAGATTATTTCACGTGCGTACATATCTCCAGCACAGAGGGCACATATGATGCCAGAAACCAGAGATAGATGTTTGAAGTGTAAACAACGAGCGGCATCTTTATTCCATAATTTATAGGAATGTGGGAAGGTAGCGAATTTTTGGAATAAAGTATTAAATTATGTAAACTCAATATTTAAGGTGAAATTGGTTAAAACCCCACTGGCATGTCTTTTGATGAATTTCAGAGAATTGAATTTGGGAAAAGAAAGGAAAACCCTTATTCCTATCCTAACAGTGATGATGGGAACAGCAAATAGGCTGGTGATGAATTACTGGATTAGACCAGTCTCACCGTCTTTAACAGAATTCAAAAATGTTCTGCTTAAAATGATACATGTGGAACGGAGAGCAACATTGCCAGATCCGGAGGAGGGGATTATTCGCTTTTATAAAAAGTAGGGAGTATATATAGAAAATATTGAGGCTAGCAGAAAGGAAAATATCCTGAAATTAGTTGAGAATACAAATTGGTTTCTGTATATATAAAAGCGAAATAAGAGAGAAAACATGTGGAAATTTGGTCCAGTTCAGGCGAAGTATATCCGCCAAACCATAATGGATAAGAAAGATATGTATAATACTTAAATATTGGTAGAAAGGAAATGGTTCTTGAGTCTCAAACTTAAATATCCCTTTTGTGAGAGTTATATGTTTGTATGTCTATGTGATTTATATATCCATATTTACAAGCGTAAGGCTAAGTTTGCGGGTATATGGAGCTAGGTGGAAGTAAAGTAGATGTATGGGTATATATCTATAAAGATTTGGAAGGCTTACAGCGCAATAAAGGAGATGATTTATGTAATAATATAGAAATTGTGGGTATACATATAGCGGTTAATTATTTGATGAGAAATTATGTTAATATGCTGTAAAGGATATGTAAAGTAATATGTTGTACGAAAGTACTTATGTTTCAAAATAGAAAACTCAAATAAAATACTTAAAAAAAAAAAAAAGACTGCAATTCTCCGATGCTTGTATAGGAACAGTGGAGTAAGCATGGATCTACTGAGCTTCCAAAAGCTAAGTTACTAATATATATATATACACACACACACACATACACAGTGGTCCGGTATTCAGCAGTATGGCATACCGGCACTTCATTTTCCACTTACCGAAAATGTGTTTTTTATTCAGCTGCTACAATGCTGAACCACCACGCGCAGTGCTCCTGGGTCTCTTTATGTTGCCGCCAGACACCCAGGTGGGGAGCGCCTGGGTCTGTCCTTGCCGCCTCCGCCGGACACCCAGGTGGGGAGTGCCTGGGTTTCTTTGCCGCTGCCGGACACCCAGGTGGGGGAGCGCCTGGGTCTCTCCTTGCCGCCGCCGGACACCCAGGAGGGGTGAACTGACTCTTCTCCATGCTGTTCCCGGAGCTCTGCCGGGGTGCACCCAGTTACTCTGAAAAACGCTGCTGGAGCCAAGCAGGTCTGGTAGGATTTAATATTAAATCCTCAGTATCCCATCTCCCCAAAGTCCTCTCCTCTCCACACCACCCATCTTCACTAAAGTCCTCCCCACCCTGTGTCCTCTGCCACCCTGTGTTCCCCCTCCCACCCTGTGTTTCCCCTCACACCCTTTGTCCTCTGCCACCCTGTGTCCCCCCTCCCACCCTTTCCTCTGCCACCGTTTCCCCTGCCACCCTGTGTCCTATGCCGCCCTGAGACCCCCCCCTTACCCTGTGTGCCCAGTTACTCTGCATACCGCTGCTGGAGCCACGCAGGTCTGGTAGGATTTAACATTAAATCCTCAGTATGTTAATCTGCCATGATCCCATCTCCCTAAAGTCTTCTCCTCTCCACGTCACCCATCTTTGCTAAAGTCCTCCCCACCCTGTGTCCCCTGCCACACTATGACCCCCCTCACAACCTGTGTCCTCTGCTGCCCTGTGCCCCTCCTCCCACCCTCTTTCCTCTGCCACCCTGTGTCCTCTGCCACCCTCTGTCCCCCCTCCCACCCTGTGCCCCTCCTCACACCCAATGTCCCCCCTCACACCCAATGTCCCCCCTCACACCCTTTTTCCTCTGCCATCCTGTGTCCCCCCCTCCCTCCCTGTGTCCTTTGCCACCCTGTGACCCCCTCACACCCTGTGTCCTCTGCCACCCTGTCCCCCCTCACACCCTGTGTCCTCTGCCACCTTGTGTCCTCCTCCCACCATGTGTCCTCTGCCACCCTGTGTCCCCCCTCCCTGCGTTCCCCACCACCCTGCATTCCCCCTCCCACCCTGTTTCCTGTGCCACTATATACCCCCTCACACCCTGCATCCTGTGCCACCCTGCATCCCCCCTACAACCTTTTATCCTCAGCCACCCTGCATCCTCCGGCACCCTGCATCTCTTCTCTCACTCCATGTCACCCCCATTTTATCCTTCATCACCCCCCTCTCCATATTCTCTCACCCTGCACCACCCTCCTCTCACCCTACTTCTTCTCTCACCTTGCACCAACCCTCTCTCACCTTGCATCTTCTCTCATACTGCATCAACCCCCTTGCACCCTGCATCGTCTCCACCCTGCCTCACCCCCTCTTACCCGGTGTCTTCTCTCACCATTCTCCACCCCCCTTTTACCTTGTGTCTTCTCTCACCCTGCACCAATCTGTGTCTTCTCATTCCCTGTTGCAAAATGTGAACTTTGGCTCATACTGTTTGACATAATGTGATTTTTGTCTCATAGGGTGCGGCATAATGTTGTTTTTAACTCATTCTTTGTGGCATTTTGTGTATTTTGAATCATGCCATGTGAATATTGGCTCATACTGTTCTGTATGACATAATGTGAGTTTTGGCTCATTCCATGTGGCATAAGGTGTAAGGGGTATTAGTACTTGATAGAATAAGAGGTCATCATGTTGTGGTGCATAATGTGTCTAAGGGAGATGGTCCATACTGCGGTTTGGTACATTATACTTAAAACCACACCCCCTTTGAGCGGCCACACCCCCTATACTAAAGCGTGCGTGCCTTCAGCGCGCACATTATTGCGTCCTTCACTTTTCCATACCCTCACTTCAAAAATTCCACTTCGAGTACTATATATATATATATATATATATATATATATATATATATATATATATATATATATATATATATATATATATATATATATATATATATATATATATATATATATATATATACATATATATATATATATATATATATATATACATATATATACGTTCTTCACATAATGCCTTGATAAAGAAGCCACACGGCTTTGAAACGTTGGCAAGATATTTGCTGGTTTCTGTGTTATTATTGCGTGAGTGCCGCTGCCCCCACCGACCTGTGTACATTAGGACCGGGACACCGCTCCTTCAGGAAGGCACCAGCCATCAACTTGTTTACAGCCAAGCCAATTTGGAGTGCCGCCTCAGGAATCTCTATATATATACACATATATATATATATATATATATATATATATATATATATATATATATATATATATATATATACACATATATATATATATATATATATACATATATACATACATACATACATACATACATACATACATACATACATACATACATACATATATATATATATATATATATATATATATATAGTGGCTTGGTGCTCCGGCACTGCTGGGTCCCCCTTGGGGAATGCTGGGCTCAGGTGCCCTCCTAGAGAGCAGCGCTCAATGGATACAAACGGAAGAAAGAGGCGGCACTCTGAGACTTGTGCAGAAAATTAAGCGTGTATTGCACACATATCAGGTGATCTACGTTTCGGGGATAGACTCCCCCGTGATCCTGATGACGGGGAGTCTATCCCCGAAACGTAGATCACCTGATATGTGTGCAATACACGCTTAATTTTCTGCACAAGTCTCAGAGTGCCGCCTCTTTCTTCCGTTTGTGTGTGTGTGTATATATATATATATATAAATATATTATAATATAATATAGATAGATAAATAGATAGATATAGTATAAGATAGTATAATTGCTTTAGTTTATTACTTAGCTTTGGATTTTGCCGAGCTATGTACTGTAATCACTGGAATTGATGCCTGCAAAATTCATATGAAATCCTTTTCATATGTCTCACTGCGAAGCAAAACACACACACACACACACACACACACACACACACATATATAGTAACATATGTGGAGAACACAACTCTGTACGCAGTAAGAACTGTAGTTAGCCACTAACCGAGTATGACGGAACCTGCAGAGCAGGAACAACTGGTTGCCTAATATTGCTTCATAGAGAAATGTGACGTAACGATACTAAGCAGAACATCGGGTTTCATGTATGCACCTGTCCTCATGTATATATTTTCCTACATCCCCCAATTGATAACATAGCTGCATTTCATTGATAATAAAGTACTTGTTTCCTAGCACGGCGCCCATCATGGTTTAAGCCTCCATAAGCCTTACAATGGTATGCGATGCGACGCGATGGCACCCGATGTTATACAATTTAAAATCGTATACCATTGTATATGGCATACAATGGCATACAATGCAATGGTATACGATTTTAAATTGTATAAGCACCCTAATGGGTGCTTTCAATGTTAAATGGCCCCCCTATAAGCTTCTATAGGGTATCGCCACCCAAAGGTACCCCCCCCCCCAATATGTATATTAATACATCCCGCCCATAGAGGTGAGAGGTACGAACAACCTTAATCCACAAACCCCAACCCACTGTAAGTGGGATCTAGCCCCCTTACTGTATAAACCTTTTCCCTAAAAATAATATTAAAGACACCTTCATATGCTTCCTTGTCCCTCATCTAGGAGGTGAGCAAGGTATGCTAGAGAAAACCTCATTGTTTCATCAGTACCGGATTTCTATATAAATCCCAGAAAGTCTTTAAAATACTTGTTGTAGTAAAGGATTAACACTATGTGTTTCTTCTGATTTTTTCACGTTACGTCACACGGCTTTAGTTTTGACCAACATATATCACTGAATCAAAAAATCCCTTCCCAGTATTGGATCAAAGCTGCACATACCTTTTCAAAGAAGGACTTTTACAAAGGGATGTATCACTATACAACCATTATTTCTTTATAGGAATATCACTGTGATTAATATCTATTGTGCCATTTGGATTTGCTAATTCCCATCCCCCATTGTTTTGCCTACTCACCCAGTCTGGCACACGAGGTGGCAATACATCTTGTTGGTGCTGTTTCTTGCTTCCCCTCAGTAAAGAAGGGAAGCATCATATGCTCTAATGCATGGTACCTTAGCAAGTATTGAGTGGCAGTGGTAGTGTTAGTTTAAAACTGCAATCCCATGTTTCTTCAGACATGTGTTAATGAATGATGACTATGCAAGTTTTTCACAGTTATGCGATTACCATGGCAACCACAGTCATATGAATTAGTGAGCACAGAGGGTGTTACCACTTAACCCTATCTAATAGCCTCCCTCTCCTCTGCCCTATGCCCTCACATGGGGATTGGTACGAAATCCCAGCCGACGAAATCCCGACAAAGGGGGGCCGTGGATCGCTCCCCCCCCCCCCTCTACGGGTGTCGTGGACAACCATAGCGGGACAATGTGCCGGGATTTCGGCGGTCGGGATTCCGGCGTCAGGGATTTTGACCGCCAGGATTTCAACTGCATCCCCTCACATGACATAACAAATGCATCTGTATTTTTTTAATTCATGCATGTTCACTGGCAGTCACTGAAAGCTACTTACACCTCAACTTGTCTTTGCGACAGACACTAATGCTCTCTTCATCTACTCTCGGGCCCATCGGACGGAAATAGGACATAATAATGAGAAACTGCTCAAAGTTTATTTCTGTTTCAAACCCATGAGATCCTGTCTGAAGATTCCTGCAAGAGAGCACAAGTTACAGGACAAGGTGGGACTCACATATATATGCACATGGCAAAGAGACACAGTATGCTAATGCACCATTCTATTTAATTAGGGAATCAAAAACATTTGGAGTACATTATCATTTAGTCATTGGTCTCTGGAACATGGCATTGCCTAGCCAATATGTAATTGGGGAAATTGTGTTAGATGATCATTTGGGTTAAAGCTATAGATCATCCCAACAAATAGATGATCAATAACTTTTGTGCTTTGTGTGTCAGAACTTGAGAGAAGGTAATGATGTGATTGGGTTGTATGTAACTACATTTATTTAATATGTTTGACGTATAAGAAACATGCAAATTACATAACAGTGTACATACTACAGTCCATCATGAATGCAGCTGCTAAGCTAATCTTCCTAGCCAGACATTTATTGTCTGCAAAGCTACTCTGTCAGTCACTTCATTTGTTACCTGTATTATATCGTATTCAATACAAAATTATTTTATTTACACACACGGCCATAAACTAAACTGCACCAACTTACATCTCTTCTCTTATCTCAAAATATCTCCCAACCCGACCTCTCCGCTCCTCACAAGATCTGCGTCCCTCATCCACACTCATTACTCGCTCCCATTCCCGATTGCAGGGCTTTCTCCGGTCTGCACCCACTCTGTGGCATGCTCTCCTACGCACAAATAAGACTCTCCTCCAGTCTACAAACCTACAAGCGTTCCCTGAAAACTCACCTCTTCGAGCAAGCTTATCGAATTCCAGAACCAGCCACATAACCTTCATATATCATTCTTAACCAAACATATCCCCACTGTACAGGCCACACACAGATTCTTTCTTTTTCACATTTTCCATCCTTCTGACCTCTGGCCCATCTGTTGGGTCACCGTATCATACAGCACACCAGGAATATTTGCATTCTGGTGGAATTAATGCAATGTGTATCATTGTATCATTGCCTATTTCCCTATAGATTGTAAGCTTGTGAGCAGGGCCCTCATACCTTTGACTGTCTGTAAATACCCAGTTTGTTGTATAACTGTCTTCTATTGTAAAGCGCAATGGAATATGCTGCGCTAGATAAGAAACCGTTAATAAATAATAAAATACAAGGTGCAATCTTTTCACCCAGCGATTTCAAATCCTACAGTGTACAGCACTTGTTTCTGTCATAAACATATGTAGGCAGTGGCCCAGGTTCTCCATGGAAACGGATAATGTCTCCGCCCAGGGAAGGGAAAGGTCCCACTGGTTGTGCTGCATTGTGCGGAAAGTCTGTGATCTGTAATAGTGTAACATTTACAACCAACGATATGATGGAACAACAATTTTTTAAAATAAAAATGTTTTCAGCTTACCTTCGATCAAAAAATGCATTTTTGATTTTCTCTCTAATAGGATTTTGCTTCAAATCTTCAATTGCTTCCAAATCTCTTTTACTTGTAGGGAAAAGGTGTAAAAAAGAAAAACAATATTACAATGTTTTCATGGCATAAAAAAATATTACGATGAAGTGAAAGTGTCAATGACTTCATCTTAGAGCTTAAACAACACGCTTTTGAGGTGATGGCACAAAAAGAGTATATGGAATTACATACTGTATGTACTGTACGAAGAAATAATAAAGGCATATATTTATGAAGGAATACAGGTGTCTGAGTGTGAGTCGTGGCACTTGGGCTAGGACTCACTACCTCATTCAACACCAACATAATCTAGAACTTTCGGACAATGTAACCTATGCAAAGGATATAAGGGGCAGTCATTGTTTCCTGATTTCTGAACCCATCTCAGTGCATTTTTTTTCCCAGCCAAAGAACAAGGCCTCAGACAATACATATGGAATGCCACCATAACAAACCAATAACTGGAGGAAAGAAACTTCTACGAAAGATAGCCAGAAAGTGACATAACGATGTAGTTCTCTCCAACTTGGGCATCCTTTCAAGTCTATTACACCCACAGCACCAGCTCCACAGTGTACAGTGCACAAGGGAAGTCCTGTATTGAAGACAATGGAGGCAGCACATTGTTGGGAATCCATTAGAAAATGTTATGCGGCTAGTGCATGAATACTTGCATCTTTGTCCTTTTGTTGGCAGTGTATTAAAACATCTTTCCCCAAACTAATTTTGCCAGCAGAATGCACTTTCCATATTAAACTGCTCCTGATTTGCATGATGTGCCATGTCCTCCTTCTGATGTGCATGACATGCCATTAGCATTAGGGAACTCACAGTGATGGAGACACAGTCATTTCAAGATAAAGATAAACTAATATCAAGAAAGGTTTTGCGTGACACATGGCATGTTTTCAATGTGCTAGTAAATTAGAAATGTATAATTCATGGCAGTTTAATTGAATTGAAATAGATGATTCCTCCTTATGGGATTACATAGACTGTGAAATCCGTAGTAGCTGGATCTCCAAATGTTCTGTTAATTAGAGCAGCTCGGGAAAAGAGAACATGATTGAAATAATTAACAACTTAATGAAGATCAATGCAATCCTTCTTCATAAAACAAAATGTTCTATGATAGTTCATAAAAGTGCCCAAGTCAAACCAGCCAATATGTGTAATAACTGCAAGCATTTCCATTTCTCCGGCTTCTTCCTTGTAAATTAGAATGATCATTCCACTCCTTTTCCACACAGTAGAATTCAAAATGTTACTTTTTTTTTTTATTCCGGTACTGACCACTAGAGGTGCTGCCTCCATAATTCTTCTGGGTTCTAGTAAGTGTTGAAACCATAAGCACCCAATGTATAAAGTCTGCACATGCATTGGAGAAGCACTGCACATGCGTCCCAATGGTTACCACCTGGAGTTGCAGACTGAAATTCCATGGAGCAAATCTGTTCCTGGGCGGTGTCTGGGGGTGGATTTTATCAATATCTGGGACATGCCAGATGTACACTAAAATGATTTTGTTAGAGTTGGAGTCTGTTACCAGGTGGCATCTGGGGATAGTAGGATGAAAGACATATATGCAGATACCCCATCCTAGGCATCATATTTCCATAAAGTTTATAGAACCATCCAAGCAAAGTTCAGTTTCCTTTTCCTTGCAGCAGTACTGCTCCGTATAAGATACTGTATGGCATATTTAAGTTGATCCCCTCTTCTTTGAGTTTTTGAGCTAATAGTGTGTACACACGGTCCAATTTCCTTTCCGATGTTGACGATATAGTCAACATCGGATCGGCATCGGATCGGAATCGAATGCAGATCGCAAGGGTTTTAACCCTTGCGATCCCGATGCGCGTTCACGTATCGGAAGCCAGAAAGTCTTGGCTGCCTTGACTATATAGTGCAGATCTGCACTATATAGTCAAGATTGGATGCAAATCAGATGTGCCTTAAGATCCTTTCCACGATCTGATCTGATCTGATCGTGGAAAGGATCTTAAGGCACATCTGACCGTGTGTACACACCATTAGTTATAATGGTGCCCACACGCACCGATCCCGGCAGTGCGATGCTATGTGATGGGGTGCGCGCTCCCGCGGCACCTCATCGCACAGTACAAAAAGTATGTGCTGCACATACTTTTTGTACTACCTTTTTATCGCATAGCATCGCATCGCATGCACAAGGCATACGATGCGATGCTATGTGTGCTAGTTAAGCACAGAACGCACGCCGGGATCGATGCGTCTGTGGGCACCTTAAGACTCTTACATTCCCTCTCTATTTATGTTTTACCTAGTCACAGTTTCAAAATAATGTCAAATTAATAGCCATTGCTCTAAGTTTTATTCTAGCCTGTCCATTTCCTTGTGTTACTTTAGCACTCTCCACCATTTTATTTCTGCTGACTGCCTACCACCATATTATATCTACTTTTCTAGTGTCATAATTCATTTTGCACTACCCTGTAAATGAGAAATATTTTCATTAAACAACTGTCATATCCATAATACACACAATTTTCATAGCAAAGATGATTGCTGGGCAACATGTAACATGTAGGGGTTTATATTTGAAGTGGTGGCAAACTCCTTCTCCAGGTTTAGCATGTTAGAAAGAGAGGTTTATTATCACTGCTTGTTCCAACTGGTTTCCCTCACCTTTCTGCATCGGCGCCCCCATGGCCCGATATATGGGAACTGCAGGGCCTGATCTATTTCTGAAACAGTGGAAAGCTGAGGGGGTAAGTAGTTTTGTTATAAATGAGAACTATTGATTAATTAATGAGTAATAAATGTTTAATGAGCCACAGACATCAGAGGGTCATCTGGCGTCACATTCAGAGTGACAGCCTTTTATATTACACAACACAGGATACTGACAGTACCGCATGGGGTAACTGGTGACATTACTGTATAAGGATCCGTCCACTACTTTATACAGAGCTGACAGTCTAGGATGTTATACTTACATTTATAGTGAAGCAGAACATAAAGGTGAGACTGTTCTGTGTATAGTGGTTTCCTACACAAAGCTTGAAAATATTTAACTATTCAAAAACAATTATGCAAAACACTTCATTTTTATATATCCTCATTAACATCAGAGCCGGACAATTAGAAACAATGGATCAGATGCAATCCCCCAAAATGTTATTTCTGAGGTGCACATCACTTATAGGGGGTCATTCTGCTTAATGCGCTCCCCCGCACGTTCGCGCAGGGGAGCGATGTTTTTTTCCTGCGCATGATGATTTATGGGCATGTGAAGGCTCTATATGCGAATGGACTCGGCGACTTGCATAGTTTCCGGCCCATTTGCACGGAGCAGCGCAGCCTTGGTCGCGCCCATGGGAATGCCCAGCCTTTCATGTTCGTCCCCATGAAAACGCTGGGCGTTCCTCTGGGTCTGTATGTGAGACGAGGAGTGCTGGTGTCACATGACATTAGCCGCATGGTTGTGAGGGGATATGGTGGAACTGAGGTCCGCGATTTGGCGAGGCGGACCCTGTGGGACTCGGTAAACTGCAAACTTTGCAGCTTACCGAGTCAACCAGAATCAGGACCATAGGACCACATACATACTGTAGCCAGCCAGTGCTGCCAAGAGAGGGGGGGAGGGACACTAATTACCTGGGCCTAGGCAGAATGGAGGGGCCCTGTGGGGCCCCCGTTAGCTGGCAACAGCAGCTCTTCTCAACCCAGCACATGCTGCTGTGTACTGGGCTGCAGTGTGGCCAGGGAGGTGCTTAAAGCACTACTGTGATGAGGCCGTGCTTACTAAGTACCTGGGCCCGGCCAGACTCTCTACTGCAGGGGTGTCCAAACTTTTTGCGACGAGGGACAGATTTGGTGAAGTGTAAATGTGTGGGGGCCGACCATTCAGCCTGACATTCTTTGAATCATTAATCACATTAGAATGGTCCCCCACTCTACCCCATTCACTCTATGTCCCCCAGCATGTCCCCTTTCACTGTATTTCCCCCAGCCTGCCCCTCCTTCACTGTATGTCCCCCATTCACTGTATGTTCCCCACTCTGCACCCATTCACTCTGTCCCCCAGCCTGCCCCCCTTCTCTTAAGGTCCATCAGTGCCTCCATTCATTGTATGTCCCCCAGCCTGACCCTCCTTCACTGTATGTCCCCCACTCTGCCCCCTCCCTTCTCTGTATGTTTCCCAGCCCCTTGTGTGAGCCAGATGAAGGAGAGGCAAAGCAGGCACTGCAAGGACAGGAGATGCTTGGGCTCCCGCTGCTGCCCTCCTCCACTCTGCATGTTACGGGAGCATGCTTCCCCCTTTGCTGTCCCCCTCCCCAAACACTGCAGTCACTGTGATTGTGGAGTAGGGTGATATACAATTGCAGCAGCAGGGGTAGGATGCCAAACACATCTGACTGTGGTGGCCGGCACCTCCTCACTGCAGCAGAGAGCAAGGTAAAGGCACGCTCGCCGGGGGGCCCAACCTTTAGTGTCCTGTGCTGTGCTTCCCACACCTGATGCTCTGCCCGCTTCCAGCTGGAGACTGCGGGCCGCTTGAAGTGACAGCACGGGCCGTATTTGGCCCCCGGGCCTGACTTTGGACATGCCTGCTCTACTGCCTTCACTATAGCCATCCTTATGTAAATAGTTGGATAACACTGATTAACTATAACACAAATAAGTAGTCACAGTTGTAGTCACTGTCTCCAATACTGGGAGATGCTGTATAATAATATATAGGATGAGCCCTGGCACTAGGGGCTCATATACCAAGTCCCAATAACATGCCAGAGTTTTATTAGTAAGAGGTTTAACATATGGAAACTAATTCTAAATGCTTCTAGTGAACAAAGTCAACAACAGTATAACTAAACTTTAAACATAAGCACAATGGTTTGTTTGTACTACATAGAGAATATCTGTACATGGTAGGAGTGACCAATGAGTGCAGTTATCTAGGATACACGTTTGTGTCTTCTGACAGGCTACAGTCATGCATTATATTCACACATTCCTGTGTAAACATATGATTATCAGCGGATAAGGTCCTGGGGGCATTCTCAGCATCTAAGTTATTTCCTTATGGGTAACATGCATTTAGTAGCGAATACATCACGTTTTTCTCTCTCATACACAAGTTTGGAAATGTGTAGTAGATAAACAAGTAGTGTTTCCCAGTGCAGTCATCACAATAATCCTCTGATTGGCTGTGTGCATCTGAAGACGCAGCATTGGATAAGCATCCGACCTCCTAGGGTTGCGCAGGGGTTAGGATTAGGCTGTGGGGTGCACGGATTACCATTAAGGACTAGTGGGAAGGGTTAGGGTTATATACTTACCTCTCCCTTGTTTGGATTCTCTCCATCGGGATGCCGATGTCAGTATACTGAAGGCCAGCATCCCAACTGTCATCCATATGTATCTCAGTCCCGCCATCATCAGAGAAATATAGCCATACGCACTGTCATGCTCTTATCACACATATTGCCCATTCAGACATTTTTTTTTTGCATCCATATTGGTGAATGTGAACATTATAATAACATTCCTTATATTCAGCTTTGTAGTAGGTTTTTATTCCCAGCATCAGAGTATACAGATAGCTTATTTAGTATTTCTGATAAGACACTAGATCAATACCTGAGAACTCCTTTTCCCCCCGTCAGGCAGACGAAGCGCTTGTGTAGATGCTCAATTTGCTCTGCCGAGACTGAGGAGACACAAGCAAGCAAAGGAAAGGGTTAAAATCATCACTGTAATCCATAGCATTGTGTCATACGTTTTCTCTGCTTGGCACAGGAAGAGTCAGTATGTCCCAATTTTACCATTTCTAATATCAGCGCTAGGAGATACCCAGCAGGGAGATAAGTCAGTAATGACAGCGCTGGCATCCTGCCTTACATTTCTAGACAAGAACTCAAACATTATCCCGAGAACAGAACTCAAGTACCCCAATCTGATGGAAAAGCTGCTTTAGCTCATTAGAATGACTAATCGTGTAATGAAACGTAACTGTGCCATTCGGATACATACAGATATGCTCTCACTAGAAGTTGCAGCGTTATTTACATGGAGTATTATGTAAAAACTTTCTTTTTCCATAATTCTCGCTGTAAGCGGGTTTATGGTGTTGCATTATGGGCAATGCCTCCATGGGAATGCTGACTAGCGTATAATAAATGCAGCTAATGTTTATTAATGTGACAGTGTGATGGAAGGACACACTCGCCCTTCCAATCTATACTGTGTATGAGCTCCACATCCTGAGAGTTATTCACATTTCATACGAAAAAGAACACAAAGATGTTTTTGGCATAATGAGGTCACAATTTCAGATTGTTTACACCATGTACAATGTTTCAGCTGTCCAATTACAGCAGGAAGACTTGTAAATCAAGGGCAAGTGGGGATGAATTTAGGGGGTGATTCTACACCAGTCGCTAAGCATCTGTCGCTCGCTGCTTAACGCCGCCTGGCATAACGCTCGCCTCTCATGCAGCGGCTAGCAGGAAAGATCATTCGATGGTCAACGACCATATGATTTCTCCTGCCATCGCAAATAAAAGTCAGTCTGAACTTTTATTTACGAGAGCTGGGACGAAGATGGGGCTGATGTCCCCCTCCACAGTGTGTAACTCGCCGAAGCCGTTCGCTGTCAGGATTTGCACATGCGTAAAAATGTGTACGTGCAAACCCTGACCCTCGGGGCTGGGGCCAAATTCGGATCGCTACGAGCAATCCTGAATCGGCCCTCTAATGTGCAGTCAGCCTGTGTACAGTAATATAGGAATCAATGCCACAATTTACAGACCACACATAGGTCATGGTCACAGAGGAGCTCTCCGAGCCTAAAAGCAGATTAGTCCAAACTATATGTAGGGGGAGAGACCACCATAGCCTGTTCCAGTGCTACATCTGGGAAATGGTCAGACGGAGCAAAGGAGTATGTAGCTTTAGAGCAAGCGTATAATTGAAAGTCGTTGCGAGGGTTAATTCAGGTTCATGTGTTCTTTGGAAAATATGAGCGGTGTCTCAATTTGAGCAGTGAGGCAGCAGAGCAAAATGACTAGAACAAAAATAGAAGAACGAGCACAAGCTGCGCATGCAGACTAGTCCCATAATAACTGTTTAAAGCAAACACTCACTGGCCTATAGCAAAGTAGACAACAGAAAGCCAGTTTCTGCATTGTAGGGGCAGGGAGAGGCCTGCATGCAGGGAGTACCAACCATCAGATCTTAGAAAGAAGATGCTCTAGATCAGAGCGGTTCTCAAACTGTGGGTCCTGACCCCAAAGTGGGTCCCAACCTACTCAGCATGGGGTCGCAACTCCATGTTGCTGACCGTCAGGCTGATAACTTTTCTAATCTCAGTGATTCAAGGAGTCTAAAATATCAGTTTTTTGGCTGTAATTTCGCATCACATCATTTAGTGTGTACACAATGCTGCCATGTATGTGCTGTCTGCTGACTACACGTGACGGGTGTGGTATATTACCCCGACAGTCATTACTCAGACGCCACGCTGCGGGCACGGTGGCGAGCTACGCTTGCCACCTATTTTATTCTCCCTCTATGGGGGTCGTGGACCCCCACGAGGGATAAGTCGGGATTCCGGCGTCGGAGAAATGACTGTCGGAATCCCGACTGTCGGGGAAGCCCTCCGGCACCCCATGTGACAGGATGACCTTCTGCAGTAACTTGCTGGGGTCCCTTAATTATTTTTATTGTCTAATGGGGTCACAGAGCAAAAAAGTTTGAGGACCCCTGCTCTAGATAAACCTCTGTCTATGACAGAACATGGCCATTCGGAGTTAGCAAATTGTCACGCCAATATGTAATACTGAAGACGGGTACACACTCCTGCCACAGTAAGATTGGGACTCAGGTCAGGATCTGATGACCTACCAATCCCAATAAAGAAAGTGCACATTGAGCATGAAATTGCGCATTGTGTATGGCTGCACTTTGATCTGGCAATCAGTATGACAGATCAGAGCATTTATCAGATCAGCAGAATTAATCTGCTAGTATGTACCCAGCAAAACTCTCTCTAACCTAAGTTAAAGACCTGCCCTGTGCTTAAATATACTCGGGGTAAATCAAGTTGACATAACATATTTGTCATATGATTTCATTGTCATATGATTTCCATTGGAACACTTCTGAAAAGCCAGTGCATACAGCTGAATAACTGCAAATGACCTCTCCTTATAGGACAAGCTGGCACACTATTGTTGTATAAAACAATAAATAAAATAAAAAGGACCGTTCTGAAATCGGGGAGAGTAAGGGACTTCCCAAAAAGTCTTGAGTTGTTAAAATATAGATGTATGTTTTAGGCACTAGCTGTGACATATTTTCTTTACAAATAGTTAGATGAACAATGTGTGAGCCCATATGAAAATAAGTTTGTGGATAGCATTTGTAGTCAGAATTATTCTGACCATAACTAAATTCTGGTTATTCTGGTTCACACACAGCACTGCAAATCAGATTGGGATGATGAGATAACACTGGATGCCCAGGGAGAGATATTGCAGGATGTACAGGGATGCACTGGATTGGGATGGGAGATAACACTGGATGTCTGGTGGGGCAGTGGATTGGGATACGGGGATAATGTTGGATGTACAGGGATGCATTGGATTGGGATGGGAGATAACACTGGATGTCTGGTGGGGCAGTGGATTGGGATACGGGGATAATGTTGGATGTACAGGGATGCATTGGATTGGGATGGGAGATAACACTGGATGTCTGGTGGGGCAGTGGATTGGGATGGGGGATATTGTACAAGGATGCATTGGATTGGGATGGGAGATAACACTGGATGTCTGGTGGGGCAGTGGATTGGGATTCGGGGATATTGTTGGATGTACAGGGATGCATTGTGTTGGGATGGGAGATAACACTGGATGTCTGGGGGGGCACAGTGGATTGGGATGGGGGATAATATACAGGGAGGCATTGGATTGGGAGATAACACTGGATTAAATAAATACATTCAAGACAACACTGGATGAACATGGATACATTGGAATGGGATAGAGGGATAACATTAGACATACAGGCATACATTGGATTGATATAGAGATAAAACTGGATGCACAGGGATACACTGGATTCCCATAGAGACACCACTGGAAACACATAGATACATTGGATTGTGATAGAGGTATAGCACTGGACGTACACGGATACATTGGATTGGGATAGAGAGAAGACTGTTGGATTGGGATAGAGGGATTACACTGGATGACACTTTCTTATAAATGGCAAAACAAGCGTAGAATATATCATAGCCAGAAGCTAACAGACACAGGCAGTGTACAGAATGTAAGCCTGGTGTTGTTGTGCTATGGGCAGGGATACATATTAGTAATTATGTGTACATGCCCAGTACATGCCCAGTCTGTGGTAGGGAATTGTAATGAAGGGAAAGGTCATTACTGGAGAGGGATCTCATCGTCTCATAAGGACACTTCTCATACCATGTTCATCTTACTCCTTTACTGTACTAAAGTATTTGAGCGCGTATTAGGATAAATAAGGCAATTTCAGGTCACAAAGGAAGAGAGAGCTTCCTGAAAAGCTGATGTAAAAGGAAGTTAGCGGAAACTTTTAGCTGTGGAACTCAATGAAAGTATACCAAGTGGCAGACACATCGAGGAAAAGGAGGGACAAGACCAGAACCTTATCCTTATGTGGTAGCAGCAAACATTAGTTTTCCATTATTATTTCTTTATTTCTAGCATGTTCCATTGTGCTTTACAATAGGAGACAGTGAGACAACAAACTGGGTGTTTAGACTGGGCATGATGATTTTGCAAGCACTCGCATATCTGAAACACCTCTGTGGTGTCTAAGATCTGCAGGCGCCCTGCGCGGGAAGCGGTTGGGCAGCTGACATGTGCTGATGTCAGCTACCCGCTCCCAGCACCCGTGTCATCTGGGAATTATCATGAGAACTCCCATGAAACATTGGTTGTTCCCATGGGCGCATCCCCCGGCCCGCCTCCCCACGCCTGCACTGTTGTGTGTGAGCCCGGTGAATAGTCTATTCGCCTTGGCTGATCACACACTCAGCGGCTGCACATGCGTAGAAATGACTGCGAATGCACAGTCCTGAAAAATCAGTCACACCTAATAAATACGTAGTCAGCAGAGAGTGTCACAATCATTATCAGTGTACACAACAACCTATTTGTCAATAATTTAGGGGAATAATTCATGTGAAATGATCGTGTAAAGCTGAATTACCACCAGAGCCTATATTAGGAGGTGTGTATCTGGTGCCACCACCCATGGCGCAGGGCTGAGAGAGTTTGCATTATTCTCAGAATGACACCCTGTAGCACCACCGGATGGCGGCTGCCTGGAGCATAGTTGCCCCCACTCCTGGATGGGCCATGAGGTTCCTAAAAATCAGGTGTCATGGTCAGGGGCGCCGATTTACTTTTTGTCCAGTGGGTGCTCCCACAGATGCCCCCACCCCAAACCCAATGATAGTGGGGTAATGAAAAAGTCGGAGGACGCGTGGACCCCACCCCCGGGACTCACCCGCTGCACGCCGTCGTGGATCCTGGCAGCGGCAGTGCCGCAGTGGGGTCCCAGCAGCGGATATGCCGTCAGCAGCAGGGTCCCTGCGGAAGATGGGAACTAGCAGCTGTATTGATACCGCTACTAGTTCCCATCAGCCACACGACCCCCACTGTTGACAGCATATCCACTGCTGGGACCCCGCTGCCGTGGCCCATTGGTGCTCGGCCCCCAGAGCACCCACGGTTTTGACGCCTATGGTCATGGTTCCCCCTGGAAAGATAGGCAAGTCTCCTTGTAGCCAGACCCCCCTGCAATCATCTGTGAGTGGGCAGCTGCAAATCGCATCATAGTAGCTCTGCACCCAGATTTACAATGCCCCCAGGCTGCCTCCTTATACAGAGCTCCTCCCCCTCTTCTGTAGCCAAAAATTCAAAAGTAATGGCCAAAAGTGTCCTTAGGAAGCGCAAAGCACACAACCTGATGCCTGTAGAGCCACCTGGAGCACCCACCACCACCCATCAGGAAATTTCGGCACACATTGAATACACCCCTCTTCTAGGAAATATGTCACCAAAGAAGAAAAAAAGAAGAACGAATCAATATGGTATAGATCTGTTTTTGAAAAAGCGATGCACATAAGGTATACATTTTACAGTACTTGTGTATTATCACGGCGCCCCGATTTCATCTAAATCGCATCCGATATCGCATCCGATTTATCGGCCGATTTGCGACCGATTTTTTGGCCGATTTGATCTGCGATGCGATTTTGCGTCCGATTTTTTGCCGATTTTCGGCCATTTCCTGCTGATTTGCATGTTATTCCATCCTTGCACACCCCCAGGTACTATGCGATGGTATGCGATGATATGCGATGTGATTTTTGGGAAAATGCCCCAGATTGTACAATTAAATATCGCATAGCAACGCATGCCAGCAAGTGGCATGCGATGCGATTCGCAATGTTAAATGCACCCCCATTGTTAACGCCACCCCCACTATCAACGCCATCCCGAAGCGTGGCGAGCGCAGCGAGCCCGGGAGGGGCGGCGGTACGCGTCCTTCGACCTTTTCATACCCCCACTATCCACGTCGGAGTTGATTTTAGATAGTGTGGCGAACGCAGCGAGCCACCGAGCCCGAAGCGTGGCGAGCCCCGCGAGGGGACGCGGATTACTTTACATGTATTCCGCGTCCCCTCGCCTCGCTGCACTCGCCACACTATCTAAAATCAACTCCACGCCGACGTGGATAGTGGGGTATGAAAAGGTCGGACGACGCATATCGCCGCCGCTCGCCACGCTTCGGGTTGGCGTTGATAGTGGGGGTGGCGGTAACAATGGCGGTGCATTTAACATTGTAAGCACCCATCAGGGTGAGTGTTCAATTACAAATCGAATCGCTTCACATGCATCGCATGGCATGCATCACATGCCACTATATTGCATGCGATGCACTACGATGGAAAATCGGGGGTGTGCAAGGTGTGCAATGATGGAACAGCATGCAAATCGGCCGGAAAAAGTGAAAAATCGGCCAAAAATCGGCCGCAAAATCGCATCCGATTTTTCCATGCGATTTGCGGCCGATTTCGTGGGCGCCATGATAATACACAAGTACCCATTTCACTGTATATATTATATTCCTTTAAGCTTTGGTGGTAAGCATTGTATTTCCAACTATTCATTTTGAAAATCACAATACTGACATTGAGACATTGCATGAAGATAAAAACACATACATACATACAGATGTGTCCACATACATCTAGCCTCCATGCCCTACAAGTTGCATTATACATAATGGCCCTTATTCTGATTCACTCACAAAGGCAAATTCCTTCTCAAATGGACAAAACCATGTGCACTGCAGGTGGGGCAGATTAAACATGTGCAGAGAGAATTAGATTTGGGTGGGGTTTTACTTCAAAGTGAGATCTATATTGCAGTGTAGAAATAAAGCAGCCAGTATTTTCCCTGCGAAGAAACAAAATATCTCACCCAAATCTAAATCTCTCTGCACATGTTACATCTGCCCCCCTGCGGTGCACATGGTTTTGTCCATTTGAGAAGGAATTTGCTTTTGTGAGTGAACCAGAATAAGGGCCAATGCGTGATCCCAGTGTGTCTTTATGGCCGCTGTATCTGCATAATAAATGGAACATTACAGTTTTTTTCCCTGGAAGACACTGTAGTGTTATTTTATATGCGGCTATAGCCGCTGTCAAACACAGAACATAGGCACACTACATATCAATTTAATCAGCAGAAGCTGCTTGTGTGTCCTAGTCACTCCGTTTTGATAATTTTTACAGAAAATGTAGGCATGGCATGAAAGACTGATTAATATCAAAGGATGAACATGGGCACATCTGTACATACAGCCGTATTAATCAGAATGTGTCTGGCACACCAAGTGCACTCGCCTCAATGCTTAGAACGCTTAAATATTGGTTTATCCGGTGACCGGAAATATACAGTACTACAAAAACATTATATGAAACCAGAAACATAATAGCTTTTTTTCCCCCCTTCACCTTACCATTAACAATCTGAAAATATCTAGAAGAAGAGAAATGTAACTGGTCAATATTTTGATCCGCTCTTCAATCACTGAAATACAGTACAACATATGCACTTGCCTCACTATTTATAAGGCTAAAAAATGCGACACGGGTGGTTTCTAAAGCCACACCTAAATAACCCTTTATAGGCTGGTCAGGTAAGACAGCAGCTGCTCCTATTAGTGAACAACAGCTTTAATTATAGACTGTATGACAGAACTGCCATTTACAGAAAGTACAATTACTGTAGAAAACTTTCTAAATCACATAGCTGTACTGTACCCAGTCATATGGCATCAGTATAATCATGCATAACAATGGGCTGCTGATGGTAAATGCATATAATGACATGATGCCTCATGGATCTGGCAAAGCATTTCTCAGTCCATTTGTGCTTTCTTAATGTTCTTTCTGGATACAATAGCAGTCTCCCCTGCTGAGCGTCATTTGGTACAAAAATCTGAATGTACTGTGTTCCCCCTTTGTAGTACAAAAGGAACTTACTACCAGGTGTGTTATTTGCACAAAAATGCATTATAAAGTATTATTTCTATTCTTTATTACTACGCCATCATCACTGTAATGTCCATTTGATCTTTAAAAGCTGGCGGTACAACAGTATATTTTATGCTGTGTACACACGGGTGCTGAAATCGCTGGAAATATGGTCGCAGGCGACCATATTGCCAGTGATGGGAGTGTGCCCCGGCGATAAATCGCCGGGTGCGCGCTCCCGTTTTCAGCCCCATTCTAAACGCTGGTCGCAGGAGCTGATTACCTCTGGGGCACTGCCCGGCAGAGGTTTCCCGTCATCAGCGACCATCTCTGGTCGCTGATGAAAAGGAGACGCTGGGCAATATATTGCTCAGCAATGTATTGCTGGGCAATATATTGCTCAGCAATGTATTGCTAGCAATATATTGCTGAGCAATATATCTCCACCCATGTGTACGGGGCTTAAGTCAGTAGTCCAAAGAAACTTAAAGGGTAACTTTTACATATCAAAGCAGGGGCTGGTTGGCAACTTTTAGCCTGGGGGAAAGTCCAGAGCACTGGCCCATAAGTAACAGAGAATTATTCTTATCGTACCTTACTTACATGGCGCCACAAGGGATTTGCAGCGCCCAGTTACAGAGCACATAAGCAAAACCAGAAAAAAGTGATTTTAAAGTTCAAGAAAGTATAGGACAAGGTACATACACATAGCTGCATCAGCAGACAATATTGAAATAAGTATTAGGGTGGTAGAAAAGTGTAGGATTTGGGGCTATCAAAAGCTAACGATATCGATATTTTTAATGGTACCTGCATATCCCTCAATGTGTATGGTCAATATTGGTAACAATGTCCATGTTGTCATCTGTACATGCTGCTCAATCTGATAATCTTGTTAGTGACTGCATGTGCAGATCAGGGGGCGGGGGACATCACTGACCGAAATCATGAACGATACCGGTCAGTGTTTATGCCCTATATAGTTCTCCCGCGGCACTGCAGATATACTTAATTATATCTGCGGCCTAACTATATGAGCGGCCGTTGGAATTGCTTCAGTGCAACTTCAAACTGACAGGTAACCATGTGCGAATTGGCCGTTAAAAAAAAAATGTGCAATTTGCATCCAATTAAAATTTGGGTACTTGTTTCCTAGCACGGCCACAACGATTTAGATCGTTGTGGTCGTAAGATAAAAAATCGGATCGATCGCATCGCATGCGATTTGGTCGCATGCGATGCGACCGATCCGACCGACCGATTTTTCACCCGATTTATTTTTTTTTTTCACCTGATTTTTTTTAATTGCCCCCCCAAATGTTACTAAGTGGGCTAGACCCCACGATAGACGTCAACCCGAAGCGTGGCGAGCGCAGCGAGCCCGCGAGGGGCGGCGGTGCGCGTCCTCCGACCTTTTCATTCCCCTACTATCCACTAGGGCGTGGAGTGAGAATAGAATAGTGTGGCGAGCGCAGCGAGCCACCGAGCCCGAAGCGTGGCGAGCGCAGCGAGCCCCGCGAGGGGACGCGTATAACTTCACAGGTATACGCGTCCCCTCGCGGGGCTCGCTGCGCTCGCCACGCTTCGGGCTCGGTGGCTCGCTGCGCTCGCCACACTATTCTATTCTCACTCCACGCCCTAGTGGATAGTAGGGGAATGAAAAGGTCGGAGGACGCGCACCGCCGCCCCTCGCGGGCTCGCTGCGCTCGCCACGCTTCGGGTTGACGTCTATCGTGGGGTCATGGCGGGCACATAAAAAATGTGAAATGGGTCATATTGGCCCATTTCACCTTTTTTATCATTTTTCCCTATGTGAGATGGACTTAATCAAGTCCATCTCATCTTGTGCCATTATAATGGCACAAGACCGACAAGATCCTCCCGATTTCAATGTTAAAAGATTTTTTAACATTGAAGTCTATGGAAAAATCGGGTCAATCGGTCGGTCGCATCGCGGCCGATTTTAATTGGTCGCGACCGACCGATTGACCCGATTTCTGTCAATCAAAGGGAAAAAATTGTAAAAAATCGGCCACATCGTGAGGATCGTGTCCCTTAATTAAGAGCCACGATCACTCACGATTGTGGCCGTTCTAGGAAACAAGTACCAAAATTTGTCCATTTTCTGACCAAAAATTGCAAAAGTTGGGATATCTCATCCCATTAAATGTCACCACTAGTATCTGCTCACAGGCGACTCACACAGTTGTAACTAGAGGTGCGCTTAATGCAGTCTTAGCCTTTTAAAGTCCAAAACCCCACTACCTTACGGTCCCCTTTCATTAAATGACAGTTTTCAGGGAAAGCTACATTTATCATTTACATTAACGCAGGTTTGCCGACTCTCCTGGAATGTCCAAGAGACTCCCAGAATCCTGGGACCTCTCACGGACTCCCAGAAGAGGGCCCCTTTCTCCCACAGCTGCTGCCACCTCGCTTGCGTGTAAAGTGCTGCCCATGCGCTAGATGCTGCTGCCGCCGTTATGATGACGCTGGCGTCATCGCGTCAGAGCCATCAACTTAGGAGGATAGAACAGCGTGTCTTCTGGGGCTGAGTTATGCTGGGTACACACCAGGACGATAAGGGTCCGATTCTGTCAATTTAGATCCAATTCCGACCGGTTGTATGCAGATTGTATGTACTATTGTGTGTTTTTGCCATTTATTTGATCCGATTCCGATCCAATGCGCGTACCCGCCACTCGTTTGGTCGCATCTTTGGTCCTACGTGCTGCAGGTAGGATCCGTCAATCCCAGGCCGACCGACCGTCAATCGTATGCAGATCGTGAGTGTTTTTTGCCGCCTCCGTCGTCCTTCCGTCGGTGCGTCCGTCGTTTGATCCAGCCTATTTGAGTGGCATTTCCTAAACACTCCCCCGGCGCCATGTTTTTCCACATAGCAAACAGCGCTGGCGCAGCAGTTGGACTCTCCTTCATCTCCCAGAACAACAACCTGGTATGTTTGCACTCCCAATGCTCTCCTATGCATGCCCACTGTTGCCACCAATGTATATAGTGTGTATAGAGCACTGGTTTGTCAACCGTGCACCCGACCATGTCACTGTTTGCTTGGGTAGGCCCCATGTGTATATATACATATAACCATTGTCCACCATTGCAGTATTCCATGCACTCCTCTCTGCTAGTCCCCATTCACCTGTGTGTGTGTTTAGTTTGTGTATATATACATATAACCATTGTCCACCATTGCAGTATTCCATGCACTCCTCTCTGCTAGGCCCCATTCACCTGTGTGTGTGTGTGTGTTTAGTTTGTGTATATATACATATAACCATTGTCCACCATTGCAGTATTCCATGCACTCCTCTCTGCTAGGCCCCATTCACCTGTGTTTGTGTATATATAGATATATACATATAACCATTGTCCACCATTGCAGTATTCCATGCACTCCTCTCTGCTAGGCCCCATTCACCTGTGTGTGTGTGTTTAGTTTGTGTATATATACATATAACCATTGTCCACCATTGCAGTATTCCATGCACTCCTCTCTGCTAGGCCCCATTCACCTGTGTTTGTGTATATATAGATATATACATATAACCATTGTCCACCATTGCAGTATTCCATGCACTCCTCTCTGCTAGGCCCCATTCACCTGTGTGTGTGAATGGCAATCTGCACAATAAAATGTATAGTGGTTTTCATAAAAGTTTATTAACATTTTAAATACTTAAAACATAATAAGAACTAGGTAAACTGGTAACTATAACTATAAAAATTTAAATATTAAACATAACATGGATATAACTATAACTATAAAAATTTAAATATGAAAGAAAACATGGATATAACTATAAAAATTTAAATATGAAACAAAACATGGATATAACTATAACAACTAAAATGGTTTTATCTTTTTACAGTCCCAATGTCCAACGCAAAGGAACAAGAGTTTTTGGAAGGGTTTATTGAAAAATATCGTTCACACGAATGCCTGTGGCACACAAAATCCAAGGAGTATTCGAACAAAATGAAAAGAACCCAAGCCTTGAAGGACTTGGCACGCTACAGTCTTCCATTTCACCCAGAGGCCAATGTTGAATGGGCGAGGAAACGCATCCAGAATCTGCGCACGGTGTTCTTAAAGGAACACAAGAAGGTGGAGGCTGCAAAGAAGTCTGGTGCTGGAGTCGACGAGATGTACCAAACATCGCTCTGGTACTATGATCGGTTGACATTCACCCTCAGCCAGGAGTCGATGAGGACAGGAGTAGTCCTGATGGTCGAACAGGAAAACCAAGAAATCACGGCGCAGGAGGAGGAGAATTCGCAGTCTGCATCGGTGAGTCTATTTTTTTGGCTATCTAATTGATTCCTCCTGCCAATCCACAGCACCCTCCCCATTAAAGTAGGCCATGTACTCTTCCCTCACCTGTTTGGCTCGTGCACTCCCTGTGTAGTGTTGTGTTGGGGTTTGCAAGGAGGATATCTGCACTACCTCCTCTGGCAGTTCTTGGTCTTCTTGGAGTGCTTTGCCTGTAGCCCTTTGCTGTGTGGCTTTTCTGCGGAGCAAATCGTGCAGGACACAGCACGCCGTGACAACCCAGTCAATTTTGTC